>NC_138031.1:82200871-82873971 GCF_964106645.2 Podarcis pityusensis
ATCCACCAAGCCAAATGCAGACCACAAAAATGGTGTTGTGGCCTCTCGGGTCCTTGACAACCCTAAAAAAACCCCTGGATTTGGTGAAAAAAACCAATTATTATCTCATGCTTCCCTGTGTATTTTCCCATCACTGTCCTTATCACAAAAAGTCCATGCGGGGGGCAGGGAGAGTGAGTTTGTTGTACTTGGCTCCAGAGCACCAAATCCACTTTGATTGTGCAACCTGAATTTATCAGTATATGATTGAATCACAACTGCAAAATAGTGTGGCATGCCACTCAAATCTCTGAGTGGTGCAAGACTCCAGGGGTTCTAGGAACTTACCCAGGGTTCAGTTTCCTTGGAATTAGAGACAATAGAGACTGTGGTGTCTTCAGGATATATGGTTTATTTACACGTATGTACAACCTGAGCCTAGAGACGCAGGTGGCGCTGTGGGTTAAACCACAGAGCCTAGGACTTGCTGATCAGAAGGTTGGCTGTTTGAGTCCCCGCGATGGGGTGAGCTCCCATTGCTCGGTCCCTGCTCCTGCCAACCTAGCAGTTCGAAAGCACGTCAAAGTGCAAGTAGATAAATAGGTACCGTTCCGGCGGGAAGGTAAACGGCGTTTCCATGCGCTGCTCTGGTTCGCCAGAAGCGGCTTAGTCATCTTGGCCACATGACCTGGAAGCTGTACGGTGGCTCCCTCGGCCAGTAAAGAGAGATGAGCGCTGCAACCCCAGAGTCAGTCACGACTGGACGTAATGGTCAGGGGTCCCTTTACCTTTACCTTTACAACCTGAGCCTATGATTGAGGGGCTCACAGCATTAACGCCCCAAGAGTGTTTTGCTTCTCCTATGGCCAAAGCCTTGGATTCCAACAGAAATCAGGCATGTCTTTGTCTCCTGGTTGCCCAACCTGCAGCCTCTCTACCTCACACACAGAACTCCACTCTGGCCTTTTGTCTTTCTGACTGCCTGACAGGTGAGGGAGTGGGGAGGGCACCCATTTTCCATCTGGTGCAGAGCCACTTCCTTTGTTACCTTAGTGACCCATACTTAGGCCTGGCTATTCCAGGAACTGAATCTGTGCCGGATCCAGGAATTAGAAGGGGACTTAGACATATAGCCTACCCGACCCCCTAATCTCACAGCACTAGCAAGTCAAGAAGTGTCCTTATCACCAGTGACTACTATGAGTGGTCAATGTTCTTATTTTGTATGCACAGAGTTTTGCACAGAAACATCAAACAGATCTCTGACTATTTGTGACTTTTTGTCCTCAATGTTTACAATCCTGGCCCACACTCCAACCCGTACTTGTGTGTCTCTGTATTAGCCAGCTGAAGGTAACATTTCTTTTGACAACACTGGCTCACTAGCCCATCAAAGTATATGACACAATGCAGATGTTGGCCTTCAATGTATCACAAGACTCTTTGTTGTTTCAGGTGCCAAAAGGCTGTTTCAGGGGCTACCTTTGAAGGTGACCTGGAAACTGCAATTAATCCAGAATGCAGCAGCTAGACTGGTGACTGGGAGTGGCCGTCAGGACCATATAACACCGGTCCTGAGAAATCTGCATTGGCTCCCAGTTCGTTTCCGAGCACAATTCAAAGTGTTGGTGCTGACCTTTAAAGCCCTAAATGGCCTTGGTCTTGTATACCTGAAGGAGCGTCTCCACGCCCATCATTAAGCCCGGACACTGAGATCCAGCGCCGAGGGCCTTCTGGCGATTCCCTCATTGAGAAAAGTGAGGTTACAGGGAACCAGACACAAGGCCTTCTTGGTAGTGGCACCCACCCTGTGGAATGCCCTCCCACCAGATGTCAAAGAGAAAAACAACTACCAGACTTTTAGAAGACATCTGAAGGCAGCCCTGTTTAGGGAAGTTTTTAATATTTAATGCTGTATTGTTTTTAACACTCGATTGGGAGCCGCCCAGAGTGGCTGGGGAAACTCAGCCAGATGGGTGGGGTATAAATAATAAATTGTTGTTGTTGTTGTTGTTTAATCGTTTAGTCGTGTCCGACTCTTCGTGACCCCATGGACCAGAGCACGCCAGGCACTCCTGTCTTCCACTGCGTTCCCGCAGTTTGGTCAAACTCATGCTGGTAGCTTCGAGAACACTGTCCAACCATTTCGTCCTCTGTCGTCCCCTTCTCCTTGTGCCCTCCATCTTTCCCAACATTAGGGTTTTCTCCAGGGAGGCTTCTCTTCTCATGAGGTGGCCAAAGTATTGGAGCCTCAGCTTCGGGATCTGTCCTTCCAGTGAGCACTCAGGGCTGATTTCCTTAAGAATGGATAGGTTTGATCTTCTTGCAGTCCATGGAACTCTCAAGAGTTTCCTCCAGCACCATTATTGTTGTTGTTGATGATGATGATTTAAAAAAAAATAAAAGCCAGAAGGGGCATGGAAAAGCTGGGTGTCATCAGCATAAAAGTGACACCTTGCCCCAAATCCCCTAATAACAATTCCCAAAGGCCTCTTATATAAATACAAATCCAGAATGGAATCCCTAAGACAGCTGGACGGCATCTTGTACGCCAGCAACTCCTGCAGCCAACTAGTGCTAAATGTATTGCTCTGCTTTCCTTTGGGCTGCATCAGCAAGACTGAGAGTGGGGTCTGGTCATCTGATCTCCATGCACACTACCCAGACTTGCACCCTGATGACGTCTCTTCAGCATTGCTAACACATCAAAAACAATGTGGAAGCCAGCAGTAATGAGTTACTAGTTTCTGCAGCCACAACAGATGCTGTGATTTTCCAGTGGTTTGACTGCACCCCCGGAGGCACACTCCATTGTCTCTTGAGACAGACAGATGCCAACAAAGTAAGTCTTTTAAAAACATGATTCAGCTACCTAAATCTCATCTTCTACCTTCTAAGCAGAGCAGGGATGCCAACTTGAATAAAATGGGGGGGGGGCAGTTAAGTCCCACCCTGCCTAACTGATCACAAGACACGGCACACACAAACCATTTGAATGCCCAGTCCCCTCAAATATTTTAGGAAGGTGTGAAAGGACCTTGGCCCTTAGGAGTTGATCCCTATGAAGCAGAGATGCACCATATCTGATGCTGATTTGGATCCCTGCCTTAGCAGAGAGCACGTGGAAACTGATAGTTATGCACTGCGCAATACTCTCCTATCACTTGTGCCACTGCCGTCTACACTGCCGTCACTAATATGGTTGCACTGGTTAGGGCTGGTGGAACATGTAGTCCATCACAGATGCACTTAACCTATCCCAGCATCATAGACCCAAATAACTTGTTGTCATAATCCTGTCCTCTCATGCCTTCCCAGTAACCTTGTTGTTGTTTAGTCGTTTAGTCGTGTCCGACTCTTCGTGACCCCATGGACGCCAGGCACTTCTGTCTTCCACTGCCTCCCACAGTTTGGTCAAACTCATGCTGGTAGCTTCGAGAACACTATCCAACCATCTCGTCTTCTGCCGTCCCCTTCTCCTTGTGCCCTTCATCTTTCCCAACATCAGGGTCTTTTCCAGGAAGTCTTCTCTTCTCATGACGTGGCCAAAGTATTGGAGCCTCAGCTTCACAATCTGTCCTTCCAGTGAGCACTCAGGGTTGATTTCCTTAAGAATGGATAGGTTGGATCTTCTTGCAGTCCATGGGACTCTCAAGAGTCTTCTCCAGCACCATAATTATGAAGCATCAGCTCTTCGGCGATCAGCCTTCTTTATGGTCCAGCTCTCACTTCCGTACATCACTACTAGGAAAACCATAGCTTTAGTGCCAAAAAGAGTATTAACTGGTCCATAGCATCTTTCAGAATGCATTCCAGGTGTCACTGGATGTTTATGGAGCACAGCTAAAGGGTCGAAGGAGATGATCTTCTTCTTTTGCTTCTCCTTCAAACTGAGATGAAGAGAAGTTTTAGATTTTCCAAGAAGTTTTAATTGTCAAACTCCAACCCAACTTCCCTATTTCTGCTAGAATTCTTTAGTTTCAGAGCTATCCAGATTTGCGCCATCTAGGAAATGAAACCTGCTAATGACATTCTTCCTTTGCCAGCTGTTTGTTCTGTTTTATTTCTTTCAACAGCCATCAATGTTTTTGATGCCACAAAAGTTGGGAGGCAGTGTTACCGGTGCAGAGTGGCCTAAATCAGTTTCTGATCAAAGTTTTAGCACCACTAACAGCCTAATAAGAACTAAGTTTACCTAGAAGCAAGTCCCCTTGGTGTCAAAGAGATTTCCTTCAAAATAAACAAACTTAGGATTTCAGCCTTAGTGCCAAGACAAGCATTCAAGAAAAAGCTGTTCTCCCTCAATTAATGAGAAAATAAATTGTAATTGACAGTTATCAACATCAGCAACATTAATTTTCTTTACAGCTCCTTCTCCTTCCATCATGGATCAGTGTGCATTGGCCAGACCTGCTTTGGTTCGATGAGTTTGCCGCATTATGTTGGGACCCAATAGTTATTCAGCGTGTAGAATTAGTGAAATATTGGTGTCCCTGAAGATTAATCAGAGATGCTCTGGAATCTTGGGGTGTGTGGAGCTAAATGGCACCTCTGATAGAACCTATATAATAGCTCCATAAATATGTACCCAATGTGAAGCCTTTTTATATTTCACCCTCCTTATTCAAATTTCTGATTCTCTAAGTGTCTGGAAGGCCCCTTCCCTATCAGCAGAGTTAAACTGTACAGTTCACAACCTTTCTATTCTACTGTAACTTTGTTTGATTGTTTTCATCTTGACTCCTATTGTTCTCCCTGGGCCCACAGTTCTAAACCTCACACACAGATTTTCGTGATCCTCCTTATCTTGCAACTGATTGTACCAGTTTGAGGGTTTGTAAGCGGAAAGGCTTACACTAAATAATGTTCTCTCTTTGGTAACATGCTGATCTGATAGACCTAATCAAGAGATCAATGAGGGAACTTCTTTGCTGTTGTAATTAGACAGAGGTAGAAGTTTTGATGGAAGTGCAAAGAAATTTAAATTGCCAAGTTGCCATTTACTCTGGAAACATCAACCCAGCTTTGAAAAAGTCTAGCTGTGCAAATATGGGGGCCCTGTAAGCAGCAGCCACTACAAACATATGATAATTAAAGTATTAAAACAATAGGATTCTGTTGGGACTCTTGCATAAAGGAGACCTTGAACTTGGAGGAATCTCCAACGAGGATTGAGCCTACATACAAACACTCTTGTTAATACTGCATAATACTGATCTACCTTGAAATTAGGGTATCCGGTTGCACATCATCAAAAACAGGAGATGCATTTCCCCCAAATAAGACATATTTGCATATGCTAATTTATATGTGCAAACGCAAATTTAGAAGTTATCATTTGAATAAAAGTACAGTGCATCTCAGCACACCGAGCAAAACTGATGAGCTGCATTTCTGTTCAGCCTTGCTATTCAGATGCCAAACATTGCTAGGTAACTTTAAAACAGGCTACTCCCTCTCTTGGGGTTCTGGGGTTCTGGGTCATTAAACAGGACTTGGACCAATCAGACTTTAAACAGAGGACTGTCCTCTTTAAAGTAGGACACATGGCCACCCTACTTTAGATTTGCTCTATAACTCTGGAAGTGGTATTTTCCTAATTAAGTTGTGTACTGAACCATCTGCAAGTAAGCTTCTGATACATCTACTGGAAAGGACCTTTCCTTTAAGCCTTCATCCTTTAATAAATCTTGTCCTCCTCCCAAAAAAATGGCCACGATGGCCTAATTACTGCAGTCAGTGAATCTGCATGAATGCATAATGCCTTGCTCTCTACAGAAATAAAAATTGATAGGAGATGCCTTCAGTTCAATTTGGCTCTTTCTGGATCATTCAGATCCTCTAGCAGGTAAATGATTACAAATGCTGAATCTGAAAAGTTTCAATTTTCAATTAACCATTAAGAATGGCTGTAATTAGTGCTGTTAATTTCAGCTGCAGTGTGCTCCTGCGGCCCAAATGGCAACTCATGAGCGATGGTGCAACAGAAGGAAAGGCACACAAAGGGGCAGAGCTGGCCCAAGAGATTTTGGCACCTGAAGTGAACCACAAAATAGCATCTCCCTCCCCACCAGGGAGGGACTCAGGTGGCGCTGTGAGTTAAACCGCAGAGCCTAGGGCTTGCCAATCAGAAGGTCAGCAGTTTGAATCCCCGCGACGGGGTGAGCGCCTGTTGCTCGGTCCCTGCTCCTGCCCACCTAGCAGTTCGAAAGCACATCAAAGTGCAAGTAGATAAATAGGTACCGCTCTGGCGGGAAGGTAAACAGCGTTTCCATGCGTGGCTCTGGTTCGCCAGAAGCGGCTTAGTCATGCTGGTCACATGACCTGGAAGCTGTACACCAGCTCCCTCTGCCAATAAAGTGAGATGAGCGCTGCAACCCCAGAGTCGTCCGCGACTGGACCTAATGGTCAGGGGTCCCTTTACCTTTACCTTTACCTTTACCCCACCAGGAAAGAAGGGGTGAGTGAAGATCTGCATCAGGAACGGGAGGGGAGGGAGAGCTAAAGATTCAACTTTGATAGTTGAAGGGGGTGACTTCTACATTAATCCCTCTTCCCTCCCATATTACACACCCATTCCCTCTCCCTAGTCTATTTGGAAAGGGCTTATGTGACTATTGGCTGGGTGGACAAAGTGACCTCATGGTAGTACCCCAATATGGAAGTGGTAGTTGTGGTAGCCCATTAGTCTATGCAAGTCACTCTCAGAAGGTTACATTAATCAGGGGGTGGATATTCCCATTGGGTGGGTAACCAGCAGGTTAGCCATGCTTGTCCCCTCCATATTTTGTTGGACTACTACAACTCCCATCATCCCTGACCGTTGGCTGTGCTGGCTGTGGCTGATAGGAGCTGGAGTCTACAAATCTTAGAAGGCACCATATTGACTAGTCCTACAACCGATCCATTAATTAGTTCGAAAGATGCTTAATATGCAAGCATCCCTAGCTTTGATTCAAATAAATATTTCTACATATGCCTTTGAGGGAAAAGACAATTGTTGAACATACACACAAAAAAATAATAATGAATGAGCAAGTTTGGCTTAAATTGCTGCATGCAATAAATACTCCTACACATAAACATACACACACAATACAGTGAAAAAGGAAAAGTGCAACTTTCCCAGCTACCAGCCTCTTTAAATTCATGCCTCAGAGGCAGCAGAAGTATTAAGTACCTGACAAATAGTAACAAGAATGGAAACGATGTGTGCTTTCATGTTTCAGAGGCAATAATGATCTTGTTAGACAGCTTCTACCATGTTCTATCCCCCCCCACCCCCACGTTCTCACTCTCATCTAGATTTTATTAAATAGAGTATCAAAAGACTTTGGGATTCTTTTTTGCATCTTAGCTTCTTTCTTTGTATAAGGTGGGGCATTGAGAATGTTTAAATATTCATCATACTGGATAGGCAAACATCCTGTTTTAATGGGCCTACACACCAACAATCACCAATATGGGGCATGCAAACTTTTTTTTGGTGCTTAACAACTTGTTAAGCTTACATCCCACTCTTTCCGCAAGAAGCTCGGAGCAACATTTGTATGTTCCCAAGAGGTCTCCCATCCAGGAAGGTTATGGAGCCAAAACAGCTTGGTGGTGTTGCTTCCATGTGAAACATTTCATGCATACTGGGGGATATGGGCTCACTATCCCACAGGAATGGGCTCCGCCCCTATCGTCCATATACCCTTCTTAGTGGCAGCTGTATGGAACTGAAAAGTGCTTCATTTTATCTAATTTATTTGTGCCTCTATCCCAGTACTTTTCGAAAGGACAAGGAAAGTGGAATTTCAGGTGAGGAGGAGAAAAGGAAGTGAAATTTTAAAAAATTAAGGTCTTTTATATATATATATATGATAAATGTTCATAAATGTACCAAGCAAACATGTACATAAATATATAAGCCACATGTCTGAAGCAGCAGAGGAAAACAGCCCTGAAACCATTTTGACTCCCAAACTGACCAAATGTTTTTTCTGCAAGGAAAATGAAAAAGGCTCCCCATTGTCTTTTCCTTCACAAATCCTGTCTTAAGGTTCCAGTTACAGATAGGTAGCCGTGTTGGTCTGCCATAATCAAAATAAAAAAAATCCTTCCAGTAGCACCTTTAAGACCAACTAAGTTAGTTCTTGGTATGAGCTTTCGTGTGCAAGCACACTTCTTCAGATACCTGTCTTAAGGGTATGTCTGTGTGAGCCTGTGACCTGGCTCAGGAACTAAGTATTTGTCATTACAAAAGACTAGCCAGGCTCCCCAGGGTATCCAATCAAGTGACCATTAACAGGTCTGCCAGACAGGAGATAAACAACGCACTCAGATTTCTGTTGTAGACCGCCCTTTCTGTGATGTAGGTATGATGTATCTGGGGGGGGGGTGATCTTGAGCTACACCCCTTTCTGTGATGTAGGTATGATGTGTCTGGGGGGTGGTCTTGAGCTACACCCCTTTCTGTGATGTAGGTATGATGTATCGGGGGGGGGGTCTTGAGCTACACTCCTTCTGTGATGTAGGTATGATGTTTCTGGGGGTGGTCTTGGACTCCAGGGTGGGCAATTTAAAATGTCTATATAAGGGCGGGCACACCTTTGTTCGGAGTCCTCCTTCTTTTCCTGCATGTGAAGGGGGCACCCTGTTGCAACAGTTCAATAAAGATCAGGCTTACAAGCTGCTTTGCTTCTCAATATTCTCTGGTTGGCCTCTGTTATTTTCTCTGACCAATGGAGAACCTACAAAGGAGTCTATAAGGGCTCTTGTGTCCCCCATAAGGAAATAAGGACAGATTTTTGTTTATTACGGAAGGTATGTGGAGGTGGCGAAACTGACTGCAAAAATAAGAGACCAAAAAGAAGAAACGCTTGTAGAAGAATGGAGACCCTTTTTCGGATTATCTGAGAAAATCCTAGAGTCAAATGAAATCGCAGGCAGGACTTGAAATAAAAACAAAGAAATGAGAAAAAGGAATGTAATGTGGGATATATGATTTAGAGAAAGACTACATTTAGGACAGTAGAGGAATGATTTGAATAGAAACATCACGGAAGCAAAAGGAGATAATGTATTGAAATTGAATTGAATTTGTTAGATTGTTGAAAACCAATAAAAATTTATGGCAAAAAAGAGAAGAAAGGTATGCAGAAAAGTGTGTGTGTGTGTGTGTGTGTGTGTGTGTGTGTGTGTGCAATATAGCTTTCCACACTCATAACCTATAAGGACTGAAGGCTGCATTTGCACTACAGTGGTACCTACGGTTAAGTACTTAATTCGTTCCGGAGGTCCGTTCTTAACCTGAAACTGTTCTTAACCTGAGGTACCACTTTAAGCTAATGGGGCCTCCTGCTGCCGCCGCACCACCAACGTGTGATTTCTGTTCTCATCCTGAAGCAAAGTTCATAACCTGAGATACTATTTCTGGGTTAGCGGAGTCTGTAACCTGAAGCGTCTGTAACCTGAAGCGTCTGTAACCCGAGGTACACTGTATGCTCATTCTGTCACCTGCCACATTGCAGACATGAACCCACAGACAGTGGGCTATTTGTCTGAAGGAAAACAAGTGACCTGTGCCATCCTTTCGGGGGTGGTGTGTGTGTGGTGAGAAGAGAACTACTATTTAAATGCATATCTGATTGCACATTCCATTGTGTCGTATCCAATGAAGTTGTCCTGTTGGCACAAAGACTTCTGTCTGTGCAACAAGATATTCTCTTTCTCTCCTCTCCCTACCCAGAAATCAGTTGGGTTTCTCTCAACCCACTGCAGCAGACGGGTGGGATAATCTGTGGGTAGAAGAATTCTCATTTTGTGGGTGTAAGTCCTTACACTAATAGTTCTGCTAAGTTGAATCCATCTAGAGAGTGGTGGATCTGTCAGTCTCAATTCTCTTGATTTCTCTTTTTTCCATTCTTAAAACCATTTCTGCAGCAATTTGTAATTTTGAAGAATCCTCATGAAAATCCACCAGGTCGAAGTTTCCCCGTTAAACGCATTTCTGAATGCAATTGCGCTTACTATACAAAGGTCTACAAAGTGATTTCTCCTATAACATTTTTGCATGTTATACTTACTATTATGTTTGGTTTTATGTCCACCTTAGGCTACGACATGCAATTTTGCACACATTACTTGGCTGGAGAACTGCATTGCAAAATTTGGAGGTGTGCGGATTTTGAAAGATGACTGTGTTTCAGTTTGTTTATTGCTTCAGAAAGTGTGGATCTGGTAGGTTTTCTTCTAAATGTAAATGTAATCAATGTTCCCCTCCATACAACCGATTGAAATCAGCCCAGTGTGGAAGGTCGATCCACACCACAATGGGCAAATGGTTGCACATTGTGTTTGCTCTAGGGTCAATTTGGATATGGAGAGTTGGAGAATTCTTAGTACTGACATTTGTGAGCCCCCTTGATGGCCTTGTTGGCTCAAGGCAGCAGGCAAATAATAATATACAGTGGTACCTCAGGTTAAGTACTTAATTCGTTCCAGAGGTCTGTACTTAACCTGAAACTGTTCTTAACCTGAAGCACCACTTTAGCTAATGGGGCCTCCTGCTGCTGCTGCACCACCGGAGCACAGTTTCTGTTCTCATCCTGAAGCAAAGTGCTTAACCTGAAGCACTATTTCTAGGTTAACAGAGTCTGTAACCTGAAGCGTATGTAACCCGAGGTACCACTGTAAGGTAAAGGTAAAGGGACCCCTGATCATTAGGTCCAGTCATGGACGATTCTGGGGTTGCGGCGCTCATCTCGCTTTATTGGCTGAGGGAGCCGGCGTACAGCTTCCGGGTCATGTGGCCAGCATGACTAAGCCGCTTCTGGCGAACCAGAGCAGAGCACGGAAACGCCGTTTACCTTCCCGCCGGAGCAGTACCTATTTATCTACTTGCACTTTGACGTGCTTTCGAACTGCTAGGTGGGCAGGAGCAGGGACCGAGCAATGGGAGCTCACCCCGTCACGGGGATTCGAACCACCAACCTTCTGATCGGCAAGTCCTAGGCTCTGTGGTTTAACCCACAGCACCACCCACGTCCCAAATAATGATATTAAATAATAATATAATGGTCTCCAAAACCAGCCCTCTACCGCCACACCGTAGCTGTCGGATTTGAGGGGCTTTCAACTGAAAGCAACGCAACGGTGAATAACAGCACAATCCTATACTTGCTGCTCAAAAGTGAGCCCACATTCAGTGAAACTTATTGCTAGGGGTGTGTATAGGATTGCAGCCTACATCTCCCAAACTGATCATTTGGAGGCACGGTGTACCCCTACACAAACTGGTTTGTTTGTGTGTGTTTTGTGGGTCTATACTTGGTGTAATTACTGTTAATACAGTCAATGGGGATTATGGTCATGAGCCAGACAAAGTTAAGCACTTTTAAGCTCAATGAAATCAATGAGGAATAAAAGTACTCAGGGTTTTACCCTTATGATATTAAAGAAACATGCCTTTCTCTTTTATCTGATGATTAATGGCTGTTGAATTTTCTTGGGCGTACAAAATAAAAATAGCTGTAATGTTGGTAATTGAAAATTAAGAAAGGATTTCTTCTGTTTTTAAAAAATGCATATGAAACTGTGCTGCAGTAAATATTCTTATTTTCCGTGGCTGGACAGACAGACAGACTGGCTGGCCCACTGCCATGGTGTTCTTATTTCTGCTCCCCCTGCAGCTCATTGATGCTGAGTCGGTGCTCCTGATAAAATGCCCCCAAGAAGCTTTACAACTCAACTGGCACTTACAGAGCAGATAAGTCTCACTGATACTGGAGTAATCTTTCCACATGGATGAGCAGTTCTTGAACAATTTCTCCAGGGAACAGTTTAAGGAGCCAATAGGCTTACTTGGCCGTCAGATTTGACATTCAGCAAACAGGCAAAATGAAGTATTGCTTAATACACACAGGAGGGAAATTCATTGTTTTATTCTGCTTAACAACCGAAAAAAAATAACCAATATATTTCATCACAGTCTATACAATCTATAGTATGGTGAGTTATGTACTGCATATGACTTTATTTGTGCATTTAATCTAAAAACAAATTTATGGACCGTGGCTAGGGTGGAGCCCAGAATATGGGTGTTCTCCAAAGGTGCATGGCTCTGTTCACGTACCAGTTTGTAATCACTGTAATTCAACTGTTTTCATGGGAGTTATTCCTGGATTAAATCAATGCAGGCAAAAAGCAAAACAGGAAAATGCAAACATACTTCTCTTATTTTGGAAAGTAGTCTGATTCCCTGTGCATATTGGGTCTTATATTAGCTATAGCTGCATTAGTTCATAATCAGTTCTCCATATGTGTGAGCCCTCTCCAAAGAAACTGTTAAGTTGTGGGTGGACATATCAGACGACACAGCGATTCTTCAAACAGCTCTTGTTTATTCACAGGCCAGAACAGAACTGAACTGAAGGGTTCAGTCAGCCTGCTTATATAGAGCTCCAGTACAACGTAACTGTAACAATTTTCTAAAACTATCCAATCACTGAACGTCACTTTCAATTCCTTATTTGCATAACTATCTACAGTATCCCCCTGCTGGCCCACGGTGAGAACTTCAGTACATAACAGAAACAATAAATGTTCTGTATCATTATTGTTCCTTCACTAAAATGACTGATTTCATCAACTCTTTAGGTGAGCCCCTTGCTGGAAGAACAAGCTGGTGCTAACACAACCATATCAAGGACTGATGGGTTGTTTTCAGGTTCAGGTTCTCCTCCTTTGCAACTTTGCTCAGAACATTATTTGATCAACAGGTGGCAGTTTAATAAGCATAGTAGCCTGGTACTTCAAACTTTAAAGTCCTTATATCTCTGGCAAGAGTCAGATATTGGAAGACAAGAAATTGTGAGTGAAGCTTAGGGCCATATGTACCTGTACTCTAGATTTCTTTTTCCTTTTTAAAAATATTTTTATTAGGAATTTCATCATAACTATTTATCAAAAACATATCATCCTCATTTCCCCCCTATTTTCCCCTCCCCCTCCCCAAAAAAGAAACCCACCCTCCCACCCCCAGACTTCCCTCAGCTCCTCTCTCTGGTTTTTCAGCACATGTTATTCTCTGCATATTATAAAATTGTAAAGCTCCTTAATTTATCTATCTATATGTTATCAATAATAAATGTGTGTATGTTTATTCAAAACCTGCCAAGGAGTCCAGTTCATTTTGTTGTTTCTTTAAGTACAGTGGTACCTTGGGATGTGAACAGGATCCATTCCGGAGCCCTGTTCGCATCTAGAAGCAAACGTAACCCATGTCCGCGCATCTGCACGGGCGCGGGTCATGTTTCGGCGCTTCTGCGCATGCATGTGACGTCATTTTGAGCGTCTGCGCATGCACAAGCGGCAAAACCCAGAAGTAATGTGCTCTGTTACTTCCGGGTTGCCGCGGAGCGCAACCCAAACACGCTCATCCCGAAGCACATTCAACCCGAGGTATGACTGTACTTTGTAAAAGGTTCCCATTCTTCTTTAAAGTCACAGTTGTCCTTATCACACAGCCCATGTGTCAATTTCGCCCATTCCACATAGTCCATCAGTTTCTCTTGCCACAGTCCTTCATTCTCCCATCCTTGTGCTATTAAGACTCTTGCCACCATTGTCACGTACATGAAAATGTTTTTTCAATTTCCTTGGCAGGTCTTTTCCTACAATCCCTAACAAAAATGCTTCAGGCTTTTTTACAAATGTTAATTGGAACATTTTCTTCAACTCATTGTATATCATTGCCCAGAATTTTTTAATTTTAATACAATCCCACCACATATGGTAAAAAGTCCCTTCTTTTTCCTTACATTTCCAGCATATATTTGAACCGGTTTTATACATTCTTCCTATCTGAACTGGTGTTATATACTCCTGTACTCTAGATTTCAATGGTGTAGAGAAATTGACAGCTGAAGGAATAGCAGGGAGAAGGTACTATAGTTGGTCAGGCAAAAGCAGAGGGACGGCTCTTCATATTTTAGCTGGCCAGCTCCATTAATGTGTGACCCCAAAATTCCAGATACCCCCAAACTGATGTCAAAGTTTAGTGCTAGTCTTTTTTTAAAGTTTTTATTCATTTTCCAATAAAATCTTCCAATTATTAACAAATCGAATCAAATCATATCAAATCACATACAATATTACCAATTATATATTCCAGATTCAAATAATTTCAGAGGGGGGACTTCTCATGTCCTGGGTTTCGGAGATAATGTCTTTTATTTATTTTCTACTTTCTTGCTTGTTAGTTTCCAATTTCCTAATTCTGATTAAGTGTCCTCATCTTCTCAATCAATCAATCGCCGGTATGTGACTCCCAATCTTATTTTGACAGAAGTTTAGTGCTAGTCTTGTGCCAGTTTGTGCCGTGAACAAATTTTGTGCTGCCCCCGCCCAAACTAAGTAATTGGCACAGCAAATTGAGGTGACAAGTTAATGCCTAAAAGCCAGCTTTGTCCAATTGACAGTAAACAGGTGCCAAAAGTTAGCACTAGTTTTGTGCCATTTTGTGCTGCAAACGCCATGTTTTGTACTTCCCCCCAAACTGAGTAATTGCCGCTCAAACTGGGTTCACAATAAATGATGAAAACACTAACCTTGTCAACTTTTGTAAAACCAAACAAACCCAGAAGCTTTTCTTTTAGGAATTTTGGGACTGGAGTTACCTAAACAATATAAAAATGTATTTATGTATGCAACCACCACTGCAGGAATGGTATTTGCCCAAAGATGGAAGGGGGGAAGATGTCCTGTCAAAAGAAGAATGGCTACAGAAACTAACGGAAAATGCAAAAATGGCGAAACTTACTGGAAGACTAAGAAATCAAGATAACAAAGTCTTTAGGGGAGAATGGAAATCATTTATTGAATATTTACAAACTCGTTGTAAACAAATTAAGACATTAGCAGGATTCATGTAAAAACGTGTAGTATTGAATACATGTATGAAATGGAGGGAAATAATAATAAAAGATTTAGATTGGGATCTGCAGGAAAATAGAGTAAATATAAGGAACATCAGAATCGAAATATGATATGTAAAGATGATTCTGTTTGAAGTGGGGGTTTTTTTTGTCATAAATGAAAACAATAAATAAATCCCTAACCTTGTCCGATTGATTCCAAACTGGTGCCAAAGTTGTATCTAGTTTTGTGCTATTTTGTGCTGCAAACTCTGCTTTCTGTGCCACCCCCCCAAACTGACACTCAAACTGGGGGCCGTACACCCCAGTGACCCTGATTTGCTTTGTCAATTACTCATTTGGGGGGGGGTGGCCCAAAACATGGCAATCATGGCACAAAATGGCACAAAACTAGCACTAAACTTTGGCATCAGTGTAGGGGAGATCCAAAATTTTAGGGTCACACGTTAATGGAGCTTAGCAGACTTAGCCAAACTGAAGCTTCATATTCCCTGCCAATTGTATGAGTCACTGTTACAAATTCCTGTTCCCTTCTAAGCCTGAAGTTTTCAAGACCTGAACGTACACCAGACCCTCTAAGTGTCCCTATTTTCTAGGGACATCCCTGATTTAGAGGAGCTATCCAGGTTCCCCAATATAATGCATTCTTCATCCCCCCCCCCCACTCCCAATTTGTGCATTTTATGCGCACTTTCCCCTAATATATACATTTTTATACACATTACTGGGCTGGAGAACTTCATTGCATTGGAGAGGTTTGAAGAGATTGGAAGGAGGGCTGTTTTTCAGTTCACGCATTGTTTCCAAGAGTGTGACTTCAGTAGGCTCACCTTTCAATGCAAACTGACTCCAAATCCTCCCTCATTCCTAGTCATGAGCAGAGATGCATAAAGGTAGCCATTTCAATTCCAACTTGCATTCATCACAGTCAGCGCCGTTTCCGTTCTGCTGCAGTTTAGTTTCCGCCGAATACGGTTATTCATATCACAGTCTGCTGTTTGACACAACTTTCATTAATGTCAATGTAAAGGAAACATCAAAACAATGTAAAAAAAAAAGTTAACTAATTATGTCTCATTTCCCAACTTAAAAACAAATCTGAGGCACAGAACTTTATGGATCCTCATCATTTTTACAAGACATGTCCTACAAACACCATCTCTCTGACTTCTTGATGGTCTTCTTATTGTTCCTGAGCCTCCATAGCTTGGATCAATATTTTTGCAGTTTTGGTAAGCATCAGATTTGTGATTTTTACTATTTACCACTGTGAAATTTAATGTGGTGGTAATATTTTGAGGGGCCCATGTTGCAAAATCAGGAGCATTTGTTTTATTCCTGCTGGATCTGGCTTTTACTGAGAAAAAGCAAATATATATGGGTGTTTTCTTTGCGGAAGATGAGAAGCAAGTCGGGTCCTCCATCATGGAGGGCACCTGTTGCGGTGAGATCACCAGAAACTGCCTCCCTGCTGTGGGGCGGGACCGTTTGGATGGCCACAACACCCCATTGGTTGCCCCTCTGTTAACTGGGGCAGAAATTTGGTCAGTTGGGTTGGCTATTGGCTGCTGAGGGGCTACTTATAGCTGCTGCACATCGCTGGAGAGATCACCTGCCCTCCTCTCCCTATATTTAGGGTTGTTCTTTGGCCTTGCTATGCCTGTCTAGGCGTCGTCTGTTTTGGGCAGGGGCCCGGTAGGAATTTTGCCATTTGGCTGATTGGCTGGTGCCACTTGGTTTTTGCCTACCATGTAACAAATCGTCACAACTTTGTAAGGTTGGCGGTTAGGCATTTGGTTAAATGTTTTGGGGAGGGGACGTGGTTGGCTGTGCCTGCCTCTCCATTGCTGCTTGCTAGGGAATTCCGTTAAAGCAATTCAGGGGCTTGCCTTGCTTTTGTCTGAGCCCTGTCAAGGGGCTAGGGCCACGCAAGAGCCCCTGGGAGCATCTGGGGTGAGCTGTGAGATCAAAGGAGTTCTCGCTCCCCCAGGATGCTTTCCCTTACCGACATATGGTGGTGCCCAGTGTCAGTCCTGTTCCTGCCACCGTGCAGGTTCAGGTCGTCTGGAACCAATGCCTAAGCAACCACTCACATGCTGTAATCAATAAAGTTTTGGCCAAAATTTAATGCCAAAAACCTTAAACTAAAATCTGTGTCTATTGTGTTTTCATTTGGGGGTGGTTTTGAAGGTCTTCACACGCAACCTAGGGGAGGGAAACAACCTATGACATTCTTATAAAATTCCAAATATGCCCAGAAAGGCTGGCGATCCGTGCTGTAGCAAATACGCTGTTTGCTTTTCGGCAGCACAAGCAAAGAAGAAGGAGGAGGACACAATTAATAATAATAATAATAATAATAATAATAATAATAATAACTTATTATTTGTACCCCGCCCATCTGGCTGGGTTTCCCCAGCCACTCTGGGCGGCTTATACAAAGACCAAAAATACACTAAGATGTCACACATTAAAAACTTCCCTGAACGGGTTCAGGTAGTCTGGAACCAATGCCTAAGCAACCACTCACATGATTTAATAGGAGTGTATGTTGGATGTTATGTGCTCTACAGCTTCCCTGCCCAAATTAGTGAGGAGCTCAGGCTTCTGTTGAAGGTAAAGTCCATGACATGGCACTCACAGTGCTTGTGACTTCATGACAAAACAATTTCTCCACACACATTTCCTCAGTGTACTGACTGGATTAGAAGTCTCTCTCTGTGTGTGTCAAAGAATGTGCACGGTATATAAAAATGATGTCTTGAATAGTACTAGGTGAGAAGTATATTCCTTTTGATTGTTGTCTCTTGCTTTTTTAATGTTCTCAGAAAATGGCTGTATCTTTCAGAGTCTCTCAAGGATTTTCAGATAAAAAGAGAGGTTTTATCTTTGCATGTCTATAAGCAGGGGAAAACTCCGGAGACTGAAACCTACAGGCAATTCAAATAAACTAAATCCGATCAAGGTAATATCAATGCCAGAATTAGAAGAAAACCCAGAGAGAATATCAATAACAACATTAAAACAGCAGGTTTCAACTGGAATCAATAGGCAGTATAAACAGAAAAAATTAAGTCACAAAGTGATAGTAGATAAAAGCTCCCCACTCATTAAAATTCTGTTTGTCTTTGTGCCTCTTTATCAATGTACCTATATATCTATGCAACTGTATCAAAGTTTATAATGTAAAAGAATGATGAAATAATCTAATTAATTTCCGGTGTCATTTCACATATTTCTTTCAAGTTAGAACTGCAATATTAATAATGGTTTGCAGTTTAATAAAATATCTCTATGTCCTATTAACTTCTATATCTGCTTGTTATAAAGCCTTTTTTTTATCAAATAGCTAAACTTCAAAAGATTCCTACTTTGATCTGAAATGAAAAAAATGAGGTTCGCTCCATTTGTACTGAATAACCTCGCTACATTTTACAGAAAGACAGTTGTCTGTTATTGCCTTTCTGTCACAAAATACATTTTAACTCGGATAAGTGAAGAGGGAAGAAGACTGAGGAGGAGATCAAGCGTTAGGAAGGCACAATTTAGAGGGGGACTAGACTTTTTGCCTTAAGAGTTAGACATACCTGGGCAAATGAGATCTTTCTCTGCCGGCAAATACATTATGAATTTGAAACATGATGGGGACAGGGGCTTTGCAGCGCCAGCGTTTGATGCCCCCATGGTGAGCTCTCCTGGTTTATTTCTGCCTCCACAACAGAGAGCATAGCAAGTCAAGAATCCATTGTTCTTTTGCATTTCCAGAGGAAATATTTCAGTAGGGAGCATAAAGGAAAGGGGAGAGGGGTGTGTGTGAATACAATGCAAAACCTTATTAGGCTGGATGGGTAATATCACCACAATATTTACTTGCTTCGTTTATTTCAACTTAAGAGTCAAAATGCACACCATTATCTCTCTCTCCTCTCTCTCTCTCTCTCTCTCTCTCTCTCTCTCTCTGTGTGTGTGTGTGTGTATGCACACACAAGGGCACATAGAGTCAATCTATTCTAGGGATCCCTAAAGGGCACGATGCATGCAACTGTGCATTCCACACTGTGTCCTTTCTGCCTCCTTCCTCTTGGATCAGGCTCCTGGTTTGAGAGGAAAAGGAGTGTGCAGAAATAAACCAGCTAGCCCATTTGCAAAGCTAAGCAGGGTCTGGTATGGTTTCAAATTGGATGGGGGACAGCCTGTTGAGATTCCTGCATTGCAGGTGGTTGGACTAGATGACCCTCGGGCTCCCTTCCCTCAGGCCACTGAGACCACATAACACCGGTCTTGAAAGACCTACACTGGTTTCCGAGCACAATTCAAAGTGTTGGTGCTGACCTTTAAGTCCTAAATGGCCTCAGTCCAGCATACCTGAAGAAGCATCTCCACCCCCATCACTCTGCCCGGACACTGAGGTCCAGCGCTGAAGGCCTTCTGGCAGTTCCCTCACTGCGAGAAGTGAGGTTTCAAGGAATCAGGCAGGTATCCCACCAGATGTCAAAGAGAAAAACAACTACCAGACTTTTAGAAGACATCTGAAGGCAACCCTGTTTAGAGAAGCATTTAATGTTTGACAGACTATTGTATTTTAATATTTTGTTGGAAGCCACCCAGAGTGGCTGGAGAAACCGAGCCAGATGGGTGGGGTAGAAATAAATTATTATTATTACTGTATATGATTCCTGAAAACTTGGAGCTGCCTTCAGAAAGGGGAAGAGGGACATTGCTCCCTCAAGGTATGTATAGCTATTGCCAGTGACTGGGCCAAAGGCAGGCATTTAGCCCTATTGTAGAGATCATGACTGTGGCACATAGACACATGCAAAAATTGCAACAGCAGTGAGTGGCAAGAGAAATTGATGAACTATGCTGAGATGGCGAGATTAACCGGGAAAATTCGGAACCAGCAGGACCAGACTTACCTAAAGGAATGGAAGAAGCTTTCGATGTATTGGGAAAACAGCTGTAACCAATTGACATCGCTTGCAGGGTTAAAAGAAGTTTTGTAAGGAGTAATATATAAATTATGGTGAAAAGAGTTAAGAATAGGTATTAAGATTTGAATTTATAGCAATAACTGTAGTAACAAAATGCATAATTAGAAAGGATTTTAGAAAACCATCTGTTGAGGTTGAAGGAAGTCTTAGGCTGTGATAGCCAAAGATTTTGAAATGATGTTTAAAAGGATGATATGCTGGAAAATATATGTAAAAACCAATAAAAAATATTTTTTTTAAAAAAAAAATGCAACAGCAGCAATAACAAAACCCCAGTTTTGTTCTGCCTTCTCTTTCTGCTGCATGTATAGATCATGCCACAGTCATACTAGAATGTGATGCTGCAAAGTGATGGATTGCTAGGCACCGGCTTCTATATATATCCCAATATTTAACCTTTGGTATAGCATGCTGAAAAGATGAGGGGGCTAATAAAATCAACATCACATGAAGCAGCGGAACTAAATCACTACAAAATAATTACCGTAGATATAATGATTGCCTGCTGACAACAGAAGGCTCAGGTAAATAATGGAGGGCTGCTCTGCCATTGGAAAAATAATGTTCTTTGTGCCACCAGAGGGATGGATGAGCCTTGGTCCCCACCTCTATCTCAGCAGCAGGGATATAAGGAGAAGAATCAAGGGCTTAGAAGACCAGGCCATATAAAGAAAGAAACAACAATAATAATATTTGTGTTGGCATCCATCTGTCTCGGGAGGCAATGGAAAAGTAGGCCTTTGGGGGAAAGTCAAACCGTTGGAGTTACAGTGCCTGCTGTGGCTGTAGAGACTGATACAGAAGAGGCATGTTTTGTAGCAGCTGGGGCAGATGAAGGCATCCAGTTTTGCTGCTACAGGTGCTCCATGGTGTTTCTTCTCTCTGCGCTCCATTTCTCCTCTGGTCACTGCTATGGATAAATGACCTGACTGTCTCCAGTCACTGTGGTCATCTGCAAGGGATACCTGCAAGGGTTGATGTTGCCAATCTTCATGTCATGTTTGCAGACAAGGAGTTGGTTTACCAATGGTCCTGGCTTCTGAAGCCAACTCCCAATAGAGCACATCCTTGGGGATCCTGCCATCTTCCATTGTGTGGGCATGCAGTCGAAGAATGTAAGTAGGGATTTGAACAAATTACAAATCTCTTGGTGAGCTCAGCTCATTGGAGAAGGTTCCACTGCCTTCAAGTGTACATGACCAAGCCTGTGTAGATGCTGCTAAGACAGGAGTGTGATTACTAACACATGATTCGAATGGATTTTCAGGATTTTATACTGCAGGCAGAGCTTTCATTTCATACCTCCTAAAGCACAATGATGTTTCAGTGTAGCCGGTTTTTAAGATGTACAGCAGCCAAGTGTAGAAAAATCAAGTAAAGGACATACATGTGTGATCAAGCCCTCAGGTCAGGAGAGAGGAATCTTTGGTCCTCCAGAACTACAGCTCCAATGAGGCCCTGCAGGAATGGCCAATGGCTGGGATGAGGAGAACTGTGGTTCAGCAACATCAGGAGATCCAAAGCTCTCCACACCTACCTTAGTATCTGCTTCACAGGCTTGCAATTGATGCTCTTGTTTGTAGAACAGGAATCACATTTCTGTACTGCCGTTGAGTTTTACAAGCTGCACGGCGGAACTCTGCTTTGGTTTCCTGCGATACTGAGTGGCTTCATATCAAGATAAATTAAGGGAAGACAAGGGAGGTCATATTTATTTTTCAATTTTCTCCGAGGCAATTTGATCTCTTCTAATTAGGACATATGGGCATCCCTGCAAATGAGCCCTAGGCTATATCGCAATGACCACTTTGGTTAAACTGTCTCCCTGATATGACTTCTCCCAACCTTATAAAGCTTGGTGAGATGAAAAGCAAAGATATAGCACTCCTGGAGTTAATCTGAAGTGTGTGTGTGTGTTGGGTGGGGTGAAAATAGCTGGAAACGACTGTTTTCTTCTTACAGTTAATTGTTTTCACAGCCCTTCAGAACCTTGCAAAGAATCGTATCTGTTTACAGTTTCAGAGTCTCATTAGCTTCTCATGCTAGGTTTACACTGGTGTAATCCCTTCATCACCTACCAAGCCATCCATCTAGATTTACATCAGTTTCATTAGAAATGGAACTGCATTAATTGAGATCAAAGCACTTGCAAGCAAGTGTGGAGGCAATTAGAAGTTTAAAGATCCAGAATGATTTGTGTTCTAGGGCCCACAAATAAATATTATTCTACAATATCAAATGATTTTTATGAGTATTATTGTCTGTGGTTGTTTTTTAACTGAATTGAAAGCAGATGCAGAATAAACAATCCATTTCCCTTGTGCTCCTTTGAGACGCTTGTGATTTAAAGTCCTTGGAATTTTCGTCGGGATTTTGATTTTCTTTATGTTACATTTGCTACCAAAGCAACAGCTGGAGCTGTTCTTCATTTGTATGGCATTTGCATTGTATAAGCCCTTTCCTCCCTAAATTTAGGAAGCTGGGATTTCTAATACATTCTCTGATGCCTGATTGGAAGCCCTGCTTCTTGGGGCCCAAGTAAGCGTTATAGGACTGTCATCAATAACAGTGTTCTCATGTCTAGCACTCCATCCTCTCTAAGAAGTAGTAAGAAACTCATGTCGTGACATCATCACATTGCACCTCCAGCACCTCCGCTCCATTGGCTACCATCTAGTGAGGCAGGAAAACACATGACATCATGATGACATCATGTCAAAGTTTCACTATGACACAGTATTGGTGAGAGAAAGGGGAAGTAGATTTTAGGGTGCTGTTTTCAGTCGCGGCCCGTTTTGTTTTTTGTTTTGTGACATCTAGTTCCACCCTCATTGTTTTATGCTGAAATGTAGGGAATCCTATTTTGGGAGATTTCATTTTTCCTTTGGCACAATGAGCTCACAGCTATTTGTCTGGTGAAGTAATAACTGGTTTAAATCAGCGCTCATGCTGAAAGACATTTGATTCACATTACATTGCCAGATGTTGTGAGACATTCTTTTCTAATTCTCAGCTATTGCTTCAGTCAAACAAGTAAACTAGCCATTAGTGCACACTTCAGAAATCAATAGAATTCCCTGTGTCCAACAACTATTTAGTAATTTGTGGGTATTGAGTGCTTGTCTATACATTCCTTGCGTTGAGTGGTCAATATGTTTATTTAATTCTTTGCAAGATCCCCAAGATCTATAACCTGCTCGTATCTCAAAAACATGGTTTCAAGGGCTTTGGGCTGCTATAGATTTTACCTTACTAATGTTAGTCTTGTTTTCTCATCTATTATTATTATTATTATTATTATTAGCAGATAGTGAAGAGATATCAATGTACAGACTTGACAGTATGGTATTGCTCTGTTATTAAAAATTCTTGGTCATCCTGAAAATATATAGCACAGTCCAGCCAGTAGTAAGCACTTTAAGCCTTATTGATTTCAGGGGGAGATAACTAAGTGCTTGCTTAATTTCTCCATTAGAATAAACAGAGCTTAAAGTGCTTAACTTTGCCAGGATCTTGTGTGTTTCTGTGTGCTGCTCAAAGCAAGCCAGTACAATCTGCATCCTACTACCAAGTTAAACACAAACCATCAGAAGTTGAAGAAACCACGTTTTGCTGCGCTGCAAAAACAAGGAAGTTGTCTAGCACCAGCCAGATTTTGCCCACATCTGTTGAGCTGAGTTTTCTTTGTGGGTCACAAGTTGCACAGGTCTGGCTCACAACCCTCCTCACCAATTAACAGCTTACCATGATCAAAACAGAGATAAACAAACATTTATTTTAAATTTAGAGCCTACTTTATAGTCCTGATCGGATACACATGGTTGTGTCACACACACACACACACACACACACACACACACAAATTTGTGAGAATGATCACACTGATACAACCAGTTTTTAAAACCAGAATATACTTCTAGAATACTTTTCGAATAATGAAAGGCTAACTCCTAAACCCAGAGAAGTACTGAGTGAGCCAAGCGGTTTTATTTAGGAAGGGCCAGCAGGAAGGTGCCAAAGTTAAGAAGGCTCTGCCATTTCATGGTCAACCACCTACCCTTTGAAGGCAGTGGTACCCAGAGCAGAGCCTTCCCTAATGACTTGAGCACACCAAGAAATTTGTGATTTGTACAAATCCCTGATTGCATTCTTCTACTGCATGTACACAGAACAGAAGATGCCACGATCTTCCATAGGGAGCTGGCTTCACACACTTGGCCTGTTGGCAGACCAACTTTAGGTTGCAAACATGACATGAAGGATAGCAACATCAACCCTGCTGTATGGAAATCCCTTGCAGATGATCACAGTATTTGGAGGTGGTCAGGTCATGCACCCATAGCAGTGACCAGAAGAAGAATGACCACTGGGAGAAGCGCAGAGAGAAGAAACATCATAGTGCACTTGTAGCAGCAAAACCAGATGCCTTCATCTGTCCCACCTGCAATGAAACATGTCTCTCCTGTATCAGTCTCTACAGCCACTATAACTCTTCAGCAGTTTGACTTTCCCCCCTGAAGGCACATTCTTCCATTGTGTCCTGAGACAGATGGATGCCAACTACTGGGAACTGGTTCACTTTGAGGCTCAATTTAAAATGCCGGCATAAAGTTTTTGAGGCATTTGAACAATCTGGGATGAGGTTACTGTTGTGACATGGGGTTTGTGATTTCAGCTCTCCTGATATAACATGCTGGAGACAGTTCTCTAGTAACACTTCTTTATTAAAGCACAAGACTAAAGACTGGGGAGAGGAAAGCTACATTTATAGGGACAGGGAACTAGCAAGAAAGGATACATTTTGGAGGGAACAATATCAGGCAATCACAGTCCTGCCTTTTGGAGGGAACCAATAAGACAGAGGATCCAAATACAGCAGCTTAAATGAACCAATAGTAGCTGTACCCTCTGGAACCAAAAGGCAGTTACTTTACCCTAATGCAAATACAGACAATAATAATACAGATATAAAATCCTTTGACTCAATACACAACAGTTACTTGATGGAGCGCCTTCACCCTCATGAGCCTGCTCAAGCCTTAAGATGGGTCAAAGAGGCCCTGCTCATCCTTAAGATCAGTGGTGACTATGTGTGTGTGTGTGTGTGTGTGTGTAGAGGTCAAAGGTCTTTAAAGTCAGGCTGATCGCCGAAGAATTGATGCTTTTGAATTATGGTGCTGGAGGAAACTCTTGAGAGTCCCATGGACTGCAAGAAGATTGAACCTATCCATTCTTAAGGAAATCAGCCCTTTATCCTCACTGGAAGGACAGTGAAGCTGAGACTCCAATACTTTGGCCACCTCATGAGAAGAGAAGACTCCCTGGAAAAGTCCCTGGTGTTGGGAAAGATGGAGGGCACAAGGAGAAGGGGACGACGGAGGACGAGATGGTTGGACAGTGTTCTCAAAGCTACCAGCATGAGTTTGACCAAACTGCGGGAGGCAGTGGAAGACAGGAGTGCCTGGCGTGCTCTGGTCCATGGGGTCTTGAAGAGTCGGACATGACTAAATGACTAAACAACAACAACAACTCCCAAAGAAATAATGTCTTGCTCCATCCCTGTTTGCTTTGAAGCAGACTTTGAAGACTTTTGACAGCTAAATTTTGAAATGATAAGCTAAATATCACAATTTAAAATGGAGAGAGGTGGCACTTCAAAATTCTGCCATCGCTCTCTTTTTTTAAAAATTGTATTTTTTAAAAAAGATATTGGATTGGATTTTCTATATATTGCAAATATTAGCATAGAACAAAAAAATGCACTCGATACAAATATAAATTGTATTTTTTTTTTATTGGTCTGATTGTAAGTTGATTAACACAGCCGTACTAAGTTTAATTGCTTTTAGTGATTGGTTTTAATTGTAAGCTTCTCTTGAGAAAACATTTGTTTTAAAAGGGCAGCAGATAAGCTCCTAAGTAATAGACACACCTTGCAACAACTCAAACTGTCTCCACACCCAGTTCAAGTGTCTGCTTTGTACGGAGCTGAACAGCACCTTTAAAACTCAGAAATTCAGCCTAGTATCTCAACAGAAAGTGGATGGAGCCAAGCATATATAAGAGATGTGAAATATGAATAAACAGAGACAGCCATGACTCTGCTTCTCTGCTAAAAAAAAGAAGCTGGTTTTAAAAAAGGAAAAGAAAAAAGAAATCTGTTTATTATGTTGTTATGTTAAGTAACAAAAGTGTAATGAGTGATTCACCTCCCATTACTACACCTGCTTGTACAGTTGAAATTAAAACCAAAACATTGCAAATCCTACTTCACAATGCCTTTCAGTGTTGAAGACTCTGCTTTAAAGGGCCTCATTGTTTAGGAGGATTAGTCCTTTGCTTTTACTGGCTTCAAAGAAATGTGAATCTTCACTCACTTTTTCTATTGATCCCCCCCTTGATCAGATTAACTATGTTTTGGGTTCCTATTGAAAACCGGAGACAAACAAAAGCATTTTTGAAACACAAGTGTGTGTGTGTGTGTGTGTGTGTGTGTGTGTAGAGGCGGGGGGGGGGTTTGCTCCTCTCACGACTCTCTTCCACCTCTTGCAAATGTGCAAAGATGATGACTGAGATGTCAAAACAGAATAAAAGAAAATGCAGCAAATTTTGTTAGTTAAATAGTAACATTTCCGGCTAATTATTTCAATTACGAATCATTCTTTCCCACCCTATAATTAGGGTTTAGTCGACGCAAGTAACAATATAGCTCCTGTTTAGGCTGATGTAGATTTTTATAAAGGGTGCTACTCTTGCCGATGCCCAGAGGGCTTTGGAAATGTGAGCATGGGATCCTTAATCCAGTTAAGGAAAAATACTTGGATTTAGATTGTTTCTCTATAAACCAATACATGTGTGCATGCACACTCTCCCTCTGATGCTTATGTGTGTGACCATAATTGAACCTATCACAATAACAAGATGCAATTATCTCCTTGCCTTTATATCCCACCTTTCTTTCTCCATGGAGCCCAAGGAGGATCACAGACCTGCATAACTTCAGCCTGGTGGTGGCCTTTAGAGCAGAGTGCTTCAAGCAAAAGTAGTGGGGGTAGGGGTTAAATATCTCACCTTGCCTCATGGGTGGGCCAGCCTTGCACCCAATACACTTCTGTTGGAGGTGGGGCGTGAATCCTGGCCTCCTCTGAAGGCCACAGCACATGGGTAAGCTCATATGAAGGAAGGCCCCATACCATCTTATCTCTGTGATTTCCTACTAGTTCATTTTTTTAAAAAATAACTTTTTATTCAAAATTAAAACAAAACATATTATCCAGAAACATATCATCCTTATTCCCCCCCCAATTTTCCACCCTCCCACACAAAACCCACCCACCCCCACCCCCGACTTCCCTCAGCTCCAGTCTTTCATTTCTCTAGAAATGCTGTTTTCTGCATGTTACACAGTTGTATAGATCCTCAAACTATTTAGCTGATTATTATCAATAAAAAGTTTGTGAATGTTTATTCAAAACCAGCCAAGGAGTCCAGTTCGCTTTGTTGTGTCTTCAAATACTTTGTAAAGGGTTCCCATTCATCTTTAAAGTCACAGTTATCCTTGTCCCGTAGCTTATATGTCAGTTTTGCCAGTTCTGCATAGTCCATCAATTTTTCTTGCCATGATTCTTTAGTTGGGGTTTCTTCAGTCTTCCATCCTTGTGCTATTAAAACTCTCGCGGCCATTGTCGCATACATGAAGATGTTTTTCAGCTTTTTTGGCAGATCTTTCCCTACTATCCCTAATAAAAATGCTTCAGGTTTTTAAACAAATGTTAAATGGAACATTTTCTTCAATTCGTTGTATATCATTTCCCAAAAAAATTTAATTACCTTACAATCCCACCACATATGATAAAATGTCCCCTCCTTTTCCTTACACTTCCAACATATATCTGAACTAGTTTTGTACATTTTCCCTAACTGCACTGGTGTTATGAATTTCCTACTAGTTCAAGAACTAGAAGATCTCACCTCAGAGTTTTGGTTCTGCACTCCATTAGTGCCTGTGCTGGACTTGACCCTTTGATGGGGTATTTTTTATGGGCCAGGGGTGACCAGTAGGGGTCAAATTCTGAGGTTACAGCTTTGTTGTTTTAACAACAGGTTCCACTGCTCTGTAGATATGCTCTGGAGTAGGTAAACTGATCAAATTCCCTAACGCTGTGCAACTACCCTGAAGTCTTCACATGTGAACCTGGGTCCATTGTTACTGACAACTGCACTTCTAGCTTCTGGGTATGCTCTCTGTCTCCTGCATCTGGTAGACTTTCAACCACCCAGAAGTTGGAGTACAGTGGTACCTCGGGTTACATACACTTCAGGTTACATACGCTTCAGGTTACATAAGCTTCAGGTTACAGACTCCGCTAACCCAGAAATAGTACCTCGTGTTAAGAACTTTGCTTCAGGATGAGAACAGAAATTGTGCTCTGGTGGCGCGGCGGCAGCAGGAGGCCCCATTAGCTAAAGTGGTGCTCCAGTTTAAGAACAGTTTCAGGTTAAGAACGGGCCTCCAGAAGAGGAACAGCCATTTTAGATCTGGTCCTAACCAATGTTGATGACCTGGTTAGTGGGGTAGAAGTGGAAGGATCATTAGGCGCGAGTGATCATGCTCTTCTGAAGTTTACTATACAGCGGAAAGGAGCAGCCAAGCATACTAGGACTCAATTTCTTGACTTTAAGAAAGCCGACTTCATAAAACTTAGGGAAGTGCTGGGTGAGATCCCATGGACAGTAATACTAAAAGGAAAGGGAGTTCATGATGGCTGGGAGTTTGTTAAGAGGGAGATAGTAAAAGCACAACTTCAGGCAATACCAATGAGACGGAAACATGGAAGGTGCCTAAAGAAGCCAGGGTGGCTATCTAAAGAACTTTTAACTGAGTTAAGATTAAAAAAGGATGTGTACAAAAAATGGAAGAGGGGGGAAACCACCAAAGAGGAATTCAAACAAATAGCCAGCACGTGTAGACACAAAGTCAGAAAAGCTAAAGCACAGAATGAACTCAGGCTTGCTAGAGAGGTTAAAAGCAACAAAAAAGGCTTTTATGGGTATGTCAGTAGCAAAAGGAAGAACAAAGAAACAGTGGGGTCATTCAGAGGAGAAGATGGTGAAATGCAAACAGGGGACACAGAAAGGGCTGAACTCCTCAATGCCTTCTTTGCCTCAGTCTTCTCCGATAAAGAAAACAATGCCCGACCTGAAGAATTTGGAGCAAATGATTCAGCAGAGGAAACACAGCCCAGAATAACTAAGGAGATAGTACAAGAATACTTGGCTAGTTTAGATGTATTCAAGTCTCGACTAATTCTGGAGAGACCACGGAGAAGACCTACAAAAGAAAGTTACAGGAAAGCTAAGAACAATTGCAAGAGAAGCTTTAGACGTACCAGGACTATCTCTGGAACTAAAAGACCGCCTGAAAAACGTGATACCACCGACGGAACAGGAACAGGCACTAGGTGCCGTTGGAGGAGAACCAAAATAATCACATCATGGCCCTGCAACTATTAACCTGGAACTGTCATGGTCTGAATTCCCCTCAGAAAAGGAAATCAGTGTTTCACTTATTAAAAAAGGAACAATTGGACTTGATCTGTCTACAAGAAACACATATAACAAGATTACACAGGAAACTGTTGATAAATAAAAGACTTGGTCAGGAGTTTATTTCATCGGACAAAGTTAAAAAAAGAGGGGTTGTGATTTATGCAAAGGACAGACTATCACCGAAATTTATTTTTAAAGATGACCAAGGAAGATTTGTGGCAATTGAAATTCAAACACAAGGAGAAAAATTTTTGATAGTAGGAATCTACGCACCAAATGATGGGAAATCTGAATTTTTTAAGAAGTTGCATGAGACCCTGATGGACTATTTGGATTACAATATGATTTTGATGGGAGACATGAATGGAGTGGTATCTACATATATGGACAAGGCACAAAGACAGGTAGTCACTAAGGATGGTAGACTACCGAAAACCTTTTTTGACATGACAGACAACTTGGACTTAGTTGATATTTGGAGAATAAGAAACCCCATGGCTAAAGAGGGAACCTTCTTTTCTGAAGCCAAAATGACATGGACAAGAATTGACCAAATTTGGATAACTAGAGGAATGGCACCTAAGACAAGAAAGGTGGAAATCTGCCCGAAAACTTGTTCCGACCACAATGCTGTCAAGATGGAAATGAGATTAACACCAACTGGCTCCTTTAGATGGAAGATGAATGACACCTTATTTAGAGATGAAGAAGTACTTACGAAGGCCCAAAAAACCTTGAGAGACTATTTTGAGATAAATTTGAGTACCAATGTGGAGAAAAGAGTAATCTGGGACGCAAGTAAAGCGGTTATGAGAGGGTTCCTAATACAACAGAATGCAGTAAAGAAGAGAATTCAAAATGAGAAGAAGGATAAGATATTGGACAAAATAAAGGAAAGTGAAAAAAGACTGAGAGAAAACCCAAAATCTCAAGAGATATTGAGAGAGTTAAAGTTATATCAAGTACAATATATGATGAATCAGGAAATAGAATGGAAAATTAAACAAATGAGACAAAAGACATTTGAGTCGGCTAATAAATGTGGTAAATTGTTGGCATGGCAAATGAAAAAGAGACAAAAACTAAATACAGTCACGAACTTAGAAGTGGAAGGAAGAAATATACAGAACCCCGCAGAGATTAGAAATTGTTTCCAGAGGTACTTTAAACGATTATATACCCAAGGGCCATTGAAAGAAACAGATTTAGATCAATTTTTGAAAACAAATGGATTACAAAAAATATCTCAAGAAAATAAACTAATTTTGAATTACAAAATAACTGAACAGGAAATAGAAGGTGCCATTCAAAATATGCAATTGGGTAAATCTCCAGGACCAGATGGTTTGACTTCTAGATACTATAGATCCTTGAAAGAATGGTTAATACAACCTTTGAAAGAGGTCTGCAATGAAATAATGGAGGGGGAAAGAGCACCAGAGTCATGGAAAGAAGCATATATTACACTTGTACCGAAAACAGAGACTGAAAAGACACAGCTTAAGAACTACCGCCCTATATCATTACTTAATGTGGATTACAAAATTTTTGCTGACATTTTGGCCAAGAGATTTAAAAAAGTGTTGATGGAAGAGATTCATAAAGACCAAGCGAGCTTTCTCCCAGGAAGACATCTGTCTGACAATTTGAGGAATATAATTGATATTCTGGAAAAACTAGAAGTGAACATAAACACTAAAGCAGTTTTGATATTTGTGGATGCGGAGAAAGCCTTCGACAATATTTCGTGGAACTTTATGAAGAAGAATCTACAGGGCATGGGGGTAGGCCAAGGCTTTGAGAATGGTATAAGTGCAATTTACTCAGAACAAAAGGCTAAATTAATTGTAAATAATGTGGTGACGGAAGAACTTAAAATTGAAAAAGGGACACGACAAGGTTGCCCAATTTCCCCACTTCTTTTTATTTCGGTCCTGGAGGCTTTGCTGAACATGATTAGAAGGGACCAGTTGGTTAAAGGTATACAGGTCGGAGCTAAACAGTACAAATTGAGAGCATTTGCAGATGATTTAGTATTGACGTTACAGGAGCCAGAATCTAGTACTAAAAGGGTTTTAGAATTGATTCAAGAATTTGGTCAAGTTGCAGGATTTAAATTGAACAAGTTAAAAACTAAGGTTTTAGAGAAAAATCTAACACCAATGGAGAGAGAGAGGTTTCAGAATGTGACAGGTTTAACAGTGGTTAAGAAAGTTAAATACCTGGGGATCAACATGACAGCAAAAAATGGGAATTTATTTAAAGATAACTATGAAAAATGTTGGGCTGAAGTGAAAAAAGATTTAGAAATTTGGTCAAATTTGAAGCTTTCACTGCTGGGCCGTATTGCTGCGATAAAAATGAATGTATTGCCTAGAATGTTGTTTTTTTTCCAAACTTTGCAAATTGTGGACAAAATGGATTGTTTCAAGAGGTGGCAGAAAGATATTTCTAGATTTGTCTGGCAGGGCAAGAAGCCCAGAATAAAATTTAAAATACTAACGGATGTAAAGGAAAGAGGTGGATTTGCCCTGCCAGACCTTAAACTTTATTATGAATCAGCAGCTTTTTGCTGGCTGAAAGAATGGCTGCTTCTTGAAAACACTGATATTTTGGATCTAGAAGGTTTCAACAATGTATTTGGATGGCATGCATATCTGTGGTATGATAAGGTCAAAGCACATAAAGCATTTAAAAATCACATTGTCAGGAAAGCAATGTTTAATGTTTGGATAAGATACAAGGATTTATTAGAAAACAAAACTCCAAGGTGGCTGTCACCAATGGAAGCGAAAGCCTTGAAAAAACTCAATATGGAGGTCAAATGGCCGAAATATCGGGAAATTTTGGAACAAGATGGAGATAGACTGAAATTGCAGAGTTTTGAAAAATTAAAAAACAAAGTGCGAGACTGGCTTCATTATTTTCAGATAATGGAGGCATTTAATTTGAACAAGAAAATTGGCTTCCAGGTGGAAAAATCAAAATTAGAAACTGAACTGTTAGAACCCAAAACTAAGAATTTGTCAAAGATGTATAACTTGCTGTTGAAATGGAACACTCAGGATGAAACGGTGAAATCTGTTATGATTAAATGGGCACAAGACGTTGGACGCAACATTATGTTCGCTGACTAGGAGCAGTTATGGACCACAGGCATGAAATTTACGGTATGTAATGCCTTAAGAGAGAATATTATGAAAATGATATACAGGTGGTACATAACCCCAGTCAAGCTTGCAAAAATCTACCATTTGCCCGATAATAAATGTTGGAAATGTAAAGAAACTGAAGGCACATTTTTTCACCTTTGGTGGACGTGCCCAAAGATTAAGGCTTTCTGGGAAATGATATATAATGAACTAAAAAAGGTATTTAAATATACCTTCTTGAAGAAACCAGAGGCCTTTCTCCTGGGCATAGTCGGCCAATCGGTGTTAAAAAAGGATAGAACTTTCTTTATGTACGCAACAACAGCAGCAAGAATACTCATCGCAAAGTATTTGAAGACACAAGAGTTACCCACACTGGAGGAATGGCAGATGAAACTGATGGACTATATGGAACTGGCGGAAATGGAAATTTGGCTTTTAAGAGGTAAAAATTTTAATGTTATACTATATTAAGATTAAGGATTGGGATTAAAAAAGAGGGAAAGAAATTGCTGGACAAACAAAATTGAACTGGAATACAAAAGAGGGAGGTATGAGGAGGTCCAGAAAATAAGTAAATTTAAAAATGGTGATGAAAAGGTGGTATTGTTTTTAACTGCTTTTTTTTTGTCTTTTGTTTTTTGTTGGTTTTTTTTTGGATTATGTATTGTGTATTTTTGAACTGTGTATTTTTCTTTTTTCTTTTTAATTTTTTTACCGATGTGTTCTTTTTATTGGAAACTCTAATAAATATCATTTTAAAAAAAATAGATGTATTCAAGTCTCCAGGGCCAGATGAACTGCATCCAAGAGTATTAAAAGAACTGGCAGAGAGAACTGGGTAAAAACAAACAAGATGAATTTTAACAGGGAGAAATGTAAAGTATTGCACTTGGGCAAAAAAAATGAGAGGCACAAATACAAGATGGGTGATACCTGGCTTGAGAGCAGTACATGTGAAAAGGATCCAGGAGTCTTGGTTGACCACAAACTTGACATGAGCCAACAGTGTGACGCAGCAGCTAAAAAAGCCAATGCAATTCTGGGCCTCATCAATAGGAGTATAGTATCTAGATCGAGGGAAGTAATAGTGCCACTGTATTCTGCCAGTGTGGTGTAGTGGTTAAGAGCGGTAGACTCGTAATCTGGGGAACCGGGTTCGCGTCTCCGCTCCTCCACATGCAGCTGCTGGGTGACCTTGGGCTAGTCACACTTCTCTGAAGTCTCTCAGCCCCACTCACCTCACAGAGTGTTTGTTGTGGGGGAGGAAGGGAAAGGAGAATGTTAGCCGCTTTGAGACTCCTGAAGAGGAGTGAAAGGCGGGATATCAAATCCAAACTCTTCTTCTTCTTCTTCTTCTGCTCTGGTCAGACCTCACCTGGAGTACTGTGTCCAGTTCTGGGCACCACAGTTCAAGAAGGACACTGACAAACTGGAACGTGTCCAGAGGAGGGCAACCAAAATGGTCAAAGGCCTGGAAACGATGCCTTATGAGGAACGGCTAAGGGAGCTGGGCATGTTTAGCCTGGAGAAGAGGAGGTTAAGGGGTGATATGATAGCCATGTTCAAATATATAAAAGGATGTCACATAGAGGAGGGAGAAAGGTTGTTTTCTGCTGCTCCAGAGAAGCGGACACGGAGCAATGGATCCAAACTACAAGAAAGAAGATTCCACCTAAACATTAGGAAGAACTTCCTGACAGTAAGAGCTGTTCGACAGTGGAATTTGCTGCCAAGGAGTGTGGTGGAGTCTCCTTCTTTGGAGGTCTTTAAGCAGAGGCTTGACAACCATATGTCAGGAGTGCTCTGATGGTGTTTCCTGCTTGGCAGGGGGTTGGACTCGATGGCCCTTGTGGTCTCTTCTAACTCTATGATTCTATGATTCTAGTTTGCCATTCACAATTTTGTCCCTGATCACAGAATCTTCTAGCTCTCCAAATGTACACGTGCTCACTAAAGTTCACAGCAGTGTCACATAGCTATCTAATCCTTCTCTTTCCTGCTGATTTCTTTCAAAGAATTTATCTCTCGTTGCATTTTGGATAACAGTAGGCCTATAAAGCTGCCAGAAGAGCAGAGAGTGCTGAGAACCGGTGCTGAGCTTCAGGCTAGTTCACAGCTTTCTACTTTGCTCCCCAATAAGGTAAAATAAAAGTTTCTTTTTCCCAATTTCTTTTTCCTTACGCATGGTCAGACCTATATAGAGCTCAAACTTCTGCTTCCAACAGGTCAATTCCTGAGCCAAGATCTTAGCTGCAATATCTGCACCCATTCGCTCTAGAGACATCAGTACATATGGTATATCTGTGAGTTGCAAAAATTTCTCCAGAATGGCTGCCACCAGTTTTCATCAAGACAAGATATTTTCTGAGTTCTGTATGGAGTCACACACCACTGTCTTCTCAATGTCCGGCTCCTGCGCACTTCCATTTGTGCCTAGATTTCTAGGAACAGATCCATGATTTGTAGGCACGGGTCTGAGTGGCTTTCCTTTTCCCCCCACCACTTTCCCTGGGGGAACCCACTGAATTGGAACATATATGAATCTGATGAAAGTCCAATAGCTGTTTGTTCTGATTCAGTGGTAAACAGTGGGTTTTCCTGGGGGAAACAGTGGGACCAAAAAGGGGAAGTGAAATTCCGTTTGGACCCACCCTACCCATACCCCGACCTGGCCACAGTGATCCATGTGACGGTCACCTCCAGGCTTGACTACTGTAATTCGCTCTACGTGGGGCTGCCCTTGAAGCTGTCCCAGAAACTCCAGCAGGTGCAGAATGCTGCAGTGAGGCTCCTCACAGGGTCTCTGCCATGGGAGCATATTCACCCAGTGCTTTTCAAGCTGCACTGGCTCCCGGAGGAGTACAGGGTCAGGTTTAAGGTGCTGGTTTTCACCTTTAAAGCCCTTCACGGTCTAGGACCCTCGTACCTACGGGACTGCCTCTCCCGGTATGCCCCACGGAGGACCTTAAGGTCCATATATAGCAACACCCTAGAGGTCCCGGGCCCTAAGGAAGTTAGATTAGGTTCAACCAGAGCCAGGGCCTTTTCAACTCTGGCTCCGGCATGGTGGAACACTCTGCCTCATGAGACCAGGGCCCTGCAGGATCTGATTTCTTTCCGCAGGGCCTGTAAGACAGAATTGTTCCGCCTGGCCTTTGGCTCGGAGCCAATTTGACCCCCCCCCTTTCTTTTTCCTTTCTTCTCCTGTGATGAGGCTGCATTTTAATATTCTAATGTTTCAATATTTTAATGTTGTATTTTAATCTTGTTTTTAAGTTGTATTCATTCAACTTGTTTTTATGATTGCTTGTTAGCCACCCTGAGCCCGGCCTTGGCTGGGGAGGGCGGGGTATAAATAAAAATTATTATTATTATTACAAAATACAGACCTGTGCCTAGAAATCATGGCACAAACAAAAGAGTGGATGACCCCTCAGTTGTATTACTCGTAATACAGGACCTGCAAAAGAATGTAGTGTGGAGTTCAGGAAACTCCAGGCCAGCCCCCCTCTCTCTGTAGCTCAGTGGTAGAACATCTGCTTTGCATGCTGAAGGTCGCAGGTTCGGTCCCCAGTATTTCCAATTAGGGCTGGGAAAGATTCTCTGTTGGAAACCCTGGCTATCCACAGCCAGTCAGTGGCGATAATATTGAAGCAGATGAACCAGTGGGTGTGACCTCTCAGGTGCCTGGGCATGGCTAAGCCACTTCTGGCTTTTGAAACCCCAAACCATAATAAATGCATCCATGGAAAAACGATGTAACATGATAATAAAATGAGGCGCGCGCGCACACACACACACACACACAAAAGATGAGTGGAGCATAATTTGAATATTTTTTATTTAACAAATGCTTTTTCTGTGCAAATCTTGAGGGTTAAATCTTGCTTTCATGCAATATCACAGCTGATGTTAAGCAGGCGATAAAATCTGTAGCAGTTAACAAAAAAGGCTTTGTCTTTTACCAAATCACATCTCTTATTTGCTTACATTCGCAGCTCCAAGTTGAAAGAGTGTCTTACAACTGATCTGATGTGCTATTTAAAAAGTTGCAGAACTTATACATTTTTTAAAAAACCAAAAGGGGCCCCTTTTGCTTGAGGCGCTGGGCCAAACGCCCTCCTGCTCCACCCCTGTTTGGCCCTGGGTCTAACCCAATGTAAAGCAACTTCTTCCATTCCATCTACCCACCCACTGGGCTGTTTTTGGATCTCCTTCACCCTTCCTTTAGCCACTTTTGACTTAAAAATTATTTTGTCCTTCTGGAAACCTTGGAGTTAGAATTGGGGCTTTCTACCTCACAGGAGAAATTCTCACACCAAATCAACCACATTAGTTCCTCTTGAATTTAATGGGTATTATTCCCAAGCAAGTGGGGTTAGGACTAAAGCCTGAGCAACCAACTCAAAATAAGGTAAACTCCTAGATTGTCCTGTGGCTTAATAAATAACACCATATCATGTCGGGGAAATTGTATTTTTAACATGAGCCACTGATGATAACGCAATCTTGAGATAGCAATATGCTCTGAAGAAATCCGAAGACCTAAGGAAAAAGATTCCAGTTTTGTTTTTTTGTTTTTCCCCCTTCTGAGAGAATATCCCAGCAATGGGCCTGGATAACCTATGGCTTTCTGCAAGCTGAAGGCACCTTACCAGCAACTATGAGTAGTAAAGGTAAAGGTAAAGGTAAAGAGACCCCTGACCATTAGGTCCAGTCGTGACTGACTCTGGGGTTGTGGCGCTCATCTCGCTTTATTGGCCAAGGGAGCCGGCGTACAGCTTCCAGGTCATGTGGCCAGCATGACTAAGCTGCTTCTGGCAAACCAGAGCAGCGCACGGAAACACCGTTGTACCTTCCCGCCGGAGCAGTACCTATTTATCTACCTGCACTTTGACATGCTTTCAAACTGCTAGGTTGGCAGGAGCTGGGACAGAGCAACGGGAGCTCACCCCGTCGCGGGGATTCGAACCGCTGACCTTCTGATTGGCAAGTCCTAGGCTCTGTGGTTTAACCCACAGCGCCACCCGCATCCCATTAACTATGAGGAGTAGTCCTGAGGAATTCAGTGAACTTAACAACAAACATCAACATCTTCACCGTCATGACAGGATTCCCAAAGACATTACATAGGGGAAAGTAAACTTACTTTTGGGACTACAAAACTAAATGGCTTTTCAGGCACATGACAGACCCTCATGCAACAAGAAAAAAACATGGCTGACAGACTTTGCTTGGCTTGGTGGATCAAAAGTTGTTCAGGCCTGAATTGGAACATGAAAATGGCATGTTTAAATATGATTCCAATTTTTTGTGACTTAATAACAGAAACGATGTCTTTATAACAGGAAACTCGATTCTCCCTTCATTCACTGCTAGGTCTTTCCAGCAAACTCCACTTGGCTTTTCCATTCTGACGTAATTTTTTCCATCTCTGTTTCTCCCTGGTCTGTGGAGGAAACGGGCCACATTGGAACAGGCCCATGTCTTAGACAGCACACATCTCGTATCACTCATTTCCTCTCCTCTGCCTAGCAAATTACTAAAACACCCCACATGGTGAAACATTAACTTTATGATTTGAAAGGGCTCATTTGGTTTAAACTACAACAGCTTTAGTAGTGGTGGTGATGTGAGAGGAGCACAGCTGCACTGTGATGTAATTAAGTCCCAGGCAAGCTGCTTTATATTTGACTGAAGAGGATTAGGAAGCAAACTTGCCACAATGTTTGTTACTTTAAGGCTGGGTTGCTGCAACACACTCTTATGTGGGGCTTCCCTTGCACTTGATCTGGAGGCTGCAGTTAGTGCAGAATGCTGGAGCACGATTGCTGACAGACTGTCTCACCAGAGTGGTGCATACTCTAGTTATCTCCTGATTGGACTACTGCAATGCACTTTATGTGGGGCTGCCTTTGAAGGTGACTGTCACAGTCTGGTCTACGGGCGATCAAAGTCCCAGCTGAGGATGTCGGGACCAGGGGCAAGATGGTGGGGTGGGAGCAGGAACGAGAGTCCAGAAGCCAGGAGTCCAAGGGTCAGGAAGCAGGGAGTCGCAAAGTCAAGGGTCCGAGGGTTGAGAAGCAAGGAGTCAAGAAGCTGAGGTCAAAGGATCAGGAAGCAAGAAGTCAAACGCAGGAAGGCAGGAAACGTGTTGCTGTGGAAAAGAGCCGAAGGACAATGCTGACCTTATATCCCTTCCCGGCTCTAGCCACCAGGAGAATCCCTTCTCACAAGTTACCAAGCAGCCTCATCTGTGTGGCCATGCCTTGCCTCTCCAGAACAAATTTAGGAAGGCCCCAGTCCTGCGAAGCCCTACTGGTCACAAGGCCCCGCTCCTGCACGCAGTCCTGACAGTGACTCAGAAACTACAACTAATTCAGAATGTGGCAGCTAGACTGGTGACTGAGAGTGGACGGCAAGACCATATAACATCGGTCCTGAAAGACCTATATTGGCTCCCGGTACGTTTCCAAGCACAATTCAAAGTGTTGGTGCTCAAGCGATACATAGATTTTACAAAACTGACTAAGGGAAACTGGGGAATCTCACAAGAATATAGGCCAAGTTAACTGTGAAGGACAACAGACTTGATGGGGCAAAAACACCATGTGAGTCACATTGGACCATAGATGTTCTACCGGTGATTTGTAATCAACATAGCAGTGCAACAATCCTTTTTTTATTATACTTCTTATAAGAGAAAGAGAGAAAATTGGGGAGAAGAGAGGGAGTGAAGCAGGGAAAGAATAGGAGAAAGACAAATAAAAAGGATGACATACCTACACTGCAAATGCCCCCTCCAAAAAACCCCCACCCACTTGAACTGCGAAAACTTCTCTTCAATAAATCCTGGGAATGATAGATGCATGGAGGGTTTCTTAGTTAAGAATCCCTTCTCACAAGACAACTGCTCCCACAGCCCCCTGAAGGGAGGACATTCTTATTAGTTTAAACAAAGTTGTGGTTTGGGATGAGGAAATACATCAGCTTTGGTTTCCCTCTAGTTTCTTCCAACCTTATGTTCAGTTCCCCACATTTCCATATCAGTTTGTGGGTGTTTTTTAAAAAAAATAGTCTCATGAAAATGTATGAACATTTTAGTGTGAACATTTCATGTGTCTTTTTGTAGGCAGCTTTGCCTAACTTGCATATTTTTCAAAAAGAAAGTTCCCTGATTTTGGTATGTTTCATTCACTAATATATGCATTTATATGCACAGTTTAGCCTACTATTTGCATTGTTTTTCTCTTACTTGCTGTAGAACTAGAATTGCAAAATTCAGAAGCATGTGAATTTCGAAACTGGTTGTGTTTTGGTTCTTGGACTATTTTGGAAAGTGCTAATTTGGCACGTTTGTCTCCAAATGTGAACTGGGTTGAATTTCTGAACTGCACGCTTCGCAAAGGTCGGCCTTGCAGCACCTTGTTCCGCTGAGTCTGCAGTGGGAAGGAATCCATCCATGGGAGGTAGCCACTGAGAAACCTTCTCTTCACACCCTTGCTGTTCATGATAGGAAGGGATGGTATTATTAAGTGGTACTCCTAGAATCAGAGTTTTGAAGGGACTCCAAGGGTTATCTAGTCCAACCCCCTGCAATGCAGGAATATTTGCGATGTGGGGCTCTTTTGCCCCATATAGGGATCAAACCCATGACCCAGAGATTAAGAGTCTCACACTGTACCAACTGAGGTACCCCAGTCATACTTTACCCTAAAGTATGCTGCACCTAACAGCAAATTGTTCTGGCCAACACAGCTACCCAAACCTGTATTGGCTAAAGTATGGGTAGGCAAACTAAGGCCCGGGGGCTGGATCCGGCCCAATCGCTTTCTCTATCCAGCCCACAGATGGTCCGGGAATGAGCGTGTTTTTACATGAGTAGAATGTGTCCTTTTATTTAAAATGCATCTCTGTGTTATTTGAGGGGCCTGCCTGGTGTTTTTACATGAGTAGAATGTGTGCCTTTATTTAAAATGCATCTCTGGGTTATTTGTGGGGCATAGGAATTCGTTCATCCCCCCCCCAAAAAATATATATATATAGTCTGAGGGACAGTGGACCGGCCCCCTGCTGAAAATGTTTGCTGACCCCTGGGCTAAAGTATTTGGGGGAGAGTATTTGTATGGTAGGTTTAAGTATCTGGAATGGGTGTTTTACTCTTTCCCTTCTACTGCATCTCCCTCAAAGCGCTTCCCCACCCCTCTGGCCTTGCTGGGTTTATGCCCAGCCTCAGAAGACAGATGAACCCTATCAAGTGATCTAAGGAAGAAAGCAATAAATAAATACATAAAATACATACGTCCACTACAAAGCGGCAGGTGTTGCTTGCGTCAAGCAGAACCAACTAGTTGTCAAGGGCCAGTGAGAATGAAATGCACATGTCTCCCAAGTTAATAGCAAAAGTCCCCATTGATTTCAGTAGATGTGGATTGCACCCACAATAGCCCCATTGCAAGTGTCCCTTGGAAACACAGCAGCCCAGAGAACCATCCGCTTTGTCTCTTGGAGATAAAAGGAGCAGTACTGGGCAGAGTGTTACAAAGGGTCAAGGTCAGGTGCTGGTCATCTTTTGTTTTTACTGCTATGGCCTTCAAAGTAAGTGAGAAAGACTGACTCATGGCTAGCACTGCCACTCTATAAAGCATAGTCGACAGTGTGATGTGGGACAACCCAACGAAACACAAGACCTTGGCTTGAGACCAGTTTCTCGAGAAAGAAGCTTACAAAGAGACTGACTGACACCCTAACATGCTCATTGGAAAATATGTCCAATCAGTTTTATCTGTACAGTGGTACCTCGGGTTAAGTACTTAACCTGAAACTGTTCTTAACCTGAAGCACCACTTTAGCTAATGGGGCCTCCTGCTGCTGCCGCGCTGCCAGAGCACGATTTCTGTTCTCGTCCTGAAGCAAAGTTCTTATCCTGAAGCACTATTTCTGGGTTAGCAGAGTCTGTAACCTGAAGTGTCTGTTACCTGAGATACCACTGTATTTGGCTTAAACCCAGCTTAACTAGATTCTGAAGCAGGCTTTAGAAGGCCTGTCCATTCAATCTGCAACAGAGTTTAAATACAACATTCAGAGCAGAATCTCTCTTTGTGTGTGCCAGCCACACACTCAAAAGGCCTGGTGCCTTTCTGCTCTTCCCTTGTTACTCACAAATGAGCATGTGTACACCACAGTACATTGGCCATGATCCCAAATTTGAAGCCAGCCTTCTTCTGATTTCCCACATCCAGGCACATCCTCTTCAATAAAGGTTTCAGATTCCCAAGTTCCATCAGCCCAAACCAGCTTAGCCAATGGTTGGGGTTGTAGTCCAACACCTTCAAGATTGGGGAAAGTTGACATAGGCCACATCCGCACTTTCCATTTAAAGCACTATGTTACCACATTACCAGTCTTTGCTTCCCCCAGAGAATCCTGGGAACAGCAGTTTGTCAAAGGTACTGAGAGTTGTTAGGAAACCCAAAGCCAACCTCCTCGTGGGGCTACAAGTTTCAGTGTAGTTTAACTATCAATCCCTCTTTGTGGGAATTGTAGTTCTGTGAGAAGAATGGGGGTCTCCTAACAGCTCTCAGCACTCTTAACAAACTACAGTGGTACCTCAGGTTACAGACGCTTCAGGTTACAGACGCTTCAGGTTACATACGCTTCAGGTTACAGACTCCACTAACCCAGAAATAGTGCTTCAGGTTAAGAACTTTGCTTCAGGATGAAAACAGAAATCGTGATCCGGCGGCGCTGCGGCAGCAGGAGGCCCCATTAGCTAAAGTGGTGCTTCAGGTTAAGAACAGTTTCAGGTTAAGTACAGACCTCCAGAACGAATTAAGTACTTAACCTGAGGTACCACTGTACAGTTCCAAGGGATGAAGCCATGACTGTTGAAGTGAAATCAGAGTGCTTTAAAGGCATGGTGTGGCCATTCTGTAACATACAATTTTTACAGAGTAAAAAAAAGGGGGACATGGATGGCGCTGTGGTCTAAACCACTGAGCCTCTTGGGCTTGCGGATCAGAACGTTGGCGGTTCAAATCCCTGCGACAGGGTGAGCTCCCATTGCTCCTGCCAACCTAGCAGTTCGAAAGCATGCCAGCGCAAGTAGATAAATAGGTACCGCTCTGGCGGGAAGGTAAGCAGCGTTTCCGTGCACTCTGGTTTCTGTCACGGTGTTCCATTGCACCAGAAGCAGTTTAGTCCTGCTGGCCACATGACCCAGAAAGCTGTCCGTGGACAAACGCCGGCTCCCTCGGCCTGAAAGTGAGATGAGCGCCGCAACCTCATAGTCAACTTTGACTGGACTTAACCGTCCAGGGGTCCTTTACCTTTACCATTTTCCCTTTACAAAGAGTCTTAATTCCAAGAGAACCCAATTTCCACCATGTTGCTTTCTTTTTAAAAAAAAAAATGGAGGTAGGGAGATAGCATGCATGTGTTTCTATTGGCTAAGGCTCAAGTACAAAAAAAGGAAAGGGGGAAAGAATTTAGCTCTAAATGACTGTGGATCTTATATGTTTGTATATAGTTAGTGCAGTTCCACCTATGTCTACTCAGAAGAAAGGCCCATTAAATTTAATGGGTGCTTATGCCCAGAGAGGTGGGTATAGGATTGCAGCCTAAGATAACCAAAGAGTTAAAAAATATATAAAACCATAAAATGATATTTTTTGAACAATAACATTCCTACGATAGAAGTTCTTATCAGCGTGTTGCACTGTACTTGGCAAACAAGCCTTTTTACCTTTTAAACAAATAATTCATTAGGTAATTAAATTCAAGTGAGATTACTCTAATTAAATATACACTGCAGTGGAATCATAATTTCTATGTGGCCTAGTTAAAGATGAACGATCTCTTATTTCTGACAAAAAAAGAGAGAGAGAGAGAAAGAGAGAGAGAGAGAGAAAGCTTTAAAAGAATTCCCCAGTGACTGGAATAATAGATTTATACACCATCGTGCAGAGGTCACCGCAAGAAAGGAGAGACACCAAACGCAACATAAAGAGACTTTTCATGTCTGGAGATACTAGAATTTCAGGTTTTATTGCTTGGAGTTCTATTAAAAGACTTTGTGGAACCTAGGAGGGAATCAAAATTATCTCTCCAGAGGCGATAAGTTATATAAATATGCGCGCAAACAGAAATGTATCTCTGAAGGTATTAGTTCTGCGTAATTTCCAGGGAGCAGCCAGCTAGGCCTCAGAGGAAATGGCACATCTTAAAATGTTTGGAAGGCTTACACTGGCCAAAATGCAGCAGGACTTGAGTGAAATTAGAAGAACTTTGTAGCCTGTGCTGTGCTCTATGTCCTGGTTCCCTTTAATAGCATTAGGAGTTCAAACCATAAAGACTTTAATCTGGAGAGGAGAAGTTCCAGCTCTGGGCTTTGATCTCCTTCCTCTCGGCTGTTTCAAAGTGACAGTTTGGCTGAATGGCATTCGCCCCATCCATGTGTAAGACACGAGTCTCCTAGTGTTTGGCAGCTTGCTAGGAGCTACACCTGTACTGCAGGAATTTATGTCACATTGCTCCAGGATGCAATTGATCTGTGATGGCCGCCATGGCAATGCAAACTAATTTTAAAAAGTGCATTAGGAAGCCCAATCAGAATGATGGAGCAAAACAAATATTACAAAAAAAAACCCTAGCCCAGCTGGTATAGCAATTGTGTGCCTCTGGCTCAGAGAGAAAGAAAGCTGTTGGGGACAGCAGATACGTTTTTATTTTATTTTTAAAGCTAAGCAAAAAATATTTTTAAAATGTTCCAAACCTAGTAGAGATAATTTTAGACACAGAATGAAAATTATGTTGTTAATTAAAATGAGGTCTACAAAATAGTCACAGGTTTTTTTTTTAGTTGAGTAGTCATCTGGCTTTAACAGATTATTAGGTGAATTGATTGATTACATTTTTAGAAACATGCATCTTAAGAAAACCTCAGTAGGTGTCCTTTTTTTTGAGATATTGAACAAAGTTCCCGGCTATACCGGCAGCCCCCCCCCCTTGTTAAGAAGAGGGGCCATTTTTCATAGTTCCTTTGTGCTTGTTATTACAACAACACACAGCGATCAAAATTAGGTATGCTACTGAATTGCTCCTGATCCGAATTTAGAAGCCTCAATTTACCTGATCTTGTTTCTGAACTGGAACCAATGGATTGGGAAGGAAACCTCAATTGTTTCATTATTATTATTTTTTTTAAAAAAGACGCCTGGATATCTACATTGAGCTCAATAGTGGTTTCAGTTCCTTCCATTTGTGTGTGTGTGTCACGCACTCCCATTAGTTAAGCAAATGTATTGATAAAGCAGTCTCCTAAAATAATCCTTATGTGATTATAGATTGTATCCAGTCAAGATTGCATATGTACAAAGGGCTGCTTCCATTCAAAGAATGAGCTGACACCCATCTGTTTTTGGATGGTCTCGCAACCCTCTGGAGCAGTTTTTCATGGGCACATGGAAGACTCCAAGAGGAAGAAGGAATTGGGGGGGGGGGGATCACTACACTACTCCTTCTTCAGTCACATCAACATTCCTTTAAATAGTTTCAAAAAACCAATAAACAAGTTAACCCTTCATTCAGCTTCACCAATTAAAATCTCCCCCTCCCCCAGCGATTGATCAGCTAAAGCTTTAGTTTATTAATCTACTGATTAAGGCAATTAAAAGTTGGAGCCAAGCTAGGGAGAAACAGAGGCTTTCTGTGGCATGCAGTTCACGCTACCATTTTGAGGAACAGAATCACTAGACATTAAAATCTTATGGAGTGATCCACCAGGCGATTCTCCACCATAAACCCCAATGGTTTGTGCTGATAAGCTCCCATGACGTCAGTGAGACTTACTCAGGAGAACAGCCACTTGGGCTGCAAAACTGGTGACACATAATTTTCTTAACAAACAATAAAACATATATTGGTCTTAACACTAAAGACCCAACCTCCCGTCTATTCCATATTTCGATTTCATATTTCTTATTGCCAATACACACTTTTATCATAATTAAACTTTTTCTTAATATATCTAATTTCTTATATCTACCTTGCAACTATTACTGAAGTTTCTAGAATGCTGCAACAGAATTTAAACAACTATAGTTTTCAAATATTCTTTGAAAACCTCCCATTTTGCAACAAATTCCTGTTTTGATTTATTCTTTATTTTTTCTGATAGACCGTCTAATTCGGCATATTCTGTCAGCTTTTGGATCCAATCTTGTATAAAGGGGATTTCATTACTCTTCCATTTTGCCGCGATCAGAACTCTTGCTGCCGCCGTCGCATATAAAAAGATACTCTTCCTCTTTTGCAGAATATCCAAATCTGTTATTTCCAGGAGACTTGTCCAGTCAAGGAGGAGTTGATAAGTTTTGGAAAGAGTTTTTCTTTTAGAATTTACAAGATCAGATTCGAATCGGGAAATTTCTGTTGAGAACCCCTTTTGTTTGTCAGATTTAAATTTTTCAAATAACTGATGATATTGGAACCAGTCTGAAATGTGTTCTCTTATTTCTGCAAAGTTTTTTAATTTGAGTTGGTTGTCTTCATTTTTTAGAAGTGTTTTGTATGTTGGCCAGCTTTCCTGGGTATTTTTCCATTTTACTGCTATGGCTTCTATTGGAGAGGTCCACCACGGGACTTTAGGCTCCATCAGTCTTTATATTTTTCCCATACAGCAAAGAGTGACTTTCTTATTATATGGTTGGTAAAAATTTTGTGAATTTTCGCTTTTCCATATATCAGGTAGGCATGCCATCCCCAACGGTTGTCAAAACCTTCCAGGTCCAGGAGGTCCAGATTCTGCAACGTGCACCAATCTTTTAGCCAGGTGAAACAGGCTGCCTCGTAGTAAAGTTTTAGGTCGGGTAGAGAAAAGCCTCCTCTCTCTTTTATGTCTATTAAGATCAGGTGTTTATTTTCTATTGCTTACTGCCTTGAATGTTCTGTAGAAACTTGACTAAAAAATTATTCATAAAAAAACCACAGATAAAATTATGTACTGAAATTGATAGCACAAGTCAGAACAAGTCAAACATACCCTAATCTCATTGGGGAATTGGTGCTTTAGTGCGGCAGTTTGGACCATGAACTAGTTCTTGGACTATGTGTTCTTCAACAGCAAGCCCACTGTTCTCTCAACCTCCCAATTTACCACCCTTCTGAAATCATGAAGAAAAGACAATAATAGTACTGTAGCCTAAAAAACAGATGACAGTCTATCAGTGGACCTGTTGTTTCAGATTTCTCTGGAGAATACTGGAATAGATGGATACAGGACTAGCAACTTATGTTCTGATAAAAAAGAGAGAATAGGGTCATTTTAAAGGGGTTAGTTATACACTCCCTTGCTTGGCTGTTTCAAAATGCATTTGATGGAACGTATGGATTCGGGACACGGGTGGCGCTGTGGGTTAAACCACAGAGCCTAGGACTTGCCGATCAGAAGGTTGGCGGTTCAAATCCCCGCGACAGGGTGAGCTCCTGTTGCTCGGTCCCTGCTCCTGCCAACCTAGCAGTTCGAAAGCACGTCAAAGTGCAAGTAGATAAATAGGTACCGCTCCGGTGGGAAGGTAAACGGCGTTTCCGTGCGCTGCTCTGGTTCGCCAGAAGCGGCTTAGTCATGCTGGCCTCATTACCCGGAAGCTGTACGCCGGCTCCCTCGGCCAATAAAGCGAGATGAGCACTGCAACCCCAGAGTCGGTCACGACTGGACCTAATGGTCAGGGGTCCCTTTACCTATGGATTCTGCAGAAGTAGACTATGGGAGCTATCCTATACACAAGAAGCTGGTGTAAAGCCAGCCAGTGTAAATTAAGCTTGTATAAAGTTTCATGAGACTCAAACTCCATTCAGTGCTGCTGGCTGAACCACCCTAAGCCTGGCAGAGGGGAAACAAGCCTTTAAAATAGTGTTGGAGTTGCAGCAGCCATTTTACCAGCTTAATTTATGCCATGTGGAGGATCGGTTTATTTCTTCATTGCATTTAAATCCCACCTTTTATACAAGGAGCTCCCCCTCTCCATTTAATCCCCACAATAACCCTAAGAGGTAGGTTAGGCTGAGAGGCAGTGTATGGCCCAAGGTGAGACTAGCTGCTCAAATTTATCTACTCTTATTTTCAGATTGAAATGTATGGTTTGCTGTGATGGAAGTTTTCTGTGATGAAAAATACTTAAGATTGAATACCGTATTTTTTGCTCTATAAGACACACCTAGTTTTTGGAGGAGGAAAACAAGAAAAAAAAATATTCTGAATCTCAGAAGCCAGAACAGCAAGAGGGATCGCTACACAGTGAAAGCAGCAATCCCTCTTGCTGTTCTGGCTTCTGGGATAGCTGCGCAGCCTGCATTCGCTCCATAAGACACACACACATTTCCCCTTACTTTTTAGGAGGGAAAAAGTGAGTCTTATAGAGCAAAAAATACGGTATTCACCTTTTCCTCCCCCAATCCTGCCTAAAACAGGCATTTCACCCAGATGTTGCTTCTTCAGCACCGTGTTTTCTCTGGCTGTTTCTTTTTTCCAGCTTTTCGATTAAGCATATCAGTAATCTCACCAAACAGGGAATCATGTAAATAGCAGATAGCATTGTGCCACTATCCTATGTGACCAATCAGATGTGACTTTGTGATGACATCACAGAGGGTGCAAGGACTGGTTCTATGGATGAAAAAGTCTTTCTGTTAATAAATGTGTGTACGTTTGTGCATATAAAAAATATCTGGCTAGTATAATTTGAATGATGATGATGATGATGTTTCGAGAAAAAGGAAAGGTGCAGTACCATCTGATGTACAAAACCACAGGTCAGTGGGATATTTTATTATTGTTTCTTCCAGAAATGGCTACTGATGAATTAACATTAATAATGAAAAAACCAAAATTCTAACTGTTAACGGGTTTGAAAAGAAAAGAAAAGAAAATTTAACTAATTAATAGTCATAATCTAATCCACATTTACTTGAAAGTAAATTCATTGAACATACTTCCAAGTACAGTTCACGCTATGAATGGAAACATAGCCAAAAGATTGATATAAGGACATTTTTAGAGACAAAAAGACCATCATGAATTCCCCCCCCCCATTCCCTATTATTGTGAATGCCAAACTAGCCCCCACACAAAAACAAGTGTGCTTTTAAACCAACTTCCTCCAAACAAATTGTTGGCACTTGCTAATTAAACCACAAGCACACAGCTGCATTATTACATGTTTAAAATTCTTAATATACTGATTTCAATCAATTAAGGTACACATACCTGGAAGGAAACTGCACTGGACTCAGTGGGGCTTCTGAGAACACATACCGTATTTTTCGCTCTATAACACGCACCCGACCATAACACGCACGTAGTTTTTAGAGGAGGAAAACAAGGGGGGGGGAATTCTAAACGAAACAGTGGATGTATGATTTTTGTGGTTCATGCTGTGGCCACATACATGTGATCTGACAGTGAGTTTGGAGTAGCCCAATGCAAAAATCCTGAGGATCCATGTGGATCCATGCTTTGTAACCACGTTTTTGCACCACTGCGGCCCCAGGCAATATTTAGAGAGCTGAGTGGGGAGGAGAGAGGGACAGAGAGCCTGCTTGCTTTAAAGGAACCAACCGGACAGGAGCTGCTTACACTCATGTAAGCGGCTCCTCTCCTCTCCCGCTTTGCTCCTTTAAAGCAAGCAGGCTCTCTGTCCCTCTCTCCTCCCCACTCAGCGGCTCTTCTCCCGCTTTGCTGTTTCAAAGCGAGCCACGGAGGAGGGAAGGAAGGGGAACCATGGATCCTCTGCTCACGACTGCAGCAGATCCCCCCCGCCACCCGTAGGCATTCCCTCCATAACACGCACAGACATTTCCGCTTACTTTCTAGGAGGAAAAAAGTGAGTGTTGTGGTGCAAAAAATACGGTACACTGTAAGACCGTCATCTCTGATTTTTTTAAAAAAAAGATCCAATTGTCTGTGTTTGGAAAGGGCATGCAAACAGCACGTTTGCCTGTAATGCCTGTTAGTCGCCTCATAATCCTGATTCCTTGGGCAGTGAACAATTAAGCAATTTAAACCAATTTTGAAACATAAAATCTGTATCATGCAATTAAATGCAATGCTGAGATCCAGTAGAACACAGAACAGAACCAGAAGAAGCATGATAGCAACCTTGTTGTCATGTAGCGCTAAAGGATATTTTCTTAAGATGCAACACAGTGCCAGAAAACCAGGTCAGTGGTGGTATGGCATTGGAGAAGTGTGACCAGGAGTGGCAATATGCGTTAAAACAGCCCAGAAACTGGCAGGAAAACATAGTCTTTTGAAAAGATACCCATGCAACGAGAATCACCATTGCCCATCAATTCGTAGCTCTCTCTGTTGGGTGACAAAAGAAGAACGTGTCATCAAGTAGATCTCACTACCTACCACACCAGGATCTCCTTATCAGATATCTGAGCAGACTGGTAACTTGTCTTCCACGAAGAAGGGCACCTAGGATGGAATATACAATTAGTAGCAGGCCCCAGCTTTGTGCCGCGATGCTCCCCAAGCCCCTGTGTCATTGCAGAAGAGGAAACTGGCAACGTTCTACAGCAGCAAAGGAGTCAGCATCCCTGTTGAAAATGATTGGAATTGAACGGACCAGTTGAAGACCTTCATGTCATGAACCACAGAACAGAGCACTTGGGCCTCTGAGATGCCTGAAATAAATAAATAAAAGGCATTCCAATGTGTTAGGCCAAATGAGCTATCCAGCCACTCAACAACTTTGGTCACAGACTCTGATAAGTTATCACTGGGTGTGACTGTCTACGGGAACATATCCTGTGGTTGAGGGGTTCTGGAGCAAGGATGGGATACTTTTTTGTGCTGGTGGAGCACATAAGGCAGTGAATAGGTGAACGGAGACTGCATTCTGGTGGACATGGATGGAGCCATTCCTGAGTGGGACCTTCCATCTCTAATTCCCCAGGATCCCCACCACCGTCGTACTTCCTACTCGCCACCCCCAGTACTTCAAGCAGCTATTTGGCAGACAGTTGTTGTTTAGTCATTTAGTCGTGTTCGACTCTTCGTGACCCCATGGACCAGAGCATGCCAGGCACTCCTGTCTTCCACTGCCTCCTGTAGTTTGGTCAAACTCATATTTGTATCTTCGAGAACACTATCCAACCATCTCATCCTCTGTCACCCTCTTCTCCTTGGGCCATCAATCTTTCCCAACATCTGGGTCTTTTCCAGGGAGTCTTCTCTTCTCATGAGGCAGCCAAAGTATTGGAGCCTCAGCTTCAGGATCTGTCCTTCCAGTGAGCACTCAGGGCTGATTTCCTTAAGAATGGATAGGTTTGATCTTCCTGCAGTCCATGGGACTCTCAAGAGTCTCCTCCAGCACCATAATTCAAAAGCATCCATTCTTTGGCAATCAGCCTTCTTTATGGTCCAGCTCTCACTTCCATGCATCACTACTGGGAAAACCATAGCTTTAACTATACGGACCTTTGTTGGCAAGGTGATGGCTCTGCTTTTTTTTTTTTTCCCACAGCAGACAGTAGGAAATATAATTGAGCTGAAGCTGAAGTTCTAGTATCTGGACTAAATATCCTGGTTGGAGAAGAAGAAACAAATGTGTCAGATGTGATGAGACTGAAGGCAACCATACTTACATCCAGACCTGGAAGGTGGATTTTGGTCAAGAAGATTCGTAGCTCCTGTCGGTCACAAGGGCTGAAATTTCACATCCCTATACCCTTCGGCAGCTGAAGATCTGTCAGGCTCAGGTAGGCTAAGTTCCAGCGTCAGACCATGATGTTGAAGATCAGGGAGTTTTAGGTGAGAGATTCTGGCAGTCAGCTTGAAATGTGGAATATTCTGGTTGCATGCCAGTTCAACTTTTTTCAGTTCCTCGCTTTTAAGTAATGGCCTTAGAGAATAGTTTGTTGTTGTTGTTGTTGTTGTTGTTGTTGTTGTTGTTGTTGTTTTGCATTAAGCAAGTTGGACTTGCAGACACACTGCATCATGGGTTGCATAGTTTCACAGACACAGAAACCTGGCATTCTCATGCATGTGTGCTTTATTTGCAAAATTGTGGTGGGGGAATAGGACAATGAAATATGAGAATGCAGATAGCATGATGCAAAGAATTTGAAATATTGTGAGGGTTCAGATGTTGTAAGCATGCACAAAACCTACCTATAAATGCACGACTAATTAACAATTTCCTTAAAAGTATGTCCAATGCTAGAGTAGCCATCAGAATTTAGAAATGATGGAAATTCAATATTCAAACTTGTCCAAGTCCCTCCCTTGTTGCTGCTTTGCAGGCCCACTCAGTGTTTAATGGCCAGTCGTTTTAAGTTTTTGGCTTCTGTTTATGTCATATTCATTCTTAATGTGCTGTATATGGCCTTTTTTATCATGCATGCTGCCTGGATATTTTACATTGCAGGAAGTAGATAAATATGTTCTAAATTAATAAGACTGCAAAATACTATTGGAAGAGGGTTTCATCGGCTTGCATCAAGTGGCAGAGTTTGAGGTTCCATGAAAATGGTAGCGGCATTATTGCAAATGCCATAAAATATAAAGTCAGACTGGATGGGCTCGAGGGTTTTCTCCTGTTTCCACTAGTGGTTAGCAAAATGCTTTGAGGACCCATCAAGTGAAGGCAATGGCTCCATCGGCTGCTTCTCAGCAGCTCGTATTCAAAAGTGCTTTGCCTCTGAAGCTGGTTGTTCCTTTTAGCTGCCATGCTGAAGAGCTACTGAAGGATCTCTGCCCCAAGATATGATACATGTTCTTTACTTATAGTTGTACACCATGGCATTCAATAAATATAGTGTAAATGTCAACATTTGATATTTGTATATTACTTCGTCATGCTTTTAGTAGCATCTTCTACTGTGTTTAATGTGAAATAAAATATTTGGCTACTGTGTGCGCACACAGGCACACACATACTTTTGCAAACCAGTTTGGAAAGGCAAATAGTGATCCATAAAGTTTTAAAAATAAATATATACAATGTATACGGTACTAGAAATATTGGCCTTCTATATCCCTTCACCATCCCTCCTAAACTGCCACCCCTGGGTGGAGGGAAGAGTGGGATACAAATCTATTATTAAATTGCTTCACTGTACTCTTTTTGGTGCCAGCTAAAAACATTTTTGTTTAGAAAGGCCGCCCCAGACCTGTAGAATGCGGATGTGTGCTTTAGTCTGTTTCTGGTTTACTGCTGATTTTATCTTTCAGATGTTTAAAGAGCTGCTGTTATGGTTTTCACTGACAATTTCGTTGTCTGCATGAGATTGTAAACCGCTTGGAGTTTTCTTTTTTACAGTCAAGTGGTGTTTCAATTGTATGAAATGAATAAATACTAAAATATAAACCGTGAGCTCTTTGTGGAGCAGCAAGTGAACTTTCGGCAAAGGCACCAAAACATTTTTTTTATACCCAGAGAAAGGAAAAAGAACTATATACACCCACAGAGAGAGAGAGAGAGAACCATCGGTGTACACCTAGGGAGCAGTTGCCCCTTTGGTCACTATAAGAAAAACTGTTTAAAAAATTGGTACCGGAGTTTGGTTCTCCTCCGCTTTCCTCCCTGTCCCTTCCTCCATTGAGTGGCTTGTTGTTGTTTTTAAGCTTGTAAGACGGTCTTGCTTTAATCGATTGTAAGCCACCCTTTTCGGCTAAAGAGTAGGGGTCAAATAAATAAAGAAGGCAGACGCACACAAAATTCGCAAACGCCCGCCCCGAGGAGCTTACAATCTCATTCCAGAACAGGGGCGATAGAGGAAACAAGGAGAAAAAGCTGGCGAGGCGAAAGAAAGGAAGGAAGGAAGGAAGGAAGGAAGGAAGGAAGGAAGGAAGGAAGGAAGAAAGGAAGAGAAAGAAAAAGAGAGCTTCCCCTCCTTGTCGTGCTCACGGAAGCTAGTCTCCCCCGTCTGCTTCTCCACGTGGTTCCTTTTCCTGGTCCATCTCCGCCGCTGTTCTCGGTTTCTCTCCGCCGCCTCCTCGCCTCCTGCCGGCTCTTCCCAAGGCGACGGTTGCGCGAAGTCTCGGCAGCGGCCCGCGCGCAGGTTGCGCGACGGCGCACACAGCCTTCCTTGGCTTAGGGCTAGGCGGGGCTGCGGCTGCAGCAGCGACACCTGTGCCGCAGGAATCTACGCCGCCTTGCTCCGGGACGCCCGCGCCCGCGCAAGTAAACGCAGCCTAATTAAAATAATACTAATAATTACACACACAGAGACACAGGCATAATGCAGCCCCGCAGGAACAAGGCGGCAGAACAAATAAAGACAACTGCAGCTGGCACAGCAAATGGGGGGGGTGCTCCTTCCCCTCCTCCCTCTCCCCCACCTCTCCAAAGACACAACCCAGGTTGGTTGGGGTGGGAGAGAGACGGGAGCGGCGAGAGCATCTCCAAAGTCGCCTCGGAAAAAGAGCCGGGATCGTCTGCTGGGAGACAAAATGGAAATCATTTGGTTAATTAAGGCTGGATCTATAAACATCGCTGGCTGGAGAGGACGGATAGATGGATCTAGATAGATGAAAATAGATAGATCTGGAGTTCTGGTGCGTCTTTAACGCTGTGAAAATAATTATTATTTACTTTGGAGCATGCGGCGAAATACAGCCGCTTAGAAATAGAATACCGATTCACGTTGGGACAAAAAGGCAATTTATAATAATAGTAATCCAGAAACTTATGTTTCAACTCTAGTCCTTTCCAGTTCCCAGCCTGTGGATTAATATTTATTTCTTCGCCACCCATGCAAAGTTAGATACCCTTTTCTAAAGTATGTTTATTTAAATGTGAGAGGAAGAGAAAATGCGTTGTTTTGAGCTCTCCTGCTAAAATCAAGGGAGGGTGGGAAAGTGCCTAACGAGCTGGATCTTGACCTCAAATTTGAATACATTTTAGCCAAGGAGATAGATGGATAGATAAAACTATATATAAAAAACTCTCTGTGAAATATTAAGGTGGGTCGAAGAGACAGAGTGTTTTGTGCGTGTGTATACACACATTTATTTTCTCTCTGCCTCTCTCAGATTTCCTGGTTGTGAACTACAGGCTATCCAGGCTTGGCAAGAAAGGATCGGGGTGGGCAGAGGAGGGGGGGGGAATTAAAATCCTGTTACTGTTATAAAAATATTTCCCAATGTAGAAACTCCGCAGGCGCCCACCTCCCCGCGCTGTGTCCCTCTGTTGGAAGAAAGTTCTACCAACACCGCCGCGCCCCCCCCCCCCAAGCTTGGTTGGAGCTCCTTGAGGCGGGCGTCGTATGGAGCGCAAGAATCGGACCCCTTGAAGTTTTGCAGAAAAGGCCTCGTTTGGCTTGAAAGACACCCGCGCGGGGAATTAAAAACGGGTGTGCGTGATAGCGGCGGAGATGTCTGCCTGGGATTGTTTGACACACGCCTTGTGTTGTCTGCAAGGGTGAGTGTGCGGGGGGTGGGGCGGTCAGCCCCTTTCTTGGGGTTGGGTGGGGGTAGGGAAGAGAAAGAGAAAGTGTTAAGTAATAATGCGCGTTTAACAAGCCTCATAAATCCGAGCGTGATGAGAAGCGCCCTCCGCTCAGCTCGGGCGCGGACGCAAAAGGAAGCCACCGTCCCCCTCCCTCTGCTTCCTCCATCTCCAGCAATGGCGGGGGGGGTGGGGGGCGGGGAGCCATTTAAAAAATGGAAGATAAACCCGGCCCGATCCACCGCCCCAGTGAAGTTGGAGCGCTCGGGTTCTTCGAGCAGAGTCGGGCACGATCCTGCTCAGTAGACCCACACTTTGAAAGCCCAGCTGAGACCGGTGGGAGAGGCGAGGTATCTTATTTCTTCCTTGGGCACTCAGCTGGCAAGAGCGGAAGGTTAAGCGCTTTGTTTGCAGAGTAAGGCCACAGCCTTCTCTCCACACTTACCTGCGGGCAAGTGCTAGTAAATTGCCTGTTGTTCTGCGTAGACACACGCGCGGGATGGAGACCTAAGAATGCTTTTGGTGGATCAGTTATTATGCATCCCTTCCGATGATGATGATGATAACAGCATCCTTAAGGGACATTTAAATCTAACCACAAATCCCACACAAGAACTCTGATCCAAAGAGATGCCACTCCAAATGACATTTCCTTAGAAGCACCCCACACCCCTATTGAATAGACTCAATTTCCAATAAAACTGGCGAACCAGTTAGCCTCGCTGCTGTTCCCTGTAGTGCCCAGATTTGGGGCATGATCCAGAGTGAATTGAGGCCAGGTTTATACCTCTTCGACTGAATTTTGGAAGGATTTTTGTTGAAGGAGATGATCCTGAACGTTCATTGGATCAGGCTTCCGCTGATAAAACTTAAACCCTTCTTTTCGGGGGTGGGGAAAAAGAGAATTAGTTTCTGCGTTTGTTTATAATAATAAAAAAGTTTTAGGTGTACTAAGGTGAATGTAAAAAGGTAAAAAGTATATGTGTATACACCTAGCCTCCCATACCATATTAAAATTACTGGAATTCTAAGGACACTTTGCAAATGATTTATGTGTGTGTTCCTTTCTTTAACAAATAAATTAGACTTAACTAGACTCAGAGACTTTCTGGAGGGGTGGGGCGAATTTCTCAAAATCGTCACTTCCATGGGATAATTAATAAATAACAACAACAACAACAACAATAATAGAAAATCAGGAGGAAAATATATCTAGAAAAAAATACCGCGCGCGGGGTCCCCAGGCCCAAAAGCGAAAAGTCCGTACCAGAGGCGCTTCTGCCTCCCATTGGTTTTAGCAGTGCGGAGAAGGCGTGTGGGCTTAACTCTGCTACTGAAACCAATACTGACTTCCATTAGGCTGGATGGTGCTTTAGGTTTTCGCGAGCCAGACTTAGTTCCAGCCTGGAAGTGCTCAGCCCACAAATCACCCGCGTGTTGCCTGGCGTGAAAATAGGGCGGGGGGGGGGGCGGCGGATTGGGAATGGCAAGGCAGGCGCGCTTCCTTTTCCTCTCCCATCCCAGTCCCTGCTGGGGATGGTGTCCCTTTCGCCATCGCTGCCACACACACCCTCATCGCCACCCGCCTTTGCAAGCCTTCGCACACCCCTCCCTTTCCCAGCGGTTTATCACTGCCACCTCCAGCCCTGCACGCCGGCAGCAGGTTATCACAACTGCCAGCTCAATCTTGGCTGGCGTCTTCCGCCGTCCTCGGCAAAGCAGGGCTCCCTGCGGTGGAGCAGCCGCTCTGCAAAACATCTGGAGAAGATCAGAATCGCCGCGTGGATTTTATTTTATTTTTTAATTTAGCAAAATGGGTGTCATAAAACAATCCTCTGCGCACATCAGTCCCGCCAGACACCTTCTAGTCATTCCTAGGACTCCCCCTGCTTAGGTAAAATTCGACCAAGCAGCGACCCCTAGGCCTGGATTTACATGGTTTATCGAACCCTTGCCGGAAAGACATTTCTTAATTCGTTTTGTTTTAGTTATTTGTTGGTGGCAAGCAGTCTGAACCCGGGGGGTTGAACCAAATAATTGGACAGGTCCCTTAAGTCCACAGCAGAACCATCCTTTCTTTCGTTGCGTCATGGCTAGCTCTCCATTCTCAGAATTCGAGATTTCTTAATTTGAGGGAGATGCCCGGGCAGTGGTTTTGAGAGGAGCTCCCGTGAAAAGCTGAAAAAAAATCCCCATTCATTTCGATGGGGGACACAGACAGAAGCGGGCGCTCGCCAAGAGAGCGAACCCCGCTGGATTTAGCACCGACCCTCCTTTCCGAATCCGCGCGCCCAGGATCCGGCTGCTCCACGCGCCCCTTGGCCTGGATCGAGCCCCCTACTCGCTGGCCGCCGCCTCCTCACCTCTCTCATCCGTTACCCGGAGAGAATTTTCCGGGTGAGAGAAATATAGTCCCATCCCTCCCTCTCTCGAACCTTGAAACTTCCTTTTATTTTCTCGCTCCCCCCCCTCAATCCAGGTGTGCCGCCCCCGCTACAGTCCCGATTTATACTAGCACATCACGGGAGCGTGGTCAAGTTGTCCTCGGGGGATCGGGCCATCTTTGCAGTAGGGGAGTGTGTCTGTGTGCGCGCGGAGTTTGGAGGGGGGGGGGTTAAGAATCGATTTGTATGTCCAAACTGGATTCACTCCGCATCAAGAGCTAAAAATCTTCGGTTGGCAAATCCAGGGCACCTTAATGTCACGCTTACAACTGTTCCGGATGCTTCATGGAACTTTTTAAAAGCTCCATTGAATTTAATGGGAGTTCAGCATACGCGTCCATCTCCCCATCGGAGTGTTTCATCTGCATTGGGAATTTGCTGGTTCTCGTCAATAATAATAATAATAATAATAATAATAATAATAATACCAACGATCCAGCCACGTTTAATTCGCATTTATTTCCTTGAGAGGAAGTGGAGCAAATCCACTGAAATGAGCGAGACCGGGAAGAGTTTCGCGGTGGCTGCCTCCAGACTTTTCTTTCTTTCTCCCAATGGATTTTGACAGTTGAGAGATCAGGGTCCCTGGATGAAGGAGGTGGGGCGGGGGGAGGTTCCAGCAAATTCGTAAGGGGGGAAAGGTCGTGAGAATGGAGGACAGCAGGACTAAGAAAATGCGCTGCGTTTGGTTTTGTTCTTAGAAGCCCCCGCGTCATGGCAAACAGTCTATCCTGCTTCCTGACAAATATAACCGTATGATCCACGTGTTTCGCTACACCCGTTTGTTGCATTCACAATTTGCATTGTTAGGTGTACAATGTAAACTGGCTGGGGGGCGGGGTTAGGTAACGTCTGAACAGGACCTGAGAGGCCAAGGATTGCCCACAAAAGAATGGCTGGTGTTTGGAATACATATGGGTTGGCAAAAGAGGGTGGTGAGGAAGAAAACACAACATCTGAAATATTAATTAAATTACCCAAGAAGACAAAACAATTGCCAATATCCCAGTATATTGTTAACACTTTTTGTTTGTTTGTTTGGGGAGGGTAATGAAACCAGTTTCATCACCAGAAGTAAATCTGACAGTGCAGAGAAGGCTGCTCCGTGTTGTCATTTTATATTTTGAATTTATATCGGCGTGCTTTTATGGATGTAAGCCGCCTTGGGAGCCCCTCAGAGGTCTGAAAGGCGGAGCATAGAGTCACACATGGGTGCAGCGTTCGTTGAGCTTCACGGCATTTAAAATCTAAGAGAAGTGAGTGAGCGTGCTTTCTTGCTACTTCTCGATGGCTGGAAAACCGACGCACAAAAGAATTGCAAGTCTGGCGAACTGAACGGGAATTACGTCCGAGCAAACGTGGGCCGTAGCTCTTCCTCTGCTACTTGATGAACTGGGGTGGTTATTGTGCTTTTTGAACAACTAGACATCGGTTAGAGTTAGACGACCTGCCAGCGAAGGGTGGGCGGCGCCTCGCGGGGTCTCCTTTCACCCTAACCCGGGAGGCGCAAGGAAGCATCTCCAAGCGCAGCGTGCGCGGCCAGCCATGCCGGTTAGGCTCCAACCGTCGGAGAAAGAGCGGCAAGAAGACCAGGAGGAACTGTCCTGGAAGGCACGCCTGGCGACCGCCAGAGAAAGGGTGATCAGGGGAGCCTTCAAACCGGAGCTGAGCCGTAGCAAGTTCACGCCGTGGCCGGACAAGCGGCAGCAGCGCGCCCTGAGACGAAGCAAATGGCCTGACCTGCTCATCCGAAATCAACATCTCAGGGTGTGTTTCAAAACTCAGTTGTATTTTCAGAGATATTGCTTTATTAATCCCCAGAGGATCGTCTAAATATGGGCGCACTTCCCTGCGCTCCTTTACAAAGAGCCACAGCAAAATCCAGGGCAAGAATTGCCTTATAACCCCCCCACACACACACTTAAAATAAAAACAAAAAAGCAAGAATGGGGGTTACTAACAGAATCTTCCACTCCCCCCCCCCCACTTGGGAAGATGAAAAGGACTTTAAAAAGTTTTATTTGATGAGAACTCGGAAGGGAGACCTTAATTGTCTTAGGAGGGTGTGCATATATTGTGAATATTTCTTAATATGCGTCTATTTGTGAAGCCTACGCTGACACAAAGGGATGGTGGAGCGAGATCTGGAGTGGTTCCGAGCGTGTGTGGTGTTTGTGCAGTTTGCACTAATTAAAAAACACACAAATATATATATATATATACACACACACGCTCACACATGCACATGGGGGAAATTACTGGGAAGTTGTAAGCAAACTAGGTCCATCCTCTACAAAATAGAGGATAAAGGAAAGAAAAGGGGGAAAGTCCCATTCGCTGGCTGGGCCACTCACTCTCCAAATAGTCCCCGAGCTGAGGAGGATCCCGTGCTAATGGTGGGAAAAGACCAATCCCCTTGATTTTCCTTTCTTTTTTTATGAAGGGGGCACACCGAGGCTGCAAAACAGCAAAACCCCAATGTTGGACAGCTGTAAAATCGTGTAGACAGGTTGTCATACAGCAGCGGGGTTTTTTTCCCTGAAAGTAGCCCATTGCTAAACATTAAATACACACACACACACAAAAAACACAGTAGACGTACACACACACACACACACACATATCAAGGCAAAGTGGCCCGGGCAGGATTGCTTAACCACGTGCTCCTCCGAAGGGGGGTTAGGACGGGACGGGGGTGGGCGGGGCTTGGCGCTCAAGTGGGTGCCAATCAAAGCATCAACTTCAAATTGTATCTGAAAGATCAGCCGAGGACCTTAGGGCAGGCGCATCAGTCGGAGCTCAATTGTTGATCAGATCACATCTAAGGGATTTAGGAGCACAGGCGAGCCGAGAGTTGAGGGAAGACGCCCCACCGAGTCCATCCACACGCGCTGCCGCTGTCTCCTCCTCCTCCTCCTTCCTCCTCCTCCTCCTCCTCTTCCACATGCAGATGACAAGATCCGTCTGAGAGAGCGAGCAAGAAGGCGAGAAAAGAAAGCAGAGCCCGGAAAGAAAAAATACCAGACGGGGGCTCTTCTCTCCGCCCGGCAGCTGGAGAAGGAGAGAAGGCAGGCAGGCAGGCAGGGGCGCGCAGTCGACAGCTAGCTAGCGAGCGAGCCAACCAGCCATCCCGGGCTCTCCCGCGCCGTCCCAGACCCGGCTTGCCCGCCCGCCGAGCGCCGCTGCCCCGTCCGCTTCGACTTCTGGCTCCGTGTCGCCCCGTCGGCGGTGCGTCTCGCTCCTCCTCGCCTGCACGCCCGGGATGTCCTTCCCGCAACTGGGCTACCCGCAGTACCTCAGCGCCAGCCAGGCCGTGTACGGCGGCAGCGACCGGCCCGGGGTGCTGGCGGCCGCCGCCGCTGCCGCCGCTGCCGCCGCCGCCGCTTCGGGCCGTCCAGCGGGCGCGGAGCTCAGCAGCGGCTCCACCGCCGCCGTCACCTCGGTGCTGGGCATGTACGCCGCGGCCGCCGCGGCCGGGCCTTACAGCGCGCCCAACTACAGCGCCTTCCTGCCCTACACCGCAGACCTCAGCCTCTTCTCGCAGATGGTGAGTTCGCATCCGACGGGGCGGGCCGCGGGAGGGAAAGGGCGCCCCGGGGAAAACGCTTCCCCCAAGGCCCTCGGCTGCTGGGCGCAGGATTGGGAGGGCCGGAGGAGCTGCCTCGTGGCCCGCTGGAGCGCGACGCGCCGGGAGCTTTTCTTCCGAGGGCTCCCAGGGCGAAGGGCTGCGCAGGCTTTTCTCGTCTCCTTAGGGGCCGCAGCGAGCTCACCCCCCCCCCGTCCATTATTATTTGCTTCCAATCCCATCCGGAGAGGAAACAAGCCCCACCGGTGACTCCGACCGCCGGTTATTTCTCTCGCCCGCTCCTTCTCCAGTTGCAGCCTCGGGCTGCAGGCGCCTTCGCCTCGCCGACCCGCCGCCGGAGCCGCTTGCCGCGGGAAGTTTCCAAGGTTTTAATTAATTTGCAGCAATTAAAGCGCGGTTAAGAGAGGAGGCGCGGAACAGCGCCGAGGCTCCCCCCCCCCAAAAAAAATCTCCAAACAAACCAGGCGCGCGTTTGCCCTCCCTTGGTCCCAGATTTCTTTTCTTAGCGGGTTCGCCGTATGATTTTTCTTTCGATCCCACGAACTTGAGCGGAAAAACGGAGTTGTTCCTTTGAGCTCCCTGCCCCCCCCTTCACCTCCCCCGCGATATTTATCCATGATAGCAAATCCCTCCGGATTCTCCCCGCTTTCAGAACGGCACATTGATAAAGTATGGAAATGATTCTTGGGATATTGTTTTAAATTCAACAAGCAGGGTATTAGTATTGCTGTCGTTTCGGTTTTTGTGGTGGAAATATTTTAAGGGCATTTTACGCAGACTTGGTTAACTTATTTGTTTCGTTTTACATATTTTACATATTTCTGTTCGGAATGTAAATGCTAACAGAGAATCAGTAACGATTTTCCAAGAAGTAATTTCAGCAGTATTCCCAGGGGGGATTTTGCTATCATAGCAGCAACAATAACAAACAAATACCTTATCAAAATTAACGCAAGGCAAGAAACTCGTCCTATTATGGTTTTGTTTTTTAAAGCATGCTTGTGTTTTACATAGGGGTGTGTTTCTTTGTGGTTTGTGCAGATTGTGGTAAGTTTATTCAGAATAAGTAAATTTATTTGGTAAGGATATGCCCTACTTCCCTACAAAATAAATATGTTGGGGTTAGTTTTTTGTTTATTTATCCGTTGTTTTTAAAAAATAGGAATTATTTTTTGCCAGTTGAAATTATAAAAATAAATCATATGCTAAGGTATATGGAATGATTGGAATAATATAGGAAAATGAGAGGCTGAAAATGAGCTCTCTCCATTCTCACTTATTCTATGCCAGTAAATGAAGAGTAGAAGCAGTAATGATTTTCAAGTAGCTACTTCAAAAGAATTCCCAACAGGGGAATACAAAATTTATCATTTCAGCCACAAGAACAAAAATCGCTCAATGAGATAAAGGGAGTGTAACAAGCATGCCCGGATAGAGTTATTATTAAATATTACATTTTGCCCTTTCCAGATGGTGTATATACATTGTTTTTTCTCTTACATTTTCTCTTGTGAGCTTGCTCCAAATAAATCCAATTCTTTGCAAAAGTGTATCAGGCTTTTTCACTCAAATGGCTTTTTGTACGCACACATTTAAAGCAAGCAAACAAAACCTTGCAGGTCACCAGAAAAAAAAAATCTATCTTTAAAATAGGACAGATTAAATGACTGGCCACCAATAAGATAAAAAGCAGAAAATTCTTTTGACTGAGAGGAGGGGAAAAAATGCTATTCATAGGTCGCTTTGCAACCTTTGCTCCCATCAGCAGTTCCTAGAAAGCAGGGCTCAGTTCTAAAAAGGTGCCTAGACTTTGAGGAAGTTTGAGGAATGGAGTCATAAAAGTGTGTGTGTGTGTGCGCAATTTGCAGTAATAATGAGGCCTAATGAAGTTGTTAGAAAGATAAAATGTTATTTACCAAAACACCTGATGGGCTAATTTGACTTCACTGTGTTTTACTGCTGATGATAAAAAGTATATTGATTGAAAATAAATCACCTCTGCTAAAGGCTTGCAAAAAGGAGGGTAAAAGGTGTTTTGTCCTCCGAGGAGGAAAGGATTATTGAGGAAGGCAGGGATACACATATCCCAAATAGAAAGGTCTCTCTCTCTCTCTCTCTCTCTCTCTCTCTCTCTTGCTACCAAGAGCACCATGAGACTCTCAACTATATGGACAAAGGCCAACTAAAGTTTAGCATTTGAAAGTCCCACTGTTTCCAATGGGAGAGAAGGAAGTGTGTGGTGCCTCTTCCCTCCTGAAATAAGTGAGCTTTAATGTGCTTAACTCTGGCTTGGCTTGGCTTGCGCCTTGTCGCTGCCTGTACAGTGTTAAGAGGGGATTCAGAGCGCAATCCCTCTCTCGTTCCCATCACTTCTCTTTTGTGAAGCCCCTCTTTAAAGTGCTGCTGGGGCTGGGCAGGAATCTGCCCTGCTGTCTGTTGCACCAGACATGCCCCAGAAGCCTGTGATGCACTGATATTATCTTTCTCGATGTGGGTCAGTGCTCCTTTAAGGGTGCCTGCTTATTTTTAACAGCACAATAAATATTGGCTCTTGGATGCAAGCTTGGAAAATGAGGCTGGATCAGGGAGTGAGGGCACTTTTTCAATATTCTTTTAGCTTGGTGCAAAGAGACCTCTCTCTCTCCCTACCCACCCTCTGGAAAACCATTTGGGAAAGCTCCCGATTTAAAACAGAAAGGCAGGGCTTGTGCAATGGGAGGACCTGACCTCACTCTCTGTTTCTTTTTTGGCTTCTCTGAATGTGTTGCAGGGCTCTCAGTATGAACTGAAGGACAACCCTGGGGTCCATCCTGCGACTTTTGCTGCTCATACCACCCCTGGTTATTATCCATATGGACAGTTCCAGTATGGGGACCCTGGGAGGCCCAAGAATGCCACCCGGGAGAGCACCAGCACCTTAAAGGCCTGGCTGAATGAGCACCGCAAGAACCCCTACCCCACCAAAGGTGAGAAGATCATGCTGGCCATCATCACCAAGATGACCCTCACACAGGTCTCCACCTGGTTTGCCAACGCCAGGAGGAGGCTCAAGAAGGAGAACAAGGTCACTTGGGGATCGCGGAGCAAGGACCAAGACGACGGAAACCTCTTTGGGAGTGACAACGAGGGGGACCCTGAGAAGAATGAAGATGATGAAGAGATTGACCTGGAGAGCATTGACATAGACAAGATCGACGAGAACGACGGGGAACAGAGCAATGAGGAGGAGGAAGAGAAGGTAGAGCTTCTACGACAAAGCAGCGAGGAAGAGCATTTGGAGAAGGAGAAGGCCTTGACGCTGTCAGGCCCTGAAGGACTTAAACCCAAAGAGGCCCTGTCCCTGGTGAAGGAGGCCTCGGACAATCCCACCCGAATCCTGAGCCCCAGTAGGCAAAATACTCTACAAGGCCCACTTCACAACAAGCCCAAGATCTGGTCTTTGGCAGAGACGGCCACCAGCCCAGATGGGGCCCTCAGCAAGCCAACTCCTCCTTCACCCCCCGCCCAGGTTAACCACACCTCTTCCCAGCTCCAGCACCCGGCTTTCCTCCCCAGCCATGGACTGTACACCTGCCAGATTGGCAAATTTCACAACTGGACAAACGGGGCGTTTCTGACCCAGAGTTCCTTGTTAAACGTGAGGTCCTTTTTGGGAGTTAATCACCACCACGCTGCACACCACAACCACCACCTTCAGGTCCAGCAGCAGCCCCCCTCGGTGTTAACAGCTCTTAGCACTGAAAAGTCTTCAGAGAGGACGAGCCCTAAACACATAGGTAATGTGAACAATGGAGGGAGAAGGATACTTGGTGGGCGGGCTGTTTGTTGTGTACTTGAAGGTAAGTCCCACAGAGTTGGGACTTAACTCGGTTAGCCTGATCCAGATTGGGAGGGGGGTCCCAAAAAGCCTTTTGTAGGCCTTGACTGGAGCTATAGCTTATTGATGGTCAGGTAGCTTCTAAAAATCTCCAACTCTTTCTAAGGGTGGTGATGGAGACACAGTCCCTAGTGTATAAAATATAAGACTCTTCCAAGAAGACTCTTGATACCTTGAGCTACTTATAGTTTTGCAACAGTTTTCCTGTTTCCTTATTTATTTTGACTTCTGTAAAGAGGATGGCAGGGCAGACACATCAGTCCAGCCGATGCATGTTGACCCAGGAGTAAGATTCCGTGAGTTCAGTGGGACTTCCTCTACTTCCCCCTTGGGGAGAAACAAAACAATCATGAAATTCCTTAGGATCCCATCCTGTCTTCCCCCCTCATTTTATTCAACTTTTATCAATAGTGGGTGATATAAAGTAAAACAAAGAGGAAGTAATTTATGTTACACTTTTGGATGGTTCAAAGTTCATTTTCTTAACAATCCGTACCACAACCCTGTAAGGTAGGTGTGGGTTATAGTGCTGATGGAGAGCAGGGGAAGCTGACTGTTTTGCCTAAGGCCACCTTGAGTTCATGGCAGAGGCCAGATTTGAAAAGGGGTCTTTCTGGTTCACAGCTCAGTCACTCAGCCACGGCATTACACCATGAGGTGAGGGGAGAGAAGGAAGGAACATGACATGAAACTTGCAGACATGGTGGGGTAATTTTATTGCATGTTTGTCTCTCTGTATAAGCAAACTTTGCTAAGACATTTCCTCCCTTCCCCTTTCTTCTTTTCTTTCCTCATCAGAAAGAGAAAACGTACCAAGAACCGACTCTCCACCTCAGCAGTTAAAATCTCCCTTTCAGCCTCTCCGGGACAAGTGAGTTCTTGTTCACTGAAATTTACTTAAAGGAAAGAAAGTGCTTGGATAACACAGACTAATCCAAGCACACCCTCATTATCATAAATCAAAGCAACAATCAAGCAATTTTGTAAAGCTTTTCAAAGTGGCATAAACTTACAGACCATATACTTTAGCTCGAAAGTTTGGGGTGTGCTTTTTAAAAAGAAACTGAATCCCCCCCCCCAGCCGCCGCCCCCAATGTCACCGTTGCGTTTCTATTGTGTAAAAATATATATTCCTAGTCTGTTCCCTAATGCAGATGGGCGAGCGTAGCTGAGCTTTCACTGATAGATGGTTCTGTCTTTTCTTTCCAACAGCTCTTTGACTCAGCAAGAGGGAACATCGTGAATTTTAACAGCTCTCCCTTCTGCTTGATTAAATGGCGTGTTCTTTCCCCCCCTTTTTTGGTGGAAAAGAAAATTTCACAGACTGGTCTAAAGGACAAAACAAAAAAAGTGGAAATTATCTAAATGACTCCCACCAATCTCATTTTTGCAATAAGGTGGTATCAATCCCATTTCAAAAATATATATATCCCAACTCCTCAAACTGGACTCTCCCCTTTTCCTTTATTCCATTTTCAGAGCGTGTAATTCTAACCACAATTGGATTATTGGTTTTGGTAAAGATTTCTCATGTGTTTGTGTTATTTTTTTTTCTGTATATAAAGTGATTTCGAATTGTAAATAATGCCACAGCAAAAACTTGTCTAAATCGTATATTTTTGTCTAATAAACAAAATGAAATTATGACCTCTCCCTGGACAAATGAGTCTTGGTGTTGCTCAAAATGCTTCTTGAGAAGGCTTTCAATGTTCGTAGGACTGCAAGTATTAATTGATTTAGGTTGGTAGGTTAATCAACTAAACCTTTGGCTGATTAATCCTGGGAGAAGTGGCTGGGCCTGATTTGAAATCATTGGGCCTATGAGTGAATTCTTGCTTCTTTTTGAGAGCACTTTGATTCTAGTGTGTTGCTGTGATAGAAAGGAATGAGAAAGAATAATCTAGAGAGATTTTCTTCCAACACAGAATGATAGCTTTTAATGTATAAAAATGCTAAGTTATTTCAAAAATATATTTGTTCTGAAAATTCAGGAACATGCAGATATCTCTGAATCATTGAATCAATTGTTTAAAAAGGCAGATGATAAAGGGGCTAAAAATTCTTTAAATGCTTATGAAAATTTCCAGTGAATTGCACCTTATTTATTTGCACATTTATTAATTTTTTGCCTTGATCCTGGGAGGGAAATATCCTGTCTCATATGGAGCTCACGCCAATCTGTATTTTTATATTATATTTATTATTAACATTATGCACAATGCCCACACCAGTTTGGCAGCCTCCAAATTTCTTGCTATTTTGCTAGCTGGGAATTAACTCTTCCTCTGATGAGAAAGGTTGTTGTTTTCCCTCTCTGAAGGGGAGGATAGGACAGATTGCAGCGCAATACTTTCCCAAAACAGGCCTGGTGTCCAACTGGTCTGTGTATTCCCAACTAGTGAGTAAATCTCCACTCCGAAATATTGCGATAGGTACGGAAGGAAGGAAGGTGTTTTCTCTCTGGTTGTGAGGCGGAAAAACTGAGATCCAGCAAATAAGCTGGGGCTGCAGAGATTGAGTTTCTATCTCGAGCGGGCGGTTGAGATCTCCCCCTCCCCTCTTTATGTGGAGTTTCGGTCGAGATCCTTGTAGCAAGTGGAGAAAAAAGAGATTTATTTTTTTAAGTCACCATCCTGTCCGGAAAGAAGAAAGGAGGAGCGCTATGGTCTCCAGCCCTCTGCTTCAGGAGGGAAAAAGGAGACGAGAGCTTCTCAAAGCTCGGCTAATCTCTCCAAGAGCAGCCCTTGAAAAAAGTTGCAATATTTTTCGAGTGGCTTCTACACGCACCTCTCTCTCTTTCAGGCCCCCCCCCCCGGACTTTCCTCCCCTTCCTAAATGAGAATGCTAAATGAGCATTGAGGTGCTAATCAGATACCAGATGGTTGTTGACGGTGGAAAATGGAAAGAAGCAGCTGGGGAAGTCATTAAAAAATCATGCTGGAGACAGCCTATCCGAACTGCGCCATCCTCGGAGCAGGACTTGTCGGAAACCAGGACGAGATTTGAAATCAAATATTAATAAATTCCCCATCAAGGGTGACAATATTGATCTGGTCCCCCCCCCCCGCCCACTTTTTCTTTCTCTCTTTCTCCTCCACTCCCTTTTCTTTAACTGCAATAGCACTGAACGCTGAAGAGGGTGTCTTTCTTTCTTTCTTTCTTTCTTTCTTTCTTTCTTTCTCTCTCTCTCTCTCTCTCTCTCTCTCTCTCTCTCTCTCTCTCTCTCGCCCTCCTCCTCTCTCTCTCTCTCTCTCTCTCCCCCCCCCCCGTCAATTTGCCGCGGTTGTGGATTTCTTTTTTTATGGAACAGCGAGCGGCCGGCTGTTCCTGCGAGGAACTTTCCGCCCCTACGGGTGTAACCCAGGCAGGGCCAAAAGAACCAGGCTGGTTCCAGTCCTTTGTAAATAGGTCAGGATTTTTTTTTGGGGGGGGGGTGTTCGTGTTCCCAGCTCTTCAACACTTTTAGACCCTGTTAAGCGCCACGCAAATCCATCCCCTGCGCCTTTAGAAGGGAGAAAGTCCCGCTGAGTTCAGTCGGGCTTCTTGCCGAGTAACCGTTTACTCAGAGTAAGTCCGATGGCGTCCTGCATGAATTCTTCTCAGGTTAAGCCGGCCTAGAATCGCAGCTGAAGTGCGGAAGAGGCTCAGGCACCTTTTAAATTATGAAGTGGGGGCGCAACCCAATGCAGAGGCGTAGCGCGATCCTAAACATATTTACTCAGAAGGAAGCCCAGCTCGGTTCTAGGGGAGACTTGCTCCCTAGGAAGCGGGTAGCTTCCGATTGCAGCGTGAGGTGTGCTTTAAGTTGAACTGTGAGGCGTCCTTACTTGGGCGAAAACACCGCGGGAACCGAATGGATTTGCTTTTTCAGTAACCATGCTTTAGGATCCAGCTCTAAGGTTATGGAAACAGAGGGCATTAAACGTTACCAGATTTTTCCCCCAATGAATCCGGGGACACTTTTCAACTTACTGCTAAATAGATGGAATTTGTCAGGTGACTGATTTGTAAATCCGGGGACTGTCCCCGGGAAACGGTGACACCAGGCTTCCTTATTAGGCCTGTCAACCTCGGAGTAAGTCGCAATGATCTCCATTTCTAGGCGCCCGATGAGGATCGCGCCCTGAGTGCGCACACCCAAACCTGACAATGAGTCTCATTGAGCCCAGCGGGATTTACCTCTGAACAATATCCTTTGTTGTTGCATTGCTTCTTCCGGAAAAAGTGATTTCGTTTCTATTTTTGCAAACTTTAAAAATCTCTCTTCTCAAAAACCTCCTGCAAATGGATGTTGGGGAGGAGGAAAGTTTTCGCATTTGCGCAGCAATAAACCTCTCGCAAATTTGAGAAGCGGTCCGGTTTCAAATCGGGTGGGAAACCCGAGTGTTGAGATTGCTGCGTTACAGCGGGGTTGGACTAAATGACCCTCGGACTCGCGGTCCTTTCCAACGTTACCGTTTTATGATGCTGTGAAAGGGAAACAAATAAAAGCGCAGGGGAGATCGGAAGACCCAACGTCTCCCGGACTTACGCGCACAGCGCCGAGGAAGCCTAGCGAATGAGCTTTTTCCCACCTGGGGTTCAGGGCTGATTTTCAAGGCAGGGCACGAGTAGGGCTTTCTCTTGGCAAGCTCTCCAAAATCTGACCACCCCACTAGCTCCGAAAAGTGACCGGCTTATGTTTCCAGGGTCCGGGACGGGGATCTTGTGCAGGCAGAGAACGCGGTCCCACATGAGCTTCGCTTCCCAATTGAAAGCAAAAGCAGGGCGGGGGGCTTTCGGCGTCCTTGGAGTTGCGCGTCTATGTCTGGGTTGTTTTTTTTACGGGGTGGGGGGCTGCGCATTGGAAGAAGCGGTTGCGCCGAACTCGCGGTTCTTCCTCTCCTTTGACAAGGCTCTCAGCGCCCTCTGTAGGCTCGAGGCGGAATGGTTCCCTCCTCAGTCCCGAAAAGACAACAACACGAAAGCAACCTCTCCAGTTATTTACTTTTCTCTAACCTCTTCCGCGGTGCCGATTGCGGGGGCCCGACAACCTTAGTGCAATAATGAGATGCAGAGAAAGCGCTGGTATTTGCAGTCCTGTTTAGAATTAACTCTCAGCCTGGGTGCATTTAACTGCGGCGCTTTGCGCAAACCGGTGTGGAATCCGTGCAACAGGTCTGTTCAGGGGGCTTCGTTCAGCCTGAACTTCGGGGGTTTGCGGGCAGAGGAGCAGGGAACGTGGTGATCCAAACAGAGCGAGGCGCTTCTGAAATTGCTCCATTGATTTGAATGGGGAAAATCAGCCGCATGAATCCTATGCAGGATATATATATATATATAGACCGACCACCTCTCCAGCACCTGAACCAATGAGTGCAACAAAAATCCTTGCTTTCTTGATGGGGTATTTAGAAAGTTCTGTTTTGTAGACCTGTCAGTGGTAATGCATAACGCAGCAGTCATTCCAACAGACTTGCAAGGTAGGACAATAGCGGCAGCCCCAATACTGAGCGTGAGAGATCAGTTTGTCTAAAGGATGATGGGCGACTCTTCCATTGAGCAAAATTGCAATCTCCATCCTTGACTTGGGAATCTAGGGAGATAATTATGTGTTGTTGTTGTTGTTGTTGTTGTTGTTGTTGTTGTTGTTTAATGTCATTTTGTCTTAATCCAGCACTTGCGGAACAGAAAACATATATTAATCTGATTATTTCGCTGTTCCGCACGTGCTGGATTTAAAGGAAGAATATTTGTCCTTATCCATCAAACCTTAAGGAATAGTTCCGTCGAAGTAGGTGTAAAATCTTCTATTAAAAACAAAACAACCCCCCTCCAAATACCCTCCATTGAAGTTTAGAGCCCTAGGCATATTTACTTGGCGAGTAAATCCCATTAAAATGAGTGAGAGATTTTTCCGAATAAACTTGCATTGGTCCGGGCTCCCAGCGATTGGGTTTATCCAGGTCTCTCCAGACCCCATTCTTGTCACAATTTCGGCCTGGAAAAAAATGATGCAACGATTCCCCCTTCCATATATACATATGGCAACAGGCAGCAAACATGCATGGATCTGTGCTGCTAAATGCTGGAAGTTTTCTGTCATTGAGGAAATGGGAACATCGGACTAGATTAACCTGCTTGTTTTTTGGCAACCGTTTGAATTCTTACTCTAGCGAAAAAACAAAACTCCCATTCATCTCCTCCGAGGACGGGCTGCCTACTTCAGTCCCTTAAAAAAAAAAAGCCATTCACAAGCGCCCCAAACACTTCCTCTTGTAAACCCAGAGGCAGCAGCACAATAAACATTTTTTTCTCGACGTTTTAATAAATTCAGTCTCCACCTCGCCTTCTTTGCAGTAACCCTCTCCCGTAAACGCCTCTATTCTTTTTATTAGGCATTTCCTTTAATTTTATTTTTTTTTAAATCTCGACTGGCTTGCGTGGCAAAGGGAGAGAATTCTCCCCCATATCCCTAGATCGAGAGTGGCACTCCGGTAGTTGTGAGGATTCGAACTCGCCACATCCTTGACCCCCTGGCCAGGCCGGACCTTAGAATCCTACAGGAAACGGGCCAGGACTTTAGAGTCCGATTCTAAATAGGTTTAATCAAAAGCAAATTCGACTGAGCGCCATTCCATGTACTGATCTGCTGTTTAATAGGGTTGGCAAGCTTCCTCCATAGGGCGCTCTCCTCCAAATCGCTACCTTCCCAACCTTTCCGCTCCCTTGATCCGGAGTTTCTCATGCCAGCTAAAAGGAGACGGCCTGAGAAAATCCGGATCGAGGGAAGTTTGGGCAGAGATTTGGAGGAGAGTGTCCTCTGGACCTGGGAGAATTACTGGATAACAGAGGAAGCTTGCATACTAAACAACAGCATGGATGAGTCTTAATTTTCTTGGGCGCATGTTTGGGGCAAGACTGTAGCTCCGTGATAGAGCACGCGCCTTGCAGGCAAAAGTTTCCTGGGTCAAACCCTGGCATGTCCAGGTAGGACTCTGTTCTGGCTGGCACCCTGGAGACCCACTGCCTGTCACTGACAATACTGAGTCCGATCCGCTAACATGACGTTACTCCGAAATAAGTCTCTGTGTGGAACAGATAAGCCTGCGTAAAACTGCACACCATTTATATGATAACGTAACGGGATTTGTATATTCTCATTCTCCTTAGTAGCACCGTCAGTTCCTGCTGCTTTGCAGAATACCAAACGCACCAAAGGAAAAGGTCTCTGCTCCCCAGGAACATACAAACCTGCATCTAGGCTGTGGGGAGACAAACGCTGCGATGGGGGGCGGGGGAAGAGTCACCGAAGCGCCAGATCCTCCGGTTTCCTTTCAAACAGATGTGCTTAGCAACGGGTGCCAAAAGTCTGAAGCCCAAATGAATCCAGAAGAACTGGGAAACGGGGGGGGGGGGGGGGAGAGAATAGTGTTATGTCGACCGCCTGTTAAAATTGCTTTAAATGAGAGCCCAGTTCTATGACAAACCACTAGAAGAGAGAAAGTCGCGCGTCCGATCCTTGCTGCTCCCCAGGAAAGGAGATTTGGGGCGGGAGGGGGGGGGGCGCGGCGGCAGGAGAAGATCGAGGAGTTTTCCAGATTAAAAAGCGAAATGTCTGTTTAGCGTTTACATTGGCAGACCGAGCAGCTGTTCCCTTTCCCTTATTTATTGCTCTCTGCTGGGAGCACTCAGGCGACTTCGGAAAAGGGGGCCAGGCGTGCCGCGGCCGCCGATCCGAATTAACCCCTTGTCAGTCGGCCCTACAGCTCCGTTCTTCACTTTTGGCCCGGTCCGTGCAGCTTTCGCTGGAGCGAGAAGAATTGCGCGAGGCATTGACGCGTCCCTCGCCTCACCCCGCTTTCTTCTGCAAGGGGAGGAAAGCGCACACGCACACGCGTCTCGGTCTTGCGTTGGTTTCCTCCTAGGCAGTAAATCCTCCGAGTTAAAACAGGATTACTCCCAGGTAAATGTCTAGGGGATTGCAGCCTCGCAAACCTGCTGGAAGGACCCCTGGTCGATTTTGTGTGCGCGTTTAGACCACATTCTCTCTCCCCCCCCCCTCCGCAACCTCCGCCCCCCCCCCCCAATTCATTGGCTCCCTAACCCATTTATCTCCCCCTTGTGCCATGGAAGATGGAGAATTCATATGCACGTCCCTCTTTGAGTAGCCTGACACTGATTAATGTAATATGCGCCCCCCTGGCTCCGAGAACAGATCCGGCCTATGAATCATGCGCTATAAAGTTTCAATCGTCCTTGTTGGATGAGAGACTCTTACAAAGAGAGTGTAGGAGAGAGAGTGTAGGAGAGAGAGTGTAGGAGAGAGAGAGAGAGAGAGAGAGAGAACGAGGCCCTTTACTGTAGTGCTTCCACTCTTAAAATGAGAGGAGCCCAAAGGAGGGGAAGAAGCAACTCATTGAGCAAGATTTTGCACAAGAATAGGTCCATATCGATCTGGTCTAGACTCCTATCCTCCTCATCGTCCAACCAAATACAGCTCCCCCTCCCCCAGTGTTTGCCCACCTCCACCAGCAATTGCTCTTTGTTGGCAGACTGTTTCTAAACATTATAGTTCTATCTAGCTATTGTGGCTCACAGACAAGAGCAGAGCTCCTTCACTCCGTGAGTTCATCTTAACCATATTTGAAAGCTTTAAAAGCCGGTGGCTGTCATCAAAGGATGTGTTGTGTTCCTCACCACCCACCCCAATTTGATTTGGGCAAACAGACGCGGGTGGTGCTGTGGGTTAAACCACAGAGCCTAGGACTTGCCGATCAGAAGGTTAAATCCCCGCGACGGGGTGAGCTCCCGTTGCTCGGTCCCTGCTCCTGCCAACCTAGCAGTTTGAAAGCACGTCAAAGTGCAAGTAGATAAATAGGTACCGCTCTGGCGGGAAGGTAAATGGCATTTCCGTGCGCTGCTCTGGTTCACCAGAAGTGACTTAAAAAAATTCCTTCCTGTAGCACCTTAAAGACCAACTAAGTTAGTTCTTGGTATAAGCTTTCGTGTGCATGCACACTTCTTCAGATACACACAGAAGTGACTTAGTCATGCTGGCCACATGAGCTGTACGCTGGCTCCCTCGGCCAATAAAGCGAGATGAGCACCGCAACCCCAGAGTCATCCGTGACTGAACCTAATGGGTCCCTTTACCTTTACCTCTACTTCATGCCCCAGCCCCCACCCCAGTTCACCACACACCATTAACGTTTTTATGAAACACTATCAAATGTGAATGCAGGTGTGTATCCGAATGCACCTCAGAGTGTGTACCCAGGTGAAAACTATGGAGTGCAAATGAACTCATGCTGGGATCGCTCAGTCATAGAGCAGGAGACTCTTAATCTCAGGCTGGTGGTAGGGCAAACAATTCCTGCACTCCAGAGGGTTGGACTAGATGACCCTCGCGGTCCCTTCCAGCTCTACAGTTCTATGATGCCTTGCTCTTCTTTAAGCCCTAGTTCCCAATCCTGAAGATCAGACAGGCATGCAAGTTTTACTTGCTTATGGGCGCATTTGAATGGGGTTGGCTGGTTAAAGAAATCTGGTAACGGATATTTTAAATGTTAGATTCAACACTAGAGAAATCGTAGATCTCCAGATGTCATCGTGCTTCCCCTCAGCCCTGGCCAGCATGACCAGTGGTTAGGGATGAAGAGTGTTGCAGTCTGGTGACCTCCTCTCCAGCTTTTGTATGCCCAACATGGTGAAGATCTTTGATGCTCCTCCCTTTCCACTTCCTTTCTCCTCCCTACAGCATCATCTCAGCTGAAATGTCACTGAACTGTTTACCTCACTTGACTTGGAGGCAGCATGGAAGTTCTGTCTGCTGGGGATGTTTTTAAGGGTGAGGGTGAAGGGAAGGACCCTTTGGGAGCAATCTGATCCACAGGGATGAGCAAGGGTAGGATCCTGAGGAGCCACACTGAGCATCTCCACAGCTGAGCCAGGAGGTTATTCTGGCATATCTTATCCATTTTAACCAGTTACTACACTGGGGTCTCGATTTTTAACCGTTTAATTGTGTTAGTTGAAAAGTAACAGAAATCTTGAGAAAGCCAACTTTCTCTGCAGAGGCAGATTTGGGCAGCACAACTCCCAAAGCCTAGTTAGTACTTGCCCAGCTTGGGGAAGGAAGTGAGAGAGCTCTAGGACCCTGCAAAAACCTCACACCTTTTCCCCAAAGCCCAGTGCCTAGCTTAGCTGACTTTGGGAAGGCTGCATGAGGGCTGCAGGGGGGCAGGGGGCAGAAATCAAATTTGGGCCTCACAAAGGGCTCCATATTACCAAAGTCTGCCCCTTATGTGTGTTTGTATCACACATACATACACCACAAAATCGGCTTCAGTAGGCCTCAAGTTTGTTTTGAGGATGTTGTTTGTTTGACCCATCTTTGGTCTGGGGGCTTAGGCCACCTGAAGGAGCGTCTCCACCCCCATCGTTCAGCCCGGAAACTGAGATCCAGCGCCAAGGACCTTCTGGCGGTTCCCTCACTGCGAGAAGCCAAGTTACAGGGAACCAGGCAGAGGGCCTTCTCGGTGGTGGCGCCCGCCCTGTGGAACACCCTCCCACCAGATGTCAAGGAAATAAACAACTATCTGACTTTTAAAAACATCTGAAGGCAGCCCTGTTTAGGGAAGTTTTTAATGTTTAATGTTTTAATATTCTATTGGGAGCCATCCAGAGTGGCTGGGGAAACCCAGCCAGATGGGCAGGGTATAAATAATAAATTATTATTATTATTATTATTATTATTATTATTATTATTATTTATTATTATTATTATTATTATTATTATTATTATTTATTTACTTCTACTTTGAAGTCAGTCCCATAGAAATCAGTCGGGTTAATTTAGGAGTAAACAAGTCTCTCAATTTCTCTGAAGTGCTTGTTTATCTTAAGCACAATATATATGCCCTGCTGCTAGGATTGGGGTGAAGGGTGTTGGAGCCTTTGTTCCCTTCCCTAATCATTCTGAGAATTGCTTATATTTCCGTTAATGTATATATGGGTCTTCTCATGCAATCTGGATTTTGTGGGTAGGCAATTTTTAACTGTCCAAGCCTACTGCATGCTTATTCAGAAGTAAGATCTGTTTTCTTCAGTGGCTTTCACTTCCAAGTTAATGTACATAATCCCACCAACATGGTGCCAGTAAGCCACTTTGCACTTACTTCCGAGTAAACTTATACAGTAGGACTGAGCTATACAGCAAAGAGTGATCCAGCCAACTCAACTGGCATCTGTCTGTAGCCATCCAAGACCCACAATCTATCTTCTTCATCATATTCCATAGAACAGATATACACTAATACACAAAGATCACTTTTTCTCTCCCTCTCCATATAAATTTATGTGCAGCTGGACCCAATGCATGTTTATTCAGAAGTAATTAAGTCTGACTGGATTCAACAAGACTTGCTCCCACACAGACTTGCTCCCACAGACTAGTTACATCCCACTGGCTCACATACTAACCACCTTTTTGAAAACACACAGGTAGGGAAGGGTGTGTGTGTGAGTGAGAGAGAGACAATAAGAGAATAAAAGTAATTCCCCAGCCAGCACAGTATTTCACTGCATCTCTATGTGTGAAGTGGTGATTCTAATGGATGTCAGTGACCTGGATTTATAGAGAGAAGGGTTAGTGGTTATTCCAGATTAATTAAAAGCAATGTAAAAGGGGTGTGTGATTTCACCTCTCAGGGCAGCAGACTCGACACTGGTTTACACACAGGTTAATTTCTTCTCAACAGATTTCAAGAGCTCTCATTGAAGAGAGGGCAGACTTCCCTCCTCAGTTTTCAATAGCAGAACTGTGGCTAAATTGGTGTTTTGAATCCTCTTTACTAAGGGAGATTTCATCAAGAGGTGATGTTATTTTGTTGGATTAATTATAATTTGGACTGAACAAAAGCAACACCACTGTGTGCATCCCATTTCATCTGAAGTAGGTGTCCAGTATTTCAGAGCCTGCCCCAGCTTACTCTGGATTCCTTCCAGGTACTCTAAAAAAATCTGCCCTGATGGCCAAAATCACCACCATTGACAGAAAACATCAGGAATCACCATTCTGAAGTAAAGACTCCTGCAGTGTAAAACTAGGCTCAACCCTCCATCCCTGTAAATTAAATAAAGGCTTTGTGGATTTAAGAAGTATCAAGAGTTTAGTGGCTCTGACTCATTGCTACTATTGATGATGAGATGGGCATTCTTAAGACAAATACCAGTTGGACAATTGGGAACATTCACCACTTACCCTTCCAGCCCACCCCCTCATCCTGTTTGCTGTCCTTCCTCCTCCTTTTCCTGTGCCCACTGTCCAAATTTAGGGCACCATTGAGACAAAATAAACCCCATGCACATCCCTCACTGATTTCAATGGGTAGCTTAAGCAAGTCCCTGAAATCAGTGGGACTCGCTCTATGTTGTGGTTTATATTTTATGATCTTAATTATACCTAGTACTCTTGTCATTTTTTTTTTTTTTAAAATCAGCCTGGGTACCAGCTGGTGGTGAAGGGCAGCCTAAAAATAGAAGCAAATACATTATTAAGTGGCTGAATTGTATCACTAGCGTCTTAAGTCTTAGGATGCAATCCTGCACCCACTTTAATTGTTGGCATGTAAGCTCCTTTTGGGATATATATATATATATATATATATATATATATATATATATGGTAAAGAGACCCCTGACCATTAGGTCCAGTCGTGGCCAACTCTGGGGTTGCGGCGCTCATCTTGCTTTATTGGCCGAGGGAGCCGGCATACAGCTTCCGGGTCATGTGGTCCGTATGACTAAGCTGCTTCTGGCGAACCAGAGCAGGGCACGGAAACACCGTTTACCTTCCCGCTGGAACGGTACCTATTTATCTACTTGCACTTTGACGTGCTTTTGAACTGCTAGGTTGGCAGGAGCAGGGACTGAGCAATGGGAGCTCACCCCATCACGGGGATTCAAACCGCCGACCTTCTGATTGGCAAGTCCTAGGCTCTGTGATTTAACCCACAGTGCCACCCGCGTCTATATATATATGTGTATATATATATATATATATATATATATATATACACACACAGTGGTACCTTGGGTTACATACGCTTCAGGTTACATACGCTTCAGGTTACACACTCCGCTAACCCAGAAATAGTGCTTCAGGTTAAGAACTTTGCTTCAGGATGAGAACAGAAATTGTGTTCCGGCGGCGCGGCAGCAGCAGGAGGCCCCATTAGCTAAAGTGGTGCTTCAGGTTAAGAACAGTTTCAGGTTAAGAACGGACCTCTGGAAACCTGAGGTACCACTGTGTGTGTGTGTGTGTGTGTGTATGTGTGTGTGTGTGTGTGTGTATATATATATATATATCCCATGCAACCCCCCAAAGTGAGTAATTGATACCGCAAACTGGGGTTCCAAGTTAACACTCCCAACTCCAACATTGCCTGATCCCCCCCAAACTCATGCCAACAATTTGGGCTCATTTTGTGTCACAAAACCCACGTTTAAACTATTTCAAATTGCTACCGGTTTGAAGTGAATCAGACAAATTTGGGTTAGGAGGGGGGTACCTATGGCCCCCAGTTTGAGTATCAATTACTCAGTTTGTGGGGAGATGCAAAACATGGGCTTTGTGACACAAAATGAGCACAAAAAGTTGACATCGGTTTGGAGGGGATCCAAAATTGCAGGGTTTCAAGTGAATGAAGCTTACATTGGATATCACAGAAGCCCTGCAGAATAAGTTAGGCTGAGAGACAGTGTCTGGCCCAAGGTCACCCAGTGTGCATCCTGACTCAGTGGGGATTCGAACGCTGGTCTCCTAAGTCTTAGACCAACACTCCAAGCCTTACACCACATTGGCCTCTTGCAGGAAAAATCTGACGTTGAAGGCTGATTCCAGGACTGACCCATCATAAGCAGCAGTACAATTGAAGTCCTGGTTTAAGATCAAGTTAGAGGGGAAAAGATGTGAAAATGTTAACTATGAGACAGAGAGAAAGAGAGGTTTAAAGAAAGGTACAGTGGTACCTTGTGGGACGTGGGTGGCACTGTGGGTTAAACCACAGAGCCTCTTGGGCTTGCTGATCAGGAGGTTGGCGGTTCGAATCCCTGCGATAGGGTGAGCTCCTGTTGCTCGGTCCCTGCTCCTGCCAACCTAGCAGTTCGAAAGCACGTCAAAGTGCAAGTAGATAAATAGGTACCATTCCAGCGGGAAGGTAAACGGCATTTCCATGCACTGCTCTGGTTCGCCAGAAGCGGCTTAGCCATGCTGGCCACATGACCTGGACGCTGTATGCCGGCTCCCTTGGCCAATAAAGCGAGATGAGTGCCACAACCCCAGAGTCGGCCACGACTGGACCTAATGGTCAGGGGTCCCTTTACCTTTACCTTTACAGTGGTACCTTGGGTTAAGAACTTAATTTGTTCTGGAGGTCCATTCTTAACCTGAAACTGTTCTTAACCTGAGGTACCACTTTAGCTAAAGGGGCCTCCCGCTGCCACCATGCCGCCACCACACAATTTCTGTTCTCATCCTGAAGCAAAGTTCTTAACCCGAGGTACTATTTCTGGGTTAGTGGAGACTGTAACCTGAAGCATCTGTAACCCGAGGTACCACTGTACTGACTGCGGGGAATGCTAACCAGTTCACACAATGAAATGATTAACATGTTTATGAATCAAATTAATCACACATTAACTCCATAGCTCAGTGAAACCAAACGCCAAAAATGGCAGAAAGGCAGCCTTCCCTCCTCAAATCTCTTTCTCGGCAGCACAGTTTGGGGTTGGGGTAGTGATTAGATTGCAACTGGACGGAGTGAAAGTCGGCAAAATGCACAAACAGGTTTTTTTTCCTCTCTCTCTCTTTCTCTTTGTACTTCAACAGACACCTAAAATATGCCAGAGGAGTCAATGCCAAAAGGGGGGAGAAAGCAGCTGAAGAGAATCTAGGAAAACATGGTGTTTCAGGGGACGATTCAAAAATTCTGTCTGTCTCATCATCTGCAGACATTGAGCAATGAACACACATCTGGGAGCCAGCCCTCAATGGTGTGCGCCAAGTGGCAACTTGCATGTGTGAATGGGACAACTACAAATCAAACTCTGTAAGATAACAATTTCCACAGTGCTTTACACCAAACCAAATCGCTCCCTTTGTTTATTTTATTTTATTCACTTCCTGATTTTTATACTGCCATTTAGGACACCATCTATTAAGAAGACAATACACGAGCAAACACCATAAAAGCCACATTATATCCTTTGAAACAGAACAACAGCAGTCAAAACACCAGTGACAATTAATAAAAAAGCAAATTGAAATAAAAATGTTTTTGGGGGGGTTCTTAGAAGTTTCCACTGATTGCGTGTGTAGGGCGGTGTCACTCATGTTTTGCAGGAAGAAAGTTCTGAAAGTGTGGGGCGGCCACGGAAAAGGCCCCATCCCAGGCACCTGTCAACCAATTGTCTTTTATAGATCTCATAAGATCAACGACTGCTAGTCATGAATCATGCATTACCTCCATGATTCGAGGCAGGTAGCACGCCTCTGAATGCCAACTGCTGAGGAACAGGAGCAGCAGAGTGCTATCATGCTCTGGGAGAGCCGGGTTCGAATCATCACACAGCTATGAAGCTCACTGAGTGACCTTGGGCCCAGCGGCGTAGCGTGGGTTGTCAGCACCCGGGGCAAGGCAAGTAATTTGCGCCCCCTAACCCCTAACCTGCCGTCGCTGCCAGCTTCTTCTTGCTGCTGCCTGGTCTGGTCTGGTGTGGTTCTCTCCCCCGCTCAGCGCTGCGCTGGGCGGCCGCTGCACTGTCCCTCCCCCAGATAGTCCCTCACTCTCTCTCTGCACCGCACGCCTGGCACCCACCCCCTCCACAGTGGGCAGCGACCCAGTGGCTCAGATCGGATTCGCACAGCCAGCACTGCAGTGAGAGAGAGTGAGTGAGCCAGGTAGGGGCAGAGAGCTGTGAGTGCGAGCGCGCCCCCCCAGATGTTGCGCCCGGTGCAGCCGGCCCCCCCTGCACCCCCCACCCTACGCCACTGCTTGGGCCAGTCACCATCTCTTAGCCTAATCTACTTCAAAGGGTTGCTGTGAGGATTAAATGGGGAGGAGAGCAAAGTACACAACCTTGAGCTCCTTGGGAGAAAAGGTGGTATATACATGTTATAACTAAATAATTTTTTTTAAAAAAAATCACCTGGTTGACCACTGTGAGAACAGAAAGCCTTGGGTCTGATCCAGGAAAGCTCTTCTTATTCTTTTACTTCCTGCATTTGGTAAGTCGTTAAATGATACCCATGCAAGTGTGGACAAGCCTTCGATAACCAACATCTGAATTTGTGGGCTTCCTCCAATGAAACACATTGTATTTGGGCTAAGAAGGGCGACTGTCACAATTGCTGTGATTTATTAGTGTTCATAGAAAGAGGTGTACCGACAGCCATTATCTAACCATGTTACCAGAGGCAGTGTATTTTGGATCATAGAGCAAATTTGTTTTCTGTATTTAGGATCCAAACCGATGGGTTCAAACTGCAGGAAAGGGGATTTGGCATAAACCTGAGGAACAACTTCTTGATGATACAAAATGTTTGGCAGTGGGGCAGACAGCTTCATTTTTAAGCAGAAGCGAGATGGCCATCCTATCATTCTACAGAATCATAGCATTGTAGAGGCGGAATGAATCTCGAGGGTCATTTGGTCCCTGCAATGCAGGTATCGACTAGATCAGCCTTTCTCAACCTGTGGGTCCCCAGATGTTGTTGAACTACAACTCCCATCACCCCTAGCTAGCAAGGCCAGAGCTCAGGGATGATGGGTGTTGTAGTCCAACAACATCTGGGGACCCACAGGTTGAGAACCGCTGGACTAGATGGACTTTGAGCATTCTTCCAACTCTAAGCTTTTATGAGCTCCAGATGCTGGGGACAAAACAGTCTTGCTTGGTTCTGACCCTTGTAAGCAATTGTTGCTTCTTAATCTGCATTGGCTCACTTGCGCACAAAAGCCAATTCTTGTAGCTACAGCCAATGAGCTAAGAACATGCAGGTGGAAAGTGGTTTGATTTCAGATGAACATGTGAAAAGCCCCCTGGGAAACACTCTGTCTTTGAGTCAACATGGAGGCTGACAAGGAGATGATATCCGTCATTCATCTGCGTTGATGCCGGGTGAAATGAAAACAATACTGTCTGTGGCAATTAATCTGTAGTGGCTCACGGGCACTTGGAAGTCATCCCTTGATAGTGTGTGCTCCACAAGTGAGGAATTTTAGTGTTTAGAGGGTCAGACTTGGAGACACCGGTTCTGAACCACACTCAGCCATGAAGCTCATTGGGTGCCACCTTCACCACGTCACTGACTAACTTACCTCACAAGATCGCTGTGGGGATTAAATGAGGAGGGAGAACTCCATCACCTTGGAAAAACAGGTGGGATATAAATGCAACAACTAATAACAGTAGTAACAGTACATTCCTGCTTTTCATTCTTCCGGCTTTTCTGGACCAAAATCTTTAAGCTGCACGGAGAGAAACTTCCCCATTGTAAAAAATTCCCTACCGTGTCAGATAATCAAATGTAATTTCTTCCTGTCTCTCTGTGTGTATATGTTTTCTAATCTCTTGCCACCATGGTTTTTGGGCCTGTTCCAGCGGGTTGTACAAAGGAAAGCCGAGGCATCTGAAGTGTCACTCCACAGCTGTGGCAAAAGAGCGGCATTTCCATTTTGTTGATGCTCCTAGCACATGTGTGCAGCAGAAGGTGATATCAAAGGAGCCGTTCCCCCTCCGTTCAGCACATTATTTTTTCACTGCTGTGGCGAATCTTCCTGAGCTCCGTGAACCAATAAAACAAGAGCCCCTGTTTGAGTTGATATATTAATATTTGCTGAGGATTTGCAAGGTCGGGGCGAAATGTCAGCAGATTGCTGGGGCAGGACTGTGGGGAATAATTAAACAAATCTCCCAGCACTTCAGCCTCCTGAACATCTTTATTAATCTTTTGGAAACAGTAACGCTGAAAAGATTCCTGCTTTCGCAACCGTAAGCAAAGAATCAGGAGAAGCCACCTTAATCAACTCCTTGGATTGGCGATGTTTGCTTTCTGACAGTTTCTTGGCCCCCTCCCTGGCAGATGTTAGCAAGCCAGGCAGGCTGTGATGGGTGAATTATCACCAAGCTGCTGGGATTCTCACCTCGGTTGCAACTCTAGCAAGTGCTCAACCAAGTCAAGGATGGGTTCAGAGTCAGCACCAAAGCTCTGGGTGCTTGTGGAAAGATGGAGGGAGTTTGCAAGGCCCGGCTCCCCTCAGCTATATTCGACTCTTCTTCCCTGATTCCTTTTTTTTTAATGGAAAAAACCCCCCAAATCCTTTCAAAACTATGTGTTTTAGCAAATAATAACAATACCAATTAAGCTATAGTTTTTATTCCAGTGATTGCCACACCAGGCCTGCTTCTCTCTCTATATTTACTGTTCTCACTTGGCATCTAAGAAAAAGAGACGCCAGGATTCAAGTCTACCTGGAAATGTTACCTGGAAGTTCCTGGATGTTACCCAGTGGTGAGGAAATGCACTCTGTATCTGCTCAGGAGCACTTGAACCAGGTCTTACTTCCTAAGTTTGAGGGCTGAGTCTTCACATCAAAAATGGGTGCCAGGGGGTGAACCCTGATAAGCCAGCCCTGGCACAAATTAAGACCTGTTTGGTATTATACTCTGATCTAATATAACTGGTTAGTATGGCAACTTCATCATGTCCTTTCCCCTGAATGTCCCATTTACATTTAAAGGAATGGAAGGCAAGGGATGGGGGAAAGACTGTTGTCCTTTTGTTACATAAGGGGAAATGTGCAGATTTTTATTATTCTTGATTGCTCTGTAAGCAATGGGCAGCAGCTTCTCACTGAATATGATTTTATCATTTCTTTATTTCATAAAATTTATACACTGCTTGATAAAAACGAAACTCAAAGTGGTTTACAAAGACTGTAAGCTGTAGGCTGTTGTTTTGTATTGGGAAGCCTCCTTAAAAGCCCTTGGCTCTATCAGCCAAACAGCCTTTCCCTGGCTGGGACTTTGTAGTTGCCTCTTAGGGACTTGATACAACCCCATGTCATCATCATTCCACAAGGAAAAGCACTGCTTTAATGCAGATTTCTTCCAGATGTTTTGCTCTGGGGCAGTGTTCTTTCCGACATTGCTTCAGTGCAGCAGTTTGCTTAAAAAAGAAGAAGAGACAGCTAACACAAGGATGTTAGCATTACTTTTCATTCTATAGGGTGCCACTAAAAACAAGACCCTGTTTGTCCAAGTAACAGCCAAAGCTATATGCTGCTGCAAAGAACAGAAGCAATGACAATCTGTATAGCTATAAAACAGGCTTTTCCAACTTCCAAGAGACTGCGATCTACTCCCACTATAAAAAAAACTGGCTGTGATGTACCCACTGCCTACACCAAAGTCACTGAGCTTTTTTGGGGGAAGTCAAAGTTGTTGAGCTTTCAGGGGAAATCTAAGTTAGGGAAATCAAAGGGGGTGGTGGGAGGGGTCCCGCGATCTACCAAGATCAACCACGGATGCCCTGCGATCTACTGGGAGACCACGATCTACCTGTTGGCGACCCCTGCTATAAAACAGTGTTTTTCCCCTAGAAAAATAGGTGTCGGTACTCACCATGAAGATGTTACAGCAAGCGTCACACTTTTTAACAACCACAAAAAGAGGTCCCTCTACTGCCTACCGTTGAGTACCCCATAAAAAAGCACTGGCTATAAATATGTTTGCGCACTGAGTCAGAAGAGGCTGTGCACAAGTTGAACCAGTGGCTGGATGCAATGCTGGGCTGGATAAAGGCCAATAAACAGAACCTACATCTTGCTGAGACAGACACCGTGGGTAAGTGATTCTCAGGTTCAAGAATTGGGGCCTTTGCCCCTTCTAGATGGATTGTGTTTTGTCTGAAGGAACAGCGGTGCATCTTAAGAGTGTTCTTGGAACCATATTTGTCCATGTGGTGCTTGTGTGTGTGTTTACTTTGTAAACCCCTCAGAGTCCAGTTTCGACATCAAGCAGTATATAAACAAACAAACAAACAATGACATTAAAAAAGGAAGGAGTTCTAAAACCTCTTCGCAACTGCTGCCCTCCCTTCAACCCAAGGGAGTTTCCTCCTGAGCTCGGCTTCAGTCCCAGAAGTGGGCCCCTCTTGGAGTAAATCAGCTAAACAGAAGTTGTGGATGTGCTCTAAACTGCAGCCACCCTTTACACAAAATGGGGCAGACCCCCATTTAAAGACACGAGTCTGCAGCAGCAACGTGCCCTTAGAAAGAGCAAGATTTCCAAGGATACAACCAGTGCTTTTTTCCTACAAAAAATTAATAATATTTAGGGATACTCTCATTTTCCTGCTCATATTGAAACACTGCCCCTCGATGAGGCCAAACTTAGATTCACAAAATGCTTAGGGGTATGCATCCCCCTGCATCCCCCCAGAGAAAAAAAGCACTGGATACAACCCACCTGGAACTTATCCTATGCAGGCCCCATGGAAGCTGAACAAGAGAACGACAGGCACCGATAGAAAGAACTTCACAGAAAGGATTTTCAAGCATAATGCTTTTCAAGTGAGTTAATTCACAAAATCAGCTGTGACTAACCCACATGTGTGTGCCTGTCACCCAAGTTTCCTTTTATCTGAGTACTTACACAATTATTACAGACGAATGTATGGTGCCTGAACTGGTGACATAAATCGTAGAATTGTAGACTTGGAAAGGACTCTGAAGATCATCTAATCCAACCCGCTGCAGTGCAGGACTCTCAATTAAAGTATCCCTGACAGATCACCGTCCAACCTCTGCTTAAAAACCTCCAATGAAGGAGAGTCCACAACCTCCCGAGGTTGCACTGTTGAACATCTCTCACTGTCAGAAAGTTCTTCCTGGTGTTGAGTTGGAATCTCCTTTCTTGTAACTAGAAGTCATTGGTTTGGGTCCTATCTATACTTCTGGGGCCTTCTCAATCAGCAATGAGGTCTGGGTAACCACCGGCGGCATAGGAAGGGGGGTGCAGTGGGTGTGGGTCGCCCCGGGTGTCATCCCTGAAGGGAGTGACCACAGGGCCTGGCCTGCAGTGCGCCTGAGCCACATGTCTCTCCCGGGGAGCGACACGATGGCTCGAGCACCTGCAGGCTCCGCGCTGCCTGAAACGGCAACCTGGGGCTTGCAGACTCCATGGAGGTTCTGCATAGCATGCTCTGCCCCAGTTTGCCCTGCCCCATGTACAGTTTGCCCTGCCCCCGGGTGCAGGGCTTTTGCGCCGCCCCGGGAACCTGAGCAGCTAGCTACACTGCTGGTAACCACTGTTATCTTCTTCAGTGGGATTGTTCCATGACAGAGCTATGACAGATCTGCACCCACTTCCCAGCTGCTGGTCCCAGGGTGTGCCTGGCACGCAATAGGCAGTGCTGCAGAGCTTGCTCCTGAGGAAGTGGGCCCGGCCTGGGTTAGGGTTGCACTGTAAACAGTCAGGGGGTGGGGAAAGAATTGGTCCCAGAACTTCCAACCTCTGGTGGGGAAGGTGTTCTTCACATGCTCAGAGCAAGGCAAGGATTCAGGAACTTAGGTTATGATAGGTTAGAGGTGCTGGGGTTTGCACGTCATCTGCCTTGCCCCGGGCACTGGCAACCCATCCTATGCCACTGGCCCACCTCTACTGATTCCATTTGGAAAAGTCTCAAGGTTAGTAAAACTTCTCCTCACAGTGCCCAAGGAACCTAACCATCCTCTGCTTCCTTATTAAATTGCCATTCATCTTCCTTTTTCTATACACCAGCTTTGACTCCAGGCAAATCAACTTAATGCAAACTCATTAATCTAATGACATCACTATTAATAATTGATTGTTAAAAATTGCCCTGCACAATTACCATGCGAATGAAATGCAGAACGAGGTGGTGGCTGGGTGGTTCTGATGGCTTACTTAGACCAGGCACAATCCACTGGAAACTCATCCTGAGAAAGCCCTGTGGAAGATTCATTGGCGCTTATAAATAGGAATTTCCAGGTGGGCTGAGCCTATTATTCCAACGCTGTTAAACAAAGGCTGGGATTAACTTTTTATCCCTGCTTGTTTGGGCCGTTCATTTGGGAGAGGGGGTGAAATGAAGATGGCCTAAAGATCAGAGGTGGGAGAACCTTCCCTATCATAACTTTACAAGATAGTCAAGGGGCATTTTTTTCTTGCCCCTTTAAACTTAAGGAAAATAAGAGAGAGAGTATTGCAACAGTGTGTGTCTCTCAGAAGCCTGCTTGGCCCAGCTGCACTTCCAAGAATGTGCATAGGAAAGATCCTACATCATATTTCTGTATTCGAAGTAAAAAATTCTTTCCTGTAGCACCTTAAAGACCAACTAAGTTAGTTCTTGGTATAAGCTTTCGTGTGCATGCACACTTCTTCAGATACACAGATTCTGTGTATCTGAAGAAGTGTGCATGCACACGAAAGCTTATACCAAGAACTAACTTAGTTGGTCTTTAAGGTGCTACAGGAAAGAATTTTTTACTTCGACTATGGCAGACCAACACGGCTACCCATCTGTAACTGAAACATATTTCTGTATGCTGAACTTGTATTTTCTTTTGCATACTCAATCTGTGTACTTTACCTTTGTTTTATTATGCTTTTAATTTGTGTAAGCTGCCCTGGTAATAGTCTTGAAATGTGCACCATAAGCCCCTCAGGTCAGACAGACAGATATACAACCTTGGTTGCCTGGACAAAGGGAGGCAGGGATATGATACAAAAGTCATTGACACAAAAGCTACGTTGGCTGGCTTTACTTAAATTGCAAAAACTGAGAAGTGGACTGAGACTAATAACTACATAACTAGTTGAATGGTCCCAGAGACAGAGGGTCACATTATACAGGCCACTCTCCTATGTTGGTGGAAGGTCAACATAGGACCTTTCAATTGATTTAAACACCAGATTCCATTAGCTTCAGCTTGTATAAGCAAAGAATGATGGGAGCTGGAATCCAACAAATGTGGATGGCATTGTGTTGGCCACCCTTGCCCTACACAGTATGACTAGCTCAAGTTCACATGCAATCACCAATCTTCTTTACCTCCACAGCTCCCTAACCTGTGTATCTCTCCCTTGTCTCTGCCCTCCCTTTTCTATCTTCTGGTTTTCTTCCTCTTCCCACTTACCCTTCTTGGCTTTCCTTCTTTCCTGGAACTGCTGTCTTGTTAGGTGCCAGGACAGTTCCTTTTTATAAACCAATGGTTCTCAAACCTTTCTCTCTGGGCCATACTTTCAGAATGAAAATGTGCTTGCTCCACACTGATATGTTTTATTGATAAGAAATACATCGGAAAGCAAAAAGTAGCAACTCCTAGCATGCTTGATTAATAACATAGAACACAACTATAATACGATCACGGGACATTGAGAAAGTATAAAACCATCCAACTACGTAAGAACGCAAATCCTTACGTAGGAACTTAATTTGTTCCGGAGGTCCATTCTTAACCTGAAACTGTTCTTAACCTGAAGACCACTTTAGTAATGGGGCCTTCTGCCACTACGCCGCCACTGCACAATTTCTGTACTCATCCTGAAGCAAAGTTCTTAACCCAAGGTACTATTTCTGGGTTAGCGGAGTCTGTAATCTGAAGCATATGTAACCTGAAGCGTATGTAACCTGAGGTACCACTGTAATTATAAATGAGCCTCTTACATATGTAGTTTAAGTATGTATACAAACTCAATGAGAGGTGTGAGCCTGGTTTGGCCAGGGGATATAATTTATATTAGGTCTAATTTGAGACAAACAAACTCATCAGCACATAGAAGCCTTTCTCTTTTCTGGACTCTCACATTTGTCAGAGTTTAAAATCCCTGCTCACAGCAATATGTCATGGGGAACTGCAGAAGTATAGTGTGGATATTGTTTCTGGTTGTATATCCTTGAAGAACCACTATTCTAGACCCTTCTCACCAACATTAGGCCCCCCTCTGCCCTACGCCTCTCGGATCTGAGCCATCTGACCAAAACCACCCAAGGAAACTTTTTCCTGCTCCTCCTCTCTGTGATATTAGGGCAGCTCAGCCAATCACTTCCAGAAACTTCATGTCACCGCAAAATCCCTTATCACCGAAAAAACAACAACACAAAATCAGTTGCTGAGAGTGGGAGGACAGCAAATGTATGCAATATGGGGAGGGAGCCCTGCCTTCAAAATTCATGGAGTGGGGGGAACACCTGGAAGGATTTTGACAGGGAGAGAGGAGAAAAATGTTTTGAGCCATTTACATTCATTTCTGCGTAAATTCTGTCGGTGGAAACAATGATTCTGTGTGTATTTCAGGCCACAGGCAAGCCTTTTAGGAGCTTTATGTAATAATGTGATATATTAATGTTATATTGATTATGTTATTGCCTGTAAATCCCGCTGCTTAATAAAGCTGCAGTCATTTTGCAATAAAGTGGCATTTGCAGTCATTTCATGGGTGTCTGGGGGCAGTAACAGGACTGATGTTAAGTAACTTATGAGAAACAGTGGTACTAAGATTTACAGAAGAAAACCAGAGAAAATGTAAAGGTCTGGATTAAGAAGAAGAAAGGAGGAGAGCAGGAGGAATGGCCAATTATTTTTAGCACTCCAAGCTCTACATTCAGCCCATTGGTTGACTATTTTGAGTTGTGAAAAAAAGGGGGGGGGGAGAGAAGGATTCGACACGAACAAGCCCCATTGTGTGATGAATCTACACATGAGCTGGAAAGAGAACAATATTTTATTTTTTAAAAATACAAGTTAGCGATAACTGCCGATATTGAGACCATGTGAAGGCAAGGGAACAAAGCATACTTTCCTTGCTAATCAAGCTCACATCAAAGTCGAGGCACACACTCGCACATTCAGAGGAAATGCCATCACACTTCTGACGATCCCATCTGCCACTAATATCATCCGGCATGTGGTCCGGTTTTCTCTGGGTTGGCTTTTTATCTCTCAACTAAAATTTCCATGTCTCTGTTTTAATGTCGGGTGCTAAACTCAGGTCACTACAGAATCAGAACAACTTCTTTGTTACTCCTGTACACACACACACAGAGAGAGAGAGAGAGAGAGAGAGAGAGAGAGAGAGAGAAAGAAAGAAATGATGCACCCAAGTTTTTCCTTGTGAGACTGGCTGGTGGAGTCAGAGACCGTTATCCATCAACAGAGCTGCCTTGTCCTGTTTTTAAGACTCAAAAGATAGTGGAAAAGCTACCTGGAAGCTTTCAGATGAACGATATCCTGGGAAACTGAAGCTGGGAAACTAATGGGCCTTTGAAAAATGTCCTGGTAGGTCCGGGGAACTTAGATGGTTGAATTTGTTGCTGTTGATTGTATTGCTTTTGGTGAAAATGTACCATATAAAGAAACCACAAGAGAAGTGAAAGAGCCCAAAGGGAACTTGAGGACCAACTGACACAACTCTTTACTACGCAAAATGGACTACAGTGGTACCTCGAGTTACAGCTTCAGGTTACAGACTCCACTAACCCAGAAATAGTAACTCAGGTTAAGAACTTTGCTTCAGGATGAGAACAGAAATCGCGTGGCAACAGCGGGAGGCCCCATTAGCTAAAGTGGTGCTTCAGGTTAAGAACAGTTTCAGGTTAAGAACAGTTTCAGGTTAAGAACAGACCTCCAGAACAAATTAAGTTCTTAACCTGAGGTACCACTGTATTCCTAATTTAGTTTTATACTAGATTTTCTTCCCTTATCAGATAGATGAAATTCCAATTAACTGGAATTAAGTTCTAATATGGAGAAGCCCTGAAAATGTCTCCTGCTGGACATGTGCCGTAATATCAGGCATCTAGCAAGTGGCACAGGAGGCAAGCAAAACAAACACCCACAAGCTGTCATAAAAAGAACACAGTAGAAGACTACTGCCAAGCCCACGACATTCCTGGAGGGAGAAGAAGGGTCTGTGCAACTGGGCACAGCACTGTGTATCCCCCCCACAAGATAATAGACCAGCATTTCCCAAACCAGTGCCCTGCAGATGTTGCTGGACTACATGTCCCACCATCCCTGACCATTGGCCAGGCAAGGTGGGCCTGATGGATACTGGAGTCCTGCATAACATTTGGGTTTGGACTAGATGACCCCCAGGGTCCCTCTCATTTCTACAATTCTATGCTCTGGAAGGGCACTAGGTTGAGAGAGGCCGGGACAAACTCTTTGGAATCTTTTAGAATGCTGCTTTAGCAATATTTTTTCCAGCTTTAGATAAACAAATGCTTTCAATAATGGGTTAGGATTTCATATTTGACCACTGTTTGATTGGCCAATTGGCCAGGGTTTTATAGACCTGTTGAATGTCAATCCATTCCTAATCATTTTGATTTCAATGGAAGGGATTACAACACATGCTTAACTTTGCCACTGAAATCAGACTTGAAATTATTTAACTTTGGCCAAATTCTCCCCTCCCCCCCTAATATTTTCCATACTCCAACTTCAACATCCAATTTCCTATCCGCAGAGCTAAGAGGAAACAAATGTCCTCTGTCCTTTTTTACAGCAACATGTAAGATATCTGAAGAGCGTTCTTATTATTCACCTCCCTCTCTCCCCTTTCCAGTTTTCTCTTCTATAGCCCCTTCTAGTGATTTGTTATTTTCCCAACTTTTCTTTGTATTTCTTGCCATTTCTTTGTATTTCTTGCCATTTGTACCTCTGATCCTGCAGAAACCCCATCCAGAGGGACCATCATCAATGTAAAAAAACTGAGGAGGACCCAGGTTCAAATTTTGCTTCGGTCATGAACTTGCCAGGTAGCCTTTAAAAACCAGAAGCTTCAGGAAGGGCTGGGAACAGCTTCATGTCTGAAACTTTGGAGGGCCACGGCAGTGTGGACCATACTGAGCTAAATCAGGCTTCCTCATACAAGATGGTATATGACACCAGTGCTGTTAGGAAAAATGTATAAAACCAGCTCAAATATGGGTTGGAAGTATAAGGAAAAGGAGGGGACATTTGACCATATGTGGTGGGATTGTAATGAAATTAAAAAGTTTTGGGAAATGATATATAATGAATTGAAGAAAATGTCCCATCTAACATTTGTTAAGAAACCTGAAGCATTTCTGTTAGGGATTGTAGGAAAAGACCTGCCAAGAAAGCTGACAAATATCTTCATGTATGTGACAACGGCGGCGAGAGTCTTAATAGCACAAGGATGGAAGAATGAGGAAACCCCGACTAAAGAACTATGGCAAGAGAAACTGATTTGCAGAATTGGCAAAATTGACACATAAACTACGGGACAAGGATAACTGACTTTAAAGATGAATGGGAACCTTTTACAAAGTACTTAAAGAAGCAACAAAGTGAACTGGACTACTTTGTGGGCTTTGAATAAACACTCACAAACTTTTTATTGACAATAACCAGTCAGGTAAATTAAGGATTTATACAATTTCGAAACATGCAGAGAATAGCATCTGTAGAGAAACCAGAGATTGGAGCTGAGGGAAGTCGGCGGGGGGAGGGTGGGTTGTTTTATGGGGGGGGGGATTAAGGATGATATGTTTTAAGATAATATGTTTTGTTCAAATTCCTAATAAAAAATTATTAAAAAAAATAAAAAAATAAATCAGGCTTCCTCAAACTCAGCCCTCCAGATGTTTTGAGACTACAATTCCCATCATCCCTGACCACTGGTCCTGCTAGCTAGGGATCATGGGAGTTGTAGGCCAAAAACATCTGGAGGGCTGAGGATGAGGAAGCCTGAGCTAAATGGACCAGTTGCCTGACTCTGTGTAAGACAGCTTCCTATGTCCCTAAGCTGAAAGGCGCAGCCTCACCTCCAAATTCTGGGAGAATTTATCCAGCCCACTCTCTACTATCACCACCAGAGAATGGTACTGTGTATGTTGAGAGGCATTTATTGCCCATCTCTACTATCCTCCCTCCGCAATACATGGATAATAATAATAGTGACCAGCCTTTGCAGTTTTGCTGTGAGGATTATTGAGATGATTGATGTGACGGTGCTATATAATAGCAGTGCACATGGGCCCTAAGATTCACCTCATATTTCTATATGTATCTCTGTGTTATTAAAAATACAAGTCCCTCTGGGCTGTCTCTGCTCTGACCTGTAGTTTGGGTTCTGTGCTGCTCTGTATAAAACAAAGCTTTTTGGTTCCCATTCACCATACTTCCCCTCCCCCTGCCCGTTTTGCCAAAGTAGATGAAATTTGCAGGCACAGGATTGCCTCCAGAGTGGATTAATTGTAGTCAAATGGATCCAATGATTTTTTGTGGGGAGAAGTAAAAGGAGTTCACGTTCTTCCATAATCCTTTAGGAGGGGGAGAGGATTCTTTCTTGCCATTTCTTATCTTAAAATAATTGAAATGGCCAAGTGAATGAATGATTGTATCAGCCATCGGCCATAGCAATAAAACAACAACACGATATACAAAGAATAGAAATAAAAAGTCAATTATATAAAATACATTTTAGTGTTTTGAATCAATAATCAAATAGTAGATCTTATACTGATTGCCCCAGCTAAAAATCTTGCAACCTTTGGTGTCACCTGTTCATCTTGATCTGCCAAGACAAAGGACAGTGTGGCAGTGGCTGGGTGACCCAGAATGGACAATAAAAGAGGGGTGATAACCTCATTCCTCAAGTCTTCATAAAGAGTGCAAGCCAGAAGGAGGTGGCCAAGTGATATTGTTATTGTTTGTACAGTTTTTTTAAAAAAAAGTTTTCAGCTTCACGCTGACTTTTCCACTGCTTTTTTGTGTCCTTCAAGGCATTAGAAAGTGAGGCTATCTAGAACTCTGCCTGAAGACTTCTGCATGCATATATATATATATATATATATATATATATGAGCAATGTAGGATTTTAAAAAAAATGTAAATAAAATTTTACACTTTCAAAGACAGCTCCCACTGTTGTGCTTTGCCAACAACAATATAATGATAAAAACAAACCAGAAATCTAGTGCTCTGCAGGAAATATTTAGGAGAGCATCAATTCTTGCAAAGCCCATGGACCAAGAAAAACATAGAGATATCAGAAACTCTGGAGCTATAATGTACATAAAAGTTCAGAAGCAAATGTAAGCTTTGGGAAAGTCAAAGAGTCTACAGGCAACAATAGCAAAGTCCTCCCACCCCATGACAACAACTAACCCCCCCCCCCATCACAAGATGGTGATGGCAGTTCCTCTTCCCTTCCCTTGAGGCAAGTAGTCGCAGCAGCAGGAAAAGAAAAATGGCCTACCCAGATCATTGCTGCCTCCTGTATTTTAACACCCCTATCCCTCCCTGCCACGATCTCTTTGGTACCCTGAGTCGGGCTGGCTTTTACTGAACTGATCTATCAACTGTATATGTTGTAGGCATCTCTCTCTCTCTGTGTGTTCAATATAAACTTTTGGAGTTGACATCTTTTGCCTTTGTCTCTGTGAATGTTGAGACGTTCCTCTAGTTTCTACGGATCCAAAATGAAGAAGCAGGGAAACAACCTACCAGCAAAAAGGGGGAGGGGAAGTGTAGTTGTGTACATGTGGGTTTTTGTTTTTAACACACTGGCAGTTTAATATTGAAGGCATGCAAGAAGACTGGGCATAGGAGAGGTCTTTTTTTGGCTTCCTGTTGCAGAAAAGCTTTTCTAAAAAAAACCCCCAAAGAGTCCTGCTGCACCTTAAAGACTAAAGCAGCAGCCACAACAACACCCCACTGTGGCACAAGCTTTTGTGGATATTTCTGCACCAAGTGAGCACATGACATGCCTATGATGAGATGGACCTCAGCGCACAAACACTTCTGCTTCAAGGATTCTGCTAGTCTTTAAGGTACAAGACTCTTTCCTGTAGCCTACCAACGTGACTACTCCTCTGGAATTAAAAAAGGGGGGGAAAGAGTTTGTTGTGTTTTAAAGTCAGAAATGTGTCTCTTGTGCCATGTTTTTTCTATTATCTTTGCAGGATGCTCATTAGCTTCATATAAGCGAATGATTTCCAGGCGTATCGAGACTCATTCCTGGGAACAGAGCACAACCTTCCTAGTCACTGTTTGAGTTAAGCACAGTGGTAGCTTACAGGGGTTGGGGTGCAGTTTCTACAAATGGTGAGAATAAAGACTTGGTAGTTGGTTAGCCCAGGCAGAACCAACCAAGTTTATTTTCCCACGCTGGTGGAATCCTGGGGTTCAGAGCTCACATGTCAGGCTCTGTGGCTGATGCTTTGTCTAGCTAGAGAACTAGGGCAGCACATGCTCAGGTCCAGGGGTTGCAGGGACAGGCTATACACAGCACCAGTCCCTGAGATTGGCAGATACAGTGCAACCTCGGTTTTCAAGAGTTGTTGTTGTTTAGTCGTGTCCGACTCTTCGTGACCCCATAGACCAGAGCACGGCAGGCCCTCCTGTCTTCCACTGCCTCCCGCAGTTTGGTCAAACTCATGCTGGTAGCTTCGAGAACACTGTCCAACCATCTCGTCCTCTATCGTCCCCTTCTCCTTGTGCCCCCAGTCTTTCCCAGCATCAGGGTCTTTTCCAGGGAGTCTTCTCTTCTCATGAGGTGGCCAAAGTATTGGATCCTCAGCTTCAGGATCTATCCTTCCAGTGAGCACTCAGGGCATCCTTAAGAATGGATAGGTTTGCTCTTCTTGCAGTCCATGGGTCTCTCAAGAGTCTCCTCCAGCACCATAATTCAAAAGCCTCAATTCTTTGGTGATCAGCCTTCTTTATGGTCCAGCTCTCACTTCCATACATCACTACTGGGAAAATTCCAAAAGACTGTTCGACTTACGAAACGTTCAAAAACCAAAGCATGCATTTCCGGAAGCATTTATGTCCGGAAAACTCAATATGGAAGCCGCATGGCATGTTCGGTGTCTGAAAAGCATTCAAAAAAACGAAGCAGGTTTTTGGCATTTGAAAGCCAAAATGTTCGACTTCTGAGACGCTCGAAAACCAAGGTTCTACTGTACTATGAGACCTCCATATTGGTAGGCCAGTCTGAAAATTAGGAACCTGTCCTTCCACCACTGCCTAGTCAACAGCATAAGGTAAAGGTAAAGGGACCCCTGACCATTAGGTCCAGTCGTGACAGACTCTGGGGTTGCGGCGCTCATCTCGCTTTATTGGCCGAGGGAGCCAGTGTACAGCTTCCGGGTCATGTGGCCAGTATGACTAAGCTGCTTCTGGCGAAACCAGAGCAGCACACAGAAACACTGTTTACCTTCCTGCCAGAGTGGTACCTATTTATCTACTTGCACTTTGATGTACTTTTGAACTGCTAGTTTGGCAGGAGCAGGGACCAAGCAACGGGAGCTCACCCCATCATGGGGATTCGAACCGCCGACCTTCTGATTGGCAAGCCCTAGGCTCTGTGGTTTAGACCACAGCGCCACCCGCATCCCTCAGTCAACAGCATATAACCTCTTATTTGCAAACTCTTCAAGTGTCCCGACTTTTCCTGGACAACCTGGAATTCCAGAAGCCACGCTGGATTCTGATTTGCTCCTGGAATGTTCCATTTCCCCCTCCAGCGCTGCCACCAAGCTCAGGGAGGAGGATGAGCCGCCGCTTGCAGTGGTGCTGCGCTTTTGCATGAGTCAACTTGCCCTCACAAGAACACGGCATCAAATGATGCGTATGTTGATTTTCACCAGAGGACTGTTGGAGGGCATGCCTTGCTCCACTGAAGGTGCTGGCCCAAGTTGACTTCAGAGACTCTGGATCAGAGAACATCCGCCCCAGGTGTTGATACGTAAGTGTAATATCCCAGCCTGAGCAGAGAAATGAAGGCCAGCTGGTGAATGAAAAAGAAATATTAGCAGTTTAATAAGGAGGGAATGAAAGAAACCCGTTTGAAAAAAAGCAGTGCTGTAACTAGTCATTTTAACAGCCACAGCAGGATCCTTACAACCTCCCCTCCCTGAGGAACAGCACAGGGACAAATTACGTTTAAGCCCACCGGCGCTGAACCTCCATGTTATCACTGCTTGCATAGATTGCTTCTGCTCTGAAGCTGTCACACCTTTTAGAGCAGGAAACGGCCAAATTCTGTACTCTCAGGGGTCAGCTCTATCTTCCACAAAAGTGTATTTGCCTATTCAACGGAACCCTTCACAAGTGGTCAGACCCCACCATAAATCAGACACCATCCAAGCCCTCTTCGTGAATTCAGAAGAACCTGAGCAAGCATGAATCATATAGGTGGAGAGGCAATAAGCATTTAGGTGGGTGCTGGACCAGCCCCCAATGGCCTCCCCCCATCTGCCCCTCCATCGCACCTTAAGTGGGAAAGGGGGCATCTACATGGGCATACAAAGTGGGGGGTGGAGGGGTGGCCACCCAGCTGCCACTCTGGGGGGGGGGTGTGACAAGATGGCCCCTGCCTCCCCCCAGCTGTAGAGTGGCTGAGGGTGCTCACAGTCAGTATGGGTGCCACTCGCACGGTGACCGTACGGGTTGCCGCTCTCGTGCACTGTCCATACTGCTTGTGCAGCAGCCCGTATGGTCACCTGTATAGATGGTGCGCACGTGCGGCATCCCATACGGAGTGTGCGGGCTGCTGCACATGCACACTCTGTATGGGATGCTGCACATGTGCACTCTATACGGGCATCGCACGTGCGCCACCGGGCGGTTTGCCCCACCCCTCGGCATCTAACTGCCGTGTACAAAGAAGCTTCTATGTGAATTGAAGTGGATCCATTTTTTTTTTAACCCTTTGACCTTCTTGGTCATCATGAGAAGGTTGAGGGTGGAGCAATCTCTCCAGTATGTGTGAAGACAGGAGGCATTGGAGATGGGTCTGGCACACATGACCACTGCCCCTACACACTGTATGCCAGAACAGGTCCTTTTGAACATGTGAAGAGGGTTTCTGTGAAAAGGGCTTCTCAATGATAGAACCCATGAAATTAGACTATTACCTACAAACATGTACATTTATATAACCTATCCAAAAATCAGCCCTGAGTGCTCACTGGAAGGACAGATCCTGAAGCTGAAACTCCAATATTTTGGCCACCTCATGAGAAAAGAAGACTCCTTGGAAAAGACCCTGATGTTGGGAAAGATGGAGGGCACAAGGAGAAGGGGATGACAGAGGACGAGATGGTTGGACAGTGTTCTCGAAGCTACCAGCATGAATTTGACCAAACTGCGGGAGGCAGTGGAAGACAGGAGTGCCTGGCATGCTCTGGTCCATGGGGTCACGAAGAGTCGGACACGACTAAATGACTAAACAACAAATCCAAAAGAGACATATAGTGGACTATATCTTTTTCTTACGAACGGAATACCTTTCTATTCTGTGCCCAATACATTTTGTGGCCTGAAGCAAGGCACAAATTCATTCCCCCCTGCTAAAGCCAAGGCTTTCAAAAGTCTTGCTGCACTGTGCGCAGTGCAACCCTTGACACGTCTACTCTGACGTTAGCCTTAGCAGTCTTACGAAAGTGTATATACTGGATTACAGCCTCAGAGACCAACTCCTGTCTTCCACCCTTATGGTGCTGCTTGGAGCAAGTTGTTTCACCCTGCCAAATGAGAGGGCCGGCTCTGCAAACATTCTGTCTTATATTGGTTAACATTTGGTAGGGCTACTGGAAACCACATAAAACTCAGGGCAGTGAGAACCAGCCCCGTGGCTACCTCCGCTTGCCAATCCCTACGTTATAGAGAGCAGCTCTTTCTTTCTGATATTAAAGGTTATCATACACATCTTAAATCTATTATAGATCTTAGGCCTATAACACATTTAAAACTTTGTAGCTACTGGCAAACAACTAAATCATTCCTTTCTGAAAAAGCTGGAGCTTTGTTTCAAAGCACTCAAAGCCTTTAAATCTATGGTTTCTCCCACCTCCCTGACACTGAAGTATTATAACAAAATTATATTCCTTTGCCCCTGAGGAAGGTGTGTACAAAAACGTGTCGCACATTTCATATCTCTGGACATTTCATACTTCTCATAGAAGTATGCATATCTAGTCATAACAACAATATATATTTTAAAATTTCTTATACCCCACCCATCTGAGTGGGTTCGCCCCCCAAAATATGAATAAATCAAAAACATCAAACATTAAAAGCTTCCCAAAGCAGGGCTTCCTTCAGATGTCTATAAAAAATTATATAGCTGTTTAACTCCTTGTCGGGAGGGTGTGACTATTGAAAAGGCCTTCTGCCTGGTTCCCTGTAATTTCACCTCTTGCAGTGAGGGAACCACCAGAATGTCCTCTGAGCTGGAGCTCAGTGTCCTGGCTGAATGGTTGGTGTGTGGGATGCTCATTCAGGTATACAGGGCTCAGAAGTATATCCCACTCAGTTCAATGGAGCATAAGAATTACAGCCTCACAGAGCAACCTAATGATGCTTGTGTAGGATAAGTGAAGTAGTGGATGATCTGCCACTCCCCAAATGTTTGACAATCCAAAAGCAACACAGTAGGATATTAATAAAGGGACGTGGGTGGCGCTGTGGGTTAAACGACAGAGCCTAGGGCTTGCCGATCAGAAGGTTGGCGGTTCGAATCCCTGCGATAGGGTGAGCTCCCGTTGCTCGGTCCCTGCTCCTGCCAACCTAGCAGTTGAGCAGACACAGGCTCTCTTAAACCATGTTAATACAATGTTTTAATAGGTTTTTCAAAGGGAATCAGCCAAAATGAGCATCCCCAGCAAACTTCCACAACACCAGCCCCACCATCCCAGGAGACTAATCCAGGAACCCCAAGCAGGAACTTGAGGCACAGCAGAAAAAACACAGGAGGACACATTCCTTTATCTACCCGAAGTCAGGGACTTTATTTAGATAAGGCTTTGGCCTGCTCTGCTTAAGTAAACAGAACCAAAGCCATTTAGGGCTTTTGAAAAAGTAGCATACAGATTTGGACTAAAAAAGAAAGAGGCAATCCATGAAAATCTTTCTGTATATGAATCTTACCATCCCAGGGGCTAGCCCCACACAGTCACTGGGCTACAGTAATTTCTGGTGACTGTCAAATGGCACATCTTGTGACAGAAGGGCTGCAGAACAACCTCCACTGATGGAGAGAGTCCAAAATTGTATGCCTTGAAAATAGTGAAGCCAATCGATTTGTCTGGGTTGCCAGCAATTCATATGCCTAATCAGATGAATTTGGTTAATTGTATTCCAATCAATAAAGTTTTGGCACTGCTAAACTCCAAGCAATCACATCTGTGTTTTCTTTTTCTTTTTCCATTTGGGAAGCAAACACCATACTTGTTGGTTGAGTCAAGCAAGGCCAGGGCTTCACTGGCATGCTGGACATTTTCTGTTTGTAATCTGAACTCTCTTGAATTTTAAAAGAATGCAAAAGTAAAAATGGCATGATAACTCACATTCAAGATGTAATTCTGTGCGGCAAGTTTGAGAAGCAGTCCAATTCATGTACTGATTTTTTTGTGAGGGGCTGGAATTTTACAGGGCAAATTAATTGCTCTGCTCAAAAACTGTCCCAGTTGAGGCAAAAGGTAAGAGCAGAGGTGTTGTTGCCCACTTAAGTAATGGATTGAATGGAAATCAAACAAGGAGGTCAGGGGTGATGTGGTAAATAAGTGTAGGAGCTCATCAGGATGGTCCCTTTGTCACCACGGCCAAGGAAAGTTCAAAATGCAAGCGGCTGTGTGGATCTATAGATATTGTCAAGGCTTTGGGAAAGCTATTCCTCCCCCGGTTGCAGCAAGATCAGAGAAAACAAGGAGAGTTTATTCAATCATAATAGTGAGAGACAAAAGAACGCAGGAAGCCTTAACAAAGGCGTTGCTCCAAGCTGGACTCCTCCTCTCTCCCTCCTCACAACAGCATCTCCCTTTACGGTGGCTGCTTGTGGCCAAATGTCTCTGATTCCATTGTTCCTGCAGCCTTAGTGAATGCCAAGTTCTGGGAGAAGGGGGATCAGAAATACTCTCCAGTGACAACGTGTCAGCTGGCTGCCCTGTTGTAGTCCCCCCCCTTCTTCTAACACTTCCCAACTCTTCTGTCGCTCTATCTCTGACCCCCCAAACCCCTGCTGTAAATCAATACTGCATCCCTCTTCTCCTGCAGTGTCAGGAGAAGGGGTGTGTGATCTCCACCATTCCTCCTCCATCTCGCCCTCTTGAGTCAAATCCTTGACAGATATGGATGGAAGACCGGTTATGCAATTAAATATCATCAGGCATGCTGCAACATGGCGGCATCCCACTGCTAGCATCCCAATGATCCCTGAATGTCTGAATGTTCCTCTGACTCCACAAAAGGCTTATCCAAACCTCCATTTGCCCCGCTGCTTTCCCTCGGGGAAACCTGATCTTTAGAGCTAAATCGGAACAAATGGGAATCTGGTTTTGCGTGGATTGCCATTTGTTCTGATTTAGCACTAAAGAGTGGGTTTTCCAGGGGAAAGTGCTAGGGCAAAGGCAAAACTGCTTGGACTGGTGCTTTCTAGGCACAGGGCAAGCAGAAGTGTGGATGAGCCCACTGATTCCTGAGCTCTCTGCTACCTCATTTGCAAGGTACCCACCCTCCAAAAAATATTATAATGTCACTAAACCCCCAAAGGTTATTTCAACCTTTTTAGGGCATTTTTGGTTGTCTACCACCTCTATGAAACAGCTGAGAATGTCTGGACTGAATACTTTGGCCTAGAACTAATTATAGCCTGTTGTCCTTGAGGGAGAGGAAAGTAGGAACTTCATCATATCACTGGAACGTTCAGTTGGTTCTACCATCAAACCTCCAGATAGCATCCTTACTCTTGAGCTGCTCTGACTTTGTGAGAGTCCTGCTATCCTACATGGGCCTCCCTAGTCTCACCAAATCAGTCCACGCTGCTCCTGCTGCAATATTGATGAAAAAAAAATCAACATTAGCACAAGCCTCATTAAAAGCTCAGCAGGGCTGACACGAGAAAATTCACTCTGATCCCCATACAGAGGCTAGTATGTTCATTTGCCAGAGTGGGTGTGTTGTGCCACCTTCCTGCCTCGTTTGATGGTTAGTTTATGACTCTTAAAAGACCTGAGTTCAGATTCTGGGTCTTGTAAGACTTCGAGTGATGGAATCCAGAAGCTTCACAGAGACAACATCTTCCCCTGGCCTGCAGCAACATCCTTCATGGACCAGCCCTATTCAGCTACGTTGAGAGTTGGTAGATTGCAGTGCCTGACGTGTGAACCTTTAAATCTGTCGTTCCAATCTCACCTCACCCACAAACACTTAAGATAATCTTGGGCAAGCTATTATTCTACAGCTTTCCCTCGCACACTGCCACAAAACAGGGATATTGTGGACACATAATGCCGCAACCTTGCTGTATCGGAAATACTTGGTGATATATTGTTATCCCAAAGGGGTAGATGGTGTCCAACACATTGCCTCTTTGATGTCCTAGGTAGGGCCTATATAGGGACCTGAAACTGCTCTGTAGCTAATATGAGACGCCTGCTAGGCTGCATCCTTTAAGGAGCTTGTTTTGTATAGGAATTTATTATGTCAGGAGAAAGGTCTCTGGGCTTCTGGTAAGACCACCAGAGAGTGCACAGTAATAGAGGTGGTGTACTTCCCTTCAAGATATGGAACTAAACAGCAGGAGTGCCAATTTGAATAAAATATTGTGGGGGCCCAGGTAAGCCCTGCATTATTGATCTCATGACACAGTGCATACAAACCATTTGGATGGGAATGCCCATAAGCTTTGTGGGAGCCCAGCCTCCTCAAATATTTTATGAAGCCCCCACAGCCCCTAGGAGTTGCCTCCCAGGCTAGACAGCTTTCCAGCATCTTAGGAGCGTGAGGTTTGCATGTGAGAGGTGAGCTATCTCTCCCTTGGCAATGAACCAGTCCTTCCAAGTCACATGTTGGCTTTGCAATCAATAGCCATGAAAAGGGAAATATTTGGCAACTTCCTCTTAAGACACTAACTCAGTAGTGTCCTTGTTTAGTGGAGAGCCTCCCAATGTGGACCCTGAGAAGAAGAGGCTTTGAGAGGACGAGACTTTGCTATTAGGAGTTTGGAGCCATTGCTCAGGAGGCGACTTCCTGGCCAAAGTCTACCTACTTTTCTATGCTTTGTGCATAGACACTTGCTAAAGTTAAACAGATCTTCGATCAGTCACTGCAAGAGTAAGGGACCTACTGTGAAGCATGTTGCCCAGGGCTCTATTCAAAAAAGTTGGCATCTAAATAAATGATGATTTTGACCTTCCTTACCGGGTTGTTCTAAGGATTTCTGAGGTATGTTAAAGCACTTTGTGTGTTTAGGAGCAGCCCTACCCAACTAAAATACTATGGACATGAACTAGCCAAAGCTAAGCACTTTTCAGTTCTTTTTGATTTGATAATAAGCCCTTCTGAACTTTGTGATATACTTGTTAGCTCCCTTCAGACAGCAACAGCCGCAACAAACCGTATAGACCGAGAAGCTGTTAACGAGTTTAAAAGGTTGAGCATAAAATGGCAAAGTTATTGCATTATTGCAATGTGGATTCTCAGGGAGAGAAGTAAGCATTGCAAATGGCTTTAACAGCTAAACATAATTATGAGGCATATAAGCAAATGGCCTTTATGAAGCTTTGTGATTGGAGACCGAGGCCCAGGGTGTCAGCTGGCTAGCCTCTGTAGCCTTATACACTGTAGGCTTTTGCCAAATATGACGAATCTGGAATAGGAAACTGGGGTCTGAGGTGCCAGTCTCTGTTATCACAGAGTGATTGACCTTTCTAAATGCATGAGAAGTCAAAGTCCTCTAATCATCTGTCAATACAAGCAAAGCTCTGAATCTCTCCCCGGGCTCAGACACTGTATCTTGGCTTCGGTCTTCTAATCCGGTAGATATGGTCCCAACTCTGCCCTCCCCATCTGCCTCCCCTCCACACCAAGGCAATAATTCCAATATTGACTTTCAACACAAGGTCAATCCAGAGGCATTTCTCTTCCCCCTGCCTCCTTGTTTCTTTTTAAAAGCAAGAGATGAGAAGTAACATTTAGGGCAAGGTTTTCTAAGGATTGTGGGAGTTTCACGTTTTTGTGCTTTCCTACATCCGACTAAGAGAACTCAAAAAAGAGGAGCGAATGGAAGTGGAACAATACAAAACCGACATTCATGAATTAAATGCTCAAACATTAATTTAAAAGGTTTGCTCTCCTTGAGATCAGACAGTGTGAAACTCCGGGTGCTCGGTTTACGCTACACATTGTCACATGCATTTGAAAAAGCAACAAAACACAGCTAGCATTTTGTGTGAAGCTGACTGAAAGTATTAACCAGAAAGATGAAGGCTTGTAGATGTAAATCTCGACTCACAATTGTGCCACCAGTTGTGGCTGCCAAGGGGGCAACTCGTTATGCCCTCAACAGTTCATTTGGCTGCAGATGGAAATCAGGTTGTGACAACAAGCCAAAAGCATGGGCAGGCTTTGTTACATCTTACGGTGTGTTTACACCAGCTTGTTTCCCAGGATATATGTGGGGAACAGCTGGTGCCATTTGCACCAAATCCCACATGGAGTCATTGCTTAGTGTGTCCTGCTTCCCAGTTGGTTGTGAGGAAGGAAAGTTCCTTGTTCAAAGAGGACGTTTCAATCTCTGTAATGTTCCCATTGCTTTGGGTGGGGGAAGGAAGAAGCAGAATTGACCCTGTTAGAGATAGGGAAGGGCACTAGGTTCAGTCTCAGTCATATCCAGGTGCAGCAAGGAAAGACCCCCGTCTGAAACTCTGGAGAGCTACTTCTGGTCAGTGTGGACAATGCCAAGAAAGCTGGAACAATAATCTGAATCAGAGTCAGGCATCTTCCTAGGTTCCTAGATAGTGATATTGACCACCTTCAGCAGCAGGCTTTGGGGTATAACTGAAGAGCAGCACATTGTAAATACCGAATTTTTCGCCCTATAGGATGCACTTTTCCCCCTCCAAAAATGAAGGGGAAATGTGTGTGTGTCCTATGGGGCGAATGCAGGCTTTCGCTGAAGCCTGGAGAGTGAGAGGGGTCGGTGCGCACCAACCCCTCTCGCTCTCCAGGCTTCAGGAAGCTATCCGCAAGCCTTGGGAGCCCGCGGGAGTTCCTGCCGGGCTCTGAAAGCTTGTGGATAGCAGCCTGCAGCCCAAAACATGGGGAGCGCAGCGGAGTGCGCCCCGGGCTTCGGGGAGATATCCACAAGCCTGGGGAGACTGGTGCGACTTCCCGCTGGGCTCCCTAGGCTTGCGGATAGAAGCCTGTTCTGGGGGCTGGGGTCGGGGGAAGCTCGGGCTTCCCCCACCCCAGCTCCATGCCTGGGGGGGAAATAAAAGTTTTTTTCTTTATTCCCCCCCCAAAAAAACTAGGTGCGCCCTATGAGCCGGTGCACCCTATGGGGCGAAAAATACAGTAATTTGTTAGCATTTTACTAGAAGGTTGATAGGTGCCTGAAGTTTCAAGGAGGAGAACCTAAAAGTACAGGCTTTGGGGAGAAGAACAGGCTTAACATGAAAATGTTTTCTACTCTCCATTCACTCATGCTGCCTTGAGGCCCCTGACCCACTAAGTACTACCCCATTAACACTGCAATCTATTGGGCTTCATGCTCCATCTAGGAAACACCACATTTTGCAAGCTGGATGGTCCTGATCTTTCAGTCTAATGGTCTGAGGCTAAGTGGACCTTTACCCTCAAAAGAGGACACCATTTGGACTGATTGAACTATTTGCCTCAGGGACCAAAATGGCTGTGGGCCATCTCTGGGAAGCAAATATAGAAATCCTTCCTTCTAGATAAGCATTCTCTCAGAAATCGGGATCAGCCTTTGGCAGCAGCCAGAGTTTTGGCAGCCCTCAGAGTAGCCCAAGACATTTTGCTGCTTGAGGTAAAATAATAATAATAATAATTTATTATTTATACCCCGCCCATCTGGCTGGGTTTCCCCAGCCACTCTGGGCGGCTTCCAACAGAACACTAAAATACAATAACCTATTAAACATTAAAAGCTTCCCTAAACAGGGCTTCCTTCAGATGTCTTCTAAAAGTTTGGTAGTTATTTTTCTCTTTGACATCTGGTGGGAGGGCATTCCACAGGGCGGGTGCCACTACCGAGAAGGCCCTCTGCCTGGTTCCCTGTAAAAGACAAGATGGCAGCCTCCCTCCCACTTTCCACATACAAAAGGTGCCTGGACTGATGACCTGCTGCTGAATTTTACTGAAGGGAGCATGGCTTCCAAAAAGCTTGAGGGAAGCAGGCTCGTTTAGGGAGGTGTGTGACAAGTATGGGGCACACAAGGGTGTGATTTTCAACAGAAGGGAATACCTGGGTGGGGGGCCTCAGGAGGACTGATGGAGGGGAATAGTTGCTGCCTCACTCTGCTTAAAAGTTACGCCTGTCCTGCAGGGTCTGCTGTGTCTTCCTGCTTCCGCCATCCCCCCCCCCCCCGATTCAGCACCCTAGATAGCACCAGATGACTGAATCTAAACACCTTTTTCCTTTCCCCTACCCCCCCCCACAGTGTCACCCTGGAGGATTATGGGAAATTTAAAAGGTGACTAGAACCAGCTGCTCAGAGCTGCTGGGAACATGGCCAGAAGGCAGGTGAGCATGGTAGAGGTTAGCAGTGACAAAGAAGGAGGCCCAGCAGACACTATACCCAGGGGCCCTTCAAATCATGCAAGTGGACCTGCAAATAACCCCCTGCTATCAGATCCTTCCTTGGTCAGACCACACCTGGAATACTGTGCCCAGTTCTGGTCACCACAATTTAAGAAGGGTGTTGACAAGCTGGAACGTGTACATAGGAGGGCAACCAAGATGACCAGGAACTGGAAACCAAGCCTTATGAGGAACGGTTGAGGGAATTGGGTATGTTTAGTCTGGAAAAGAGGAGACTGAGAGGAGATATGATAGCTTTCTTCAAATATCTAAAGGGTCATGTGGAAGATGGCACAAGCTTGTTTTCTCCTGCTCAGGAGAGTAGGGCTCAAACTAGTGACTTCAAGTTACAAGGAAGAAGATTCAAACTAAATATCAGGAAGAACTTTCTGGCAGTAAGTGCTGTTTGGCAGTGGAATAGATTCCCACGGGAGGCGGTGGACTCTCCTTCTTTGGATGTTTTTAAGCAGAGGTTGGGTGGCCATCTGCCACGGATGCTTAAGCTGAGATTCCTGCATTACAGGGGGTGGACTAGATGGCCCTGGAATCCCTTCCAATTTTACAATTTTATGATTTCCCCACCTCCAGTGTTGTGTCATTGCAATGCCTTTTCCATGTGCAAAGCTATTGTATCACCTAATTTAACAGTGACCGAATTCAGCCCTTCTTACTTCTAAAGTGTTTAAATGTTTTTAATTTTTTAAAAATCAAATTAACAAAATGTTCTCCATCATTTACATCTTTCTTACTCTCTCTATCCACCCCCGCTCTCTTAAAAAAGTTATTTTCGAAACCATATCCAGTCAGCAGATTTAGATTTTAGATAATAAGCTACCTAATTGCATTCCATAGTTTGTGAAAAAATAAACTTACTGGAAAAATCATATATCTTCACTATAAAGGGAGTTCACAAAATAAATAAAAATGACGACAGTCTGCTCATACTGACTCATTCTGGAGCAGCTCCACTGTCTGCAATAGAACTTCTCTGGAGCAATTGAGTTATGGACTGCAGCCAGTCTTAGCAGAGAGAAAAATGTACTTGGGAAAGATTTGGAGTAGTTTTATTACTTTAGACAAATTACATTTTAAAGGTTTTGGCCCTCACACAGATGATGCATAAATCGTCTCTCTCTCTCTCTCTCTCTCTCTCTCTCTCTCTCTCTTACACACACACACACAGAGAGAGAGAGAGAGAGAGACATGTGTTTTCTGGACTCAATTCAAGGCGCTTAAAAAAATAAAAATTGTTTACTTCTAAAGCCAGGCCAGTCCACATTGACTAAAGGAATGTCTTTTCCCCCTTTGTTCTTTCCTGGATTAAGACCATTGCTTCAAGTTCATTTACTATCTGAGGCACACAATAAGCAGCTTCAGAAGTCATTCTTCCATATAGCTGAAGGAGTGTCTTCACCCCCATTGTTCAGCCCGGACACTGAGGTCCAGCTCCAAGGGCCTTCTGGCGGTTCCCTCACTGTGAGAAGTGAGGTTGCAGAGAAGCAGGCAGAGGGCCTTCTTGGTAGTGGCGTCCGCCCTGTGGAACACCCTCCCATCAGATGTTGAGGAAATAAACAACTATCTGACTTTTGGAAGACATCCGAAGGCAGCCCTGCTTAGGGAAGTTTTTAATGTTTGATGTTTTATTGTGTTTTTAATATCCTGTTGAGAGCTGCCCAGAGTGGCTGGGGAGGCCTGGCCAGATGTGTGGGGTATAAGTAATAAACAACAACAACAACAACAACAACATTCTTCCATGCATTCAAAAATGGAGGAGTATACATGCTTCTGGTCATTCCCCTCTCCCCACGGCTCAACATCCCAGTCCACTTCAATTAACCATTAATTTAGCATTGGGCAGGGGAAAAACAGAGGTGGCAGCAGTTGCTTTCAAAGCTCCAGTTCCTGCCATAGCATCTTCTATTGACTTTTCCTCGGTGGGAATAGCATTTCCTGTTGGGGATGCTGTGAGTTGACATCCTAATCCAGGCATGAAAAGATGGGAGGTGGCCTTGATCTTCTGAATCTCCCACCCAAAGGTAAATTAACGTGTAGCTTTGAGGCAGGGGAATAGGAGGGTGGTAAAGTTGGTGCTTTTCAAGAACCATCAAGGGTTTTACACATGTTTGCTCACAATCCACTCAAAGCCTTGATCCCTTCTGGAGAAATCTCAAGGATACTTGTGTATCCCTGCTAGTCAACGGTTTGATGTCTTTTAGGGAGCTACTAATAGAAAGAGTTCTCTTTAGAAAAAAAACAATGTTTTAAGCATTGGGGGTTGATAGTTGCTTTAATGTCAGTTTCATCCAGCCGTTTTGCTTCCCTCTTCTCTCTCCTTCTCAAATAAAACCTGTAATGCAATAATTTGGCAGGATATATCTATAAATATACCTAAATAAAGTCCAAAAAAGCAGAGTAATTTCCTTAAAATGCCTTAAAATGTATGACTGAAATGCATATCCTCCAACATTTCTCTGATGAAAATAGGAATGTCCCATTCCATAATGATAATTTTGCTATTTATACACTACACTTCTTACCAGGTTGCCCCAGCCATGCTGGGCAGCTTCCAACATATATAACAACATAATAAAACATTAAACATTTCAAAAAACCTTCCCTATACCAGAATTGCTTTCAGAAGGCTCAGGAGTCGGATAACTCCATCCCCTCCAACATTTCTCCAGTGAAAACAGGAACATCCTAAGGAAAAGTGGGACATTCTGGGATCAAATCAGACACTGGGATGGCTTCTCTAAACCAGGCATGTCCCTGGAAAATAGGGGCACTTCCAGGGTCTGGAAATGCATGGACATTAATAAAAGGGTGGTCTTCTAGCTAAGTGCAGATCTGAGCCTGGGATTCTCAAACCCAAATCTAATGGTCAGCCTATTCCAGCTGTTACTTTTCCAGATGAGCTGAGCATCACAGATGCATGAGCCCATGCAAGGAAAGGAAAACGGAAAATAAAGGAAGAAATAGGGGCATTGCCAGATGTTTTACTGACCTTGGGAAGCCCCTGCCATTTTTGTCTGCTAGCAACCTCACCCTGCAGCGTATCTAAAGTGAATCAGCAGAATCAATTTTTGCTGTTGTTGTTTAATCGTTTAGTCGTGTCCGACCCTTCATGACCCCATAGACCAGAGCACGCCAGGCACTCCTGTCTTCCACTGCTTCCTGCAGTTTGGTCAAACTCATGCTGGTAGCTTCGAGAACACTATCCAACCATCTCACCCTCTGTCGTCCCCTTCTCCTTGTGCCCTCCATCTTTCCCAACATCAGGGTCTTTTCCAGGGAGTCTTCTCTTCTCATGAGGTGGCCAAAGTATTGGAGCCTCAGCTTCAGGATCTGTCCTTCCAGTGAGCACTCAGGGCTGATTTCCTTCAGAATGGATAGGTTTGATCTTCTTGCAGTCCATGGGACTCTCAAGAGTCTCCTCCAGCACCATAATTCAAATGCATCAGTTCTTTGGCAACCAGCCTTCTTTATGGTCCAGCTCTCACTTCCATACATTTTTTTTTCTAGAGCTGTAGCATTTCTTGCTGCAGAGGAGAGAATCATGGGTCTGAGTGCCTTCCTCCATACACAACAAAAGAAAAACCTGCATTCCTGCAATGTAAATTTGGCATGACAATGGGGAGGATTTGGCTAATTGTTCTCTGGAATGTACTATTTTTCTATATGCAGGGAGATTTTTAATCTCTCTCTCTCTCTCTCTCTCTCTCTCTCTCTCTCTCTCATATACTTGGGGGGTCTTCAAATATGCAAGCCGTTCCCTGCAGCCCAAAGTGGTACAGTCCAGCAAAGCTTGACCAGTTGAGTCTGCCAAAAGTCCAGCCTTGTACTTTGCTCCCTCTCTGCTGTGCTTTTAGCAGCTGAGCTCAAGATCTCTTTCTGTCACGTGTCAAAATAAATACTGTTTGACAGAAAGAAAGAATACCTTTATCATCCCTTCATTGCTCACTGACTTCATAGAAGCCTACACCTTTAGTCTTCACAGGAAAAAAGAAGGCTGTGATCTCAATATTCCAACACTTTTTATTTACCTTATCTGTAATATAATTAATAGATGACAGCATAAAGATCAAGGTGACTATCAAAGAAACCGAGGCGGCTTCATACGAAACTTGCTCTTTTGAATCATTCTAGGACTCTATCAAAGCACGTGTGATAATTTCATGTTAATGCCGGTTGTTCTGAATCTGTAACTTTTAACCTGTACATACCATTTTAAACACACTACATTTCAAAGGCATTCAAAGCCGATCTAATTTGTATTACAGAATTACATTATAATCTGCAAGCAGCACATCACACTGATTTCTTAAAATTAACGCAGAGCTCATTATAAAGACATCTTCAGAGGTCTCTCGTAGGCACGCTAAAAAAAGATTTTAAAAAATACCTTGCGACTTAAACCACCACCTCGTATATTTAAAACATACTCTTATAGGCATTCAAAATCTGTCCCCAAACCTTTGTGCTTGGAAGTGGATAAATATTATTATTATTATTATTTATTTTTAAAACTTCTCATGCTCTAAATAGGCCCATTTGAAATCAATGCCCAGCAACTCTGTTCTGAGCATGATTTAGCTGGTTATAACCCATAACCAGGAGAAAAACAAACCCCAAAGAACAAAATATTCTATGACATATACAGCAGCAGTCTGGTATAGTGAGTAGCATAGCTGGCTCAGAGAGACATGGGATTCAAATTCCTGTTAGGTAAAGTTGTCATTCACCTTGGCTTACCTCACAGCAATGTTGTGTGAGTCAAATGGGATCGCCCCATGTACTCTGCCTTAGAAAACAATTCTAACTGGGGCAGGAGAGGCACAGAGCAGTGGATTCGCCACCACATTCACAGGCCTGTCAGCTCCCATCAGTCAGAGTGAGGGCAGGGTTTATTTTCCTATAGCACCTCTTAGGCTGCTGCTGCACAGGGACCCAAAATGGGCTCCTCTGTGGGAAACAGGCTGCCTTGGGATCCAGCAGATTCATTCCCTGCTCTGCTTAGCCTTAGAGTGGCTACTGATGGCCTGAGTACCACTGGCAAGTGCTCCTCTGCACTTCTACAATACAGTGGAACGTTGGTTTTCAAATGTAATCCATTCAGGAAGTCCGTCCGACTTCCAAAACGCTTGAAAACCGAGGGTCAAAGGGCTGCCAGCAAGTTCAATGGGGAAAATTGAGAAAGGTGCCTTGAAAGCCATTTGATTTCTGAGGTGTGTTCGAAAGCAGAAACATTCACTTCCGGGTTTTCAGCGTTTGGCTTCCGAAACGTTTGGCAGCCGAGATGTTGAAAAACCGAGGTTTGACTGTTTGCGTGTCGAGGTCCCCAAGCCACCTCAAATAAACTCACACATCAATTTTGTTTAAGGTTTTTGGCATGATTTTGGCCACAACTTTATTCAAATACACACATGTGAGTGGTTGCTTAGGCATTGGTTATGACTATCTGCCCTTGCCCCAGGGACAGAACTGACTTCCGGATTCCAGCGGAAGCCAGTCAGGGAAAACAATATTGGGGAGAAATGAAGCTGGGCATCAGTCCCTCACTTCTCACCCGCATGCTCCCGGGGGCTTGCACGGCCCAAGTCCGATGCCAGGGACTTGGACGAAAGAATGGCAAGCCCCTGGATTCCTTTAATGGAATTCCCTTGCAGCACCACCATTGGAGGGGTAGGCACTTACCCCTCCAGCAACCAATTTGAACCAATGCCTAACCGCCAACCTTACAAGTTGTGATGATTTGCTACGCAGTAGGCAAAAACGAAATGGCACCAGCCAATCAGCCAAATGGACAAAATTCCTTCCAGGCCCCTGCCCCAAAAGGAGGCGACCCCATAACAGGCATAGCAAGGTCAAAGCACAGAACCCCCCCAATTCAGAGAGGGTGGGTGGATGATCCTGTGCACGCAGCCCAAGAGGATGCCCAAAGCTGCGTGTCCAGTATTTAAAACCTTTGACCCCTCCTCCAAATTGGCAACATCAAAATCTCCTCAGAGACTCAAACTATCCAATCACTGCCTGTGGCCATCCAAACATAACTGCCCAGCAACAGTGGGGTGGCCTGCTGGCCCCCACCGCAACACGTGCTCTCTGTTAGGGAGAACACGCTATCTGGAAGTGCAATTAAGATTGTTCTGTTACACTCTTTGATGAGGATGCAGCGGCAAGGAAATAACAATGTATCACAACATTTATATACCACTTTTAAGAAAAATAAGCCATAAGAATAATAAGCAATAAAACCCACCAACTTAATCAAATAGATCAAAACCACAGCAGCCAACAGACCTTCGGAGCTCTCTCTTAGTTAGGGAATACCTTGCGCTCAGAAGCCCGGCGGAACAAAAATGGTTCCATCTGCTTCAGAAGCAAGGCAAGCCGTGAAGCCATATGGGCCTGCAAAGGGAGGGCATTCCATTAACTTTGAGGCAACTACTGAAAAGGCCCTCCTCCTAGCCTAGCAGATGATAATTTTGCATGAAAGAAAAGATGCTACCCTTAGAAGAACCTCACCGGCAGATCTTAAAGTGATGAAGAGCTGTCTTGTATGAGAGGAGATGGTTGTCATTTCTGTAATATTATCCATACTATTTAATCCCCATGTGGTTAAGAATGTTGAAGTGCAGATATCCAAACCAATGTGCAATGTGAGCCAATTTCCTTTGTAGGCATGGAAAGTGTGTAGAGGAATCCACCCCCAATTCATCCATTTGTTTGCAAGAATTATCTGAATTTCCAAATATACATAGTGTTTAATAGTATATAGAATTTGCTGCTATTTGGTATTTTAATGGCGCTTCTATTTATTATCTGAAATGCACTCATCTTTAGTAATTGGTGGTACTGATAGATAGTATGCATTGATTCACAATACATATTTCACAGTATTTGACAACTTTTGAGATTTTTTTAATTGACGCCTGAGCAAATTAAAACAATGAAGAGAGGCCAAAAATCTACAGCACTTATGTTTTTGGGTAAAAAGTAACATTATAAAAGCTGAAAACTTTGTTCAAAATGTGAATAGCAAAATCTGAGAACCTGGAAGGTTTGAAACATTCCCCCACCCCCAAAGATGGATTTTTCAAATATTTCCTGAACGAAAATCATAACTGTATTTTAAGCTGAATTTTCAGTACACCTTAAAGGTCTCTTCAACTTTTATTTTTAGTTGCTTTCTGAATAAATAAAATGAAAATTTGACCAAAACATCATTACTTCTTCTTCTTCTTCTTCTTCTTCTTCTTCTTCTTCTTCTTCTTCCTCTTGTTTCAAAGTAGTTAGGACTTACAGAGAGAATCATCTTCTCCTGGACTCTATGGCACTGTGGGTTAAACCACAGGTTAGCGGTTCGATTCCCCGCGATGGGGTGAGCTCCCGTTGCTCGGTCCCAGCTCCTGCCAACCTAGCAGTTCGAAAGCACATCAAAGTGCAAGTAGATAAATAGGTACCGCTCCGGCGGGAAGGTAAACGGCATTTCCGTGCGCTGCTCTGGATCACCAGAAGCGGCTTAGTCATGCTGACCACATTACCCGGAAGCTGTACGCCGGCTCCCTCGGCCAATAAAGCGAGATGAGCACCGCAACCCCAGAGTCGGCCACGACTGGACCTAATGGTCAGGGGTCCCTTTACCTATGTCCTTAGATAGGATCCCCAAGGACATGCTCTATGGGGTTCTGGCTTCAGGCACCAGGCCCATTGGCAGATGAACTCTGTGTTACAAAGGTGTCTGCAACATAACATGAAGGCTGGCAATATCAACCCTGCCCTGTGGAAATCCCTTGCAGATGACCTTGCAAGGCTGTGCATCTACAGCAGTGACCAGAGGAGATATGACCGCTGGGAGAAGCACAGAGAGAAGAAATGCCATGGTGCATCTGCATACCCTCCAACATTTCTTTGATGAAAATAGGAACGCCCCATTCCATCATGATCATTTTACAATTTATGCCCCACACATCTTACTGGGTTGCCCCAGCCACTCTGGGCAACTTCCAACATATATAAAAAACATAATAAAACATTGAACTTTTTTTAAAAAAAACTTCCCTATACAGAATTGCCTTTATAGGATTCAGGCCTCATCATGGGACTGAAACTGCCTTGGTCGCACTGGTTGATGATCTCCGGCGGGCTAGGGACAAAGGTGAGAGCTGTTTCCTAGTTCTGCTGGATCTCTCAGCGGTGTTTGATACCATCGACCATAACATCCTTCTGGACCGTCTTGAGGGGCTGGGAGCTGGGGGCACTGTTATACAGTGGTTCCGCTCCTTCCTCCTGGGCCGTGTTCAGAAAGTGGTGGTGGGGGATGAGTGTTCAGACCCCTGGGCCCTCACTTGTGGGGTGCCTCAGGGTTCTGTCCTCTCCCCCATGCTTTTCAACATCTACATGAAGCCGCTGGGAGAGATCATCAGGGGATTTGGGCTGGGTGTTCATCAGTATGCAGATGATACCCAGCTCTACCTCTCTTTCAAATCAGAACCAGTGAAGGCAGTGAAGGTCCTGTGTGAGTGCCTGGAGGCGGTTGGAGGTTGGATGGCGGCTAACAGATTGAGGTTGAATCCTGACAAGACAGAAGTACTGTTTTTGGGGGACAGGAGGCGGGCAGGTGTGGAGGATTCCCTGGTCCTGAATGGGGTAACTGTGCCCCTGAAGGACCAGGTGCGCAGCCTGGGAGTCATTTTGGACTCACAGCTGTCCATGGAGGCACAGGTCAAATCTGTGTCCAGGGCAGCTGTTTACCAGCTCCATCTGGTACGCAGGCTGAGACCCTATCTGCCTGCGGACTGCCTCGCCAGAGTGGTGCATGCTCTGGTTATCTCCCGCTTGGATTACTGCAATGCGCTCTACGTGGGGCTACCTTTGAAGGTGACCTGGAAACTACAACTAATCCAGAACGCGGCAGCTAGACTGGTGACTGGGAGCGGCCGCAGAGACCACATAACACCGGTCTTGAAAGACCTACATTGGCTCCCAGTACGTTTCCGAGCACAATTCAAAGTGTTGGTGCTGACCTTTAAAGCCCTAAACAGCCTTGGTCCAGTATATCTGAAGGAGCGTCTCCACCCCCATTGTTCTACCCGGACACTGAGGTCCAGCACTGAGGGCCTTCTGGCGGTTCCCTCACTGCGAGAAGCCAAGTTACAGGGAACCAGGCAGAGGGCCTTCTCGGTAGTGGCGCCTTCCCTGTGGAACACCCTCCCACCAGATGTCAAAGAGAACAACAACTACCAGGCTTTTAGAAGACATCTGAAGGCAGCCCTGTTTCGGGAAGCTTTTAATGTTTGATGTATTATAGTATTTTAATATTCTTTTGGAAGCCGCCCAGAGTGGCCGGGGAAGCCCAGCCAGATGGGCGGGGTATAAATAATAAATTATTATTATTATTATTATTATTATTTAGATGACTCAAGGGTTGGAGAACTCCATACCCTCCAGCATTTCTCCAATGAAAATAGGGACATCCTTGTGGCATTTGCCCTCCTAGGTGTGTGACATCATACTGGGTTCATAAGGAAAGGGTTAACTAATTGTAAAATGACTAACCAATGAGAACCCAAGAGAAGTGAGTTAGAGTTAGAGTTAGGGTGGTTGAGAAGATAGTCTGGAGTTAGAAGAGACAGAAAAGATAAGTCTGTGGGTTGGGCTAGTCTGGTGTGAGAGAGTGAGAGCATTTGTTAAGAGGAGTCAGTCAAACAGCTGAGATAATCAGTCAGAAGGTATTAGGAAGGTATAGGCCGGTAAAGAAACTAAAGTTAAGATACTGACAGGAATATTATCTGAGAAACCATAAACTTGTTAATGTTTGTAAAATAAACTTGTTTTTTTGGTTCACTTTTAACAACTGTTTGGACTCAGTGTTTTACCCGAGAGTAACGGGTCGGTGGCAGCGGGGAAGCGAGCACAGTGGTGGCACAGGGATCCATAGACCGTTAAACGTCCGGGGACCCTGTGTGATCGCCACAATCCTAAGGAAAGGTCAGACATTCTGGGATCAAATCAGAAACTGGGACAGCTTATCTAAATCAGGGACGTCCCTGGAAAATAGGGACACTAGGATGGTCTGGATTGTTGCCACAGCTGCAACAAAACATGTCTCTCCCATAAGGGTCTCTACAGCCACAGCAGGCGCTGTAACTCTCCAGTGATTTGACTTTACCCCTGAAGGAGCACTCTTCCACTGTCTCCCGTGAGAGATGGATGCCAACACACCTGATTAAGCTGCAGATGAGGATTGTCTGTTTGAATGCTTCCTGTGCCCCCCTGCCCACTCCACAACCCTCTTTTCTGTGTTATGTCCAGGAGAAGGCTAGGTTGATACTTTCAAGTAGGCAATCCCCAAATTAAAGCACGAAGTCCAAGGAAAACTCCACCACTTCATTTTATGCACTGTATAAACTGGCCTTGACATGCCAAAGATGGAATTAGTCTTTTGCGTCCAAGAACGTATTAGCAGAGAGGGAAATGCTTGGATTAAAAAAAAAACTTCAAAGGTACATCATTAGGCAAAGGCAGCAAGTTATACTTCATTTTCTTTGCACTAAAATTTCATAAGCTTTAATAATGTTTAAAAGTACGATATGTTAACCTGTTGAAGAAATAATCTCAAATAGTAACTATTTTCTATGCTCTGTGCCAAGATATATATTTAAAAACACCAAAGAGCCTTTTAAAATAACCATGCAGTATCTAGGCATATGAATGTTCTTAAAATTATTAACTTCACACATTTGTTTAATGGAATACTCTACAATTTGCACCCTAAACAATCAACCTCTGTCTTTTGAGGGCTGCTTTTGCCAAAGGACAGATCAAGCCATCCAAAATGCTTGTTTCATTAAATCAGTACTGGCTAATCTGTGGGCTCACCTGATGTTGTCAAGACACTAAAATCCCACCATCCCCAACCATTGGCCATGGACTGATGGGAGGTGGAGACCAACAAAATTAGGAGGCTCTCAGGTCAGCCATTGCTGAATCATAGTAATAGCGTCAGGAGAATAACTTCCTGCCCTGAGAAGCAGCCTGGATACAGTCATCTTTCACCAGCTTCTTTCCACTTCTACATATGGCCTCTCAAGATGCCAGTCATCCAGGGCCGGCCCATCTGTTAGGCAAGGTGAGGTGACCACCTTGGGTGGCAGGATCCCCAGGGGCACAGATCTAACCTCCAAGGAATGCATCACCTGTTGCTGTTGCTGCTGCTACTGTGGTGGCAGCAATAGTTGCAGGATGCTCCTGTTGGCATCTGGGGGTTGATAGGCCAGCTGGCTCGGCCCCAGCTGAATCATTTCCCTCTCAGGCTTCACGCTGCAGAGATACACACTTTACTTAGCAGAGTAAACTGCACAACAGAAGAGGCTTGAGGCTGCAGATACATACTAAAACTATGGATTTATTGTACATAAGTCAGGACAAAGAAACGTGTCGTCTCTCCTTGCCATCTTCTTGGAGAGAAACCCCAAAACAAAAGCAAGACACAGAGCAGACGTTCCACTCATGGGACCCAGCAATCTGTGCCGGAAAGTAAACACGCAAGAATCCCATGGAATGGAATGGAATCTCCCAACAGCTCCTTGAATGATTGAGCAGTATATGAATCATGCTACTTAAATAAATAACTGTGCTTAGGGAAATGTGTGAGCGCTCTCTCTCTCTCTCTCTCTCTCTCTCTCTCTGTGTGTGTGTGTGTGTGCAGCAGTGTACCATGAGCTGCTGGCACCTGGGGTGGGCAAAGCGGCGACACCACCAGAGCACCTCCCCCCCCGCTGGACTGGGATGCACTGGGGTTGCCTCTGTCCACATCAGGGGGCTGGATCCTTGTAGAAGCCAGCACCTGTGTGGGGACACCTGGTTGCACCCCCTCAGAATGTTGTGCCTGGGGCCATGCCCCCCCTCCCAACTCTCCCATGCTACACTACTATGTGTGTGTATATCAGAAGAAAATAACAAGTGCAGATAATTGCTGGAGATGTGGGAGTAAAAATGCGAACTTAATACATATGTTGATAAACTGCCCAATGATCAGACCATTCTGGAGCGAGGTGAGGATATTTATAGCAAAAGTAATAAAAAGAAATTGTTATTTAGGGGAACTGAACCTAACTCTAAATCATATTCCGGAAACTTGGAAGATCTCGAGGGGCCCCAAAAAAGTGGCTGTATCGCGCTATATTATAAGCAAAAAGACTTGTTTTGATGAATTGGAAGAGTCGCAAAAAGATTCCAAAGAGCATATGGACTGATAATATGAACATACGAAAGAATTGCTTGTTGACGCAAAATAAGAATGGATAAATACGAAGAAATTTGGAACGAATATCTAAGTGACAAGGCGGATAACAGTGGGAAATAGAGGGGAGAGAGAGTGGTGATAAACAAGAAGTAGGCATAGGGATATCAAGGTAAAGGTAAAGGGACCCCTGACCATTAGGTCCAGTTATGGCCGACTCTGGGGTTGCAGTGCTCATCTTGCTTTACTGGCCAAGGGAGCTGGCGTACAGCTTCCGGGTCATGTGGCCAGCATGACTAAGCCGCTTCTGGCAAACCAAAGCAGTGCACGGAAATGCCATTTACCTTCCCGCTGGAGTGGTACCTATTTATCTACTTGCACTTTGACATGCTTTCAAACTGCTAGGTGGGCAGGAGCAGGCACCCAGCAACGGGAGCTCACCCTGTTGCGGGGATTCGAACTGCCGACCTTCTGATCGGCAAGCCCTAGGCTCTGTGGTTTAGACCACAGTGCCACCCACATCCCATAGGGATATTACTGTATCTAAATTTGTGTTGTCAATTTGTGTTATTATTGTTATTATGGTTTTTTGTTGTACCTGTCTTTTTAGTTTGGTGTTTGTACAGATTGGAAAAAGTGAATAAAAACAAACAAACAAACAAACAAACAAACAAACAACACCACTGTGTGTGTTGGTAGGAATTTGAATTCACCAAAGCCATTGGGCCAGACATGCAGTGATGCACATGACGTTCTACGCATTGTTGGTGGTGTTGTTCTGGTGGTGTTGTGCAGTTTCTCACATTTCTGACCATACACATAGTCTATATACTGCTGAAGTTGTGTGTGTTCATGGGAATGGGACCTCTAATCTCAGTATGAATATCAGTAAAAGCACGTTTTCCTAGGATCACAAACCACAATACATAGTTTTTGCAGGGCAGAAGGTCAAAACAAGCAAACCTGTCCTTGCATGGGAGAATTGGCCAGCCAAAAATAAAAATAAAATAAATCTGTTTGTATTTTGCTGCACAAATTAATTCTAATTTTTCTGGTGATTTATGGTGCATTCCTGGAAATGAAAACACAAGTGTTAAAAAGGCAGTGGAATGAAAATTAAAAAGTGCTGCTACTTCTGTGCTGTCCAAGTCATTATGTTTTATGACATGGGTTAACAGTCAACTGTAAAATGCAGTAAATAACTGTTACAAGCAGTCATTTGCTCAGAAATAGAATGAATTTAGGATTGTTCAGCTTTCTATTCATTGATTCCCACCTCTCTGCGTACATGGAAATGTTCTGTTCCACAGCATAAAATGGAGCCTTCATGTTCAGAAGCACTTTACCTCTGAATACCACAGGAGAGGCGTGTCATAACAGTGCTTGAATCATTTATTTATTTCAGAAAATTTATACATTGTGTGCCTCTTTTCCTGTCTCAGGCTGGCAGCAGCTCGGGCTGTTCTCTTTTACATTCTCAGGGAAACAAAAATACTTGTTTACAAAGCTATTGTACTACCAACCTTACTGTATGCTTGTGAAACATGGACCACTTATAAACGCCATCTCCAACTCCTTGATAGATTCCATCAACGATGTTTCCTGAAAATGTTACACATCATTCGGGAAGACAGGCAAACTAATATAAGCGTACTGGAAGAAGCAAAGATTGCCAGGGTCGAAGCGATGATTCCGGTCATGTTGTGCGGATGCCTGATTATCGTCTTCCAAAGCAACTACTCTATTCCGAACTTAAAAATGGAAAGCGTAATGCTGATGGTCAGCAAAAGAGGTTTAAAGACTGTCTCAAACTGAAAAAAATTAGTATAAACACTGACAACTGGGAAACACTGGCCTGCGAGTGCTCCAGTTGGAGAACAGCCTTTACCAAAGGTGTCATGGGCTTTGAAGGTGCTCAAACTCAGGACAAAAGGGAGAAATGTGCTAAGAGGAAGGCACTCTTGGCAAATCCACACCGTGATCAACTCCTGCCCGGAAACCAATGTCCCCACTGTGGAAGGACGTGTGGATCCAGAATTGGCCTCCACAGTCACTTACAGACTCACTGTTAAGACTGTGTTCATGGAAGACAATCTTACTCAGCTACAAAGATCGCCAAAGAAGAAGAAGAAAAGGATATGCACCAAGGTGTGCATTTATATCATTCCCTGCATGCTCTGTAGTGACTTCTGTACAGAAATAGACCTTTCAGTGTCTCTTAGCCTTGTTGGTGAAATGAAATCTCTAGGTTCATAGGCTGTATCCCTCTGATCACCAGATGCACAGCTAAAGCACCAGGGGTTGGTCAACCTCACTCCGACCTGCTTATGAGCTTTCTTGCTGTTGGAAATTAGAAGGAACTTTTCTGATCCAGCAAGGCAATTTCTTACACTCTCAAAACTGCTTAGAGGAAGCACAGGGAGTCAGAAGAACTGTTCTCTGGCACTTTGCCCATCTTTATTCATTTCAAATGTGTAAAGGGTGAGATTGGGATGACAAAGGCGAGCATCTCTTTGCTGAAACCCTGTCATCTCTCTGTCGGCTGTTGCCGGCTGCTTGGATTTTCAGTCGTGGCAACAATAGATGTGCCCACGTTTGACATAAAACAATGTTTATAAGGTTTGTGGGTTTTTGTGCTTTTTTAAAAAAAAAGAAATTCTTGGTTTTGACAGAGATTGGTTTTGAGGATGGGCCAATAAAGCCCTGTTTGGGACAAAAGGGATGAGACTGAATGCAATTTTTTACTTTTCATCGCAAGCTTTCTCACCTGTTTGAAGGTTCCTTCTGTATGTGTCATTCCCAGGCTGTTAGAAGTTAAATCTTTTGTTAAATTATTTAGAGCTTTTCAGATTGCCAACCCAAGCAGGATTAAAGCTGTATATATTTTTGTCTTCTTTATTTTTCCTCTATCCTATGGTCTGCAGGTATCTGTTTTTACTTTACAAAACAGCAAACATAACACCAAAAAGAAAAGAAAAAAACACACCCAACATCCATTGCAGATGTAGTGTTGCAATGTTTGGTTGTTTTTAAAGTAGCAAAGATGCAGAGATGATTTGTAGAGTCGTATTTAACATTATGCTCTTCTTTTGGGAGCAAATCACCTATCCTTCACCTCAAAGTTTGTAAACATTTCCCCCCCTTGATTTCTTATGCTGATTCACAGAGAGTTCAGTCAAAGGCCTAGTTCCCATTCTTACCTGGGTGGTGACAATCTTTGCATGGAGAAGGTGAGGCTGTCTGTCCCTCACATCCTCTGCTCACCTAAAGTCATGTGCATCATGCCTTACATCTGAAAACTTGAGCTGTTTTGAGGGTTTCCCCTCATTTTCTGCAGGTGTAAAATTACTCAAGCGAAACAGCTGTATGATTGTGCTTCAGCACATAGTGCCAGCATCGAGCATAGGTGACAACTCCTAGGGGCCAAGGTCTGTTCACCCCCCACAATAAAATATTTGAGGGGGGTGGGGGTGGGTCCCCAAAGTTGATGGTCATTGCCATTCAAATGGCGTGCATGTGCCACATGTTGTGATTATGTGGGGCAGGGCTGACCTGTCCCCCTCCCCAATATTTTATTCAGTTTGGCATCCCTCACATCAAGTATTTTGTTGTGTACACAGTGGAAGGGAGGGGAATACGCCATCTCCTCTACATACAAAAACTGATGCTGCCTGAGCAAGTGTTTGAACTGTGTGACATGAACAGGCTGGTCATCAATGAGGCAATCACCTCAGGAGGCAGAATCCACAGGGGCGGCCGATTATGATTAAGTGGAGTATGGGGAGAAAAACCACCAAATCTTCCCAGCTGCCCAAAATAAGCATGTTCCAGGAACTCTTGGCACACCCACCCCCATATTGATGAAATGCCCTTGTGGGGTTATCCACCAGACCACAACCCCACAGAGGGTACTCAGCCCCCTCTCCAGAGCCTGCATGACCTTGGGGTCAGCCACCGTCTCTCTAGCTAACTTACCAGCTAACTTGCAAACTAATGCCAGTGTACCGGAAGAAGCAAAGACCAACAGTGTCAAAGCAATGATTCTTCAACATCACCTTCGTTGGACCGGTCATGTTGTGCAGATGCCTGATCTTCCAAAGCAACTACTCTTTTCCAAACTTAAAAATGGAAAGCGTAATACTGGTGGTCAACAAAAGAGGTTTAAAGACTCTCTCAAGGCAAATCTTAAAAAATGTAGTATAAACACCGACAACTGGGAAACACTGGCCTGTGAGCGCTCTAATTGGAGAACAGCCTTTATGAAAGGTGTCATGGGCTTTGAAGGCGCTCAAACTCAGGACAAAAGGGAGACATGCGCTAAGAGGAAGGCACGCTTGGCAAATCCACACTGTGATCAACTCCCATCCGGAAACCTATGTCCCCACTGTGGAAGGACGTGTAGATCCAGAATTGGCCTCTACAGTCACTTATGGACTCACTGTTAAAATAGTGTTTATGGAAGACAATCTTACTCAGCGACAAGTGATCACCAAAGAAGAAGAAGCTAATTTGCCTCACAGGATTTATGTGAGGGCAGGATGGAGAGGTGGCAGGAGGGAGAAACTTGTAGCCCACCCTGAGCTCCTTGGAGATGATAATTAAGTCAGAGGCAGGGTTCAGAGATGTTCTTTGTTCCTCATAGGGCAGCCCACCTCTTCCCACTCCCTTTCCTTCAAACCAACAAACACGTTACAATTTTGTCTTGCTATTTTACCTCACTCTTTTTACTCCTCTCCTTGGTTCTTCCTCTGTCCACTTTCCTCCCTCAATGCCCTCTCTTGCTTCCAAAGCAGAAACAGTCCTTCTGTCAGGCTTCGGGGACTTGGCTTCCTCCTCGCCTTTGGCCATAGATAAGCAGGACAAAGTGAAAAGAGGCACTTACCATTTAAAGAGTCTTTAATGATCACAGCAAAAGAACAAAGCAGGCATTCTAAGAATGAAAGTGTTCCCAATTCAGGTTTCCACCCACTCCCACCCCCCCGTCACTTCTGCGCCTTGCAACCTGATCTCGCAACCACTGTGCTTTTTGTGTAGCTACCTTATCTGCTCTACGTGACCTTGGACTGATAGGCTGGACACTTTCCAGTGAGAGAGAGTCTGTTAGCTCTCTCCCAGTTCTTCTTCACTTTGCTGTTCACCCTCCAGTTCTTCCCAACTTTTGTCTTCAGAACTATGCCCCTCTGCAAACCACTGTTCCAAATCTATACTGCTCCACTGCTCCTGGGCAGCTTCAGGATCCTGGTCAGAAGCAGGGGGAAAGGGGAGGCTCCCACCATTCCTCATTAGAGCAGCACTCCTCAGCCTGGTTCTCATGCATCACCCTCTATTTCAGAATACCTGGTTTTACGTCCAGATAGTTGAAGAGGGTGGAGAGCCTGCCTCAGCATAGAATCATAAAACTGCAGATTTGGAAGGGACCCTGAAGGTCACCTGGTCCAACCTCATGCGGTGCAGGAATCCTGCCCACAGCTGTCCCTGGTTGTGTTCAAACCACCAACTTCCTAGTTAACAGCCAGACACACTGACCCTTTGTGCCACTGAGGGAAGCATCTCCTCCATCATCACACAACCTCATTCTTGCCATACATCATAGAATCATAGAATCATAGAGTTGGAAGAGACCACAAGGGCCATCGAGTCCAACCCTCTGCCAAGCAGGAAACACCATCAGAGCACTCCTGACATATGGTTGTCAAGCCTCTGCATAAAGACCTCTAAAGAAGGAGACTCCACCACACTCCTTGGCAGCAAATTCCACTGTCAAACAGCTCTTACTGTCAGGAAGTTCTTCCTAATGTTTAGGTGGAATCTTCTTTCTTGTAGTTTGGATCCATTGCTCCGTGTCCGCTTCTCTGGAGCAGCAGAAAACAACCTTTCTCCCTCCTCTATGTGACATCCTTTTATATATTTGAACATGGCTATCATATCACCCCTTAACCTCCTCTTCTCCAGGCTAAACATGCCCAGCTCCCTTAGCCATTCCTCATAAGGCATCGTTTCCAGGCCTTTGACCATTTTGGTTGCCCTCCTCTGGACACGTTCCAGTTTGTCAGTGTCCTTCTTGAACTGTGGTGCCCAGAACTGGACACAGTACTCCAGGTGAGGTCTGACCAGAGCAGAATACAGTGGCACTATTACTTCCCTTGATCTAGATGCTATACTCCTATTGATGCAGCCCAGAATTGCATTGGCTTTTTTAGCTGCCGCATCACACTGTTGGCTCATGTCAAGTTTGTGGTCAACCAAGACTCCTAGATCCTTTGCACATGTACTGCTCTGAAGCCAGGTGTCACCCATCTTGTATTTGTGCCTCTCATTTTTTTTTGTCCAAGTGCAATACTTTACATTTCTCCCTGTTAAAATTCATCTTGTTTGTTTTGGCCCAGTTCTCTAATCTGTCAAGGTCGTTTTGAAGTGTGATCCTGTCCTCTGGGGTGTTAGCCACCCCTCCCAGTTTGGTGTCATCTGCAAATTTGATCAGGATGCCCTTGAGTCCATCATCCAAGTCGTTGATAAAGATGTTGAATAAGACCGGGCCCAAGACAGAACCCTGTGGCACCCCACTAGTCACTCTTCTCCAGGATGAAGAGGAACCATTGATGAGCACCCTTTGGGTTCGGTCAGCCAGCCAGTTACAAATCCACTGAGTGGTAGCATAGTCAAGACCGCATTTTACCAGCTTCTTTACAAGAATATCATGGGGCACCTTGTCAAATGCCTTGCTGAAATCAAGGTAGGCTACATCCACTGCGTTCCCTTCATCTACCAGGCTTGTAATTCTGTCAAAAAACAAGATCAGGTTAGTCTGACATGACTTATTTTTCAGAAATCCATGCTGACTATTGGTGATCACAGCATTCCTTTCTAGGTGCTCACAGACTGTTTGCTTAATGATCTGCTCCAGAATCTTCCCTGGTATTGATGTCAGACTGACTGGGCGGTAATTATTTGGGTCCTCTCTTTCCCCCTTTTTGAAAATAGGGACAACATTTGCCCTCCTCCAGTCTGCCGGGACTTCGCCTGTTCTCCAGGAATTCTCAAAGCTGACTGCCAGTGGTTCTGAGATCACATCTGCCAGTTCTTTTAATACTCTTGGATGCAGTTCATCTGGCCCTGGAGACTTGAATACATCTAAACTAGCCAAGTATTCTTGTACTATCTCCTTAGTTATTCTGGGCTGTGTTTCCTCTGCTGAATCATTTGCTCCAAATTCTTCAGGTCGGGCATTGTTTTCTTTATCGGAGAAGACTGAGGCAAAGAAGGTATTGAGGAGTTCAGCCCTTTCTGTGTCCCCTGTTTGCATTTCACCATCTTCTCCTCTGAGTGACCCCACTGTTTCTTTGTTCTTCCTTTTGCTACGAACATACCCATAAAAGCCTTTTTTGTTGCTTTTAACCTCTCTAGCAAGCCTGAGTTCATTCTGTACTTTAGCTTTTCTGACTTTGTGTCTACACGTGCTGGCTATTTGTTTGAATTCCTCTTTGGTGGTTTCCCCCCTTTTCCATTTTTTGTACACATCCTTTTTTAATCTTAACTCAGTTAAAAGTTCTTTAGATAGCCACCCTGGCTTCTTTAGGCACCTTCCATGTTTCCATCTCATTTGTATTGCCTGAAGTTGTGCTTTTACTATCTCCCTCTTAACAATCTCCCAGCCATCATGAACTCCCTTTCCTTTTAGTATTACTGTCCATGGGATCTCACCCAGCACTTCCCTAAGTTTTATGAAGTCGGCTTTCTTAAAGTCAAGAAATTGAGTCCTAGTATGCTTGGCTGCTCCTTTCCGCTGTATAGTAAACTTCAGAAGAGCATGATCACTTGCGCCTAATGATCCTTCCACTTCTACCCCACTAACCAGGTCATCAACATTGGTTAGGACCAGATCTAAAATGGCTGTTCCTCTTGTTGCTTCTCCCACTTTCTGGACAATGAAGTTGTCTGCAAGGCCAGTGAGGAATCTGTTTGACCTTATGCTCTTGGCTGAGTTTGACATCCAACAAATATCCGGGTAATTGAAGTCCCTCATTACTACTATCTCCCTTCCTTTTGCATGCTTGGCCATCTGTTCCAGGAAGGCATCATCTATGTCCTCCGTTTGGCTTGGGGATCTATAGTAAACTCCCACAATGAGGTCACTGTTATTCTTCTCTCCCTTAATTTTGACCCAAATGCTCTCACTTTGGCTTTGAGGTTCTAAATCTTGGATCCCTGACATATAACGCCACTCCTCCTCCTTTCTTGTCTGGTCTGTTTCTCTGAAATAGATTGTATCCCTCCATTATTACATTCCAATCGTGGGACTTATCCCACCAGGTTTCAGTGATGCCTATTATGTCATATTTAGTTTGCTGTACCAAGAGCTTAAGCTCATCTTGTTTATTTCCCACGCTTTGCGCATTAGTGTACAGACATTGAAGTCCATTAATCATTCCCCCATGTCTCTTATTTAAGGAATTTTCCTCCCACCACTAGGTCTGCGTGCTGTTTGCTCCATTTGGTCTATGACATTTGGATGATCATCTTCATCAGTTGATAGACTCCTATCTTCAGGAGCACTGTCTCCCCCCCCCCCCACATTAGTCAGTTTAAAGCTCTCCTGATGAGGTTTCTGAGATTTTTGGCAAAAACATTCCTCCCAACCGTTGTGAGGTGCAGCCCATTGCTTGCCAGAAGTCCATCTTCAAGAAACTGCAGTCCGTGATCTAAGAATCCAAACCGTTCCTGTTTACACCATTTGCGAACCCAGCTGTTCACTTCCACTGTTTTTCCCTCTCTCCCTGGGCCACGTCGTTCAACTGGGAGGACAGATGAGATGACAATTTGTGCATTTAATTGCTTCAATTTCCTGCCCAGAGCCTCGTAGTCTCTTTTGATCTTCTGGAGGCTATTGCTTGCAGTGTCATTGGTTCCCACATGAACCAAGAGGAAGGGGTATTTGTCAGTGGGTTTTATGATTCCTTGCAGTCGTTCAGTTACATCTTGGATCTTAGCCCCGGGGAGACAGCACAATTCCCGAAACATCTTGTCAGGCCCACAGATCACTGCTTCTGTTCCCCTCAGTAGGGAATCCCCTATCACCACTATATTTAAAAAGTTATATTTGGAATTTTTTTTGGGAACCCCTGGAAAAGTTTTTAATCTTTATTTGCACTGTTTACACTTATGATCAGGTTGCTTCATTTTTTTAAAAAAATATATTTTTAGGGAAATAATCATATAGTCAAATCTGACTGGCTATGTACAATGTAGTGTCTTGGTCCCCGATTGGCTAGGATTACCCATGTGACCAATCTAGAATGAAAAAAGAAGGATCGGTCAGAGGGAAAAATTGTACAGAACAGAAGCAACTGGGGAAATAATGGCGAATAAGATCAAAGAATTATTATTTGCACACATACATATTTTGAGGGGAGCATTCTACCCCACTGAAATAGGCATTTTCAACCTGAAAATCAGAACTGAAGTATATTCAGCACAGTCCTAATTACAGCCATTCAATTTAATTCTGACCCACTCCACATTAAATGGGTATAAAAGCCTTTTTCCACAATGTGAATTTTCATCAGAATTTCTTTGTTTCACAGTTTGGAGGTCCCTTAAGACGTGATAACTACAAAGCAACCTCGAATAACAGGAATGTAGGAACAGATGTTATTTGGGCTCCTGCGCATAATAAAGGATTTCAAGGATCCCCGATGCCCAATTATCTAAACAGTTATTCTTTCTATTCCATGCATTATAAATCTAGTTCGGGCTAGACAAACAAAATCAAGAGAGTAGTTAGTGTTCAGGTGATGTGGATCAGAAGAGACACATCAACACACAGGGCATCACTTTATCACCCTCAGCACACGTAACATAACCAAATATGCCTGCATTCAAATGAGATCAATTAATCCTGTAATAATTATCGAACTACCATGTGCACAGAGGGTAATTATTGTCTTATTATTTCTGTATTATACGCTAAAGTATTATAATGAGATGTAGAAAGTGTAATTTACATGGGAAGTAATCCTTCTTTTCCAAAGTTCATGTATAATTAACAAGCAAAACGGGGGTCTTGCCTAGTGCTTAGTTTCCAGAGAAAGAGATGCTGGAGATCAGGTCTCTCTTGAAATGCCATGTCTGGATCGGGAAGGCTTTCCCTTATACATCCTCGGTCTGGAGAGCTGGGAAGTGAAAGAAATGCACTCTGCCCCTCCCCAGTAGTGTGGAGAGGGGGCTTCCTTATGTGGTTACTACCTATGTTCCAACTTCCAGCCATGGCGGAGAAAGAAATTGCATCCTGAGCACCAGAGAACCATGGAAGAAATCAACCTGGCCTATGACTGAGATTGGTCTTGCAACAGTGGTGGGATCTATTGTGTGAAAGATTCACCTCTCAACCCAAAGAGCCAATGCAGGGTTGTAAGTAGAGCTTTGAAAATGGACTTGCCAGATCTGGGCTCTGCTGTGATGCTCAGTGGACTAATTATTGCCTCTCGGCTTAACCTACCTCAAAGAGGTATTGGTGGGTAGGTGTGGAGGACTCCCTGGTTCTGAATGGGGTAACTGTGCCCCTGAAAGACCAGGTGCCCAACCTGGGAGTCATTTTGGACTCACAGTTGTCCATGAAAGCCAGTGTGGTGTAGTGGTTAAGAGCAGTGGACTCGTAGTCTGGTGAACGGGGTTCGCTTCCCCGCTCCTCCACATGTAGCTGCTGGGTGACCTTTGGCTAGTCACACTTCTCTGAAGTCTCTCAACCTCACTCACCTCACAGAGTGTTTGTTGTGGGGGAGGAAGGGAAAGGAGAGTGTTAGCCGCTTTGAGACTCCTTCGGGTAGTGATAAAGAGGGATATCAAATCCAAACTCTTCATGGAGGTGCAGGCCAATTCTGTGTCCAGGGCACCTGTATACCAGCTCCATCTGGTACGCAGGCTGAGACCCTACCTACCTGCAGACTGTCTCGCCAGAGTGGTGCATGCTCTAGTTATCTCCCGCTTGGACTACTGCAAGGCGCTCTACATGGGGCTACCTTTGAACAACTAATCCATAATGCAGCAACTAGACTGGTGACTGGGAGTGGCCACCGAGACAATATAACACCGGTCCTGAAAGACCTACATTGGCTCCTAGTACGTTTCCAAGCACAATTCAAAGTGTTGGTGCTGACCTTCAGAGCCCTAAAAGGCCTTGGCCCAGTGTACCTGAAGCATCTCCACACCCATCGTTCAGCCCGGACACTGAGGTCCAGCTCCGAGGGCCTTCTGACGGTTCCCTCACTGCGAGAAGTGAGGTTACAGGGAACCAGGCAGAGGGTCTTCTTGGGAGTGGCGTCCGCCCTGTGGAACTCCCTCTCATCAATGTCAAGGAAATAAACAACTATCCGACTTTTAGAAGACATCTGAAGACAGACCTGTTTAGGAAAGTTTTTCATGTTTGATGTTTTATCGTGTTTTTAATGTGTTGGGAGTTGTCCAGAGTGGCTGGGGAAACCCAGCCAGATGGGTGGGGTATAAACAATAAAAAAATTATTATGATGTAGAAAATATTTTTTTAAAAACACTTTTTGGGAGAAATATAGAATTCTTTCATACTTTCTGCATGCCCCGTGATCATATTGTAAAGTAGTTGTGTTCTATGTTATTAATCAAGCACTACTAGGAGTTACAGTGGTACCTCGGGTTACATACGATTCAGGTTACAGACGCTTCAGGTTACAGACTCCGCTAACCCAGAAATAGTACCTCGGGTTAAGAACTTTGCTTCAGGATGAGAACAGAAATCGTGTTCCGGTGGCGCGGCAGCAGTGGGAGGCCCCATTAGCTAAAGTGGTGCTTCAGGTTAAGGACAGTTTCAGGTTAAGAACAGACCTCCAGAATAAATTAAGTTCCTAACCCGAGGTACCACTGTATTTCTTTTTGTTTCCCGATGCCATCCTTAGTCTGTGAGCTACAGTATGCAAATGAGAGGGGCTAGCAGGCACAGTGCAAAGTACACCCACCCAATGCTGGCATTGCAACTGCTTACCTGGTTGGGGAAGGGTGTGTGTGTGAGGTTGGGGCCACAACAGTTGCACCAGCAGCGCCAGCACTGCCAATCAGGTGCTCCTGTCACTGCAATCCCAAACTCTGCAAAGCTTTGCCTCACATCTATCTAGCTCACGGGTCAGCAAACTTTTTCAAAAGGGGCCGGTCCACTGTCCCTCAGACCTTGTGGGGGGCTGGACTATATTTTGAAAAAAATAAATGAATGAATTCCTATGCCCTGCAAATAACCCAGAGATGCATTTTAAATAAAAGGGCACATTCTACTCATGTAAAAACACACTGATTCCCGGACCATCAGTGGGGCGGAATTAGAAGGCGATTGGGCCAGATGTGGCCCCCGGGCCTTAGTTTGCCTACCCATGATCTAGCTCCACAAAAGTGACGTCGGTATTGGGAATGTGGCTCTGCCCCACTGTGGCAACTAAGGGCAAGGGATGGTAAGGTTAGAAAACAAGGTTTCAATTAATGGAGGCCTTTAGCAGGCCTGAGAAAAGAGGCAAGGGAAAGGGGCTGTAGCAGAGAAGGCAATGTGAGAGACCTGAGGAGAAATGAAATGAAAAGAAAAGAAGGGCAGGCAGAGAACAGAACAGGAAAACAGTGAACTCTGATAGGCTGAAAGACCTGCGACAGAAACTGCCACCCAGCTGGCACAACTTACGTATTTAACTGCTGCCAAATAACCTGCAGTGGTTTGGACTGGGTTACTGTGAAATGTTTCTTTTATGTATTTGGTTTCATAATTGTTTGTTAACGGGTTGGATTTACAGTTTTGAGCTTTATGAGCTGCAGCTATATTTTTACATTCATGGGACGCCAGCGTAAGTGCCCGCCTGCCCCTCCTCATCCAGGTCGCCAAACCGTGGGAAATTATAAGGGATCCTGCAATGCAAAATGCTGGGCTGTGATCGAACTACATGTTTCCCCAGGCGCAGCTGTGGAAGGTGGAGGTGCACTTTCAGTTTGGACAATCTTGAGCCACAGCAGGCCACTTCAGAGAGGTTTGGGGCATATCTGAAGCGAAGTTGGTTTCCTCCGCGTATGAGCTGATACAAAACAGGCTCTTGTCAAAGCTTCAAGGCTGACTCAGAGGGTTGCAACGACACAGACAGTGGGTTGTCTCCAATGCCAGTCCTACTCAGAGTAGCTCCCTTGAAATTAATGGAGATAAGTAATTTAGGTTACAGGTCTACTCTGAGTCAGTCTGGGGTTGGTTGCAGCCCAATGTCTCTGCAAAAGGGGGAAGGAGAGGAGCCACGTATACTTTTGTAACAGACATCCCTGGTTTTATCAGGGCTCTTCTTATTTTTACTTCTAATCACAGTGCTTTTGAAATGGATGTACAGTGGTACCTCAGGTTAAGTACTTAATTTGTTCCGGAGGTCTGTTCTTAACCTGAAACTGTTCTTAACCTGAAGCCCCACTTTATCTAACGGGGCCTCCTGCTGCCACTGCGCTGCCGGAGCACGATTTCTGTTCTCATCCTGAAGCAAAGTTCTTAACCTGAAGCACTATTTCTGGGTTAGCGGAGTCTGTAACCTGAAGCGCATGTAACCTGAAGCGTATGTAACCCAAGGTACCACTGTTTTTCATTCATCATAACCTAACCTTCATTCATCACACCTATACAACTGAAAATGTGCAGGTTTTCAGTTGTATAGGTGCACCTCTGTGAAGTATGGTATTTTCACACAAATCCCCCACAACATATACAGCATGGGGTAAGTGAAACCTCTCCCCACAACTTTAAAGACCCCCTTTCCATAAAACCCCTACAGCTATCTATATATAATTGGCAGGCTTCAGTCCCTCAGAAGGGCCCACTGTGCCTGCAAATTTCATCCACTTCAGCCAAAAAGTCAGTTCTTTGGCTGACTGCATCTCCCAGGGTTGGGAGCAGCCACCTTTTACAGAACTGGGGTAGACCGGAGTGAAGCCTGCTCCACTCCGGTCCGCCCCCAAGCCCTGCCCACCCACTGAGGTCAGGTAGGCCAGAATTCAAATATCAGGAGGCTGGAAAACCCACCTATCCAATTGTCTGGCAAAGAGATTTCCCCAAACACCAGCTGCCTTTGCCAAGTGTTGCTCCTCAGACAGAAGGAGCCTGCCACCATGGAGCCACAACAGCTGCCCACCCGAAGACTGTGTTAGCAGCCATTGGTAGGCATATAACTATAGCCATTTTCTTGTCTCTCCATGGAAGTCAACGGGGAGACCTTTGGAGCATTAAATTTTCTTACTCAGATACAAGTTGAAGCGGATGTCCTCGGAAGTGGCCTGAGAAGAAGTACCCAAAAGTGCCAAAGGAAGTATCTGAAATGACTCTTGACTTCAGTTCACTCCCTAAATGGTGGGAAGAAGGGTTTGGCTAGGCTCCTGTGAAAACTGCGCTTCGCAACAGCTTCAATGCTATACAATGCATATTTACCTAGGAATAAGACACACTGAACGCAGTGGGACTTCTGAGTTGTAATGAATAGGACTGCAGTGCTAATGACTGATAAGAAATTTTAAAAAATAAATGCATTTTCTGACTCACTGAATATCTTGGCCCAGTCCACTGTCTAAAGTTCATTTGTTTTTTCTTCACTCCTCCTTTAATTTTTACTGACAGAAACAGAGAAAAGAGCCCAACTGACCCCCACCCACAATTCAAGAAATGCTGTAATGCCATTTTAAATGATGAATGAAAACAATTCTGCCGTGCTGCATTTTAAAGAAATGTAATCAGAGTCATTTTAGATATTGAAAGATAGAGAAAATTCCAGGCTGTGGTAGAAGCGATGGCATAGATAAAAAAGGGGGGGGGGTGAGCAAAAAGCAAGAGCCGAATGAATACGATTAAATTTATTGTTTCCCGTCTATCTAATCTTCATGCTCTTTTCTATGAAAGTATTTTATTTGAAGCTGTATTTGTAAACATTTCCAAAACTCAGATTGCCTCAAGCCTCTCTCTTTATTGCATATTTTAGTACTGAAGGTCCACTGTTGATTTTACTGCCATTGCCCTCCCAAACCAATAAATAAGCCATTGCTGGTGTGCAGCCACTGAGTCCCAGTAAATAGGGTGCAGTCGTCATACTTTTTTCATAGTAAAATCTCTCCATATGAAGTCAAAGGTATGAACTTCCTTCTAAAAGCAGTAAAAGAAAGAACAGGAACTGGTCCCTGCCACTGACATCAGTTGGCAGCTTGTGGACCTCATCTTCCCTCACTGTGAGAAGTGAGGTTACAGGGAACCAGGCAGAGGGCCTTCTCGGTAGTGGCGCCTGCCCTGTGGAAAGCCCTCCCATCAGATGTCAAGGAAATAAACAACTATCTGACTTTTAGAAGGCAGCTGAAGTCAGCCCTGTTTAGGGAAGTTTTTCATGTTTGATGTTTTATCGTATTTTTAATACAGTGCTACCTTGGGTTACATACGCTTCAGGTTACATACGCTTCGGGTTACAGCCTCCGCTAACCCAGAAATAGTGCTTCAGGTTAAGAACTCTGCTTCAGGATAAGAACAGAAATCGTGCTCCAGCGGCACAGCAGCAGCAGGAGGCCCCATTAGCTAAAGTGGTACTTCAGGTTAAGAACAGTTTCAGGTAAAGTACGGACCTCCGGAACGAATTAAGTACTTAACCCGAGGTACCACTGTATTCTGTTGTGAGCCACCCAGAGTAACTCTTGTCATGTTGTAAGCGACCTTGAACATTGATTTAACTATGGAAAGGCAACATACAAATAAAATGATGAATGAATGAATGAATGAAACCCAGTCAGGTGGATGGGGTAGAAATAATAATAAAGCATTAGTAGTAGTAGTAGTAGTAGTAGTAGTAGTAGTAGTATCAGTATCAGTATTATTATTAATATTATTATCCCATTTCACATTCCCTCTTCCATATGCCTTCTCTGTAATGCCAGGAGCTACACTAGCTGCTTGGGGAGTAGAAAAGATCACTGTTTGGGGAGTAGAATTGGCCAGAGCAAAAATAGCAGGGGCATCCCACTCGTGTCTACCTACTGCTTGATGAGAGGACCATAGAGAAGCTTCTGGAGTACAAAAGGCTCTAAGGCATCTTTGTGTTTCATGATCTAAATGTGTCTGCCAAATTTTCAGCCTGGTGGCTGGGATACCCCAGACCTTTCACTGGAACATCTCTAGTGATGTCACTGGTGAGGGAGGGGCCTAAGCCTCAAAGCAAAGCAGCTTGCCTATGGAAGAAGAAGAGGAGTTTGGATTTGATATCCCGCTTTATCACTACCCGAAGGAGTCTCAAAGCGGCTAACATTCTCCTTTCCCTTCATCCCCTACAACAAACACTCTGTGAGGTGAGTGGGGCTGAGAGACTTCAGAGAAGTGTGACTGGCCCAAGGTCACCCAGCAGCTGCATGTGGAGGAGCGGAGACGCGAACCCGGTTCCCCAGATTGCAAGACTACCGCTCTTAACCACTACACCACACTGGCTCTCGGAAGTTCTGGTCTCTTAGAATCTCCTTCTGTTGGACTCTCCTTCTGTTGGATATGCCATTGTTAGAAGGAAAGTCCATCTTTCATATTTTCTTTTAAATTTCCCAATGGAGTCACACACCGGAACCAAAATAACCTTTAAAATGAAGACGTGTGTAATTAAAATCTGCTCCCAGTGAGGAAATGGTAGAAGAGGGTCATAGCATCCAATCTTTAATTTGTTGAATTGTAAATTATCTCCCATGTTGGATTAAAAAAAAAAGGATCTCTACTTCAGTTTTGGTAATGCATACATTTATTTCAATGTAATTAGTTCACCAGCAAAAAAGTAGATGACTCATCAACAAAAAATTTGAACCAGTTGACAATCCGATCTGCAACATACAATAGCAACAACAACAACTTATTTATTTATTTATTCATTCATTCATACATACCTACATACATACACACCCTGCCCATCTGGCTAGGCTTCCCCAGTCACTCTGGGCGGCTTCCAACAAAATATTAAAAATACAAGTGTTGATCCACACAGAACAGTAAAACTTTCGAATTAGATTTGAACTAGTGTTCAAATATTTGATCACTTAAATTATTTGATTAAAGGAAACTTTTAAGCAACTGAAAAGATGGCCCTGGATAATTGTACAGCAGTGTTTTTTTTAAAAATAAATATAAGTATATATAAAAGCTGCGGAAGATATGCACTTCCTTAAGGGGAACACGGGTAGGAGGCAATGCCTCTTCTAAGAATTGAACTTTATGCTATGCTGAATGCATGATTCAAACCAAAAAGAGAGAGATAATAGTGGTGTTGGTGGGATTCAGCAGCTGGGTGAAACCGGGTAGGGACCAGGAGTTTTCCTTCCTTCTCCTTTTCCATTCCCAATGAAAAAGCCCTTCCCCCAAGGTGCTGCCTAAGTTTGATGGAAAGTTCCCATTGGTGCCAAAGGGAGGCACATTACTGTGAGAAGGCATTCAGTGGGGGACATGGAAAGAAAGAAACAGCCAGGGAGAGGTGTGTGCATGCATGTGTGCATTAATGCATTCATACATGCCACCCTTCAGTGCTCTTCATTCCAACATAAAGATAAAGTAAAGGGACCCCTGACCTTTAGCTCCAGTTGCAAACGACTCTGGGGTTGCGGTGCTCATCTCGCTTTACAGGCCGAGGGAGCCGGCGTTTGTCCACTCCACAGACAGTTTTTCCGGATCATGTGGCCAGCATGACTAAGCCGCTTCTGGCGCAACGGAACACCGAAACCAGAGCAGCGCATGGAAACACCGTTTACCTTCCTGCCGGAGCGGTACCTATTAATCTACTTGCACTTTGATGTGTTTTCAAACTGCTAGGTTGGCAGGAGCTGGGACCGAGCAATGGGAGCTCACCCTGCCACGGGGATTCGAACCACCGACCTTTTGATCGGCAAGCCCAAGGCTCAGTGCTTTAGACCACAGCGCCACCCACCTCCCATAACTCCATTCCAACATAACTCTATCCAAATCATAAGATGAATATTGGATAGAACAGACCTGCCATAAATATCTTCTAACATCCCTACTCTGTTAGTAATACACTGAACTATGGACCAAAATGAAAAACTCAACACAACTTACTTCTGTGTGTGTGTGTGTGTGTGTGTGTGTATCACTGTACGTCTGGTTCTGAATTGTTCTTTCTTCTCTTTTTAAAAATGAGGCAAGTGTCCTTTCCTACTTACTGCAGTGCAAAATTAAGAAGGGATCTTTTGCCCTTGTCGTCTTCTTCTTTCCAGTCGGTCTCCACCTCCCCTTTGCTCCCTCAGCCTTCGCCATGCTGTTATTAGTTCATTAAGTGTTTCAGAAAGAAGGGGGGGAGGTAGGGTGTCCCTTTAATTTACTGCTTTCACATGGTACATTTGCTGGTGCAGGCCATGAAGATCGTGAGCTGAAGAGTCTCACTGTGCTTGTGTGAACTAAGTAATTATTATCTTCAGGCTTGACTTGCTGTCTCATAATTTCGGTAGTGCCTGGTGTCATTTTCTCATAAGACTATCTACATATAAACAGAGGGCTGTGTGATGGAGGACCATGAGATTTGAATATGAATTATCTCTTTGTTGTGAATTGTATCTTATGCATAAATTCATGGCTTTACCGTTTGTGAGTTATCAGAAGATATTTCATGGGTGGAAATCGTTCTCGTTATTCCACGTCTTAAATTATATTTTTCTTTCCCCCCGCTGCAGCTTTCATTCGACTGTGTTTTGTTTTCAATTTCGTTCTAAACAGAAGTTTATATTTAATACATTATATCAGTGCCTTCTATTCTGTGCAGACTCTTAAAGGCAAAGATTCCTTCCTTGTCCAATCTAATGGGGAGGGGGGACGACAGATTTCATAGGGCACATATTGATTTAGCCCATGAATCTCTTTATTGATGTATATGGAAGCGCTGTGAAAATTTTACCTTAAGAAAAGCCTCCTTTTGGTTCCTGAGCTTTTACACTCACTTGAAAGTCAAAGCGGCTGCAATTTGAGGTCATTTGAGACATCACGGGGTGAGGTTGGGGAAAAGAAGGTAAACATGTTCACAGCATGGAAGTTTTGTTTATTGACGATAAAGCCACCAAATTTTATAGAAAATGCTGTGTACAATAAATATTAGAACTGACCCCTTGGCCAAGATCAGCCGTGTTATCAGTTTACTACCTGATGTATCATCTCTCTGGAGACTATATTTCCTATTCTTGTAAGGCAATGGGTTCAATAATTCAATAGTCCTCCACCATCACTGCTATTATATAGGGGGGTGGGGTGGGGAACTATGTTGGAAGAGTAATTCTGAAGGACGACTTCTGGTATGAGGGGATTGAGACAATGACTGTTTCTTAAAACTTGCCAAGTTCATGCATAGTGAGAGTTCCAGAAAGAAGGAAATTGGTGTACATTTGCATGCACTATGTGAATGTCAGGCATATCTGACCTGGTAAATCTGTATCTGGGCTGTATCACTTCACCCTACAAGTGAGGCTGGCACTTATGACTCAATGCTTTTCTTACAAATCATTCTACATAGAAAACTATGTTTCAGGGAGAATGCCAAAAATGCTGGATTTCAATGTGCAAGGAGTATATATTTTTATTTCATAGAATCATAGGTAAAGGGACCCCTGACCATTAGGTCCAGTCACGGACGGCTCTGGGGTTGCAGCGCTCATCTCACTTTATTGGCCAAGGGAGCCAGCGTACAGCTTCCGGGTCATGTGGCCAGCATGACTAAGCCACTTCTGGCGAACCAGAGCAGTGCACGGAAACGCCCTTTACCTTCCTGCCGGAGTGGTACCTATTTATCTACTTGCACTTTGATGTACTTTCGAACTGCTAGGTTGGCAGGAGCAGGGACCAAGCAACGGGAGCTCACCCCATCATGGATATTCGAACCGCCGACCTTCTGATCAGCAAGCCCTAGGCTCTGTGGTTTAACCCACAGTGCCACCCGCGTCCCTCTTTCATAGAATCATAGAATTGCAGAATTGGAAGGGATCCCAAGGGCCATCTAGTCCAATCCCCCTGCAATGCAGGAATCTCAACTAAGGCATCCATGACAGATGGCCGTTCAACATCTGCTTAAGAAGAGAGCCCACAACCTCATGAGAGAGTTCCACTGTTGAACAGCTCTTACTGTCAGAAAGTTATTCCTAATGTTTAGCTGGAATCTCCTTTCTTGTAACTTGAAGCCATTGGCTTGAGTCCTACCCTCTGGAGCAAGAGAAAACAAGCTTGCACCATCTTCCATATAAGAGCCCTTTAGATATTTGAAGATGGCTTTCATTTCTTCTCTTCTCTAGGCTAAACATACCCAGATCCTTCAACCGTTCTTCATAAGTCTTGGTTTCCAGGCCCTTGATCATCTTGGTTGCCCTCCTCTGCACACATTCCAGCCTCTCAACATCCTTCTTAAATTGTGCTGCTCAGAATTGGACACCGTATTCCAGGTGTAGCCTAAACAAGGCAGAAGACAGCGGGACTCTTACTTCCCTTGATCTGGACACTATACTTCTGTTGATGTAGCCTAGAATAGTATTAGCTTTTTTTTTATTGCTGCATCACACTGTTGACTCATGTTAAGCTTGTGGTCCACCAAGACCCCTAGATCCTTTTCACATGTATTGCTACCAAGCTAGGTGTCCCCTATCTTATATTTGTGCTCCTGCCTAAGTGCAGAACCTGACATTTGTCCTTACTGAAATTCACTTCGTTAGTTTGCGCCCAGTTCTCCAATCTGTTAAGGGCATTTTGAATCTCGATTTATCCTTTACATCTGCAGGTGAGGCAGTGGATGTGCTGGATCGTTGTCTTGCCTCGGTAATGGACTGGATGAGAGCCAGATAAGACAGAGGCACTGTTAGTGGGTGGTTCCACAGACCGAATGGCTGGGAGGTTGCTGCTCTTGATGAGATTATTATTATTTTTTTTAAAAAAAGATATTTATTAAAGTTTCAGATAAAAAGAAACACATCAATAAAAACAAAAATTTAAAAGTAAAAAGAAAAATACCCAATACCCAATACACAATACAAAAAGAAAAGAAAAAAGAGAAAAAAACAGTTAAAAACAATTCTATCTTTTCATCACTACTTTGAATTTACTTATTTTCTGGACCTCCTCATACCTCCCTCTTTTGTATTCCAATCCAGTTTGTTTGTCCAGCAATTCCTTTCCCTCCTTTTTAATCCCAATCCTTAATCTCAATATAATATAACATTAAATTTTTACCTATTAATAGCCAATTTTCCATTCTTTTAACCTTTTTAATCCTGATCCTTAATCTTGATCTGTATATAACTTTAAAGCCTGTACAGCTAGAAACCACTTAATTTCAGTCCATCATCACTCTAACTTTCTTTAATTTTGCAATATTTCTGTAGGTAATCTTTAAATTTCTTCCAATCTTCTTCCACCGACTCTTCTCCCTGGTCACGGATTCTGCCAGCCATTTCCGCCAATTCCATAAAGTCCATCAGTTTCATCTGCCATTCCTCCAGTGTGGGTAAATCTTGTGTCTTCCAATGCTTTGCAATAAGTATTCTTGCTGCTTGTTGTAGCATACATAAAGAAAGTTCTGTCCTTCTTTAACACCGATTGGCCGACTATGCCCAGGAGAAAGGCCTCTGGTTTCTTCAAGAAGGTATATTTAAATACCTTTTTTAATTCATTATAAATCATCTCCCAGAAAACCTTAATCCTTGGGCACGTCCACCAAAGATGAAAGAATGTACCTTCAGTTTCTTTACATTTCCAACATTTATTATCGGGCAAATGGTAGATTTTTGCAAGCTTGACTGGGGTTATGTACCACCTGTATATCATTTTCATAATATTCTCTCTTAAGGCATTGCATGCCGTAAACTTCATACCTGTGGTCCACAACTGTTCCCAGTCAGCCATCATTATGTTATATCCAACGTCTTGTGCCCATTTAATCATAGCAGATGTCACCGTTTCATCCTGAGTATTCCATTTCAACAGCAAGTTATACATCTTTGATAAAATCTTAGTTTTGGGTTCTAACAATTCTGTTTCTAATTTTGATTTTTCCACCTGGAAGCCGATTTTCTTGTCCACACTGCGGCAAAACAGTTTGAGCATATTACACCGATCCCTGCCAATTAGTTTCTGAGCCCAATTCAAAGAGCTGGTTTTGACCTAAAAGGCCTTAAATGGCTCAGGACTGCAGTACCTATATGCTTCTCCCCATATGAATTGACTGGGCCCTTCAATCATCATCTGAAGCTCTTCTTTGTATGCCTCCTCCCTGAGAGGTCCAGAGAGTGGCAACATGAGAACGGACTTTTTCTGCGATGGCTCCCCATGTGTAGAGTGCTCTCCCCAGGGAGGCTCACCTGGCGACTTCATTACATATTTTTAGGTACCAGGCAAAAATCTTCCTCTTCAGCCAGGCCTTGGGCTGATTAACACACTATGGGAGATTAATGTGGGAGGGGGATTATTGGTTTGTTTTCGTTTTATTATGTATTTTGTGTTCTCATTTTGTATTTTTAGTTGTGAGCCACCCTGTGATATTCAGATGAAGGTGGTATACAATTAGAATAATAGGCTTTAAAATGTAACACCTGATGTGGCCTCCAAACACTGGAGAACATCAAGACTGAATAATCCAAATAACAGGTTTTACTCGGCAAATTAATCAAGTTGCAGATATTGCTGTTCTGAAGAAGTCTGATGCCAGGTCTGATGTCCTGACTTTACTGACATTCCTTTCACAACTCAGTAAGGCCTTGTTTGAGAGTGTGATACCTGGGATCAGGTGACACAATTGCGGGAGACCCAAGACTGTTTTGTCATGACCAATAATCTGAGGGCCACACGCCAGTGCTGGGCATGGCTGAAAAAAAATGAGGAAGATCACTGATGATACTGAGTGAGGCCAACCACACTCTCACACATATACACACATCCAGTACCTGTTGTTTTCGGCATCTGTCTTTCTTGAAGTGTGCCTCCAGGGGTGAAGTCAAAGTGCTGCGTTAGCAGTACTGAAGTGACCTGCCTGGGGCACAAGCCTGGACAGTGTGTATGGAGGTCCTGGGGTCCCAGATGACAAGACCCGCCTCTAGGCCTCGCTGATGTGGTCCAAAGGAAAGCAGAGCAACATGTTTGGCACCAGCTTGACTGCAGGAGTTGCCAGAAGGAGGCATACAAGGCCCCATCCAACTGTCTCAGGGACTCCACACCGGATTTGAGTAGGGTTTACTCAAATCCAGTGTGGTGTAGTGGTTAAGAGCGGTAGACTCACAATCTGGTGAACCGGGTTCGCGTCCCCGCTCCTCCACATGCAGCTGCTGGATGACCTTGGGCTAGTCACACTTCTCTGAAGTCTCTCAGCCCCACTCACCTCACAGAGTGTTTGTTGTGTGGGAGGAAGGGAAAGGAGAATGTTAGCCACTTTGAGACTCCTTCGGGTAGTGATAAAGCGGGATATCAAATCCAAACTCTTCTTGGCCTAGATGTCCTGCAAGGCAGTGGAGGTTTAGGATCAGAGATTTCCTGCTCCTAGATGGGCTTCCTTCCCAGGTTGATGAGCCCCATCTGCCTCTCACTTCCCCCTATATCACATGCAGAAACCCCCTTCTTGACTGTTTGATCCGCTATTGGTCTCACCCACTCAATCTGCCAGAGCCTACCTTTTCGTGCAGGAGAAGTCCCTAACTCATCAAGGGTTTGAGACCTTTTGGCTCCCCTCACCTTGCTGAACTGACCAGTCGGAGCCATTCGCAGGCTGTGGCTGCTCTCGCATGCGGAAAGCTTCTAGGAGCCACAGGTGAGAGAAGTATCTAGAACAATTTACATAATAAAGCTTTAGTATACAAAAACATCTATCCAACAGATGCACTTAAATCTCTTACGGTATACCCAATATACACATATACACACAAATAATAGTAATAATAATAATAATAATAATAATAATAATAATAATAATAATTTATTTATATACTGCCCTCCCCAGCCAAAGCTGGGCTCAGAGCAGCTAACAACAATAAAAGTAACACAGCATTCTAAAACCAATTCATTCTAAAATCAATTCAGAATCAAATTAATGGCAACCATTGGACTAGAGTTCAATGAGGATTACCAAAGGAGAAGGTCAGACTGTGCCTTGGCCAAAGGCCTGGTGGAACAGCTCTGTCTTGCAGGTCCTGCGGAAAGATGTCAAGTCCCACAGGGCTCTAGTCTCTTGTGGCAGAGCGTTCCACCAGATCGGAGCCACAGCCAAAAAAGCCTTGGCTCTGGTTGAGGTCAGCCTAAGCTCTCTGTGGCCCGTCACCTCCAAGGTGTTTTTGTTTGAAGACCGTAAGGTCCTCCGTGGGACATACCAGGAGAGGCGGTCCCGTAGGTACGAGGGTCCTAGGCCGTATAGGGCTTTAAAGGTTAAAACCAGCACCTTAAACCTGATCCTGTACTCCACCGGGAGCCAGTGCAGCTGGTATAGCACCGGGTGAATGTGATCCCACAGCGAGGACTCTGTAAGGAGTCTTGTCACAGCATTCTGCACCTGCAGGCGTACTGGCATACTGCCATTAGCCCCAGGAGAAAGAGTTTATTCCCCCTTGGGCGGATCATATCATTTCTGTGTTGCACAGTGATAGAGAGAGAGGAAACCCACTTCTCATCACACAGCCAAGAGAGGAGAGAATGGGTGGGAGCAAGCAAGGTTTGTGTGATGCCCTGGGAATCAGATTCAGAGGCTGAACCTGAGGAATCCCAGCCTGCACAGGAGTCCCCGCCTCCAGGACCAGCTGAGCCGGGGCTGGGGCTTGAACCTGAAGGGTCCTCACCTGTGCTGGATCCTCAGGATCAAACACCAGCTGAGTCTGCTCTGGCTCCGGAGGTGATGGAGGACGCATTGCCTGCAGGTGCTCCACTCTCAGCCCCATCAGGGGAAGAGGAGGTTGCCTCTGGGTCCGGTAACCCTCCAGCCTCTCCTGAGCTGCAGAGGCTCAGGGCAGAGAGGCAGAGGGAACTAAGTTCCCACAGGAGGAGTGCTTGCCTGCAGGCCAGGAGAGGCAAGTCACCTGTGGACCGGGACCGCCCTATGCCTCGGGGCAGATAAAAGCCAGCCAGCCCAGTCCCAGGTTGCAGGAGCAACATTGTTGGTAGCCTGTTCTTGCCTGCACCCTGTCCTGCTCTTCTGCCAGAGTTCCTGACCTCACCCGACTCCTTGCCTTGGATTTTGCTTCAGCCTTGACGGACAGCCTCCATACCACACCCTTGACCTTGGACTGGACCCAGACCATGCCACACGGTAACCCCCCGGGAGCAGCACAGTTGGGTGGGCTAGTCCAGAAGGTCATGCAGGCTGAATCCAGCCTGTGGGCGTGCATTTCTGCCCCCCTGCCCCCCACCTCTGCTTTATAACCAACAAATTGTCCAGCAGTTATGCAGCCAAGCCGTCTAGTGTTTTTGTGCCATTAGGAGCAGATCTTCCTCTGGAAAAAAGAGAAGGCCTGAATTCACAATTACATCAAGTCACTTATGGGAGTTTTCCTCTCTGAATTTTTTACCACTATGAAAACTGTATCAGGATGTGGTTCCCATTCACAGCATTAGCTGTGATAACATCAGAACCCATTTTCAACTCTCCGAGCTAATTGGAAACATCAAATCTTCTTTGCTCAAATTTAGTCATGCTTCATTTAAAAGTTAAAAGCAGCTCCTGGGAGAAGGGGAAGCTTCATTATTCAAAACCTCTTTTAGAAGTAGCATGGTTGAGTGGAATAATTTAAATACTTGTTTCTAAGCTTTGTTTTAGACCTTTCCCTCCTTCCTCCCCCTCCTTTATTTTTCAGAGAAAGAAATGTCATGTGTCATTTTGGGAAGAATTAGGCTCCCCCCACCAGTTGCCCAAGCCACATATTCTTATTGTAGAAACATCATTATCATGTGAAACATTCTCGTCAGCAAGACATATGGCAACAAGCTTGTTTAAAATAGCTTGTATGATTTCCAGATATAGGATGTTTTGGCATAATAGCAAAGGTTAAAAATACTTGCCCAGCTACATATTCATTGAAAAGGGCCATCTGTTCACTATTCTGGGTGCACTAAGTATATGATACAAAGGATGAGAGCTCAATTGTGTGACAGTATGAAACCCAGAAGGTTGTTCTTCCATCACACCAAAAGGGACACATTGCCGGGCCCTGCTCATCTGACTTCAATTTGCCGAGGTGAAATTTTGCTTTGCAAATCCCATTTGGATAGGATTGGCAGCAAATCAGTCCCTGAATGTTCACGTGGGAAGCGTTAGTCTGAATTTCTCTCTGAAGCTGCGGCAAAGAGTCGCCAAACTCCAAGTGTACTGGTTACAACATTTAACCTTCTCAGTGGATTTCCTTTGGGGCTCAATGCCTGCCCATGGAGGAGTCCCGCTGGGTTCATTATATGAATAGTATAAGCATGCTTAACCACTTCTTACCAGACATTTTTATCCAGCGTTTTCAGTGGGCCTTGCTCCTACATAAATGTGTGCAAGATTTCAGCCTCAATTTTGTAATCATATTGCATTCTCCCATATTTTGGATTTTTAAATCTTTTTTATTGATCTAACACCAAAGTTGTTAAATTTGAAAACTCATTTTAATACAGTGGTACATCGGGTTACCAGGACGCGGGTGGCGCTGTGGGTTAAACCACAGAGCCTAGGACTTGCCGATCAGAAGGTTGGCAGTTCGAATCCCCACGACGGGGTGAGCTCCCGTTGCTCGGTCCCTGCTCCTGCCAACCTAGCAGTTCGAAAGCATGTCAAAGTGCAAGTAGATAAATAGGTACAGCTCTGGCGGGAAGGTAAACGGCGTTTCCGTGCACTGCTCTAGTTTGCCAGAAGTGGCTTAGTCATGCTGGCCACATGACCCGGAAGCTGTACGCCGGCTCCCTCGGCCAATAAAGCGAGATAAGCGCCACAACCCCAGAGTTGGTCACGACTGGACCTAATGGTCAGGGGTCCCTTTACCTTTTTACATCAGGTTAAGAACTTAATTCGTTCTGGAGGTCTGTTCTTAACCTGAAACTGTCCTTAACCTGAAGCACCACTTTAGCTAATGGGGCCTCCAGCTGCTGCCGCATGATTTCTGTTCTCATCCTGAAGCAAAGTTCTTAACCTGAGGTACTAATTCTGGGTTAGCGGAGTCTGTAACCTGAAGCGTCTGTAACCTGAAGCGTCTGTAACCCAAGGTACCACTGTAATAGGTTTCTTTGGAAGAAATATTTTGAGTGATATGAAGCGAGGTGAACATCTGTGGTAGATCATCCCTGGTGGGTCATTCATACATACAAGTCACCAACTGGTGCTGCAGTCATCACTGTCAGGGCTGTCTTTAGCATATGCGCCGCCGGGGTGCAAAGATCTGCCCAGCGCCCCCAAATTTGGTTTAGCCCCAAATTAACTTTTATTATGCTTATGTCAGACCCCACACCTCTTTTAACGATTTCTGTAAACGAATTTGAACTCTGATGAAATCAAAACACAATTTGCAATGTTTCACTCGGGGTCAGCGGCACCTTTGACACGACTGATATCGCGCAGCTTGCATGCAGCCAGCAGGCAGGTGGCATGAGATCAGTCGTGTCAAAGGTGCCGCTGATCCCGCTGCCACATAGCAGCTCAATACAATACGTAACACAATATTTTGTAAGAGTTAATTTCGCGTGCACGGCGAAACACAATATTTTGTAAGAGTTAATTTCACGTGCACGGCACCGTTGAGAATGACAAGAGCCGTCGTTGACTCGTCTGATAAGCGCCACTGTTGTGAATAACAAGCACCGCCGCTGGCGCAGCATGTCTTTGGTAAATGAGCGCACAAAGTTGAAAGTCCTTTAGTGAAACAGTAGGTATACATTTCGGTAATGCCTAGGTATATATGTATTTTGTTCTTCTAGCTTGATCAAAATTATTTATTATTTCATAACAGGTAGATAGTTAAGAGCGTAGGCGGCTTCAGCAGTGGGTGCTGGGTGCCCCCCAGAATTCAGCACCCGGGTGCCCCGCACCCCTTGCACCCATGGGTAAAGATGGCCCTGGTGACTGTGGAACATACAGTGTGGAGATCTGACCTGACAACAGTTGTGCACCTCAAATTTCCCTGTGAAAAAGAGAGGGGTTCCCCCCCCTTTTACAATTATTGGAATAATAATTTTCTAAAATGTGTAGTGAGGAAGTGTGTACTATGTCACTTGCTTCTATATATACACTATGGATCACAAAGTCTAGCTATGGCAGGTACATGGGCATGGGCTGCATTGACCAACTTCTATAAAAAGGTCATGAGGGGGAAATATAGCACACCATGCTTTATATGAGATTTTAGTGCACCTCACTTGGAAAGAATGTACATTAGTGGAAAGTTAAGTGCTCGGCAGTTCATAAAAACTCTTGAACCTTGATTGGCAAATCTCCAGACCAATGTTAGACACCTGAGTTTACCAGTCTTCAGACAGTGGGAAGAAATTCTGAGCTCCATTTCACAAATGCACACTTCAAGACATCCAGCATTCACTGAAAGTCCTTGTTGCGACAGCTGCTCAACCTCTTGGGAACTAAATTATTCCAATACTTTTACGCTGTCCAAATACTAACTGCTGCTGTGCCCTTTCCATCGCTTCATAAAGGGACTAAAGTGGTTCATTGTTCAAAAGAGGTGATTGCACAAACCCAGAAGTGGTTGCTGAATCTGCCTTGGATTTTAAAAATGAGTTTGCAAGTTCAGGCTTGGCATTTGGAATTGGCCTTGGCACACCAAGCTTTCCCCCAATAAAATAGATCCTTTAAAGCCCTATACGGCCTAGGACCCCCATACCTACGGGACCGCCTCTCCTGGTATGTCCCACAGAGGAACTTACGGTCTTCAAACAAAAACATCCTGAAGGTCCCAGGCCACAGAGAGGTTAGGCTGACCTCAACCAGAGCCAAGGCTTTTTTGGCTGTGGCTCCGATCTGGTGGAACGCTCTGCCACAAGAGACTAGGGCCCTGCGGGACTTGACATCTTTCCGCAGGGCCTGCAAGACAGAGCTGTCCCACCAGGCCTTTGGTCAGGGCACAGCCTGACTCGTTCCTTTGGCAATCTTCACAGAACTTTAGCCTAATGGTTGCCATCAATTTGATTTGAATTAATTTTATAATGAAATGATTTTAGAATGTTGTACTATTTTATTGTTGTTAGCCGCCCTGAGCCCGGCTTCGGCTGGGGAGGGCGGGATATAAATAATAATAATAATAATAATAATAATAATAATAATTATCCTTTCAATCTAGACCCAATTCTGGATCCAGACCTGTTGTACTCCCAAGAAGGTGATTGCAAGTTTAATGTGATCTGACTGCCCCCCAACCCAATCTGCCTGGAATTTCCTATGTGCACCCACACCCTGTGTAAACATTCTTCCCTACCATGCCTTTTCCTGTTCTCAAGCAGAGGGGCAACAGTGGGGGTAGTGGCAGGGAGTTCTTGCTGGAAGCCTCCTTTCCTCTGAACGAGAATGCTCTGTTGGGAGAGACTTCCATGCTGAGAAGACCAGAATTCTGTAGAATAACTGAACTGATCAGGTTCCTCCAGAAAATGTATGTCACAGGGCTCATCTGCATCCCAGGCACAAGGAGGCCCAACACATCCAGTTTCCAGAGTGCCTGTATCCATAATTATTATAATCATCATTTATATCCCACTTTTCTACGTCTCACACAACCAAGACGACTCCCAATTAAAACAATATACGGCAACATCTCATACACTGAAAGGCTGAAATGCTCATTTTTTTTTTTATTTACTTTTATCACTGCAACCTCATTTGCATACATATTTATGATACCGTACCCATGTTGTAATTTTTCATTAATGGCTATAGAAAGCCTTGAAAGGATGTATTTACATATCAGTCAGGATCCAGTTCAATCTGCACCAAAAGCCTAGACCGATCAACGTGAGAAGCATTAAAGTTCTTCTGGCATTTCTAGATTTCCAATTTCCAATTATTAACCTCTTCTTCACCTCAAAGTGTTGCACTGAACTCCGAAGTGCACGCTGAATATTTTTAATTGTAAATATTTATGAAGTCACTATAGAACATACATATGCGCAAGGTCTCTTTGTAATATGAGCTAAACAATGATTAAGGTTTTGAGCCAAAGTAACCTAAATTTGATGGTAAGACTAGGTGGATTCTGAAACCTATGCATGATTTCTCCTATTTATATAATTTATCCTAGGGAGGGAAGCAGAGCTATGTGGTTCATTAAAAACCAGGCACTGACCATTGGGTTCAGATACTCTTCGGAGCTCTGAGATTTTATCAGAAATTGTCCTCATAGTTTCAAGCTTGGGGCTTGATTATTTTTTGCAATCATAAGCATAGCTCTAGAATGGCGCTGCAAAATTTGGAGTAGCAGTAAGTTCAGTCCCATTGAAACTAATGAGGCTGTGTACATGCTACACATTTAAACCACCATAGTTTACTGAATTCTTTGAGAAGCAAACTGTGCTTTGAATGTGCTTGAGAGATATAGTGTGTACACAGTCTGAGACTGCCAGTGTAACCCTATACATGTCTACTCAGAAGTAAGTCTAATTACAGTATGTTCAGTGGGGCTTACTCCCAGGTAAGTGAGTATAGAACTGCCGCTTGAAGGTAGTCCTTTCTAACATCTCCGGTTGAATTCAGTGGGACTTAGCTGCAATCCTAAACACACCTCCTAAACACACATAAGACTGTGTTATTAATCACAATTAATTTTCTCTGGATTGGAGCCAGAATGTGGAACTAAATGGATCTTGATCTGATATGGCAAAGTAGGTTTTTGTTTGTTTGGTTCTGTGCTTAAGCAAGCATAAGGTTATTTTAACTTCTAATAATAATAATAATAATAATAATAATAATAATAAATTTTATTTATATCCCGCCCTCCCCAGCCGAAGCTGGGCTCAGGGCGGCTAACAACAATTGCAATTTTAATTGCATTCTGGGGTTTTAATGGGTTAACACCAATATTTTATACATTAGTTTTATTTAATGCATTTTGGTTTTAGCGTAGCTTGCCTACTCAAGCCCTCGGAATGTGGTGTATAAGTATATATTCAAACTTACAGTTTAAATAGTTCCAGTTATTTCATTAAACCCCTTTACAGGGGGGGGGGGACCCCTTACTGTTTATAAAATCTAATTGCACAACACATTAACGAACCGTCCTTGACAGCAGACACTTCCATGATGACATATGATTTTCTTTTCTTGTTCAAGTTCTTAGCAGCCTACAGTAGTTATATATCAAACTCACTTTGACTTACAGCAGAGTTAAATGGCTCCTTGAGTGTGTGCCCTTTATCCCCCTGTTCTCATATTTGTAACCCTTTCAATTTCTTAATATCCCCCTTGTTTGACAGTACATTCTAACCTATGACACCAGGAAATCAGTCAATAAACTCACAGCGCTTTGATCTCCAGGATTATGGGATCTCGCTTCATGCAAAGGGAAAGTCAGTGCAAGCAAATAAAGAGACTTCAGGAACAAGAAGTGTTTCGTGACAAAGCAGACACCATTCTTAGCATACGCATTGCAAAAACTACTGCTCCTTTGAGCCTTTTCGCAAGACGAGGAATGAAAAGGATGTCTCATAAATTAAAGGTGTGTTTCCTGCTGTTAACTGATAGAGACATTTAGTTGTCACATTAAATGCTTCTTCCCTCCATAGGTTCCAGATTTCTTTTCCTTCCCACCCCAGTTGCCTTCCTCCATCCTCTCTACCCTGGTATCCATATTTGGGCCGTGAACATAAATGGGTACATAGAACTAGGTGCAGGATTGCAACCTAGGATTGCACCGAAGAACGGTTTCTGTATCTTCGCAGCGTATTTGGGGCAGTCCACATGATCACCTTCCACCAGGCAAGCAAGTTCAAAGAATTCAAACTCTCTTTGATCCACTAAGAATCGTAATCCCCAATCAATTCCAATACTTTAAAAAATGCACATTCATTTGTATTCGTCTCCTCTCAAACTCAGCTGATTATCATCCGCATTTGCAATTTAGTATTCCTGAGCGGTAAGGTTACATTTCAATTCAGAAGATGACCCTGGGATAGAATGGTTTGTCTGACCCAAATCTTCAGAATATGGTAGCACCATAGTCAGCAAATTCTTCAGAACGAAACTTTCTGTAGCGTTGACCAGGTGACAGGAGGGACATTGGGAAAGGAAACATTTGAAGGGAGAGTGAAAGATCCACAAGCAGTGAGTTCTGCCTCACATACAGAAAAACCTCCATGTGTTGTTTCTAAACATTCACACACACACCATACCCAATATATTTAGATGTAGCTTCTGGTATTATTAAAAAGTCAAGTCTACCCCCCTCCACATGAACAGTCAGGAGAAATCTTCTTGATACCTCCTGTAAAACATTTTGAAACTTCAACAGAAGAAGCTTTTCCTAGCATGGAGATGCAAAGAGGGCAAGCTTTATCTGTGACGTTGGTGCCTGTTAGGCAGTGTTTAATGAGAGAGAGAAGGGTAGTAACAACCACAGCTGCCAAACTGCATCAGATGTGTTTTGGGAAATGATTCAGTTTTTAAAAATCAATATAAGTTTAAGTAAGAGAGCCAGCCAACCCATCTCTGGGAACCACTGAGGCAGTGGGTTAAACATACATTGACAGGGGTACACAAGTCTACATCCCTCTACCCTTTCAGGGTAGAATGATTAGCTAGTAGGAAAATTCAATTGCATTAGTAAGACATAGTTTCCTCCTAGTTGTTCTGCACTGAAATCTCTGGAATCTCTGAAATGCCCTGGAGTATTAAAGACCACACAGCCTCCCAGGCTAGAACCTTGAACAAAATAATAATAATAATAATAATAATAATAATAATAATAATTTATTTATACCCTGCCCATCTGGCTTGGTTTCTCCAGCCACTCTGGGGGGCTCTCTGAACAGAATTAGTGATAATAATAATAATAATAATAATAATAATAATAATAATAATAATAAGCGATAAAACTTCAGACATTAAAAACTTCCCTAAACAGGACTGCCTTCAGTAAGATAGTTGCTTATTTCCTTGACATGTGATGGGATGAAATGCAGTTGCTGTAAGGTCTGCTGGTTCCTGAAATCTCAGAGATATCACCTTGGGATATTATTGTCTTAGATGTAGCTGAGGCTCCCCCCCCCACCTCTTTCCCCTAATATCCCAAATCCATCCATGTTTCTGTCGCTTATAATGAAGTGTTTTGGTCCTATTGCAATCACGCCACAGGGTTCAAACTTGGAGGCAGACACCTTGATTTGCTTAGAAGTGAGACAAAATAGTTGCAGACCCTTCAAAACTATATGGAATGCCCGCCCTGGAATGAGCTCATGTATCTCATATTAGTCTTTGATATCATTCCTAAAATGAACCATTGGACGGTTTGAATACAGATCTTGTAGCACAAAGTGCACATTGATCGGATGTCATTGCATGTTGTCATCCCTTTTCATTGCCGCTAATAAAACCCCAATAAGTGACCAATATTTGCATCTGAAAAAGCTTGCTTGGGCAATAGGCGAAAGCCTCAAGGAGGGCTGGATAATTGAGCTGTGTTATTTAAAGGCACAAGACATCAATCCCGCATCATTTATATGATGCAAATCAGTTATTGTATTTTTAATGCACATTCTTTTAATTGAATTGCTTTTCTCTGGCTTTGTTACTCTGTGAAGATAAGCTGGGAGGGTAGAGATGTTTTCCTTTGGACGGATTTCTCTAATTGCCAATAAAGCTTGTGCTCTCTGGGTTGACAGACAAAGGAAATGATTGCTTTGCTCATTCTTCACTTCTTGCATTTCTCGTAAAAATAAAAAAATGGATGAATATATATATATATATATATATATATATATATAACATTTGCATACCAGCTGTTAATAAAACACCCTCTGTCAAAGTTAGAAGACTGATCATCCTTACCTTGGCTTCATTTGTAAAATGTGGTAACAGGTAGTAGCTATTTTTTTATTTAATACGGCAAGACATTTTTCTTCTCTCCCCTATTCCTTTCTCAGAAGGAAGAAGAAACAAGTAATGAAAGAAATCTAATTTGCAGTGTCAGCCTGAGTATTTTACAGGCAAAGTGTTGCACAAGGTAAAGAGTGTTTATTGTAATGTTACAGAGACAAATTCTAGGCATGTATATTTTAAATGTAACCCATTTAATTCTTGTGATATGAATACAGTTGTTACCAGAAAGCAACATTACTGTACATTTTTATTAAAACTTAGGGTGCAAATACAAATCTAATAATTCAATGGAAAATGTAGAGATAAGAACACTCTTTTCTTTGCATACAGGCTTTTGAGATGTAGTAGATTACCAGAACTGAACAGATATACGCTCACTCAGCTGCTAATATGCAACATTCTATTATTATTATTATTATTATTATTATTATTATTATTATTATCTGATTCTTTTTGTTTTTTGGTTTTGATAATTTGTAATTATCAATTAATTCTTTGGAGATCACCTGTAGCCTAGTAAGACTGTCTTCCATAAACATGGTTTAAACAATGAGTCTGTAAGTGACTGTGGAAGCCAATTCTGGATCCACACGTCCTTCCACAGTGGGGACATTGGTTTCCGGATGGGAGTTGATCACGGTGTGGATTTGCCAAGGGTGCCTTCCTCCTAGCACGTTTCTCCCTTGCGTCCTGAGTTTGAGTGTCTTCAAAGCCCATGACACCTTTGGTAAAGGCTGTTCTCCAACTGGAGCGTAAACGGCGTTTCCATGCGCTGCTCTGGTTAGCCAGAAGCGGCTTAGTCATGCTGGCCACATGACCCAGAAGCTGTACGCTGGCTCCCTCGGCCAATAAAGCGAGATGAGCGCCGCAACCCCGGAGTCGGTCACGACTGGACCTAATGGTCAGGGGTCCCTTTACCTTTACTTTAAGCATACTTTACCCCTGACTATTGTAAATTTTACCTCACCAAGTGCTGTCTTATGTTTCCGTTGTGCCAGAAGTATATCCAGCATGTTCAGCTGCATTGAAAAACTTGTATCACCATGACTTGGGACTGATTCCCTCATGCCTTTTCAGGTGTGCAAGTCTACATCACTAAAATGTTGGCTGAAGCGAATTTGGAGATTCCTCCATAGGCATAATATCAGAGCACAAATTTAAACAGAACCATCAAGGGATGAAGCGCTTCTTGGAGAACACCGCATCAGGATGCAGGTGGGGTAGAGACAGGGGAATGAAGCAAAGAAACATTTCAACGTGTCTCCAATAAATACTCACACACTCCATGCATGTAGAAATCTCACATGTGCAAGAGAAGGGTCATGTGTAAACTTCTCCCTGAGAAATATTTCCCTGTGTGTGTGTCTGAGCAGTTTCAGTGGAAGCCAAAAGGATTTTGAGGATAGCAAAAATTCTCAGAGGGTTTCATGCATACCTCGATACAGAGGCAGATTTAGGGCAGCATGACCAGCCCCACCGCACTGGGCCTCCCACAGGGCGCCGCTGAAATTTGAAAGACCAAAATCAACCCCTGTGCCCATACTTGCGACTGTATGTGGGCCTTCAAGTTGATCAGCACATGAGCTTCATAGACCTCTTTTAAAAACCAACTGTGAGAGAGCATCATCTCTCCTTTTAAAAATGTAAACTGGTATTCCACCTTTAAACCAAATGGCCATCTCTAGGTATTCCAATGTGGTGCCCTGTTGCTGGACCTCACCTTCCATCATTTCCAACCAGTGGCTATATTGCCTAGGGTCCAATCTGAATACAGTGGTACCTCGGGTTACAGATGCTTCAGGTTACAGACTCCGCTAACCCAGAAATAGTACCTCGGGTTAAGAACTTTGCTTCAGGATGACAACAGTAATTGTGTGGCGGCAGCAGCGGGAGGCCCCATTAGCTAAAGTGGTACCTCAGGTTAAGAGCAGTTTCAGGCTAAGAATGGACCTCCAGAACGAATTAAGTTCTTAACCCGATGTACCACTGTACATCTGTGGCGTATTCAAAGCACTGATGTTATATGAGTAACCGTTTCAGTGGATCCTTGAGAGGTAAAGGTAAAGGTACCCCTGACCATTAGGTCCAGTCGTGGATGACTCTGGGGTTGCGTGCTCATCTCGCTCTATAGGCCGAGGGAACCGGCTTTTGTCCACAGACAGCTTCTGGGTCATGTGGCCAGCATGACTAAGTCGCTTCTGGCAAAACCAGAGCAGCACACGGAAATGCCGTTTACCTTCCCGCCGGAGCGGTACCTATTTATCTACTTGCACTTTGACATACTTTTGAACTGCTAGGTTGGCAGGAGCTGGGACCGAGCAACGGGAGCTCACCCCGCCACGTGGATTCGAACCGCCAACCTTCTGATCAGCAAATCCTTGGCTCTGTGGTTTAGACCCCCACATCCCTCCTTGAGAGGTAGAGCACTATTATTAACTTCTCCCACACTGCAGATAGGGAAATGAGTTTGAGGCAATAGCAGCTTGTTAAAGGCCACCTAGTGAGATGAAGGTTGAATGAATGGACTTTCTTGGCCATGACACTATTCCAGCTCCTCCTGCTTGGTGCATTTTGACCTTGATTTCATCTTCAGGGCTTTCAGAAGCACATCACGACATCCCCTTTCTCCCCATTCCTCCAGGGCACCACTCCTTACAAATCTTTCTCAGGAACTCGAACATGTCTTGGCCTTCTGCTTTCTCAGAGTCCTGCCTCCTCCTTGCCGGGGTCTCATACTGCTTCTTTGGGTACTTTGCTCTGCCCTGTTCCTCTCCAGGTTCAGAGCAGCTCAGGCAATGGCAAGCAGTGACCCACCTGCCCGCCTTTCTACTTTATGACATGGCTTAGTTATTCTCCCCCAGAGGCTCCCATCCCACCACTGCCATTTTGTGCATTACAGGATCCAAATATGCATACACAGAAGCGACTCTGACATCTGCAAAACCTGGGCAGAAATACTGTGTGACTCTGGCTGGTTTCTGATATCTTTAATGAGCGCTGAGAAAAGACGCACTCCCAGTGTAAATATATTTCTGCTAATGGAAATAAGAGGGTCGCTTTTTTTCTGTGTCAACCATTCCCTCGTCCCACTCTGTTCTCAAAACATAAATCTTATTCTTGATTTATTTATTTTTGATCAATAGTAGCCAGACATAAAAGTATTCTTCATTACAGATGTTCAGGATTCAAGTCAGATGGGATTGATTAAACTCTCTCACACACACTGGTTCAAAAGACCAGTTCCTGTCTTGAGATCTGCTTTTTCTTATTATGCTAATACTTGTTATCCAATATAACTATCTCATTTGTATGTGTATATGTGCACCACACACACACACACACACACACAGACAAACACACATTGCAGATTAATGGAGAAAGAGTGACACATAAACACAATTTATGGGGCTACTGTCTGCCATGCAGTCATTCACTTCAGTATCATCTTGTTCTAACTAGAGAGAGAGAGCACTGCTTGGCAAATCTTCTAGTCCATATGCAGTCAGATGCATGTAACTTTGGGATATTGCTATCGGTTTGTTTGTTTTTGGGTGGAACCTGACCTTATTAGTCCAATTATATTTATGATGTATTTAAAAATAAGTGAATCAATGAGAACTTCCCATCTCATTCTCTTCAGGCGAACCTGAATGTGACATTATTCCCAAAATTATTAATTGTGTGATGATTTAAAAAGCACACATTTCCACCATTGCATATTGTCTGCCATGTGGTGACATGGGGTTTTTCTGTGGTGGTTCCCCAGCTGTGGAACTCTCTCCCATTGGAGATTTGGTTGTCTTCCTCACTAATACATTAATTGAAGATGTTTGTTTTTTCCACATGGGCATTTAGGGCAAGATTATAAATTCAGATATGTGCTGTATTTTATAATTCAGATTGTTATGTTTTGAGTTTTAGGACTCTGGTTTTAGTTTGGTTGTCAATGATTGTGAAGTTTACTTGGATTTTAATATTTGTGCGTTGCCTTCGATCCAATAATAGTAATGGTAATGTCATAGTTGTTGTTGTTCGTAAATAATAGCTGCGGATGTACCCTTTTTGTATTGGGACCAGGATATGGAAGAGGGGACTTTAACCCTTTGCCCCTGTTGCAATTCTGAACTGGTCTGGGGCCCATTATGGACGTTACTTGCTGTGGGAGAGAAGCTCCCATTACACTATTCTGGTCTTTCACAAAATGCCCTTCATCGTTTCTTTCTAAATATTACAGATTACGATGCTGTGTTTGACAAATCTTGAAGCAAAGGTTTCAAATATAGTCTGCTTTCTCTATTTTTCTAAATAAAATAAAAAAACCCACAGATAGATGATCTTCTCCTCTGGATATATCTCAAAGCAATTTGAGTGATACAAATGGGAAACCTGTTCCGTCTCCATTCAAATATATATATCACAAGGTACAACTTTATTCCTTTATCTTCTTTATAATTCAGTCATTTTTTATTGAAATTTTGTCAGGGTTTTCTTTGTCATAGTACCTGCCAAGCATGCTCAAACAGTTGAGCCGAGGGGTTGAAAGGACAGTGACTGAGCAGAATTTTAACTAAGCAGAGGGAAGTATTAGATCGCTTCACACTTCTGGGAGGATTGTGGCAAAAACCCTAATTTTGCCCTGCCTTTCTATAGCAGTTTAATTCAGCAGTGATGGGGTGGTGTTATGACATTGCTAATCATATTCAAATTATGCACCCAGGTAATCGGACTGCTGCGCTAAAATAAAGTGACCTATCTATTAATTATGAAAAATAGAGCAAAGTTGCATAATTCTGTTTTTTTTTAAATGATATTTATTTAAAAAAATTTAGAATTACAAAAGAGAACAAAGCAGAAAAAGAGAAAGAAAAAACAAGAAAAAAACAAACCACATCAAACAATACAAGTTCAAAAAACAAAAATACACCACAAACACTCAAAAAACAAATCCATCATTCTCAAATCCTCAACTGTCATTACCTTTTTTCTTTGACCTCCTCCTCCTCCCTTTTTTTGTATCCTGGTTGTTAATTGTCGCAGCAAATCCTTTCCATATTTCATAATATTCTGTCATTACATTACCTTAATCTATTTTAATCTTATCTTACTATAAAAAACCTTAAAGCTTAAAACTTAAGTCTTATTTTTACCAACTTCTCATAACCATAATATTCTTTCATAATTCTTTAAACATTTTTGCTAAAGCCAGGTAATTTCGTTCCAACATTTTTCTAACATTCATCAATTTTATAAGACAATCCTAATAATAATAAAAATAAAATAAAAACAATCCAATCTTCATCCAACGTCCCTTCCTCCTGGTCCCGGGTTTTGTCAGTCCTTTTTATCCCATCAATCTAGCGCATTAACCTGGTAATCTTGTATCCGAGGCCCTTAAGTCTCTTCCATGTCCCTTCCGCGGCTCTTCTTCATATTTATAGCTGTATTTTCCTTTGTCTCCTGCTCCTTTCACTCGTGGGAACTCCAGCTTAACAATGTTTTTGACCCTTCTCGACAAATCAGCCCCTTTTCCATAGTCCACACTAAACTCCATATGGTATTTAAGAACATGTTTCAAAGTCCCTCCAAAATTAAGAGCCCCCACAACCCCAAACATCTCACGGCCCATTGCCAGACTTGAAAAGTCCAAACATCCCTGCATAGGGGGGTCTATCCAACCCCCCATTTCCAAACCAGACCAAACTTTATCTTTCCAAATCTGGCTTTTTCCAAGTTCATTTGTCAAATCCAAAAGCTCATGATCCTGCTGGGCCACAGCTCCCTCCATCTCTGGCGCCCCAGATTCAGCAACAAAGTTGCATAATTCTGAATTCAGCAAATCATTCTTCCACATTTTTAAAAACTATTTTGCATAATTAACTCTGCTTTTGCCTGAAATCCACTGGAAATATGACCCTTCCGTCCCTCTCTGGCATATGATGCTTCAACAGGGTTTTCCCCAAACACTTCTTTTCAAGGCTATCTTTGACATTAAAGGGTCAAACAACTTGTTCTAAAAAATAAAGCTGAGATTCTTGAGAACCCACGAAGTCACCTTATCATATCACTGGTCCATCCAAACCAATCCTGGCAGCTCTCTGGGGTCCCAGGCCCAGGTCTGTCCAAGTCTGGCCAGAGTGAGAACATTTTAACTACAGACTGAACTTTTGCATGTAAAGGAGAAGTCGGAATCATTTATCTATTTATTACAAATATTTCTTTCCCGCCAGAGCAGTTACAAATTAGAAACAAGTTCAGGTACATTGTACAAATACCAACAACAAGAGAGATAATTAGAACCAGTCAATTGAAATAAACCAACAACCCTGGTGCTATCCCGTAGCCAAGATGATATTTTATTTTCCTTCCTCTGCAGAAGGAGCTGGTGTAAAGCCAGCCAGTGTAATTTAAGCAGCTGTAAATTTACACCAGATCCAGGGGTGTCGACTTGCTCCCATCCCTGCCTGGAGCGCAAGCACTCCCTGATTGTGGGGGATAGTGGCCCCCACAATATTCTGGGGGGAGGCTCAGGTGCCTACCCACAAATTTTGAGGGGGCTGAAGCCCCTTACATCCCCTATCAATTATTATTATTATCAGATATCAAGGAGATAAAGAACTACACAACGTTTAGAAGACATTTGAAGGTGGCCCTGTATCGGGAAGTTTTTTAAGTTTGACGTTCTACTATGTTTTTATATATACTGTAAACAGCCCAGAGTGGCTGGGGAAACCCAGCCAGATGGATGGGGTATAAATAATAAATTATTATTATTATTATTATTAGATGTCAAGGAGATAAAGCAGTACTATACAGCCATACCTTGGATCTTGAACGCCTTGGCTCCAGAAAAAAACGGCTCCCAAAGGATTGAAAGCCGGAAGTGAGTGTTCCACTTTTCTAACGTTCTTTTGGAAGCCAAACGTCCAATGGAGCTTCCGCGGCTTCCGATTGGCTGCAGGAGTTTCCTGCAGCCAATCAGAAGCCGCGCTTTGGTTTTCAAATGTTTGGGAAGTTGAAAGGACTTCTGGAACAGATTCCGTTCGACTTCCAAGGTACGACTGTAGTTGGTGCCCCTGACCAGATCTAAACCCTGCTCAGCAGCAGGGCTGCTATTAGTGATCTGTCTAAGCCTGCCAAAGGGAAAGAAACCCTTTAAAAATAGTGTTTCATGCCAGATTGCCAGGTCACATGACTGAGCTGAATGGGCTTAGGATCCATCCCTTCCCTTTTGCCATCTCTGCCACACCCACTTTTGGGGTTTTACACCAGCTTTGGCTCAGCGGTCTGGGCCCCAACTGAGACAGGCCAAGCAAGTTGCATACCTTTGGCTGAGTGGAGGTTGGAGAATTAACGCTAAGCTGGAGATGGTAGCCAGGTTTCTGTAACATGCAATGAGGATTCGTGAACGACATACAACAGTATTTTAATTGTTAGATGCAGATTTTGCCGAGAAATTTTATTGTACTGAACCTTTTAGAATCTTGTCCATCTGCCAATACAGTGGTACCTCGGGTTACGGATGCTTCAGGTTACATACGCTAACCCAGAAATAGTACCTCAGGTTAAGAACTTTGCTTCAGGATGAGAACAAAAATCGTGCTCCAGCAGCGCGGCAGCAGCAGGAGGCCCCATTAGCTAAAGTGGTGCTTCAGGTTAAGAACAGTTTCACGTTAAGAACGGACCTCAGGAACGAATTAAGTTCTTAACCCGAGGTACCACTGTAAAGGTTTGAGATGGAGATTGACGCAGCACAGCTGGAAATCAGCTGGCTGAGCAAGAGATCCACTGCAACCTAAACTGCTGACCCTGGTGGATCTTGCCGTAGGGTTGCCCCCATATTGCCCTGCACTTTACACCATGCCCTAATTACAGCACAATTCACTGGGATTGCTGTTGCAGGAGAATGGCTAGGAAAGTAAACCAGAATGCCCATGCTTCAAATTGTACCTTAAGGCGAATTCTAGTGAGCCGTCAAACAACAGCCCTTCTCAGCAAACTTGCAGTAAGCAAATCAGTTCTACTTTTCTACAAAAACAGGTGCTGGAACTCACCACGAACACTTCCCTTACTCTCTTGTAATGGCAGTGGCACCCACCTGAGAGGTGCCAGAACTGAGTTCTGTTGAGTTTTGGCTGAAATAAAGCCCAGATAGGAATGATAATACTAATCTAACATACATCTCAGTGATTACTGAAACATCCTATATACCAATAAAGGACTCATTCTCTGCCTACTGATCCCTATGTAGTGCCTTTGACTGGACTTAACCGTCCAGGGGTCCTTTACCTTCCATCCTTCCTTCCTTCCTTCCTTCCTTCCTTCCTTCCTTCCTTCCTTCTCTCTCTCTCTCTCTCTCTCTCTCTCTCTCTCTCTCTCTCTCTCTCTCTTTCTTTCTTGCTTTACCTTTACTACCCATGCAGATCAGGAAGGTACCAGCGGGCTGGGAGGAGCCCCAGGGTTTTCAGAGCTACAAGAAAATTTAATCAACCAAACTTCTGAGGTCAGGAGAACCCCCAAAACAGCCCATTGAGAATTCTCAATGCATAAAGGTAAAGGTAAAGGGATCCTTGACCGTTAGGTCCAGTCGCGGATGACTCGGGTTGCGCACTCATCTCGCTCTATAGGCCGAGGGAGCTGGCGTTTGTCCACAGACAGCTTCCGGGTCATGTGGCCAGCATGACTAAGCTGCTTCTGGTGAACCAGAGCAGCGCATGGAAACGCTGTTTACCTTCCCTCCGGAGTGGTACCTATTTATCTAATTGCACTTTGATGTGCTTTCGAACTGCTAGGTTGGCAGGAGCTGGGACCAAGCAACAGGCTCTCCCCTCATCGTGGGGATTCGAACTGACGACCTTCTGATCGGCAAGCCCTAGGCTCTGTGGTTTAACCCACAGCGCCACAGAATGCTAAATATAAAAATGGTGGGCAGGAGGTGGTGGGGAGACAGAAAACATGGAGGAGGAGTAGGACGGAGAGCATACTGTTCAGACAGCCAGACAGCCAGATCCTTTCCAGAAACACAATCCAGCTTGGTCAAAGGAATAACCTGGCAGAATCCAGGGCACACTCATTTTCCAGACTCCAGTACAGAACCCAGTTTTACTTCTTGGATCAGTAACTTGCTAGCTGGCTCCGCCTGAAATGGCTCTGATCTTTCCTTCACAGAGGTAGACCAGGCAAAAAGGTATTCAGAGCACAACACAAATGCCACAACCGACATTGTGGGTAAGATGCCTTTATTTCCCCAGCCCTTTAGAGCTCTCTTGGTGGTCTTGTTCCGTGGTACTTCTCATCGTGCCAACAAATTAAAGTTGTGTGGGGCACAATTTTTTAGCAGATTCCTCATCCATTATAGAACAATTTTTCATAGCATAAAGTACTTTGCAAGTCAAACAAAACAAAGGGATGGTTTAGCAAGCTCCAGCGTTGAGTGCTTTACAGTTTGTTTTTCTGGGGGCAAAAATAAACAATTACTTTGACTAATAACTCTGCTGGAATGTAGACAGAGAATAAAGCAACGGAGCCTAAAGCATACCAAATGCACGTAATTGACCAGCATTTGAGTCGATTATAGGCCTGGCGTGTGTCATTCCTGCAGATCTTTCAAACATTCAAAGGGGAAAATAATTGTTCTTATCTCTCTTCTGGAGAAGGTCCCCCACCACGCTGGAGCTTTAACTGCAGCTCTTGGGCACAGGGAGAGCTTTCCCCCATATTGGATTCCAGAAATTGAATGACACCGAGCAGGTAAGGGAGACCTAACTGATGTTCAAACTGCCCTCTGTCAAGAGAGTGTCTCTGAACTTCACCTGCTATTACCAAACACGTAGAGAATGTTTGCCTGTGTTGGTTTTGGGATTGAAAGTAATGTCTGGTTGTGGGAGGGCATAAACATCTCTCCCCAACCCCCAAATCTGACAACTGTAGTCTGCCAGCACAGCTACTGGATGATATCCTCAGGGGGCTTGGAAGATCCTTTTCTGGTCTAGCCCTTCACTGCTTTTGATAGTGGGTCCACCTTTGAATGACAGCCAAGCTCAGCTCCTATTCACCGTCTTAAGCAACCCAAACTGTTATGTCCAAGTGGGGCATCACATTTTGGGTAATTAAAGATGGCAGGCAGCCACCACAGTTGGGAGCTATTTGTGTGTGTGTGTGTGTGTGTGTGTGTGTGTGTGTGTGTTCATGCATGTCTGGAGATTTATAGACACAGTGGTACATCGGGTTAAGAACTTAATTCATTCTGGAGGTCCGTTCTTAACATGAAACTGTTCTTAACCTGAGGTACCACTTTAGCTAATGGGGCCTCCCACTGCCACCGCGCCGCTGCCACCCAATTTCTGTTCTCATCCTGAAGCAAAGTTCTTAACCCGAGGTACTATTTCTGGGCTATTGGAGTCTGTAACCTGAAGCTTCTGTAACCTGAAGCGTCTGTAACCTGAGGTACCACTTAGTACCTTCAAGAACTAACTTAGTTGGTCTTAAAGGTGCTACTGGAAGGATTTTTTTTATTTTGACTGAGGTACCACTGTACTCTATTTCTTGCATCTGCTGTCGGAACATCATACTTTCCCCCTTTTTTTGCACGTGTCATCAGTTTAACTTACATGAATGCAAAGAGGACCATAACTATTATTAGAAAGTTACTTTGTTAGGCCACAAATAATGCAGAATGAAAGCTAGTATGCATCACAATAGAGTAAGTACTCAGTGAATTTTTTTCCAGTTCAAAGAAGATGTGAAACTTATTTTCAGAAGAAGCCCATTTTCAGAAGAATTTTTTTTATTTTGGCTTGTAGTGCAATCATGTTGTTGCTCCGTCTTAGGGTTGCCACACCACTGGCGGAGGAAGGGGGGTGCGGTGGGTGCAGTCCACCCCGGGTGTCATCCCTGAGAGGGGGTGACATCTCCCCCTGCCCCCTGGGACACTCGCCCTGCTCCCATGGGCAGCTAGCTCCGCCTCTTTGCCACACCTCTTGATCTTAAGGAGGTGGGACAAGGGGGGGGGTGATGCCTAATAGGAATGGGGGTGAAAGCGTAGTAGATCAACAAATAGGTTGACAGCATGTGATGACTCGGATATTTATATGATTGGCAAGGAAGTGGAGTCAAGAGCAGAACCTTAAGCAAAGTTTGATTCCACATACAATTCCAATTCTACATGCTCCAATTAATAATAATAATAATAATTTATTATTTATACCCCGCCCGTCTGGCTGGGTTTCCCCAGCCTCTCTGGGCGGCTTCCAACAAAACACTAAAAGACAATAACCTATTAAACATTAAAAGCTTCCCTAAACAGGGCTGCCTTTAGATATCTTCTAAGAGTTTGGTAGTTATTTTTCTCTTTGACATCTGGTGGGAGGGCGTTCCACAGGGCGGGCGCCACTGCCGAGAAGGCCCTCTTCCTGGTTCCCTGTAACTTGGCTTCTCGCAATGAGGGAACCACCAGAAGGCCCTCGGCGCTGGACCTCAGTGTCCTGGTAGAACGATGGGGGTGGAGACGCTCCTTCAGGTATACTGGACCAAGGCTGTGTACGGCTTTAAAGGTCAGCACCAACACTTTGAATTGTGCTTGGAAATGTACTAGGAGCTAGTGTAGATCTTTCAAGACCGGTGTTATATGGTCTCTTGTCTTTCTGTACTGGAGACATCCCCATAACTGTTGTATCAGTGTATTTGGGATCATCCACACTGGAGTTTAAGTGGATTTGAACCTGCTTGTGTATAGGAATGGAAGGATCTGTCAATTTCCAATTTCTAAATTTCTCATTTTTCTTAAATTCAGTTCTCCGCATTTCTGCTGCAATTAGCATTAAAAAAAAAAAAAAAAAAAACCTTCATGAAAATTCACCAGCAATTTATTGTGGTTTTCTCCTAATAAACACATTTTTATATGCAGTTTTGATTAAGACACATACTTTGCAAACAATTTCATCCTAATATAATGCAGCTTTATGTTATGTTCAGAAATATATTCATTTTAAAAATGCATTTTCCTTTATGTATGCATTTTTGTATACATTGCTTGGTGAACTGCATCATAAAATTCAGGTTCAGGTAGGTAGCCGTGTTGGTCTGACGCAGTCGAAATAAATAAAAAAATTAAAAAATTGTCCAGTAGCGCCTTAGAGATCAACTAAGTTTGTTCTGGGTATAAGCTTTCATGTGCATGCACACTTCTTCAGATTAGAAAACTTCGGTAAAATTCGGATAACTGCGAATTTTGAAGGACAGCTGTGTTTTCGTTCTCCTATGGTTTCAGAAAGTGCGAGTTTGGTAGATTCACATTTAAATTCCTACTCAATAGGTGTGACTGTTTTTGTTTTTGAAAGGTTGTAGCCTGCCCTTTGCCACTGGTTGCTGATGAGGGGATGTTTGGGCTATTTGCACCAGGCAGGTGTATTAAAAAGTAAATATAAAAATTGCCCCGAATGCAAGTATAGAAAATGGGAAAGGAAAAGGGGAGGAAAGGAAGCATCAGCAACTCCAAATCTTTGCCTGTCTTGGAACAAAACACTTTTTGGTTTTGTCTTTTTCTGTACTTTTGTGCAAATCTGGTATATCGGATAACTTGTATTTCATTTTTTTTTTTAAAAAAAAAAGGTGTTGCACATGTAAACAAATGTCTGCATGCATGACCACAACTGGACCTCAGGATTCCATAACATGGAGGATGAGGACATACTAACTAAGGAGAGGGAAGAACAATACACAATACAGTGGTATGTTGGGTTACATACGCTTCAGGTTACAAATGCTTCAGGTTACAGACTCCACTAACCCAGAAATAGTACCTCGGGTTAAGAACTTTGCTTCAGGATGACAACAGTAATTGTGTGGCGGCGGCAGCGGGAGGCCCCATTAGCTAAAGTGGTGCTTCAGGTTAAGAACAGTTTCAGGTTAAGAACGGACCACCGGAATGAATTAAGTACTTAACCCGAGATACCACTGTACTGCCCACTTTTTTTGAATTGGAAACATCAGTGTGGTTTTCGGAGGCGTAATACTGAAAGCACCTTATATGCTGATGAAGGCACACAAATGTGCACATGGAAACTGCAAGCCATGTGTGGACACAGCCTTTAATTCATCTTTTGGAAGAGATTTAGGAGAAGTTTCATGTGAGTTGCTTGATTTTCCATTCTTTCGGTTTCACCACCTTCTCTTGGGTCACATAACGTAAAGCCGACTGTGCCCATGGAAACCTCTAGCTTTCAAGCTCACCTCATGTCAACGCACACATCGGAATACGAAGTAACCAGTTTTGTACACTGAATCTGAGTGTGTGCCTTTTGTGCTGTTGAGAACGCATGATGGACAGACTTACGCTTTTCCCTCACATATCATAAATAAACGAGTTTCTAAATGAGTTCAGGATAGTTATTGTCAAGTCAGTGTTGTAGGCAAGCAAAAGGCAGGGAAGAGTACTGAATAATAATGGAATAGTTTAGCAAGTGGTCATGCTGAGATATTAACCCTTGATGATGAGAATAGGGGTGTTAAAATAGGGATTCTCTAGTTTATTTGTATCTCTATGAAAATGCAATTTTTGGCACTTTCAGTACAACTTTGTGCAACCCTTGGCTCATTGTTTAGGGGAAAGATGATTCAAAACTCAAAGGATGGCCCTGCCCTCTTGCTTCCTGACCTTCCTCTGGAGATTTTGGCTTCTGAGACACAGAAATCCGGGCCTTCCCATGAACTGTGGCGTTGTTCTCAGAGAGCTCTCTCTCACACACCTGGAATAGATCGCTGGATTAGGAGAATAAAATTCCTTATGCGTTATGGTCTGGAAATATGCAGTGGGACAATTAATCTCATGCTAGCAATAAGCTTCTGAGCTATTCCACAGATGGGGCCTGTGATAGTTACAACATCATATGGGGTGTTCCCCAGAGCACTCCTTAATCCAGCAATGAACTCATGATCAGAAGCAAATATTGTGGGGTCATAAGGAATGAGGAAGAAATGCCAGTGGCTGGAGGTGACAGTCCTAATGCTGAGCCCTGGCGCCTGATCAAGTCCTGACGAATGACATTTTAATTAAAAAGAAAAGGGCATGAGAAGATACAGCAAGGAGACAATTACTTGCAGGCTTGCTTTGTATAATAACAAAACTTTCCATTTACAGTACGATTATATAAGCCCTAATTTACAGATGCGACAAGTTTAAATGTCAGACTGAAGTTGTTGTCAGTGTTGATGGTTTACCAAAAGATTTAAAGGAGCTACAGTAAATATTTATTGTCTTAAATCTCACATTTTCCACTCTAGGTTAGTCTCCGCTGCCAAGGTCAAATGAGGCACAATATTTGCTCAGGAGAAGCATTCTGTTTCTCTGGCTAAATCATTGTGCTGGCTGCTGCTGTTTGAAGAAGGAGCTATACAGTTTTTAAATGCTAACCTTCATCAACGCTTTTCACTTAAATGGGAACTTTCCAAATCCTAACACAAACAAAAGACTGATTATATGTACAACAATAAAGCTCTTATCACAATGGGATAGCAAACATGACAGTACGTAACATTAGAGTAGGAAATGGGGTGTGCGTGTATAATACAGCTGATTATGATGGTTTGGTCAGAAGCCAAAGTACACAGGCTCTTTTCAGAACCACATGAACACTTCAAGTTTTGTCTCTCCGGGCCAGTTAACACATGCAGTTGAATCAAGTGGCAAAGGTTTTTCTGCAGTGTACCACATCTGGGACGCGGGTGGTGCTGTGGGTTAAACCACAGAGCCTAGGTCTTGCCAATCAGAAGGTCGGCGGTTCAAATCCCCGCGACGGGGTGAGCTCCTGTTGTTCGGTCCCTGCTCCTGCCAACCTAGCAGTTCGAAAGCACGTCAAAGTGCAAGTAGATAAATAGGTACCACTCCAGCGGGAAGGTAAACGGTGTTTCCGTGTGCTGCTCTGGTTCGCCAGAAGCAGCTTAGTCATGCTGGCCACATGACCTGGAAGCTGTACGCCGGCTCCCTCGGCCAATAAAGCGAGATGAGCGCCGCAACCCCAGAGTCGGCCACAACTGGGTCAGGGGTCCCTTTACGCTTTATCTTTACCACATCAAACTACATGTGAAAGGTCATTTAATGCTCTCACACAGGTGGTGAAAACCTCCTGCATGTAGATAAGTAGTATGCCAGGAAGAAGTCTATGTTGCACACTCATCCTTGAAATCAGGGTTGGAGACTCTCTGGCTTACAGGCCAGTCTCGGCACTCCAAGAGCTACAATTTATCCCATGAGGCCATTTTCCTCTCACCACACGCACCAGTCGATCAGCTGATATCCCTTGCAACATCAGCTAATGGGCAGGGGGAAAGGCTTCCATTTACATTGGCTACAGCCAAAGCATTGGCGTTTAATTCCTGATTCAACAGCTGAAAAGGAGTGGTTAAATCCTGCTCAGTTTGGCTGTGTGCACCTGTTTCCTGTTGGGGAGAGGCACTTGCAGCCAAAGCAAGCAGGACTTAACCCCCAACCAACAGCCAATGAGTGGGTGTTAAATCCTGCTCTGTTTGGCTGTGTGAGCGCACGCCTGTTCCCTGTTGGCAACTGATAGGCACGTGTGAATGAGCTGGAGATCAGCTACATTAGAGAGAAAACTTCACAACACGTCAAATGCAATGCTTTCCAATGTAGTCAGTTTGCATAGTTTACTTCGAAGCAAGTGATCAGGCAAAGAAAAATGAAGTGAGTACAAGCATGTGCCGATTCTGCAAACATCAAATGAATATGCATGGAGGAACCAAATGTTTTTATTATGTTTTTATATATGCTGTAAGTTGTCCAGAGTGGCTGGGGAAACCCAGCCAGATGGGCGGGGTATAAGTAATAACATAATAATAATAATAATAATAATAATAATAATAATAATTTATTTTAATGAAGCAAACTCAAAACACTGGGACCACAGTTTGTTGAGAAAGGGTTGGGTGAGTTGGGAAAGAGAAGGACAGAATTTGTTATGGACTAGATGATTTGGTATACAAGTTATTTGATTAGACTGTTACATCTCAAAAAAAGTGAATTAAAAATATATAAGTACTTGAAGATTATTCATATTTAATTTCAACCATTTATTACTATCCTTATCCCTCAGCCCCCCCCCCCTTATAAGAAACAGAATCTGCAGCGCTTGGCAGAATTAATGGTTTTTACACGCAATATTCTGGCAACTGGCCCAGATTAACAGCCTGATTTCTAAACAGTTTCCACTAAGTTCCATAGGGCAAAGCAGTGAACTTGAAAATGGCTTGTACAATCACTTTTAGGAGTCTATGTGAAAAAAAATGTTGCAACAACTGTGCCCCTATTTTGAAACTTTGATACGCTAATATGGTGGGAGCTGTGTCACACAAGCACCTCATTTAGAAGATTAATGGCACAATTGCATTATTTTATATTGTTGGTATACAACAAATTTATTACTTGCCCCAAGATTAATGCAGATGTGTTACAGAGGGAAGAATGCAGAGTCAATGTGCTGCAAGCAGGATTTTCTTGTTAACTAAATGCTTGTTTGTCATTTGTATATTTTAGCTTAGCTTAGGTTACTTAGCTCTGTGCTAGTTATTGATTACCAGGATTGTGTGCACTCATTTCTTTTTAAAAACCAAAATCTCATGTCCAGACAAACCAAATTACGAACCAAGAAAATATGAATTCTGTAATCTACAGGATCTTAATTACACAACTGCCATCCCTTGATTTATTCCAGTTTGGTTGGTCAGAGAAAATGGAACTCACCATTCAGGACATTGAAATGTTAACTCCTACTGGAAATCTTATTGAATTAACACCCCTGGCTTGAGAGATTCCAGTAGGCTTTGCCCTCACACTTTCAAGTTTTTAAAATCTGATTTTATTGTTATTCATAATGTGTATTGTTTTATGTAAACTGCCTAGAGGTATTGGTGATTAAGTATATATAAATCCTGCCAGGAGGTCTAGAATCTTCCCTTTTAAAAACAAAAGGGAGGATGACATTCTCAGGAAGTTGAATTCTGCCCAAATATGAGATTTTGAGGTCCTTCCTGTACCCCTGCCAAATAACCCTCCTACAGTTTAGGTAAACTCCAAATCGTCATCATCATTACCACTTTGCATGCATCTTATGTGAAAAACTGCCAAGCAATTGATGGAAACCATTAATATTAAATATGTTGATAGCTATTGGGACAGCTATTGTCTGTGTCTCTTGTTTTCACAACACGTCTTTGCAACCCCAGATGCAGGAAAGAAATCCACTGAACACCCTTTGTCCTTTGACTTGCCTTTTAGTTCAAGGCAGAACTACAGTGGGTTCTTCCTTGACCTCTCCCTTCCACTGTTTTTTTATTAGTGGTCCACAAGCTACACCCACTTCCTGTCTCTCCTTGCCCACAAATAACCAACTTGGTCAGGGCTGGCATCTGAACTTGGCATCCTTAGGCAGCTGCCCGGGCCCCTCTAATTTTCTTTAGACTCTGCACAAGGCAGCTGAATCTAGTAATCCTTTTAGTTTCTCACAATGCCCCTGATAAGGGCTCCATGAGGCACCGTGAGAAACTGAAAGAGCAACTAGACTCAGCTGTCCAGCTCTGCTTGGGGTCTTGCCCTAAACGGCCTCGGTCCAGTATACCTGAGGGAGCATTTCCACCCCCATCGTTCTGCCCGGACACTGAGGTCCAGTGCTGAGGGCCTTCTGGCAGTTCCCTCACTGTGAGAAGCCACGTTACAGGGAACAAGGCAGAGGGCCTTCTCGGTAGTGGCACCTGCCCTGTGCAATGCCCTCCCACCAGATGTCAAAGAGAAGAACAACTACCAGACTTTTAGAAGACATCTGATGGCAGCCCTCTTTAGGGAAGCTTTTAATGTTTGATAGGTTATTGTATTTTATAATAATAATAGATTTATTGCATTAGCCGTGTGGCCATAGCATGATATACATTGAAATAACAACATAAAATGGGGGTGGGGAGGTAGAGGTAGATATCGTCCTGGGCGAATACTTAAAGAAAGAGAAAAAAAAACAAAAACTGCTGAGGCTGGAGGAGGACCGTTGAAGGGTCCTTCAGCTCCTCAGATTAGTCCTAACTCGATTGTCCTTGTACAATAAGGCTACTTGGAACTTCGTTCGGTTGTGCGGCGTATCGACTGCAGCTGTGGTGTTAAGGAAGAAGTTAGTGCCGCTTTCCTCTTCATCACACTAAGCAGGAAGTTAGCTGTCATCCCGGTAATCCAACAATCAGAATCCTGCAAAAAGAGGGACACTATCCAAGGCTGGATTGGGAGATGGAACTTATTCACGAGGGGAGTTAAAAACCGAGATCTTTCATCTGTCCAGTTGGGACAGAAGAGCATCACATGTTCCATAGTCTCCAGGGCCGTGTCATTACAGGAGCATGTTCTGTTTGCGATGGGAACTCTGGAATAACGACCCGACAGAACTGCTGTAGGAAAACAGTTGAGACGGGCACAGGTAAAGGCCCTTCGCTTAGCCTCCGAAGAAATTGTGAAGCAGTTTAGAGGGATCCCTTCAGGGGGTGGAATAGCTAGGGCTAGGCCTGAACACGGTCCTCTTGCACAAGAAGCTGTGTTAGAGAAGTCAAGTTGCTGTAGTTTCTTTTTAATTGGAGGTAGGGCCAATTAAATTTAATTGAAGGCTGGGCGAACTCGAGTCGTAGGGCTGCACCTGAGACACATCTCGGGACGCCGGAAAGAGATCTCAGAAACATATGAAGTGGGCGATCCAAGTTACCTGATATTGCTGTAGTCCATACTTCGCATCCATATAATAATTTAGGGACAACTTTGGCATTAAATATTTGAATTGCTGCTGGAAGGTGTTTGCCGCCCTTCTGGTGGTAAAATCGGACAATGGCGTTAGAGGTCGTGGTTGCAGCGAGAAAGGCAGATTGTAGATGGGTGGTCCAGGAGAGATTATAAGTGAATATTAAGCCTAGATATTTAAAGGCTTTTACCTTTTCTAAGTAGCCACCTGTGATCTTAAGCGGCTCCAACTTGAGTTTGCGGGAACGAGTGAAGTGGAGGACTTTCGATTTTTTATAATTAATATTAAGAGCTTCCGCCTTACAATAGGCGATAAATGCATTAACTGCATTTGCTAGGTCCGCAGCTGTTCTGGATAAGATGACGGCATCATCAGCATAGAAAAGGGAAGCAACGGGGTGGCCTGCTAAGTGAGGAGGATACTTAGATGCTAGCTTCAAAGTGGAAATTGCATCATGAAGATAGAGATTAAACAGTAAAGGGGCCAAGAGACAACCTTGTCGGACGCCCTTGGCCGTTGGAAATGGAGTAGTGAGGGAGCCGTTAGGACCAGTTCGGACGCGAGCTGTGGTGTTTGAATAAAGGGAGATAATTAGGGAGAGGAGGTGCGGATCAATTTTAATATTCTGTTGGAAGCTGCCCAGAATGGCTGGGGAAGCCCAGCCAGATGGGCGGGGTATAAATAAAAAATTATTATTATTATTATTATTATTATTATTATTATTATTATTGCCACCACAGCTGGGTAAGCATGGTAAAGGAGGGTGTCCCCCAGAAGACTCTTTGCCCACAACCCCTTCAAACCTGAAGCTGTCCGTGGTCCTGCTTCCATTTCCTTTTTCACAGAGATGCCCCAACCAGCAGCATCGCGTCTGCAATGAGCTCATCTCCCATTGTCCCCATCTGATTGCTCATATCATTGGCACAGCTGTTACCCTGCACCAAACCTGTTCCCTCTCACATACCTCCTCTGCTAGGGTTTGGTGTGCTCACCCACAAACCCAAAAAACACGTTGCCTATGTATCCCAAGCCTTCTCCAGCCTGCTGCTCTCCAAATGTTTTGGACTACAAAGTCCATAAGTCCCAGCCAGCATGGCCAATGGTTGAGGATGATATAAGTTGTAGCCCAAACCATGTGGAGGGCACCTGGTTGGGGGAGACTGTTGTACAGTAATGGAAAACAAAATAACAATGGAAATTCCAGTTAGGATGCTCTAACCAACATCCCCGCCCCTAAAGAGACAGAAAGTCCCCCCCCCCTATTGCTAATTTTTTAATGTCTCTGCAGCTCTTTTTATTCTACAAACAAATATGCAAAACAACCAACCAAAGACAAGACAACAACCCTTTCCTCCCACAAGCCAACTGTTTTCTGTTTGAACGCTTTCAGACTTCTAAATTATTGCAATTACTGGGAAGCGAGGGTAAGACTTTTTATTGCAGTTAAATTGTGCAATTTGACATATATTAAACAGACTCCAGATTTGTAAATGGTGCTTACTTTTGATTTCAGCCCAACAGAATATGGTGGCAGGCTCTTCAGCTCCTAGAAATGTCAGAAAATTAGTGCACGCTTAATAAGAAAATTATGTGTGGGTAATTACTTTTGCTTCAAAAAGAAAACACATCCTGTACAGAGCTTTGCACTAGCATCTGTAAGCTATTGTTGTTGCCTTGTAAATGAAAGGGTAGCAGATGATATACCTCGAACTAATTTAGCTTATTCAATTCTAAATTTAAGTTTTGCAGATTTTAGCAGGATCTAAAATGCTAGACCCACATGTTGAACTTCCAGCTACTATGATGAATGCATAATGGTGGAATCCATAGATTTCCTTCTAAGGTGCTTTTCCATAGGCAGAAGGAATTCCTCGATTCATGGAAAGGCCTTCAGTCTATTGTGCGTTCAGATGTGCTGATTATTCTGTTAAATTTCCTGCTTTCTAATGTTCCTTATACACTGCATTACCTGTTACATTATGGAACTGTGGCTTTTTGATTGATATATTGCCATATTGTGCGAAATATAATTCATACCAGTGGGCGTGGTGTCAGGGCCATCGCTAGGAGGTGGTAAGGTGGGCTCCCGCCAGGGGCGCAAATCAGCTGCCGAGACCCTCTGCCAGGTGCCCTGTCCAGCCAGCACTCCCTGCCTGCAGCCCAGGCAGGGTGGGGAAGAGGGCATGCTGGGTGGTGCCTGCTCTCGGCTGCCCCCCTTGCCCCTTGGCCCTCCTGAGCACCCCATCCCGTTTGGCCATGAGGTGCTGGCTCTGCCTCTCCCAGACCTTGCTCAGGGTCGGGGCTGGGAAGGTCCCACAGCCTCGGCCCCTGACACTGCCTGGCCCACCTCACTGCCCATATCCCTGCCTCTCCAGGCACCGGGGGAGGAGGAGGAGGAGGAGACGAAGAATTTGGATTTGATATCCTGCTTTATCTTACCCGAAGGAGTCTCAAAGAGGCTAACATTCTCCTTTCCCTTCCTCCCCCGCACCAAAAACTCTGTGAGGTGAGTGAGACTGAGAGACTTCAGAGAAGTGTGACTAGCCCAAGGTCACCCAGTAGCTGCATGTGGAGGAGCGGAGACGCGAACTCGGTTCACCAGATTACGAGTCCTCTGCTCTTAACCACTACACCACACTGGCTTGCCAACTTCAAAACCTGCCTACTCTGAAGTCACTTCTCTCTCTCTCTCTCTCTCTCTCTCTCTCTCTCTCTCTCTCTCCTTTTGCACACCCTCCCTCAAGGGTGCCAACTTGAATAAAATATATGGGGGGGGAGGTAAGCATTGCCTTGTATAACTGACCACAAGACACACACTATTTGAATGGCAATGCCCATTAACTGGGGGGGCCTCCTCAAATATTTTAGGGAGGTGAAGGAACTGCTTGCCCCCAAGGAGTTGGCTCCCATGCCCTTCTCCCTATTAAAGTGGCGCGTTCCCCATTTTATGCGACTTCACTTATGCACACAGGGGCCCGGAACGTTACCTGCGCATAAGTGGGGAGACGCCTATATACCGTCATCTAGGTCAGCCTTCCCCATCTTGGTGTCCTCCTTCATTCAGAATTTATTACAAAAAAGAATTCATAACAAGGTTGTGTGAGGAATAGAATGGGTGCGGGGGGTGTTGCAGGAGAGCTAATTTATTCATAGCTAGGGGGCGCAATTTGGACGGTTCTGCCAGGGGTGCAAGATCACCTAGCTACGGCTCTGGTGGTGTGATACAACTTTGGACATGTTGCCAACTTATATGTGCATGTGTGCTTCTGTTCCCCTATGATTCGGCCATGAAAATGGAAGTAAAGAACGTTATGACAGAAAGCCACCCCAGATTCTGTCAAATGGTGTAATCCACGAAAGTAATGGGACCATAGCTGTCAACATTTCCCTTTTTTAAAGAGAAATTCCCTTATTCTGAACAGGATTCGTCGGAAGAAAAGGGAAAAGTTGACAGCTATGAATGGGACAACTACAGTACAAAACTCCCACACTTTTCTGGGTTAACAGGGTTACAAACTCTCCCCCTCCCCCGCAAGCAGTTAATAAGGAAATGAGCGCTAAACTTCAGTTCCAGAAGTGGCTTTTATGTCATGTGAAAGATCACATAAAACACAGAGTTAATGAGGTAAGGAAACCTTGGGAACATGGAATAACATTTTGTCTGAATACTGCCCTTGTAGAGGTTCCATGGAAGGGACAATTTTTGCAAATTTCCTCTTCTTGTGATGCTTCAAGACATGTCCCACACTGTTCCAAAAAGTCCTTCAAGTCCCACATTTCCAGATGGGGGCCAGCAGGAGAGGGGTGTAGTGGATAACTTGAACTGGTGAAAGTTGCCTCCTCTGCTGTCGAATCCACTACCTGAAATTGTCCAAGCAAAATTCAAGCAACTCAAGGGATGGCTCCTCAAGCAAATCATCTAGAGGAGTTTTCAGGGAGCCAGAAGAGTTTTGAAAAGACCAACGAAATGTCTAGTGGAGGGGAGGGAGTTGGGACACCCCTAGTTCGAAAGATGAGCTGCTGGAAAAGACACACCTCCCCTTTTAAAGGCCCTATGGCCCAGAATGCTGCCTCTTCTGTGTTCATCTCAGCTTCTGTAGCAAGAGCCCTGCTTCCTAGTCATCTGTGCTGCTTTGCAAAGCTGGGTGCAACCTTTTGCAGGTGAGGCATTCAATATATGTATTGCTCTTTGTCCCTCCATGCCCCTGCTCGTCTGCCCGTCTGCCCCATTCCAGTACCATGAGTGATTTGAGGAAGAAGCTGATTTGTTCAAATCTGTAAAATAATGTGTATCATTTTGGAGAGACTTACCTTTGAAGATATTCATGCTTACAGTACTGGAAGGCATTTAACTTTTGTGGGGATTATGTACAATAATGTATGCTCCCTCTTTTTTCAGAAAAGGGTGCAACACAAAGGAATCGAAAAGCTATGATCTTGAAGTTGAATATGAATATACATATATGGAAGTGTCTTTCAGATTAGCAATGTAAGGCACGACGAACAACCCCCCTGTTCAATAATCAGCCGTTCTGTTTTGTTCTGCGTTCCTCCCTGCTACCAAGAGAATTAAATTCAAGTTTTCTATCATAATTTCAACTCAGGCCTCCCTCTGGGCATCAGTCTCAAGGTGGCTTTATCAATAATAGCAAAACTCTGACAGTTCTGAAGCCTGCATCTTAAACACACACACACACACACACACACACACACACACACACACAAAGCAAATGGAGCTTCTCTCATATATATTTTTTGAAAGGAACCATTGACTTTCAAAGCAGTTCTGCCTCTTGCATGCCATCTTGATAAGGAAACTTTCCAATGAAGAATTTGTTAGATGGACGCCTGATAGAAAGGTGCCTTCCCTGAGGAGAATTATGGCTATTTCTAGTTGACATCATCTTGCTATCACCCGAAACAAAGTATGCAAGTGTATCATTGAAAAGTTTATTCCTTAATGGCCGTGTGGCACTCAACAAGATGTGCTTTTAAATACAGCAGTAGAAGCAAAGATCCATGTTGTAATAGATGGATGTTGAAATTACCTGATTTTTTTTTACCTCCAAAAAGCCAAAGACAATTTATTCTGCTTGGGAAGAAGAATCATTTTCTCCAAATGTTTTTACCATTTACCATTAAGATAGGTTTCACAAGCCCTTAGATAATTTTTATCACAAAATCAGCCCCACTAATGTTCAATGATCCCTATTATTATGTCACAATTAAAGGCTAAATCACATATAACAGACTCATTATGTGATCTCATTGGCTGGTTACTCAAAACTTTGACCAGGTTCATATTGCCTGATCTCTCTACCTTTCAGAAGACTGGCAGATGAATATGAGCTTATTGAATTGGTTCATACTGAACCAGACCATCAAACCTAGAATAGTCTACTTGAACAGGTAATTACTCTCAGACTGGCTTCTAGAGATCATTTCTTTGTTGGAAGGTTTCCTGCCTGCATAGAATGTGCCATTCCACTGAAGTATGTTCTGCCCATTGTGAAAATGATTCTATTATAAGCATTTGTTTCAGGTGATGCCTTCATGCTGTCTTCCAATAACGGCTCATCTGCACTCTCATTAAAGTCCTAAACACCCACGGTCCAGTATATCTGAAGGAGCATCTCCACCCCCATCGTTCTGCCCGGACACTGAGGTCCAGCGCCGAGGGCCTTCTGGCAGTTCCCTCACTGCGAGAAGCCAAGTTACAGGGAACCAGGCAGAGGGCCTTCTCGGTAGTGGCACCCACCCTGTGGAACTCCCTCCCACCAGATGTCAAAGAGAACTACAACTACCAGACTTTTAGAAGGCATCTGAAGGCAGCCCTGTTTAGGGAAGCTTTTAATGTTTGATGCATTACTGTATTTTAATATTTTGTTGGAAGCCGCCCAGAGTGGCTGGGGAAGCCCAGCCAGATGGGTGGGGTATAAATAATTAACAACAACAACAACAACAATTTTATTGTTCCATATCTGAAGATCACACTGCAACATGAGCATCCAAAGTCCAAACTTTTCGCTAGGCTGATTCCTAGCAAATTTGTACATCTTGCATTTTGAAAAAACTAGTGCTACACTGTTAACCCTTTATAAGCACTGACTTGGAAGTAACTTTCACTGGCATTTATAGGACGCAGGGCAGTTTACAGTATAAAAACACAAAGATACATAACATAATAATAAGAAACCCCCCCCTCTCAGTTTAAAAGGCCATAGATTGTATAAAATTTGAAACTTTGACGAAAAGATTTCCTGCTACTAGCAGAACAAAACTGGCACGAATTTCTTTAATTATACAAAAATAGAAAAAAAATAAACACTAAAATGAAATGACCAGCCACAACTGCGGTTTCATGTTGTTTGAAAGCATGCATTTGCATATGAATAAGACAATGATCCAGAAGATGAAAAAGTAGATGATGCACACATGGGCAGCAGCAGGCATCATAATAGAAGAGGCCTTCCATCCTGTGTGGGAGAGAAGAGGAGGGCTGATTCTTTTAAGATGATACAGGCCATCAGAAGCTATTATTAAAAATAATACTTTTGGAAAAGGAAATCTGCTGTCTGATTAATTGGGGGCATGTCACTTTTTCAAATTGATCAAAATAGGTTTAATTGATGTAAATGATCCGTCAGTTTAATACTACTGCTCTAGTGCATTTTTGTTTTTTATTTGTACTGCCAGGTGATGACCATCTTTGAGAAATGTCTTCACATATGGAAGGAATTTGTACTTCCATTTCTTTTTAGCTATGCCTGGCTTCTTTGAAATTGTTAAATATTGCATGCTAATGGGAACAATACAATGAGAACAACGGGCTACCAAAAATGAAGAAAGAAAAAAGATTGCTCATTTCTTATCCCATAACCCAGTTAAACTGGATTTGTTAGATTTAGACTCATTCAGTTCCACTGGTGTTAAGTACTTTGGCTTAACAGAGCTGTGATCTAGTATTTTTTTTAATTCTGCATTGCGCTTTACAACTTTATTGGATTCTCTTTTCATGACTGGAAATATCCATGAGTGGTTTGGCAAAAATCTTTACAGACTGCAGTTCTTGAATTAGCTCAGTAATGCAGCTCCCAACATGAAAAACACAACACATAGACAATCATCCTTATAAACAAGTTGGACCAAAAATTTAAAATGTCACCTAACCCTTCAAAAACTGTCATCGCAAGCCTTGCTACACATCTCTTTAACACCAGTAGTTAAATCAACTGCTCATTGTCATGCAACCTAATAATGAACCGTTTGCATATATTAATTTTCATCACCACAGTAGCTACCAATTTGTTGGCATTTATCACACAGCAGTGTTCCTCAGAATATGTGTGCACCCCACAAATAGTAATAATTAGGGCTGTCAGCTAATTAAGGAGTTTCTAGTTGATTAACCACCTGCCTTTAAACTGATTAACTGACAAATCCATCAATTCGATTGCAATCTAATTTCTTCACTTTAGCCCTTCCATAGCATGGCCCTTTCCAGTCCTTTTTGTCTGGCGGGACGCAGGGGTACACATACTCCTAAACATTTTGTGAATCTAAGTTTGGCCTCATTGAAGGGCAGTGTTTCAATATGAGTAGGAAAATGAGAGTACCCCAAACATTATTTTAGGGGGGGGGGAGCACTGCTTATATAAAGGATAAATCCAGTAAAAACTGAGCACATTTTGAGATGTCTGATTTGGCCACAGTGGCACATGCCTTAGTTACATCCTGCATGAATTACGCCAGGCTTCCTCGACCTCGGCCCTCCAAATGTTTTGAGACTACAATTTCCATCAATTTCCACCACTGGTCCTGCTAGCTAGGGATCATGGGAGTTGTAGGCCAAAAACATCTGGAGGGCCAAGTTTGAGGAAGCCTGGATTACGCTCTATGTAGGGCTGTAACTCCTCCCACAGGGCTTTTTTCGGACCAGGAAACGCAGGCAGCTGAGGAGGCTGCAGAGTTCTGGAGAAATCGGGTCCTCCCTTAAAGAGGGCATGTATTGCGGTGAGACCTGGAAACCAATACCCTGTGTTGTGGGTGGGTACGATTGGTCAGCCACAACACCTGATTGGTAGGTCCCTTGTAGCTGGGTGCAATCTGGCCAATGGGACGCCGTCTAAACAGTTCAAGGGATCTATTTATGCCCATGCACATGACCCAGCGCTTCCTCTTTTGGCACGTGCATTCGGAACACCCGCCCACCTCTCCCTACTTTTAGGGTTTTGCGCTTGACCTTGCTATGCCGTTGTGTGTCGTCTGCTGTTGGGACAGGGGCACGGCAGGAATTTTCCTCACTTGGCTGATTAGCTGTTGCCATTTGGGTTTTGCCTGCTGCGTAGCAAATCGTCACAACTTGTAAGGTTGTGGATAGGCACTGGTTCAGGTGATAGGGACGGGAGAATGGTCTCGCCATCCCTATGTGAAGAGTATTCCATTAAAGGAATCCAGGGACTCGATGGTTTGGTCAACCCTGTGAGGAGGTTGTGCCCGTGCCTGAGTCCAGGGGGACATTTGGGTGATGGAGATAGCCTATTCCTGGCTTTCCGCTTATCCAGGTGTTCACCCTAGGCTGACCTATGCTGGAACCCTGGGTCAGCGCTACCTGCGTGGCAGGGAGCTAGTTGAACCAGAGCCTATGCAACCAATCACTTTCTGTAATCAATAAAGTTGTGGCCTAAATTCTGCCAAACCAAAATTTGAGTCAAGTGTGAATTTATTTAAGGGGGAGGTTTCTGGGTCTGAACATGCAAATGTTTCCTAGTCCCAGGGGGGAGGTCCAAGAGGTCTGGTCTTCTGAGGTCATCTCCTTACTGAAGCTAGAAAAGGCAGGGTCTGGTCATACCTCAATGAGTGAACCACACAGTCTTGGGTTCCATGATGGAAGAAAGGCAGGGTAGAGATGTATTACAATAGAGATGGAAAGAAGATAAAGTCCTGACCAGAGATGAATGGCTGATGAAGATGATGGACTACGCCAAAATGGCGAAAATGACCGAGAAAACCAGAAACCAGGAAGAGAGGAACTTGAATAAGGAATAGGATAAATTTACAAATTACCTAAGAGAACACTGTAAACAACTAACAACTTTGGCAGGCTTCGAGTAAGGCTTGTAAAGATAAAAATGGGTTATTTTAAGAAAAATAGAGAAAATATATGATGCAGTTGGAAAAGATTGAAAATGTTAATCACGGAAGGGTGAAGGGAAGTCTGAGAATTCAGGAAATCCTAAATGTTAATCATTATGTTTAATGCTTGAATTTAAATATTTAGTGTAAAATTGAATACAAAAAGATGAGAGAGGAAAAAAATGCATTACAATAAATAAGGAATATCAAAAATAATATAAGCAAAATAAACACTGATAAGCAACAAGTGACACACACCTGTAATGTGCTCTACGTGGGGCTGCCTTTGAAAGTGCTCAGAAAATCCTACTGGCCCAAAGAGCTGCAGCCAGATTGCTGACTAGGGCTGGTTATGGGGAGCACACGACTCCCTGGTTACAATAGCTCCTTTGGCTACTGGTCTGTTTCTGCGCACAATTCAAAGTGCTGATATGATCTATGAAGCTCTACACGCCTTGGGTCCAAGCTATCTGAAAGAGTGTATACCCTCATGGAAACCAGCACGCGTTTTGAGATCTTCAGGATCTCCCTTCTCTCTGTCCTGCCAGCCTCACAGGCATGCTTGGTGGGAACACAGGACAGGGCCTTCTTGGTAGTGGCTGCTCCCAGACAACTTTGGAACTCTCTTCCTTGAGGAGCTAGACTGGCTCCCGCCTTGTTGTCTTTCCGCCAGCAGATGAAAACCTTCTCGTTCCTCAAAGCAGAAATGGCTGTAGAACATTCTGCTGTCAAAGAACTCCAGAATAAAATCATTGATCTGCAGAATTCATTGAAGAGGAAATACTGGCTATTTAAGTGGCTGTTGTTGTTGTTGTTGAAACTGGCTATTGAAAAAAATTCCTGATATTGATCCAGACCCATTAGTGATTGCTGCCTGCTATTAACAGACTGGGAAAACTAAAATACATCATTGCAAGAAATTGTTTTCCCCCTAAGATCAAGGATTACAAACATACACACACACACAAAATAGCTGGCATATGGGATATCAAGGCTCAAAAATTCTAATTTTCCAGGAACTCTCTGCAGAGACTTTAAGGTAGAGGGCAATGTTTCGCCCAATTACTGACTCTCTTTGGGAGGCTGATCTAAGGAGTGCTCAGGGCTTCCTGTTTAAATTGCTAGTTTTAGAAGACTGAAGCACCTGGCAAATAAACACTTTGGAAGGAAGGCTGCCAACTACATAAGGAGCTGGAATGGACTGTTTCAAACCTAGAGGGAAGTTATAGCTCGGTGGCAGAGCATCAATTTTGCATGCAGAAGGTTCCAGGCTCGATCCCTGGCGTTTCCGGGTGAGGATGGAAGAGACCCCTCTCTGAAGCCCAACACAGTTGGATGGACCAATGGCCTGATCCTGTATAAGACAGCTTGCTGTGTTCTTATGCCAGAAGAGGAGGATAGCATCTGTACAGGAAGTCTCTGGAGAAATTTAACTAATTATTTACTTATGTATTTATAATCCACACTTTCATTTAAAAATATATCAAGGCAGTGTACAATGTCTAAGAATGAAATCAGCTTGAAACACAATGAAAAAAAAACACCAGTAAATTCAGACTGGCTGAAAAGAGAAAGTTCATACTGCAAAGACCTGCCTAAACAATATTGCTTGCAAAAGATGTCTGAAAAGAGGGAGGGATAGTTTCTGCCAAACCTCTGCTGTCAGGGAGTTTCACAGGGCAGGGCCCACCAAACTAAAGGTGCAGTTTGTGGGTAGCAGACATTCAAGGCCCAAAAAGCAAGACGCAAGAGAGACAGACATCAGTCCAATAGAGTGGACAAATAAACATACCGGATTACTGCTGCAAATTGTTGTTGCTGTTATAACAATTTACAGTGGTACCTCAGGTTAAGAACTTAATTCGTTCTGGAGGTCTGTTCTTAACCTGAAACTGTTCTTAACCTGAAGTACCACTTTAGCTAATGGGGCCTCCCGCTGGCGCTGGCACCGTGCTACCGCTGCGCAATTACTGTTCTCATCTATGATTCTATAAGTTGTAATGGCGGTGCCAGGCGAGCCTCTCTGGGGAGAGCATTCCACAAACAGGGAGTCACCACAGAAAAGGTCTGTGGATTCAGTATGGATCCAGACTTTTCATCCCCACTGCAGGAGTATAGACTCAAATGGTGCCTGGTTTTTTATTACAGCTGAAGTATGTGTTAAGATTCAGTTTTGGTGGTGGCAGGAAGAGTGCAGAACTAGCTATTGTTCATGACAGCTGCATTGCATTAGGGTGGATGTCCAGAAGGTCATGTATGTTTGGTCTCTTTCAACCTTTCCAATGGTGTTCTCTCTACAATCACAACCTTTGCAAGTGCTTCACTTTTCTTCTGGGGAAAAGAGATAGAAAAAGACAGCTGGATAGCATGATGATTTCAGCCTTGTCAATGCTGATGTCCCTCTTGTTAGTTCACTATGGTGTTGGTTTGTGCAATATTTTGAATGTGTATTGGGTCTGTTCTTCCATATTTGCTTTATAGCCAGGCATATAGTCACTTATGGACTCATTGTTAAAACCATGTTTATGGAAGACAATCTTACTCGTCTATGAGTGATCGCTGGAGAAGGAGAAGAAGAAGAAGAAGAAGAAGAAGAAGAAGAAGAAGAAGAAGAAGAAGAAAAGTAGATAGCCCAACATTGATCTATGTTGGGTATGAATTTCTATGTCGGATATGGATTTCTTGCCCCAAAGCAGAACACAAAATAGCCAAAACAGTTTAATTTCTTCCCAGCTGCACTAAATTCTGAGGCACCATATCAATCTTTGGGAATCTGAGGTTTGCAGGAGGAATTTGGTAAATATGACAAATACTTCAGTTCATTAAAAAAAAGAAGTTTATCAATCTTTCCAATCAAAGCCCTTTCTGATAACAATGCTCCCCATCAAAATCCAAGTTGCATGGAATCCTATACCACTCAGGAACTTTTACCCAATTATTTTACCCAATATGCTCTCGTCCATATTGGAATCTGACCTGGAAGAGAAAATTGAAAGGGGGAAGATTTGTGTCTCAGCATTTAAATTAACCGCATGCACCAATATGCTAATAGGGTAATGAGTAGGCACTGCAGTTGAAAGCAGTCCAAAATGTTGGGAACAGTGTGGACAAGTGGGCACAATTCTTCCAAATGTGGTGGTAGTGCCCAAGGTCCCCAGAATTGTGGGTCCTGGTGGTAGGAAGCTGCAAAGAGTTTTTGAAAAGCATATAATTGATAAAGACCATGGATTTTGTGCTTTTGTACAGAATTTACAGGGGCTATCTCCTGTACTTGTGTAGAAATCTATTTATTAATTAAAATGTTATTATGCTGTTTCATAAAAATATCAAAGCAGTTTAAAATAATATCATAATAACATACATTAAAAAATTAAAGCCAGAGACCACCAACTAAATATTATGGAAATATATATATATTTAATTGCCTGTATAATCCAGGTGGAATTATAGAAAAGTTTTCAAATTTACTGTTCTGCACGTTCCTGGCATCCAAAATTGTTGGCATTTGGGTAAGCAGATGTTTGTATCTTTTCCAGGTTTAAGAACTGGGTGGCAAATTTGCGAGAGGTAATGGTTTGTCACTGAAGTAGCAGAATAGGGATGACACTAATATTGGGCTATATATACTGTACCTTTACAATACATAGTTCCACACACATAGAGAGGCATGTGAAGTTTTTTTATGAATAAGAATACAATATACATAAACCTTAATTAGTGGTAAAGTTTGTGCAACTTGGTTCATAAACCCCAGAGGCTAGGGGGGCAGTGGGTGTTGACTGACAGAAATTAATGTATAATTAATCCGTTACACATTTGTGTATATTGCCAGTTAGATTAGCATGTTGTTGATGTCTTTCTTGACATCAGAGTTTATTTGGTGCTTAAACTGTACTTCCTAACATGCATCTTCAACAAAGCTAAATAAAAGCAGTTGTAATCAGTGTTAGCCCTACTCAGAGTAGAATCTCTTAAATTACTGAACATGACTCAGGTCCGTTAACTTCAATGGATCTACTCTAGCTGGGTATTTTTTAAAAAAAAATGCCCAGTGGGCTGCAAAAAGCATTCAGCAATATGCAATGATGTATGAGATCTGGGGCCTTGGTACAAAAATAAAAATGGGTGTTGACAAGAATGTCCCCTTTGAACTTCCGAGGCTGATCCAAGATGGCGACGTGAGCGGCAGCCTTGTCTTATGCTCGGTAAAGCTATGTTTTTACTATCTGCTTTGACGGGTTCTAAGGGCTCTAAGCTGCCTTAAGGCGTTTATTTTAGAAGTTTTATTTTAGAAGTTCTACTTCTCCCATAAATCTGCAAGAAAACGCGGCAGATAAAGACTGTTAAAGGGAGTAGGGCTCATTAACAGCACAACCTGCCCTGACCCTGCTATTTTGAGAAATTTTCTCCCTATTTTTCTTGCCGACATGAGAGGGAAGAAACGCCGCAGGCAGCATTCCAATGAAGCTACGAGCACTGCCAAAAAACAGACAAATATCAGGGATTTCTTGCCTGACAATGACCTAAATGAGATCTGTAGAAACTTCCCCACAGCAAACAGCTATGAGGTCCTTGCTCCCAGTACTACTCATGAGGAGCCTGCCGGCATTGTGGATGGCCCACAACTAGCCTCGAGCCTGTGTATGAAGGAACAGATGGAACAGACTCTTGAGTCCCTGCAAAAAACTTCACCTGAATTATCCCAGTCACCAGCCCAGTTAAACAAGGACCGAGAGGTACTGGAACTGCTAACCTGCCAGACTGAGTTGATAACACATACCATCACCAACTTATATAAAAGGCTGGATGGGATCGAAAAGAAGCTTGAAAAAGTCTTTGGCTTGTTTAGCTGCCCCCCCTCACTTCCTCAGCTTAACAATATTGCAAACTCCGCTCACCCCTGCCCAAGTGTGCAGGCCAACCTTGCACAAAAACAAGTGAGATGCCTGCCCAACCAAGTACAAAACTCAAGTCTGCAACTCCAGAACAGCAAACTTGCAGTACTGGTGGGAAACCACCCCTTGAATTATAACAAATGGGCGGATAAACATTCGGTCACAAATTCCCTGACCCAACTGCTGGGGCAGACATTACGCCCCGTAGATATCGTGGACATCTCATGGCTGCCTTCTGGACCTTATATGAGACGTATGGTTATTAACTTTAGATCTGCCCATTTCGTTGCAAAGATTCTAAGATTAAGAAACCGTACAAGAAAATGGTACATCTATTTTACAAGGGTATTCACCAATCTGACCCGTACACCGCTATGCACCAGGATAGGTGCTGTCTGTGTTGATGCTGGGCCTGTGCGCCATAAAGAACAAATAGACGGGGGAATGGAGCCGGGATCTATTACCCCACAGGGAGTGGCAAGCCTGCCCGCAAATGACTTAATTGATTTCCTACACCCCCCGCTTGGTACCCTGGTCTCTACGTGCAACGAGCCTGGCATTGGACTACCCAAGCAAGACCAGTCTGAAATGCCCTCGTCCTCATATGCCTCGATGCCGGAATTGGAGGCTTCCATTATTCTAAGCCCAATACGCAATCAAGATCCACAGCTTTTGTCAAATTTTGACCCGCTAGCAGTACCGACGCAAGATGCAGCTGTCGGCCTGCTACCTGTACAGCCTATACGGGTCGGCAAAACCCTTGCTCTGCGAAAACCAGCTGAACATCATGATACATCAGCTGAACAACATGATATTTGTAACGGTGTCATCGAAGATCCTCTGGGCCAAATCAACCTATTGGCCCCTCAGTTAAAGCTATCACACCTATCTAGGGACCAGCGACCTCAAACCTGGAACCACCAAGCAGGGCAGATAGAGGAGGAGCCCAGCTCAGGAGCCTCAAACCACCGGAAAAGAGATTGACTGCCACTATTCCCACCATCACCCTATTTCCACATTCTATCCTGGAATGTAGCGGGATGGCTATCTAAGCAGGGTGACGTCGACCTTCTGGATTTCCTTACAAAATTTCAGATTATATGTCTACAGGAGACATGGTGTCTAGATCTCCATGTCCCCTCTTTACAGGGATACGAAGCCTTTGCTACCCCTGCGATAAAACCAAATTCCCGAGGCCGACCTAGTGGTGGTTTAGTCACTTTTGTTTCTACCAAGCTAAAGTGCAAGGCCCGGCAACAGCAGTGGGTGAAGAGTAACAATTTACAAATCTTACTTATTTCTAGCAGTGAAGGAGGAGATTTCCTTTGCTTTAATATATATATCCCTCCCATAGGCACCCCTCCCCAGTCGTCACAAATCTGGGAAGATTTAGAGCTATGTTTGGAGAAGGCTGAACTAGAACTCCCTGGCATGGATATCCTGCTGGCAGGTGATTTCAACGCCAGGATAGGAAATGACATTAACACGTACTGCTCTAAATCTCAGTTCCTGCCAGAGGCAGATTGGTTTATTCCCTGGTCCTCTGACGATAAGGTCTTGAATAAGGCAGGCATTACATTAATGGAGACTGCCTTCAAACATAATTTGTATAATTTGCATGGTACCCATATGGACAGGTCAGGGGGTTTCTTTTCTTTTCTTGGACCTAGAGGTGCGAGCGTTATTGATTATATCCTGGTCTCCCCAAAACTCTTGGAGAGGTCACAGGGCTTCAGGACTTTCAATAGAATTGAGAGTGATCATCTTCCTATATCAATTTCACTAATTCCCCGTGGTTTGGAGGATCCGCAATACCGCAATCACTGTGCAGACCCACCTCCAACTCTGGCCCTTCGTAGGCGTAAATGGAACAGCGACCTGGAATCTAAAATCAAACTACACCTGCATTCATCAGACTTACTGGCCTTGAGAGACCAGTGTATCTCATCTATTTCTGACCCCTTTTCAACATTTCAGCAGGTCTCAGAGTCGCTCTTCCCATTACTCACGAATTCCAACCCTCCCAAAAAACAAAACAACTCGAGGGCCTGGTTCGACAAAGACTGTAGGAATCTAAGATCTTTGCTTAGGAAATTACAAAATAAGGTAAAACAGGAAGGGACCCTGTCCTCATTGGAAAACCTGCACAGGTGGCGTTCTCATTATAAAAATACTCTAAAATTTAAGAAATCTCTCTACAGAAAGGAACAATGGGAGGCACTTGACAAAGCGATCAAATTGCGGGACGACAAAAAGTTCTGGGAAATAATTGCTCAGGGAGTTTCACCCAAAGGGAAAATTGTAACCAACAGTATTTCATCTAACTTATGGTACCAACATTTTTCCCGGCTATATACAGCTCCAAACATTGCTAAACCGAGCCAGTTTCCTCCTCTTAAAAACGATCTATTAATGGGCTGGGATCCTGTTACCGAATCAGAATGTTTACAGCTAATTAAAACACTCAAGAATGGCAAAGCTCCCGGTGAGGATATGATTCCTCCTGAGGTGTTTAAACTAAATGCCCAGTGGTGGGCTGCCATTTTGGCCCAACTTTTTACGGTAATAAATGATATATGCAAAATCCCAGAAAACTGGAAACTGAGCCTGGTAGCCCCCATCTATAAGAAGGGAGACCCCCAAGACCCCTCAAATTATCGCCCCATAAGTCTCCTGGACATTGTGTATAAACTTTATACTCGCTACCTGCTAAATAAACTGGTTGACTGGGCTGACCACTCTAACCTGCTTAATCCGGAACAGGCAGGGTTTAGAAAGGGCCATAGTACAACAGGCCATTGTCTGGTACTACAGACAATGATAGATAAGTATACAAAGGTACATAAGAGCAAACTTTTTGTGGCTTTTGTAGATCTCACATCCGCTTTTGATTCAATCTGTAGGGACAAATTATGGCAAAAACTATATGAAACAGATATTGATAGACGACTTCTCAAAATACTTAGAGAATTACATTCAGACACCACAGTTAAAATCAGAACTGGGATGTCAGGCAACTATACTGACCCACTGCCACTGGGGAAAGGGGTTAAACAGGGCTGTTTGTTAGCGCCGTTCCTCTTTAATTTCTATATAAATGACATTGTCCAACATATGGCAAAGTATAAGTCATCAGCTCCTGCCCTGGAAGGCAAACACCTGAATATATTACTATATGCTGATGACATGGCTGTCATGGCACTTACTCGAAGGGGCCTACATAGCATGCTGGAGGGGCTCGCAGCTTATTGTTCCCAAAACTCTCTAAAGATAAATTATGACAAAACAAAAATTGTGGTATTTACTAGAGCTCGCCACACATTTAGATGGTCTTTAGATGAACACAAAATTGAACAGTGTCTTTTTTTTAAATATCTTGGTATCACTTTCCAAGCTACATCTAGCTGGCTTGCCCACTTCAAGACTGTAGCCCTTCTAACACGTAGGACAATCGGTGCTCTGCTCAGCTTTTTTTATTCGAGGGGAGGGCAACTGGTGATCCCGGCACTAAAAGCTTTTGTTGGAAAAGTGATTCCCCAGATGCTATATGGAGTAGAACTCTGGGGATGGAATCAGAAGCTGTTAGAACGGCTTGAAATCTTCCAAAATTTTTACCTCAGAAGAATTCTAGGCCTCCCTCAGAGTACTCCGGCAGCTCTCCTAAGAGTGGAAGTAGGATTACCTTCTGTGTCTGCCAGGGCCCACTTAAGATTCCTGCGTTTTTTCACCAACCTCACAGATGCCCCGAACACCTTATTGGCTAAACAAGCCTTTGTATCATTACAAAATAATACTACTTGGCATAAAAACCTACTGGATATCCTATCCAGATACAATCTACCTGAGTTTAATATCCTCAAATTGTGGAGCCCTGATAAAGTTCGGGAATGGATCTTTGAAAAAGACGCCTTTTTGGACTCCACAAAGATAAAAAACTCTGGGTTTTCCTACTGGTTTCCCCGAGTAAAAGCAGTCAAAATCTGTGCCAACTACTTGGTGGAGATCACTGATCCCACCCTTCGGAGAGCTTTCACTATGGCACGGTTTCAAACACTGCCAACTGCATATCTGACCGGTAGATTCACAAAAACCCCAGTAGAACATCGTTTATGCCCTTGCCTTATGAAAATTAAAGAGGATCTTACACATTACCTCCTCTATTGCCCCATCTACTCAGGCTTTAGAGACGCATTGCTGCAAATTATACCCAACTCTATAACCAATCCTGAAGATAGAGTAAAATTTTTGTTAGTTGATGCAAACCCACGTATTACCCATGTGGTAGCGGTTTTTGTGATGAAGGCCATGAAAGCCAGGGAAAGATTTATGGATGACAATGTAAAAACCCCTTCATCGTCTGTTTAACTCGTTGCTTGTTTTCCCTCTCTTTCTATTTTGTGGGATGAAGGTTTTGTTGGCGTAGTATGTAATGAATTTTAATATTTTTTAACTATTGTTGTGTTGATGTTTGTGTACAGGCATGGTCCTCACAATAAACGGATTTGATTTGAATGTCCCCTTTTCTTCTTAGGAAGCAATGTAGAATAAACAGTCACAGATTATTTTTATTCAAGCCCGAAAACAAAAAATAGCTTGTACACAAAAGTATGCATGTTTTATATGTTATTGAAGGAAGTATAAGATAACTTACAATTTGTTGAGCAACAGCTACAACTCACTTTTAGAAGGAAAGATAATCGTTAATATTTCTTTTTCATCCCATAATACAGTTGTATACCAGAGCAAAATTAGCTGCAAAAACAACGAGATAGTGTGTTCACAGTTCGGGCAATTAAAATCTACCCTTGCTGAATAAAATTGTCCTCAACCAATTTCTAGTTCAAGCTAATAGGAAACTGATTTGCTTTACCAAAATTATTGTCTAAACACAGCTTGAGGCTGCTTTCACAAGTGACACTAAAAAAAGGTTTCCCCTGGCTTTCTTTCTTTCAATTGTGAACATGGCTCATGTCATATCTAATGCACGAAACATCCAGATTTTTATTGGAATGTCGGTACCTTAAAATGCGTTTGTTTAATCAAAGTGCTGTGGCGAGTGCAACTTTGAAAAGATATGGGTTGAAGACTGAGATCACAAGTTTTGCAGTGGAGAGCATAGCATCCGGGTACTCCCACTGAGCCTCTTGGGCTTGCCGATTGGAAGGTCAGCGGTTCGAATCCCCGTGACGGTGTGAGCTCCCATTGCTCTGTCCCAGCTCCTGCCAGCCTAGCAGTTCGAAAGCATGCCAGTGCAAGTAGATAAATAGGTACCACTGTGGTGGGAAGGTAAATGGCGTTTCCATGCGCTCTGGTTTCTGTCATTGTGTTCTGTTGCGCCAGAAGCGGTTTAGTCATGCTGGCCACATGACTCAGAAAACTGTCTGTGGACAGACGCTCCCTTGGCCTGAAAGCAAGATGAGCACCACAACCCCATAGTTGCCTTTGAATGGACTTAACCGTCCAGGGGTCCTTTACCTTTTGCCTTTACTGGTGGTGTGGCATCTCACAGACCAGAAATGGTGGCTGGATATCACATTTTTAAGAGCAGAAAAATGATATCATTTATGCAGTGCTTTCTTTTTCTTGTTCAGGGGTACTCTCATTTTCCTAATCATATTGAAATACTGCCCCTCAATGAGGCCAAACTTAGATTCACAAAATGTTTAGGGGTGTGTGTACCCCTGTGTCCCCCCAGAAAAAAAAAATCACTGCATTTATGTAATGTGGGCAGGTGTACCACCATCACAAAGGTAAGGGGACCTCTGACCATTAGGTCCAGTCGTGGACGACTCTGGGGTTGCAGCGCTCATCTCGCTTTACTGGCCAAGGGAGCCAGCGTACAGCTTCTGGGTCATGTGGCCAGCATGACTAAGACACTTCTGGTGAACCAGAGCAGTGCACGGAAACGCCTTTTACCTTCCCACCGGAGTGATACCTATTTATCTACTTGCACTTTCGAACTGCTAGGTTGGTAGGAGTAGGGACTGAGCAACAGGAGCTCACACCGTCGTGGGGATTTGAACTGCCAACCTTCTGACCAGCAAGCCCTAGGCTCTGTGATTTAACCCACAGCGCCATCAGAGTCACAAATGAATAAAGAGTCCCTTTTGAAAGTGACCCAACTTTTTCATGTTTGTTTCTGGGGTGTGTCTTTACATGCTTACTCTGGTGGGGAGCTTCTACAGTGTGGTGCAGCGTCAACTAGAAGAGCACATGCAAGTGAGAGAGCTGATCAGGGTCTTGCCTTGGGACTCATACCCCACCAGGAGGGAGTGCACCAGTTCCATAGAAAAGACCCATGTCTTTGGCCCTGCCATACAGAAACATTATTCAAAGATCATGCACCGTATGTCTCCCATGCTTTCTAACCTCACATGTGAAAGAAACAGGACCTGAGACAGAGCTATGCAGATGTGGAAAATGGATTGAGGGTTAAATCCATAGATTTAGAGGTAAACCTCCTATCCCACATGTGTGGGAGAAATACAAAAGTGATCTGACTGTGAAGTCTTTTTAACAGAGCAAAACACTTATATGTTTTGCAGCTTATTAAAACTTAGGAATTAGGCAGTTAAACCTTTCTATCACTTTCATTTGTGGTCTGCTGACCTCACCCCCCCTTCACCCCCGTTGCAAAGAATGAACCACACGTTTTTGTAAGATAAACGAAAAAATGGTTTTACTTACATTTCAACGCAGCCAGCAAATTAGTGTGTAGAAAAATACTTCCACATTACAGTAAAATAAAAGTTGGTAGTTTTAGCTAACATGGCTGAAAGCTTTAGCCATGCTTGGAGACATGGTGGAAAGACAAAGTCTCCTCGCATGCAGAAGGAAATATAAAGGATTATCTCCTTTGTTATATAGTTCCTACCCAGAGGAGACAAAGGAAGTTACCACACACTGATAGTCCTCTCTAGGAAGTCAAAGAACTCTCTGTGTACTAGCTCTGAGCACGTCTTGCAAAACATGCATTTGTGATTTGGGCTGCAAATCTCACAGCAATGTCCTCTCTGCTCTAACAAGTTAGGTCACTAGGGCCGGGGGACAGAATCAGCATATCCCTCAGCAACGTCCTTGAGGGCATCCTTTGATTTTTATATTCTGTAATTGAATTTACTCCTAAGGGTAAATGTTAAATGCTCCAGCTGCAAACAGTGTTGGAATGGGGAGCAAAACGCTGGGTGGCCCACCACCCACCACCACCCACCAACAGGAACCACATGGATGGACATCTCTCTACTATCTGCAAGCCCATCATCATCATCATCATCATCATTTTTTATCTGTATGCTGCCTTTCCACAGTTAAAAACAATGCTCAAGGCGGCTTACAACATGACAAGACTTGCACAATAATAAACCACATCAAAAAATACACAACCAAATGGAAAACAATTTCCACATAAATCAAAATCTAAAACTAAGAATACAGCATTAATATCACAGTTTAAAATGACATAGGTAAAAAAATAACAGCAATTTAAACAAAAACAATGCCCAAAGATTAAGGCTTTCTGGGAGATGATATATAATGAATTGAAAAAGGTATTTAAATATACCTTCTTGAAGAAACCAGAGGCCTTTCTCCTGGGCATAGTCGGCCAATTGGTGCCAAAGAGGGACAGAACTTTCTTTATGTATGCCACAACAGCAGCAAGAATACTCATTGCAAAGTATTGGAAGACACAAGATCTACCCACCTTGGAAGAATGGCAGATGAAGGTGATGGACTATATGGAATTGGCGGAAATGACTGGCAGAATCCGAGACCAGGGAGAAGAGTCGATGGAGGAAGATTGGAAAAAGTTTAAAGACTATCTACAGAAATATTGTAAAATTAATGAATGCTAGAATGATGTTGGATAGAAACTAAGTGAACTTTAGCTGAAAGGTTACAAGGAATATGAAAAAATGGATTATTAATATGTAAAAATCTAAAATTACAATACTTTATGATTAATGATTAGGATACATAAAGAGGGGAGGGATTTGCTGAACGAAATAATTGAACTGGAATACAAAAAAGGGAGGTGTGAGGAGGTCCTGGAACTAAGCAAATGAAGGTCAAGTAATGGAAGGAATGAATTGTTTTTAAATATTTTTACTTTGTATTTTCTTTTTTTGTGTGTTTTGTAATATCTTGAAAACTTCAATAAATATCTTATAAAAAATAATAAACAAAACCAAAACAAAACTGAGCCCTCTCTGCCAAGCAGCGGTGGCGGCAGCGGCCCTTTATAGAGCCCATCAGGCCCCGCCCTGGGCTAGGTGGTGAGTGGCAGGACTGAGGCCCTCAGGCGCTGAGCAGGGGAGTTTACACACGTGGTCTTCCCTTCACAGTGGCACCATCTCCTACTCGGTTCCTAGACAAACACTCCCACTAGCTGGAGTGCACATTACCTAGAAGTAAATAGGTTTTGCACACATGTAGGTGAAGGGTCCGACCTGGTGGAATGCTCTGTCCCATGAGACCAGGACCCTTCAGGATTTAACCTCGTTCCGTTGGGCCTGTAAGACAGAGTTATTCCACCTGGCCTTTAATTTGAACTCAGCCTGATCTTTTATTTCCCTTCCCTTCCTTCCCCCTCCCCTTTTATGAAGATCACCTGCTTTGAGACCCCACAGCTAATTCTCCCCTGGCCTCCTTGCTGGCCCAAATAGGACTACCGTATTTTTTGCTCTATAAGACTCACTTTTTTCCTCCTAAAAAGTAAGGGGAAATGCGTGTGCGTCTTATGGAGCAAATGCAGGCTGCGCAGCTATCACAGAAGCCAGAACAGCAAGAGGGATTGCTGCTTTCACTGCGCAGCGATCCCTCTTGCTGTTCTGGCTTCTGAGAGTCAGAATATTTTTTCCCTGTTTTCCTCCTCCAAAAACTAGGTGCGTCTTGTGGTCTGGTGCGTCTTATAGAGCAAAAAATACGGTAATTCAGCCAGCTAGCACTGGTGATTATCTAATGCTTATTAGATGGATTTCCCCTAAATTGATTTCTGAACTTTGAATTTTATTGTTATTCATGTTTTTATACTGTATTTTATGTTGCTTTTACAATTAAGTGTTTTAAATTTGTTGTTAGCAGCCCAGAACCTGGTTTTTTGAACCGGGAAGGGCGGGATATAAATAAAAATTTATGATTAGGATTATGAATTATTATAAGGGTGCATGCAGGGTTTCAGACTGGATCCAGCACCCGGTGGAGCTGCTTGCCTGCAGCCCACACTCCTGCAAATTGCTGCTTAGGAATACTGTTCATAGTAATGAGCATGTGCAACTTTGGTCACATACTCAGGTAGCTACCAAAGCCCTTCTAGTGTAAACAGTTGAGCTGCTTTGCTGCAAGAGATCCTGTGCATGAACCAGTCACCATCTTTCAGCCTAACCTACCTCATGTTGTGGCTGTGAGGATAAAATGGGGGGCAGGGAGGAGAACCATGAATGCCACCTTAAGTTCCTTGGAGAAGTGTAATAAACGTTGGAGGCGTATAAAGTAATGAAATCAACCCACCAGTTAGTTATTAAAATAACATAGGAAGAGGAGCCCACAGGGCAGTTTTGTCCTGTGTCAATCCAGTTTCTACAGTGTGGATGCCGAGGTGAGAAGGAAGCACAGGTCAGGTTCTTCCTCCATGATCTAGACCTCCTCACATGACCCAAAGAGTGCAGAAAAGATTGGGCTCTGCAGCAGTCCCTGGGCTGTTGAGCTAGTGCGAGTCCTAAGCAGTTAGCCTGAAGTTAAGCCTGGGGTTCCTTCCTCCTCAGATTTTGAGGCTGGGAATCTACGAAATGCAAAAAGAAAGAAGCAAATGCTGCCACCAGCTGTCCAAGAAAAAGCATATTACTCAGACATCGTAACTAGTTTCAGGACAACACATACTATCCGGCTTCAGCTGCTTGAAAGGGGAGAGTATTATTATTCCTCTCGGCAAATGAAGAATGATCTGCTGGCCAGGACCTTCCAATCAAACCACGATGCAAACTCTCTTTTTCTGGATTCTGGTTTTTACATTCCTCATTTAGGGTGAATGCTCTTTGTTTTAGTTCTGCCTGGCAATGATTGCTGGGTTAACTCTGCTTGCCCCATCGCGTGAGTTTGGGAGGTGAGATGGACAAGGCATTCAGAGTTAACTTTCTAATGAACACATTTTTAAAAAATGGGCAGAAAGCAACAAAAGGCTGAGATCTTTACGACCTCTGTTCCTTTGATCCCATGCATGTTTAATAATAATAATAATAATTTTTATTTATACCCCGCCCTCCCCAGCCAAGGCTGGGCTCAGGGCAGCTAACAAGCAATAATAAAAACAAGCTGAATCAATACAACTTAAAAACAAGATTAAAATACAACATTAAAATATTGAAACATTAAAATATTAAAATGCATCCTCATCACAGGAGGAGAAAGGACAAATATATTGGGCTATTTAATATAGATGCTTTTTTTATTTGGATTATTTAATATAGATGCTTTTTTTATTTGGATTATTTAATATAGGTGATTTTTTTTATTTATCCTGAAGGATTTGCATCTTTGAGTTAAATCTTCTGTAGTAGGAACACTTTTTTGGACTATATGAGATCACATGTCAGGCTACTTGCACTTTTGCAATCTGTTAATTTTCTAATATATTTTTTTAATGGGATGAGTAGCATTCCTTTAAAGTTTTGGTGCTGTAGGTTTTGAAGCTCGTGGTCTCACTGGCCTATGATAGTAGCAGTCTAGACCTACATATTTTAATGATAAACACACCTACCGTGATCATTTTATGAGTTTGTGAGTGAAAGTTTCAAAAACATTTTTTTTATACTCCCATTAAATAGAAAAAGAAAAAGAAAGCTTACACTGGCAAAGTAAATGTTATGTTTGAAACCCTACAAATGACACAGCTCATTTCAACCAGATGTTGAATATCTTCCTTTGTAAGCCTGTCCTCAAGACTGTAGGCAGGTACCAACAGATGCTATGTGGCACTTCATTATTGGATTGCTAGCACATTTATGTTGCAAAAAGGGCATTGTGGAATAAATGTTTGCAGTGTTCAATGCCAAATGCAGTCTGAAATTGCTGCAACCTCCTTGAACAGATGGAACGTAAAGTCATTTTCAAGCTTGAGTTTGTCTCTTTTGATAAACGGCTGTAAGGGTTGCTTAAAGTAAACTTCCAGAACAAACTTTCCTCAGGCCTGAAATGTGTAAACAGCACTGTAGAAACTGTTGTGCGTATTGATTAAACACACGGAAGACATCCTGCTATTGATTTGATTTCGAAACTGTTTGAGGCTAGGAGATTAAAATGTCTTAAGCGTGTTAATAAGATTTTTGGGACTGGCCAGGGAGTGTGCGGAGAGCTCTTTGTGGGGAATTTCAAAGGCACAAACAACAGTTAGGAATCCTGTCACACAAAACTAAAAGCAGTTAAACTGTAATCCATAAGCCATTGCTTTTGAAGTGCTCTTATTGTCAGCCTTGCAAATAAAAGTTCACGGGATGGTCACCCATGCCCTATTCCATTGTCTGAGGTCCTGTCATTTACTGATTTCCCCCTAAACTCCAGTCGTCCTTCCAGAAGGTGGGGAGGAAGCCAAGACAGGAATCTCCTCCTTACTGGTGTACAGTTTTCCCATAGTCCCACAGCACTGATACAAATCCTCCACTGGTCCTCCATTTGGATGGGTTTAAGCATTCAGTGGCTGTGTCTTGTGCACGAATCTGAGGTAAGACATGCCTGAAATTCACCCTGAATTGAGATTAACGTGATTAATGAGTGTCAAGGAATGGCACAAGCTGGCATTAAGATATCATTTGATTAAATGAAACCTGTCTAAGAAGCAATCAAGAATTATTTTTTGCTGCTTCCTTAGAGTACAATTTACAGTCCTCTGTAAATTGCACCGTACTTGGGAGTACAGTCTGAGCTCATAATTTAATCAGCTTCCCCCATACAATGTGAAGAGCTCTACTTCCAGGTGACCATTGAGTATGTCAGAATTTATTTCAAAGGATGTCTACCAGGAATCATTAAGGGAGAAAAGCAAAACTAAGGGAAACATTAAGGCATTTTTAAAGCAACTCTGGGAATTTTACTCAGTTAAATTACTCGCTAACAGCTACCTGGGAAAAAAAAAATCCTCTGAGAATGTTATCAACATTTCTTCCACCTTTTCTCTTTCAGCTTGAATCAAGATCAATTCCCGAATCCTTCCATTAGTTGACACAAGGAACAAATGTGTTGACATGATTAGCAGTGTTTAAAATGGATGTTCGCAGAAGGAAGGAAATCAACGGACTATAGCAGTTAGCCTGTCAAGCCATCAAACCATACTCTTTCCCCACTTTTCTGGGGGCAGAAAGACTCTTAAATTGAATAATTGTCATTTTTGGAGCTCAGAGCGGCCAGAAATCACTAAAAATCCCATTTTAACTTTCTGTTCTAGTTCTCAAACAAATTTACAGCAGAGGTCAGTCCTTTTGCAAGATTTCTGGAGGGAATTCTTCATCACAATCTATATATGAAGCATCTATAGCACTTTAGTTTAGCCTGTCTTCCATCCATTTTTCTTGTCTGCTCACTCTTCTTCTTATGACCTTCACTGAATGAAAGGAACACACCAAGCAAGCATCTTTTTTTATCCCAAGCATTGTATCCACCCATATTTTATATAGTTAATATTGATTTTAAATCACAGCAAAATAACTCACCATAGGCCCGTTTTCCTCTGCACCACTCCGTGTTCTCAGGATTTGCTATGAAGTAACAGCTTGTTGGTTTCATTAAAGTAAAAGGCTAAATGTTATCTTGTTTTATTGCTTCCTCTATTTTTTGTACCATCTCTAAAATAATGTTTCAGATGTCTACAAGTGAACACATACGTGCACCTTCTTCTTCTGAACAGCCTTGCTTGCTTGGATAGAAATAATCTCAAAAGGCATGTAAGGAAATAGATTGGATCTGGCAAGAGAACAAGGCAGGCGCCGGTCCAGTACATCTTTAAACATGACTGTACAGTCATTACATAAAGTCATCATGGATAATGCCATTAGTTACAACAGCTATATGCTACCAACTGCCCAACCGTTCTGATATCTAATACTGAGGGTGACTCTAGCCTGTTAATATTTTGCAGGAAGAATTGAAGCACCTACCACAAGTTTAGCTTTGTGATATCAAAGTGAATTGAAGGCCTCTGGCACGTTAGTGTAAGAAGTCCACTTCTCTTTTCTTTTAAAGGGCATTTTTTTGTGGTTAGGAAAGCTATGGAGAAATGCGCTGAAATGTGTGGGAGGATTAGTGGGAAGATGTGTAAATGAATCAGACTAAATGCTTGAGAGTCCCATGGACTGCAAGAAGATCAAACCTATCCATTCTGAAGGAAATCAGCCCTGAGTGCTCACTGGAAGGACAGATCCTGAAGCTGAGGCTCCAATACTTTGGCCACCTCATGAGATGAGAAGACTCCCTGGAAAAGACCCTGGTGTTGGGAAAGATGGAGGGCACAAGGAGAAGGGGACGACAGAGGACGAGATGGTTGGACAGTGTTCTCAAAGCTACCAACATGAGTTTGACCAAACTGCGGGAGGCAGTGGAAGACAGAAGTGCCTGGCGTGCTCTGGTCCATGGGGTCACGACGAGTCGGACACGACTAAACAACTAAACAACAACAACAAATGCTCAGTAAAGGCTGGGCACTGTCTAACTGCCCTGGAAGAATTGTGCAAGCAAATCAGGGTGGATGCTGAATAAACAGCTTGTCTGGAGGAATCCTGAGCCTTCTTCCAGTTAAATATAATATTAAACAGAGACCTCCTCAGCTTGTTAAATACACGCACACAAACAGTGGCATGACAAACTAGAAACACCAGGAGAAAGATGACAGCTCCTAAACACTCTAAGCACTATTATTCCCTAGAAGCTAAGGTTAAAAATAATCTTTAGGCACTTACTTTCTGAAGGGGCACTGGAGATTTGGAGCATTACAGAAATTTAATCCAAGCATCTCAGCATCTGCTTCCTAGGGGCCAAATCCTTTGACTGACAATCTGCCTGGCCTTTTTGCTTCTTTTGTACACACATACTGTCAGTGTGTGAATAAGCTCCTATAGTTCCAAACTCCACAGAGATGGGTAAGTGGTATGCATATCAGTTGCATGTTTTGCTGGAGACAGAACACACACACACACACACACACACACACACACACAGCCTTCCCCAAGGATGCAGAAAGAAGATACAGAATCTGTGCTGAGATTTAAGGCAAGTGTTTTCTCATAGGCAGTCCTATCAAAGGAAATGCATGGCAGTAGATCTGAAGGATCAATAAGGACATCAGAGGAACAGTTCTGATTCAGGAGGTGGGTGGAAGGAACCTGATGGAAATGTTCTCCTTCACAAGCTTTATTGAATTGGATGAGAGCTGTTTAGGAGGACCAAAATTATCTTCCTTCTGATGGCGCTTGCTTAGGAAAACATCCCAGTAGCAGTTTGTGTCTCAGGTCAATATTGGGATGTGTGAAATGTTACTGGATTTCCTACATGAGTCCTGCTCAGACCTGCAACTAGGCGTCTTCTTGGTTGAGGAACAAAAGCAGATGGAACAGGCCCCACCCCACAAGCAAATCCCAGCAAATTCAGCAACCCTGAAGGATCTATCATTCCTGCATAGCTTCTGCATGCTGGTGCTCCAGAACCAGGACCAGAAGTCACCACACCAGTTGGCTTCTGGCCAGCTCTTGGACCTCTCTTGCCATCCCCAGAACCAGACAAGAACTTCAGAGCTGCTGGTGAAGTACTTGGCTAGCCTCACAAGGCTACCCTTCACCAGGAGGGGGAAGCTTCTGTAGGTGTCTGCCAGTGTCAAGGCTTGGACTGTCTTGAGAATTAGGAAGGGGTGGAACCTCCCTTCCTGCATAATCTGTCAGTCTAAGCCAGGCCATTGCTGAAGCAACCACTCCATCAGACTTCTGGTGCACGGCCAGCCAGCTCTGATTCATGCCTACAAGCCTTTCCAGAACTAGGGGCATGGACATTTGCATGGCAGAATATATTGGGTGGTGCCTACAGCTTCCTGTTTGAATAGCCAGGATTGGACTTGGAAGGTGAAGCAACCTGCTATGGGTAGCGTGATGAACTGAGTGAGGAGGAGTAGATGGAGGCAGGAAGTTGGATCTGAGTGATGCAGCAATGTTTGTTGAAAGTGTGTGGGCAGAGGTAGTCCCATATGGCGCCAGTTCAGGCATCAAGATGTCTTGGATTTGCACAGTGACTAAGCAAAGATATTCTCCAGTTTACTGCAGTGCTTGAATCTTGTCCTTTCCTAACCCACTTTTCCTGGGGCCAAACTAGATGTGATGTTCGTTGCATATTCTGGTCTTGTGTGACTGAAAAGCTGCCAGGGATTGAGCTGGATCCTGAGGTGAACAAACTTAACTGAAAAGCAATGAATCTCAGATGATACGAAAATTATGTATGTTGGCTTCGATCTGGGTTTGCTCATTCATCATGAGCACCATCATATGATGAATGCTGCAGGCAATAAGTGAAGAATGTGCACCTGTGAAGAAATCCCATGGAATTCCCAGTGAGGGGGTTGGACCAGCAGCCTAAACAGTAAAGCAGTGGCTTTTGCTTTAATGAAGCTCTCATTTCAAGTCTTTCTTCTTAGGCTTCAGCGGCAAATAAATATGGGATTCATGTATATATGTCTGTTGATGCATACTGTCAGTTATATACCAGAACTAATGAGGAAATAAATCAAATTACCAATTGCCAAAGCTCTCAACCTTCAAACCAACAGGGGGAATTAGTTGTAAGTAGTTAGTCTTATTATTTCTACAAAACTATAGTTTACTCAAGAGCCTTTTTAACCTCCCTGGTTCTTGTTGAAATAACCTCCATATGAAATGCCAGGATTGTTTTATTTCCGGTTTTTTCTTTCTTTTTTGGTTTTTGTTTCCTTCATATTTATATTTTTGTCCCAAATTTTACTTGGCCAATATGACTGTGTGTGTGTGTGTTTAATCTCACCAGTGCTGTAGATATAAACTTTCTTCCAATTAATATTGCAAAACGAAACAAGGAGTTAAGTTGGAGTCACAAAGTCTGCAGTTCGTAACTTAACATCCTGCTTTTGCCGAATCCCCTCCGCCGCTGACACAAAGCTCTATTTAATGTGCTGCCAATCACTACAAGTCAAGTACAGTACCGCAAGTCCTCAAGTATGCTTTCAAAATGATTTTGTTTATATCTTTCTCTATTTAATCTGCTTTTCTGCTCACTAGAAGGTGAAGTGCAAAACCAAACAGAAATGCCAGTGTGCGCTCAAAGAGGGGAGAAGCCCACATATATGTATTTTTGCTTTCACTTTTGATGAAGATTACTTTGTCTTTTAAAATTCGGGGGGGGGGGGATAAGGTTGGGTTGAAACTGTCAGAATGGATTTCCATTAGAAGATTTGGAACATGGCAACTTCTCCCTGCAACTTTCTCATGAGTATCCCGGAAACGTTTGGGAAAATACTGGCTTTCCCGATCCTTTCCATGGGATGGTACTCCTGGGTATCACTTATTTCTTTGTGTTGTGTTGTTTGTGTCAGGTACCTCTGAACTTGGGTTGGAAGCCCCTAGCAGGCTATCTGACCACAATGGGAAAGACCAGGCTTCCTCAAACTTGGCCCTCCAGATGTTTTTGGCCTACAACTCCCATGATCCTTAGCCAGCAGGACCAGTGGTCAGAGATGATGGAACTGTAGTCTCAAAACATCTGGAGGGCCGAGTTTGAGAAAGCCTGGGAAAGAAAGACAGTTCATGCTGTGATGTCACTCTTGAGAAGTCCAGAATTATCATGGCTCGGGATACCAGCTATTACTAGGAAGACAATCCTGGGACAATCCAGTAACACTTCTGGGTCTGCTACCTTCATAGGGTCATCTTTCTAGTCCGATCCCGCTACAGTGCAGGAATCTCATCTAATGCATCCATGACAGATGGCCATCCAACCTCTGCTTTAAAACCTCCAAGGAAGGAGAGTCCACCACCTCCCAAGGGAATCCGTTCCACTGCTGAACAGCTCTTGCTGTCAGAAAGTTTTCCCCAAATGTTTAGTTGGAATCTCCTTTCTTGTAACTTGAAGGCACTGGTTTGAGTCCTACCCTCCAGAGCAGGAAAAAAAAACAAGCTTGTTCCCTCTTCCATGTGACAACCCTTGACATACTTGACAATGGCTATTGTATCTCCTCCCAGTCTCCTCTTTTCCAGGCTAAACATACACAGCTCTTCAACTGTTACCAGAGCCTTGGTCATCTTCCTTGCCCTCCTCTGCAAACATTCCAGCTTGTCAACGTCATTCTAAAATTGTGGTGCCCAGAATTGGACACAGCATTCCAGGTGTGGTCTGATCAAGGCAGAATAGAGTGGTATTACTTCCCTTGATATGGACACTATACTTCTGTTGATGCAGCTTAGAATAGCATTAGCTCCCCCCCCCCCCGTGCTGCATCACACTGTTGACTCATGCTCAGCTTCCTTCAGTCTGGATCACTGAGGGAGGCAGGACAGATAAAATACAGTGGTACCTCGCAAGACGAAAAACTCGCAAGACGAAAGAGTTTTTCGTTTTTTGAGTTGCTTCGCAAGACGAATTTCCCTATGGGCTTGCTTCGCAAGACGAAAACATCTTGCAAGTTTGTTTCCTTTTTCTTAAAACCGTTAATACGGGAAGGAGAAGGTTACGCTGGAAATGAAGAAGGAGATCATCCGGAAGCACGACGGTGGAATGCGTGTGACAGACCTCGCAAGACGAAAAATTCGCAAGACGAAAAAACTCGCAGAACGAATTAATTTCATCTTGCGAGGCACCACTGTAAAGTACTTCTTCATGTAGCACATAGTTAAGCTATGGAGGCAGTGGTGCCCAACAACTTGGATGGCTTTAGAAAAAGAATTGGGCAGAATATATTGGCGAATAAGGCTATCAATGGCTAAATGGGGGCAGTAATGCGTCTGAATACCAGCTGCTGGAAACCGCAGGAGGGTTTTGTCCATGGGTCTTGTTTGGCGGTTTCCCATAGGCATCTGGTGGGCCACTGTAAGAACAGGATACTGGATTAGATGGACCATTTGCCTGATCCAACTGGTTCTTCTTATGTTCTCATAAAGGGTACCAGGTTCTTCTCTACGCTGACAGATTAGCCCTCACATTTAAGCCCAAGGCAATTTGTTTAGAGCTGGCCACTATATTTAAGTCAGGGTGGGGAATGGCTGGCCTGCAGACCAGAGGTAGGCTGTGGGGTCTCCCCAACAGGCCTCCAGCCTCTCCTCCCGGCCCCACACACAAGTGCAGCAAATTTTAAGTAAACAGGAAAGTCATTGAAGGTGGGAGAACTCTGCTAGTGCATTCGAACTGTAATACCCACACACTGTTAAACTAGAACAAATAAGTAAGGTGAGCCTCTCTGTTGGTAAATTCTAGGTGCATGAACCAAGTCATTTTGAAATTCTATACACAGGACTTTCTCCTATATATGCCCCCAGAAATCCCTGCTAAGGTTACCTCCATTTTCAGAGTCATGATCACTGGTGACCAGCAGTAGGACCATCTTAGTAGTGGCCCCCAACTTATAGTTTCAACTAGTTATGCAGCAGTGCCACTCAACTCATCCTTCCAGACTTGGCAGTATGACTTTTAAGCGGCTCACTCATCTCTACTACATTCCAAGGCTTGTTGGTCTTGAAGCATTCTCTGGCTCAGAATTATATTCTGTAACTTCAGAGAAGTCTATCTCCAGCCAAACATGTCTGGGAATAGTAAGGGGACACAAAGGAGAGTTGATCTCCAAGGATAGACAGGTTCATCTAAAGGACATGGTCCTTTAGTTATCCTGGTGCCAACTGTTCAAAGCTTTCCTGGATTCATACAAATAGAAAGTAGATGGAAAATGTTACCTTTGAATATTTTACTTTTCTTTCGCTCTGGGAATGCTCACAAGTGTCAAAATTATCTACAAGTAATTTCTTGCTTTCTTGTTTGACATAGATGGCAAATATAAGTACTCTAATTATGATGCAAAGTTTAAAAAGAAATAATATTCCTGAAGAATATTTCAGGGAAGCCCAATTGATAATCTGCCCTGTTTCAAGCCTCTAAACCTTTTAATTATGATCTTGATGTATCTATGTGGTCCTAGATGCTGAAAAAGAAAATCTCATCTTATTCAATTGTAAACTCCAGGACTGAGTCAGATAGCTTGATTTTTTTTAGAAGTCTTCTTCTTTTCTAATAACTGTTACAAACTGCCAAAGTGAATTTCTTGACTCAGAAAATTCTCTAGGGATTATCCCCTATCCCTACAATACTCTGCTGCTAATACAATATTTGAACTCTACAGATTTACACTAACAGAGAATTGGATTGTGTACAGAGCAGGGGAGGGGGGAACCAACCATTCTTTTGTGAACTACCTTCTCCTTCAAAGCTTCTGTACCCCATCTAAAGAGATAAATCCGCTACCAGTCTAGAATGAACTTAACAACAAAAAGTAATCATGAAACAAAATAAACAGTAAACCCTTGTGAAGTTTAAATGCAAGATGTTGTACTCTGCTGAAGGAAACTATCACAAACTTTGCATTCTAGATAATTGAACAAAATGGAAGCTTTACTAAAAGAGGAACTCTCTCTCTCTCTTAATGGAAATCAAATCTCGTTGTTTTTAGTTCACAAATTCTTGAGGATTGTCAGAGTTCTGTAAAGAACGCTTTGAAACAGATGTTCATGTGAGATTACACACTGGGCTATATGAATGAAAAACATCTAAGGGTGAAAGTAATACTCTGCAGTACAATATATATTTGATAATTGGATTGTGCCTGTCTTTAAATGATTTTGGAAGTATTTGTGTTTCTTGTATATATAATTTGAGAATTAGATTCATCCTTGGTGGAGGATCTCTCCTAAATGTGACACAGAGCATCTAGCTGGAATGATTTCTCCCTGTCCTGTAGATTTCAAATAACCTATTCCAAAGAGAGAATTAGCTTTATGAGAAACGTTCTATCTGCAAAATCTGGGTTGTTCTCCAGGTGTTGTTGGCCTTAAAAGTCAGAAACACGACCAGGAGTTGTGTTGTCTACGCGCACAGTAGGCAGGATTGTCATTTTGGTGCTGTGGGTTAAACCACAGAGCCTAGGGCTTGCCGATCAGAAGGTCGGTGGTTCGAATCCCTGTGACGGGGTGAGCTCCCGTTGTTCAGTCCCTGCTTCTGCCAACCTAGCAGTTTGAAAGCACATCAAAGTGCAAGTAGTTAAATAGGTACCGCTCCGGCGGGAAGGTAAACGGTGTTTCCGTGCGCTGCTCTGGTTTGCCAGAAGTGGCTTAGTCATGCTGGCCACATGACCTGGAAGCTGTACACCGGCTCCCTCGGCCAATAAAGCAAGATGAGTGCCGCAACCCCAGAGTCGGTCACGACTGGACCTAATGGTCAGGGGTCCCTTTACCTATAATTTTGTCCCTTGTGATGGTGAACCTGTGACCTTCCAGACGTTGTTGGACTACAGCTCCCATCATCCCTTGGTTGGAGCAGTTGGAAGTTGAAGCTCACAACATCTGGAGGACCAAGGGGTTCCCATCTCTGTTCGTAAGTGTCAGGGGTTCAGGGACAGAGGCACAGGGTAGGGAGGAGATGGAGAGCGATGGGGATGAATCCCAGGACAGCGAGGAAGAGGATGACAATGACTCAAGAGATTCCATGAGTCTTTCCAGCGAATCAGAGGATTCCCAGAAGGGGGCGCCGGTGGTCAGGGGCAGGGGAGCCCCAGGGGGGACGTGTCAGGAACAGGGGGCCAGCAGGGGATCCCAAAGTGGCAGCTGGGCGTCAGGACCAGCCTCCCCGCCAGAGTGCAGCGAAGGGGGTGGAGGTTCCAGTGTATCAGGGGAAGGAGCTCCGGCAGCAGAGAAGGGAGGGAGGTCGGAGCAAGCCACCCTCCCGGGAGGGGAGGGGAGTAGTGAAGGGAGTAGTGTAACTGTCAAAAGGAAGGTTAGAGGTTGGGCGCGCGCGCCAAGTTCAAATGTAGAGGCGCGCGGAAGTACAGGGAGCCCGGAGGAAGAGCCAGGTCCCAAAGCCCGCAGGAGGGGGGAAGAGCAGTCTGGGGATTCCGCGTCGGGGGAATCCAGGAGGGGCGAAACACCAGGGGGCAGGAAGACCCTGCGGAAAAGGAAAGAGAGGAAGAGGTGGAGCAGCGCAAGCTTCTTAAACTGGTGCAGGGGAGGGACTGACTCAGAGGGGACTTCAACGGTCTAAGCGTAACAGACGTGGGGCTGCGCGCCTCGGATGTGAAGCAAACAATGAACTGCAATAAACACTTTTGTATATAAGAAGAGATTGGCGTTGGTCTTTTGTGAGCTGAGACTTGAGGCAGCCCTGACACTAAGGATTTTCCTCAAAGAAGACTTCCCCAGTTTGATATGTATCAAAATGTTACACTTTTTGTTATAATTATTGCAAATCTGTTTGCTGAACTTAAGTTGTCATTATGGGCATACATTTTTGACTAACCTGATCTCAGAATGATACAGGTGGTATAACTACAATTGAAAAACAAGAAGAACAGGTTTAATGTAAGATGTAGATTTGCCCTTAAACAATCCCATTGTGTCACAATCAAGGGATAGCTATGCAGTGTATGAGTTTGATCCGATTTCTGCAACTAACAACTTCCAAAATAATTTCAAACCTGCTTTTTCTGCTCTTGATGTGTAGAAATCCCATGATCAAAAATAACCAGACGATTAATATTCTGTTATGGTGACCAAAGCATTCAGAATATTACCCTCAGAGTTTTTAAGCTCTTATGTAATTTAACGTCACAACCTTCGGTGTCGCTTTGCACAGCTAAGGGGCCAATTAGGCATCAGAAGACTTAATCTGCGCTACCTTTATTGTGTCCAGAGGAAAAACAAACAATCGGCTTTGTTTCCTAAGCAGGGAAAACCCTTTGAGAAAGTGTACTAATCTTATCAAAACCCATTCTGCTTCCTTTGAAATTATTCTTGAATTTTTGATTGAAACAAGTCAACTCAACTTCATGACAACATAAGGACATGTGTGATCCTCCTGAGGAATTGTGTCATGCTTATTTACATTTCTGCTCCACCTTTTCCCATGATACATACATGATCCCCTGCATTTTATCCTCTCAATCCTGCAAGGTAAGTTTTAGGCTGAGAAATGTTATAGCCAGTGAGCTTTGGAATTAGGCAGGAATTTGAATCCCAGTACCTCCAGCCTAAAGATGACTTTCTGCCAGAAGTCTGTCAGAAGACTTTCTGACAGAAGTTCTGATTGTCTGTCTCGGCCCCATCAGGCCTCCCTGTGGCCATGGCAGGCCCTGTTGGGCCTCCTCCCATTGTGTGGTGTCACACATGTGCGCTGGGCCCCCCAAAAGTGGGGCGGAACCCGGCGCCTGTTCTCTGCTACATCTCTCCTTTGAACTGAGCCCACAAACAGGCAGCTTGTGGTGATCAGAGGGCAGAGCGAAATAGACATTGTCTAAACCATGCCCACCAACGCCACGCAGACAGACAAGGTGGTTGTACGCATGTCACACAAATGAAAATACATATATAGTGAATGGAAACTGTATACTTCATTATGAATCGCCCTGTATTGAGGATCCATTCTGTATCTTTCACAAAAGCTGGGTTTTTTTGTGATAGAAGAAAAAGTGGGCTTTGAAAAGCATTTTTAGCTGAATAATGACAATGTCATGCAGCAGAATGCAAAAAAATAAACACACCTTGGTACTCAAAGGTCTTGGTTCCCAAACACTGAAAACCCGAAAGTAAATGTTCCGGTTTTTGAATGTTTTTCAGAAGACGAACATCCGATGCGGTTGTCGGCTATTGTTTCTGGGGTGCCTGCACCAATCAGAAGCTGTGCCTTGGTTTTTGAACATTTTGGAAGTCAAACGGACTTCTGGAACATATTAACTTTGGCACTTTTGTTTTTGCTATTTATTTTGTGTTTTTGTTTCTGAGGCTTTTTTTGGTTAATTTGTTTTTGTGGCTGTGTGGAACCCAGTTCAGCTACTGACCGATGGATTGTGTGACTGCGGAAATGGATAAAAGACCCCCATCCAAACAATGACTATCATCAGTGCAGGTAAGAAAAAAAAATAATTTTAATTTTTATCATCTACAATACTGTCTTATTTATTTTATAGTACAGTACGTTGATTATTGCTTTCATTTTATGGATCGATGGTCTCGTTAGAGAGTAAAATTTATGTTAAATTGCTGTTTTAGGGGTTGTTTTTAAAAGTCTGGAATGGATTAATCCATTTTGCATTACTCTCTATGGGAAAGCGTGCCTTGGTTTGAACACTTTGGTTTTGGAACAGACTTCTGGAACGGATTAAGTTTGAGAACCAAGGTACCGCTGTAAATCGTTTTTTTAAAAAAAATTCCAACAACTATACCTCTATAAATGGTAAGTGCAGAAAACAAAACAAAACTGTATCCTTGCCTTTTCCCTCCACATGTGACATTTTTGTCTAAGCAAAGCATCGCAGAGCTGCTTTCTCGCCAAACCCCTTACTGCAACCATCCTCTGGCAAAATTGTACCAGGGGCATGTCATTGAATTAGTTGGCTTACTTTGGAGAAAGTTACATGAAAGCTACAACTTGAAAAGCTTCCTGGGATTTTCAGTTGCTGGCTTGTACATCATTTCCCCTACAGCATACAAAAGATTATTTTTCAGTGCTGGAAATCTAAGACGTTTTGTACACACACGATTTTGTATAGCAAACAGAAGGATATCCAAGGGGCATTAATTATGTTAAAGAGGCAGCATTATATTCTTAAACAGAAATCGCTAATTCCCACAGAAATCCCCTAAATCAAAATATTCAGCGGCATTTTGTTATCTGTGTTGTAATGCTCTCAATTCTTTGTGGGTTGCAAACAGATATTGTGGTAGGCGCTATGGTGAAAAGCTTTTGCTTTGTCTTTTGTGTTAAGATGTTGAGCATTCTCCTCAGCAAAGTGCAATAGGATGCCAACAATTTCTGTCTCCTGCAGCTTCTCACAAAGGGAACCAGCCTACGCCTTGCTAATAGAGACAAGAGCTCTGCCTAGCAAACGTTTGGGTGGGGGGGGAACCCACTTTAAATAATAAAGAGCTGGTAAATTGAAATCGCAGTTATGTTTTGAGGAAACAAGCATCCTACTGTATGCACAGCTTCAATACCATTTGAAGGAAGAGGCACATCTGTGCCCTGTATACTAATGAGAGCCAGTGCAGTGTAGTGACACAGTGAACCAGGAAGCTCACAGTGAACCAGGAAGCTCACAGTGAACCATGACTTACTAAGTGGCCCTAGGCAAGCCTCTGTTATCACAGTTTCCGCTCTCTCGCCAATCCGCAAGAGAGAGAATAAAATACTTACCCATAGTGCCGGATTTAGGTATAAGCTAAACAAGCTATAGTTTAGGGCCCCACTCTCTTGGGGGCCCCAAAAAAATTTAAAGGGAAAAAAGTGGATGTACATTTCCAAATGGGTGGCGCTGTGGGTTAAACCACAGAGCCTAGGGCTTGCCGATCAGAAGGTCGACAGTTCAAATCCCCGCAATGGAGTGAGCTCCCGTTGCTCGGTCCCTGCTCCTGCCAACCAAACAGTTCGAAAGCAGGTCAAAGAGCAAGTAGATAAATAGGTACCACTCTGGCGGGAAGGTAAACGGCGTTTCTGTGTGCTGCTCTGGTTCGCCAGAAGCGACTTAGTCATGCTGGCCACATGACCCGGACCCCTCGGCCAATAAAGCGAGATGAGCGCCGCAACCCCAGAGTCATCCGCGACTGGACCTAATGGTCAGGGGTCCCTTTACCTTTTTACATTTCCAGATATAAGATAAAAAACAAATAAAATAAAACCTACATACAGTTAGAGCTTAATAATTATTTCAGTTCAACAATTACTTTGATAAAACACATATTTTGTTATGTGCAAATGGCTTTAGATACCTATTAGGTCCATAAATTACCATATAGCATATATTCAACTCAAAAACCAGTGACAAGTTGTTGTTGACAAAGGATAGCTGGACATATAAAGGGCCCCATTACCTTCAGGAGCTTAGGGCCTCATCAAACCTAAATCCGGCCCCGCTGACCTACCTTACAGGGCTACTTTGCAGATCGCTGAGATAATATGCACAAACTGTGTCCTCCCTAAAAGAGGGCACATGTTGCGGTGAGACCTGGAGACTAACCGCCTGTGTTGTGGGTGGGTGAGATTGGACAGCCACAACACCCGATTGGTAGGTCCCTTGTTGTTGGGTTCAATCTGGCCAATGGGGCGCAGTCCAAATGGATCGAGGGACCTATATATACCCATGCACGTGTCCCAGAGCTTCCTCTTTTGGCTCGTGCATTCAGAACACCTGCCCACCTCTCCCTATTTTTAGGGCATTTTGCAACTGACCTTGCTATGCCGTCGTGTGTCGTCTGTCGTTGGGACAGGCACACGGCAGAAATTTCCCCCACTTGGCTGATTGGCTGTTGCCATTTGGGTTTGGCCTGCCGTGTAGCAAATTGTCACAACTTGTAAGGTTGCGGATAGGCACTGGTTCATGTGATAGGGATCGGAGAACGGTCTCACCATCCCTATGTGAAGGGTATTCTGTTAAAGGAATCCAGGGACTCAACTGGTTTGGTCAACCCCTGAGAGGGGGTTGTGCCAGTGCCTGAGTCCAGGGGGGCATCTGGGTGGTGAACATAGTCTGTTCCTGGCTTTTCACCTGCCTCAGGGGTTCACCCTTGGCTGACCTATGCTAGTGCTCTGGGTCAGCGCTGCCTGCAAGGGTGTAGGGAGCTAGTCGAACCAGAGCCTATGCAACCAATCACTTTCTGTAATCAATAAAGTTGTGGCCTAAATTCTGCCAAAAGCCAAACTAAAATTTGAGTCAAATGTGTCTTTATTTAGGGGGGAGGTCTCTGGGTCTGAACACGCAAAGTACTTTGAACACTTGCAAGCATCACACGCATGCCAACTGTGTTCACAATGACCCAAACATTATTTCTTCTTCTTCTTCATTTTAAAATGGCTACATACAAATCCAATAAAACAGAGAATACAGCACAAAGCAATACATAGTGTAACAACAGCAGTTCCAAAGCAGCTCAAAAACATTTTTTTTAAAAAGGCATATAGTAACTAGGGATTGGGAAGAAATTTGTTTGGCTTTTAATTTTAATGCGAACCTATCTATTTGCACTTTCTGAACCAATACACAAACCAAAACACAGCTATCCTTTGAAATTTGCACTTCTCTGGATGTTGCAATGTACTCGCTGCAGCCATTACTTGCAAAGAAGCACATCGCCATGAGTTTCAGGGTGGTGGTATATGCTGAGACCCTTCTAATTCCTGGATCCAGTGTTAAAATGTAAGTAAATTCCTGGACTAGCCAGGCTAGTTTCCTGGTGAGCTAAAGGAAGTGGCTCTGTGCCAGAAGTTACGGTAAATAGGTGGTACCCTCTCCCTTAACTCACTGGTAGTTAGAAAGACAAAGGTCAGAGTTGAGAGGAGAGTTATGTGAGCTAGAAGCTGGAAGCAAAGCTGCAGGCTGGCAAGCTTAGGGTTACCATATTTCAAAAGGTGAAAATCTGGACACAAAAGAGGCTGGCAAAGTTGTTCAGCTTTCCTTGCTAAACCTAAAAAAAATAGCTATTTTTGAGCTGTTTTTAAGGAAATTTGCCAAAGTCAACATTACCAGCCATGGGTTGCCGTATATACAGATTTTCCTGGACATTTCAACAATTTCTACCAGGACACAGTTTCCTATGGCCAAATCCTGGTTATGTCTGGGAAATTCCAGACGTATGACAACCCTAGGTAAGCCACAGAGAGAGAGCCATGCCTGATCTCTGCTTGAATCCAAAGTTGTGGCTTTGGGGAAGCAAGGCCCTTTTGTGGTGTTAATGCTATGAACCCCTCCATAGTAGGCTCAGGTTGTATGCATGTGAAAATAAACCATATATCATAAAGACACCACGGTCCCCGCTGCACCCCATTACAAATGTAACATGAACCCTGGGTGAGCGCTTGGAAACCCTGGAATCTCACATCGCTCAGAGACTGGGGTAGCATGCAACAATTAATTAGGGAAGGTGTGCATAAAAATGTGAAAATAGCATGGGGGAGGGAATCCATCATGTTATAAGTAATTTATTGTAAGAGTGTGTGTAAGGCAAAATTGCATGCAAAAATTAGCATATCATGAGAACGGCAGGCAGAAACGCATGCACATGGTTGTACAGACGTCTTTTCTAAATGCAAACTGATGTGGAAATGGGACAATTTAGTAACGGAGGGAAACCAAAAATGACACATTATCCCCATCTGTAATGGTCTGCCGTGGCCACCGCAGCATGAAGCTGCCAGCTGAGCCAGGAGATGCCGCGTCCAGCCTCTGCCTCTTCCCCGCCGGAGGAGCCGCCCTCCAGCCACCGCCTGCCTCCTCCAACCCCGCTGGCAACACCGTCCTGGCTAAAAGACTCTGGGAAACGGGAGGGGGGCACCGGAAGGAGCTTTGAACCACGGCACCAGATATACTTAAGACGGTCCTGCTGATCCTGCCCAATGCCATTTCTAATCTCTCAGTACAGTGGTACCTCGGGTTACATACGCTTCAGGTTACAGACTCAACTAACCCAGAAATAGTGTTTCAGGTTAAGAACTTTGCTTCAGGATGAGAACAGAAATTGTGCTCCGGCGGTGCGGTGGCAGCAGGAGGCCCCATTAGCTAAAGTGGTGCTTCAGGTTAAGAACAGTTTCAGGTTAAGAACAGACCTCCGGAACGAATTAAGTACTTAACCCGAGGTACCACTGTACAACGAAGCACTTCACTGAGGGAAAGGCAGAAAACCCACTAACCAGAGAGGGGGAATCCTCTCTGAACATGTCAACCAGTGACCCAATAATCTCCACTGAGACTCTTAAACCAAGGGTGAGCGGGACATTAACGGGCCAAAGTGGCCATGAACCCTTGTGGCCAAAATTCTTTGAGCAACTGTTCCTTTAGCTTGTACTGAATTAGCATGTACTGAGTGGCCGGCTTTGTGGCTATATCTGAGGCTCAATCCCTGCCTTTTCTCTTCCTCCTTCTTTGGGTTTGATTCATCTTCTATAATACCAAGTCTTTTTTGTCCTAACATCAGCCAAACGCTTTCTTTCAAACTGTACAGCAAGAGGGGGGGAAACACGGCCATTTCAAATTAAAGGAAACACTAAACCAAAACAAGAGCACACTTAAAGTAGGAGCTGGGTGGTATATGTAAATGACATGCCCAAGGGATCGGAACAGCAGACTTTAGCTGGCCCTTTAGCTTGCCAATGGGAGAATTAGCTAATTCTGCTGATTCACAGACAGGGCGATTGGCTAGGTTCCTTGAGCTCACAAAGGCCTAGTAGCTACATCATCCGGCGAGAATCTATTTAAGTGCATGCTACTCTGGAAAGCACACAGATCTCTCATGTTCTTGCTTGCAGATACATTGAATTTCCATCTAAATGGGTTGACAAAGACCATCTTTCAGTAGGCTATTTCTCAGCTTCTCTGGACTGTATAAATAACACTTTAACAGGCACTGTAGCGCTTCAGGCTTTGCCTGGTTGTTTTTCCAGCATCTATCAAAGGAGCAGTGCAGAGGTTTAGGCTAATAGAACAAAAATGACCGGGCATGATGATGAAATACTCGGTTGCTAACCATATCCTGGTTTCTCCTGCTCAAAAGCTGCCTGTGGTATCCAACTGGAAAGGGATTAAGATGTTTTATATTCTGTCTGAGCTTCATACCAGGATGTGTTTTACTTAATCTGGTTTAGCCACCATGCAGACTGCTTTAGAATTTGTGTGCCCCCCCTTTTAATCCCAGCATTCCCTTAAAACTTACTCCTCTTTGGAAAAGAGAGCTAATTCCTTTTCTTTCATGCAAATTTTAAAAGTGTGGGGTGAGGCCTTCATCTGTAAGGAGGGAAGAATACTTAATCATGAGGTGTGTGGGGTTTGTCTGTAGGCTTGGTGCTTGTTAGATGTGTTGTGCAATTAAGAGGAAATGTTAATTGTTTAATGTTAATTGGATAAAGTATGAAGCTTCAGATCAGCTGTCCTCTACAGAACTGCAGATGTCCAGTGGCTTGTCTTCAAACGACCTTATACTTGGCTTCCCTTTGAGAAAAACTGTACACATGAGAGTCTGACTTTGGATGCTTTTAGCCTCACAGCAGGGAGCCGAAGAGAAAATGATTACCTGAAATGCTGTGGTTGCTTTTGCAAGGTGAACGCTACAGCTAAAGTCCACAGATCCGCTGACGGTATTCAAGCAAACACATGTCGCTGTGAACAGAAAAGCAAAGCGGGGGTGAGGAGCCAGGAGGGCTTGCAACTCAGGAAATCACTTCCAGAGCATCAGGCAGAGCAGAAGAATCATTACGGAGCTTTGCAGTGGCAGCAGAGAAACCTAAATTAGCTCAAAAGTGGAAGTGGCATGGTTTTCATACCCTTTCTTCTGACATCCTACAATACTGTTAGCATCCCACTCAGGCTGCAAACTTGAGCACAGGCTGTTTAAATCCAGTTGGGGAATATGATGTGCCATTGTCCACACTGTTCACGGGTTTATATTGACTATTCCCATCTCAGAAGGGTAACTACTACTGAATACTACCCATTTGAACAATGACAGTGTTGTCATACAGGATGTGCAGTGCTTGGTTTACCCAGGGCCGGATTTAGGTTTGATGAGGCCCTAAGCTCTTGAAGGTAATGGGGCCCTTTATATGTCCAGCTGTCCTTTGTCAACAACAAATTGTCGCTGTTTTTGTGTGTTGAATATATGCTATATGGTAATGGATGGACCTAATAGGTATCTCAGGCCATTTGCACATGTTGCCATTCAACCAGTCCATGCGGAATGTAGGCACCCTATATATAGAAATGAGCAAACCAGTGATATTTTAGGGAGCAGGCTAGCAGGCGGGGCCCATTGCTTACATCATAGGAGCCTACGCAACACAAAACACTGTTGCTGTATGTAGGTTTTATTTTATTTGTTTTTTATCTTATATTTTGGAAATGTACATCCAGTTTCTTCCCCTTTAAATTTTTTTGGGGCCCCCAAGAGAGCGGGACCCTAAGCTATAGCTTGTTTAAAGGTAAAGGTAAAGGGACCCCTGACCATTAGGTCCAGTCGTGACCGACTCTGGGGTTGCGGCACTCATCTCACTTTATTGACCAAGGGAGCCGGCGTTTGTCCACAGACAGCTTCCAGGTCATGTGGCCAGCATGACTAAGCACGGAAACGCCGTTTACCTTCCCGCCGGAGTGGTACCTATTTATCTACTTGTACTTTTATGTGCTTTCAAACTGCTAGGTTGGCAGGAGCTGGGACCGAGCAATGGGAGCTCACCCTGTCACAGGGATTCAAACCACCGACCTTCTGATCGGCAAGTCCTAGGCTCTGTGGTTTAACCCACAGCGCCACCCACGTCCCTATAGCGTCCCTTGTTTAGCTTATATGTAAATCCGGCACTGGGTTTACCCCATAGGAGTTAGGAAAAGTTAACAGTTGTAGTCAGGATCTGTCCCCTGCTTCTGGCCCGCTTCTCATTCACGTCCCATATAATTCAGTGGAGATTATCCAGAACAGTCCATATCCTATGTGCTTAGCCAGACCTCTTCTTCTGCATAACCTTCCCTTTGGGCTCATTTCCAGGTGATACTCAAGTACCTTGAGAATTAGATTCTAAGTATATTGAGATTCTAGATTATTGGCTCATTAGAATTTGATGTAGGTCACAGGAAAATCACGTACTGGTAGCAATGAAATGAAAAGTGTCAAGAACGTATGATCAAAATAGGACACTTTTGTGCTTGAACGGAATACTAAACTACAGGCTACAAAAATGTGAAATGGATTCGTTTGGTGGGTTTTTCTCTCTCTCTCTCTCCTGTTGAAGCCTTTTTGCTTCTCATGGATTTTCTTTCCACCTCCTCAGAAGTTTAAAGGAAGTCCCACTGCTGCTTAGATTCAAGTAGGATTTATTTCATCTGACAGAGTACATACAGTTCAAATACACTGGACTCAGACATCACAGAAGTGTCTTTGATTTAACTGCTAGTTTGCTCCAGAAAAAATTATTTCACCATAAAGGCTCTCACCTGTATCCTTTCCGTAAGGAGACTAATATCAGAACTGTGCCAGCAGCTTGTGTCACAGCAGGCAAGCCTCCACTTTAACAGGAGAGGCAAGTCCTCCTCAGGAGTTCAGCCTGGACACATGCGAGCAAAGGTGTGTAGAGGGATGGAGAGCATGTACAGAACTGTCTCCAGCATCATCTGACCCCCATCTACTACTGTCCTCTGCAGTTTTAGCAAGAAGGTCTGCTTGGAAACATATTTAGTTGAACCTATTTACAAGCATCCTCACAATCAAGAATCCTGATGTGCTTTACACAGGTTCCCAATCTCAAGGAAGCTTGTAAAAAGGTTCAGGCAAATGCACTTGAAAGTCCTTTCCAGACCCTTGTGCTAAATATGTGAAGTGTTTTTCCCCCCTTCGGGTGGAGTGGATCAGCTCCATCTGGCATGCCCTGGGGCATTGGGGGCAGGGCTGACATGTGCACCTTTTCTCTCTACATCCCTTTGCCCTCACAAGTCCAGGCTGAAAGCCTGTGGAGGGCCGCCCAATGGAGCAATCTGAAAGCCTGCTTTTGCTAGCAAGGTACCATCCTTGCTTTTTCATAGCACTAGCCCCTTTTGCCATTGCCTGTGGAAGTGAGAGCTGGACCATAAAAAAGGCTGATCGCCGAAGAATTGATGCTTTTGAATTATGGTGTTGGAGGAGACTCTTGAGAGTCCCATGGACTGCAAGAAGATCAAACCTATCCATTCTGAAGGAAATCAGCCCTGAGTGCTCACTGGAAAGACAGATCGTGAAGCTGATGCTCCAATACTTTGGCCACCTCATGAGAAGAGAAGACTCCGTGGAAAAGACCCTGATGTTGGGAAAGATGGAGGGCACAAGGAGAAGGGGATGACAGAGGATGAGATGGCATGAGTCTGACCAAACTGCAGGAGGCAGTGGAAGACAGGAGTGCCTGGCGTGTTCTGGTCCATGGGGTCACAAAGAGTCAGACACGACTAAACGACTAAACAACAACAAAATGCTCATTATCTAAAATGGCAGGTGTTCTATTTTCTGAGGTAAGGCAGGTGGCAGCTGCAAAGAGGCACTTTTTGTGGTGGCCCCTTCTAGGATGCTCTCCTTATCTGGCAATGAAGTTCGTTATTCTTCCAAGGTTTGTTTGTTTGTTTGTTTAATGCCTTTAAGCAGATAAGATAGTATGTTTTCTTTTGTTATGCTTTCAAACTTTTAAAAAAATCTCCGACATGTTAGCAATTATTGGGGTTTTTTTGTATATACGGTATTTTTATTGAACAGTTTTAACAAACAAATTATCAATCAATATAACCGTTTACATTTCCCCCCTCTTTCTTATTTCCCCCACTCCCACCAAGGACTTCCCTCAGCTCCCCTCTCTGGTTTCTTTACACATATTGTTATCTGCATGTTATAAAGTTGTACATATCATTGCCTTATCTATCATGTATTCATCTAATAAATTTGTGGATGTTTATTCAAAACCTGCCAAGGAGTCCAAATCATTTTGTTGTCTTTTTAGATAATTTGTAAAAAGTTCCAATTCTTCCTTGAAGTCACGGTTGTCCTTGTCACGCAATTTATATGTCAATTTGGCCAATTCCGCATAGCTCATCAGTTTTTCTTGCCACTGTTCTTTCATTGGGATTTCCTCATTCTTCCATCCTTGTGCTAACAAGACTCTTGCCGCTGTTGTAGCATACATAAATAAACTCTTTGTTTTTCTTGGCGGGTCTCGTCCTACAATCCCTAACAAAAATGCTGCTGGTTTTTTCACAAATGTCATTTTAAACATTTTTTTTTTTCAATTCATTGTATATCATTTCCCAAAATTTTTTACTCACATATGATAAAAAGTTCCTTCTTTTTCTTTACATTTCCAGCATATGTTTGACCCGGTTTTGTACATTTTTGCTAATTTGTACTGGTGTAATATACCATCTGTACATCATTTTCATAATAGTTCTCTTTCAAAAGAGAACAATCTGTAAATTTCAGATCTACTTTCTACAATTTTCCCCAGTCCTCAAATTGTATATTATGTCCTATATCTTGTGCCCATTTGATCATAACTGATTTTACTTCCTCATCTTTTGTTTCCCAATTATTGTTGCTACCAGTGTTTATTATGCATTCTCTGGTTTTACACTGCCATGAGAACACTGTTAAGTTGAATGTACAGCAAACAAATGCAGCAAATATTTTTTTAAAAAAATCCCAGTGGCAAATACACAGGAGACCAGCAACAGGAAAAGAGGGGAGAAAGCTGTTTTCAGGCATGCAAACATGCAGAAGAACCACACACTTTAACGCAGTCCTGTCCAGGCTTCAGCTTTTGGCTCAATACGGTTACCTCTCAAACAGTTTCTTCTCATTTCAGTGCCCTTGCAGCAAAACCATGTACAATGTGAAGGAACTTCCCTGTCTGGAGGCAATATGCAGCTGAACATCAGCAGAGGAGTGCTGTTGCCTGGACTGTTAAGGGCCAGGAAGATGGGAAACAGCACCAAAATGATACAGATATATTCAGGATGTCAAAAATGGCTGAAAACATGGAGGTGCTTTTTGACACTGATGAAAACGAACTCAAAACAATGTAATACTTATGAGTTAAGCCCTAATTATAAAACGAAAATGTCAGCCCTCCTTTCCCCAGAAGACTCTGGCCTGCTCTGAAATCCACTTTTGCCCTGCCCATCCAGGGAAAGCTTGGAGCTATAAAGCTTTTTACTTGTCAGGCTCCTCACTGGTTAGATGTACATTGCGTATGGTTGCTTCATTCTTCATTTCCTGTCTCTCTTAATGTTCCCTTCCTTGCTCATGTCTAAAGAGCATCCTTGCCCCAGAATGACATTGCCTTTAATGTTTCATTGCAACCGCAGAAGATTTCGGCTAGTCAGGTAAAGCTAATATTATGAGGACAGGAAATATGCGATATATTGTTAAGCGTGACCTTATCAATGATTGGAACTTTGCAGATTATTGCACTCTTAGATACTGGGAGCATAGCTAAGGCCTACACTCCTTTACAGTCATTTAATAATGCTAATTAAAGTGAAAGGGTAATTCTGTGAGTAGTTGAGGGCTCTCTGAAAAATGAATTAGCAGCACCTTCAACCAAACTACAATTCCCAGAATCCCTTGGGAGAATGCATAGCAATTGAAAGGTGGTATCAAGTTGAGGTGTGCTCCAGTTCTGGATGAAATCTGAGGCATAAATCAAATTAGGATGCTGCTTCCTGGTGGGGTTTTTTGTTTTGTTTTTTGTTTTTGCCCAACTTGGATCAGAGTTAACAGGCCTCACCTCTTAGTTGGGGTAGCTTCCTGGCCCACAAGCTTTGTCTCACTCTACCATGTCCCACAAAAGCTGCAGACTTTCTTTATTTGGGGTTAGGGAAGAAAAATCAAGGTGACATGGAAATGTTACTTTTCTGCAAATTTCCAGAGGAGGACACTGAGAGGAGTTGTGGACTAGCTGGTGTCCCTGTCCCAAAGCTTTCTGGTAACCAACAAACAAGACCACATTTAATTTTCATTCCATTTTTCTTGGTTTTTTTTTTCAAATTGAGTTTGTGCCAGAAGAGTTCAGAAGAGTACAGTAATACCTCGGGTTACAGACGCTTCAGGTTACAGACGCTTCAGGTTACAGATTCCACTAACCCAGAAACAGTACCTCGGGTTAAGAACTTTACTTCAAGATAAGAACAGAAATTGTGCAGCGGCAGCAAGAGGCCCCATTAGCTAAAGTGGTGCTTCAGGTTAAGAACAATTTCAGGTTAAGAACGGACCTCCAGAATGAATTAAGTCCTTAACCCGAGGTACCACTGTATAGTGTTTAGAGCAGGAGTGGCTAACTTTCAATCCAACAGATGTTGTTGGATTCCAACACATGTCAACCATACGACCCTATCCATGACCCAGTTCTCCTCACAGAGCTCCAGCTTTCACAGTAGTTTAACAGTTTTAACAGTAGTTTAACAGGGAACAGAATTCCCTGAAAAGAGGAATTAAGACTTGTAGATCTGTGAGTGGAATTGGGGGTTTCCTGACAACTCTCAGTACCCTTAACAACCTACAGTTCCCAGGATTCCTTGGGGCAGGCCTTCTTTCAGCTGGAACTCACTGGAACTCAGTCCCAGCACCTCTCTGGTGGGCGCTGTTACCATTCTAAGAGAATGAGGGAGGTGTTCCTGGTGAGCTCCAGCACATCTTTTTCTAGAAAAAAATAGCACTGCCTTGGGGGACACCATGACTGTTTTAAAGTGGTATGATACTGTTTTAAATCATGCAGATGGCACCTTGTTTGGCTGAATCATTTCCAAGGCAGGGGGAATAGGGTGATAGGTTCATTGAAACCATCTGAGGCGTTGCTCTCCTGATCCCAATTTCATAAACAGTGGCTTTCTGGGAACAATTTATTCTGGCACAGATGAACAGATGAAGAGGGAATAATCTATTCTGAGTATATCTTTTCTGGACAAACATTCCCTAGGTTTCATTTCCACAAGCATGGCATTCACTGGGGAAAGAGGGATTTGCTCCTTATAAGAATGCAAATGTCACCAGCAGTGGCACTAAGCAGGGAGAAGCTATGAAAGGCTCAAGTGATGCACAGATTTTGTTCAGGCTTTGTAGCTGGGTATGGTTTTAAAAAAATAATTAAAGGGAACATCATAGCAGAAGTGTGAACCACACACTTCCCTCAGCTTCTGTGGCCTCTCTCCCATTTCTCACTCTGTGTGCTTTCTCTGGTGCATTCAGTTGTTTTGTTTTCTATTGTTACTCTAATAGAGTCACCCATCTACCTTTCACAAAAGAAAAATTCTCAAAAGGGGGAAATGTGAAAAATCCATAAGTAAAGGAAACATGCTATGCAGATGATCAGGAATGTCCCCCCCCCTTCAGAACTTTAAAGAAACTTTTGTGTGGGAGTAACTTTGCACATGCTCAGAGGCACTCCACCTAACCGACATACTGGTCTAGGGAGGTGGGGAAATCTTCTCTATGTAGAGGAATACCACCACAAAACTCCTTCAAGATGATCAGCCCGCTCAGTTTCCTTAATCTGATTTGTGGCATGTAATGCACTGTGAACTGGTACAGTTTGCCCCACAGAAAAAGTTTGCCATGTTTCCACAGGGATTCCTTTCAGAAATTACACAACATGCTGACTCATGCATCTTTGAAGCATGAGAAAGTATATCAGCTTTAACGCTGGCAAAAACATATAAAGCCCCGAATCAACACAGTGAATGGTTCTTCTAGTATTGCCAATCTAGAGCAGCATTAGAAGTGGCTTCTAATTTCATGGCTGATTTCCTAATTGATATATTGTGAAATCTGTACGGTCCCATTTTGACCGCAGTGGTGGTTGTGGGTTTTTTTTTTTTTGGTTTTTGGTACTCACCAAAAGGCATCTGAGGAGTTGCCCATAGATCTAGTGGGAAAAATGCTAAAGGCATTTTGGAATCTGACGTGGACCAGGATTAACTCTTCCAGAAATAAAACAAGGACAAATAAATATATTGCAATTTCCCTTTTCCACATCGTATTAACCAACCCTTGATTCATAATAAACATAGACTTGGAGACCTGCAAATTCCCATGCCCCTCAGAAGACTCTCTATAAATGATCAGTTGTAGTTACTTCCTCTCCTCCTCCAAAAGCCTTTGCCGTCATCTTCGAACTTCTGTGCTACAGGCTGATCTTTGTCGATTATGTAAGGCAGAAGTAAATTATACTATAGCATCAGAAAAGAAAAAATGGCAAAGAATCGATCCCTTTGCATCAATTACAAAAATACATCTTACAGTTAGCATTATATAATCAAGGCAGCAAGCCTATGCATACCTGCTTGGGAAGAAGCTTCACTGAATGCATGGCTGGACCAAAATATTGGTTAACAACACCAGCCTACATGTCATCATCATCAATAATCAAAAACAAGTACATAGCTTCTGAAAGGAATGTACAGTGGTACCTCGGGTTAAGTACTTAATTCATTCCGGAGGTCCATTCTTAACCTGAAACTGTTCTTAACCTGAAGCATCACTTTAGCTAATGGGGCCTCCAGCTGCCACCGCGCTGCCACAGCACGATTTCTGTTCTCATCCTGAAGCAATGTTCCTAACCCGAGGTACTATTTTGGGGTTAGCGGAGTCTGTAACCTGAAGCATATGTAACCTGAAGCGTATGTAACCCGAGGTACCACTGTGTTTTTCTTTTACTTCCCACCCCCTCAAGAACTGGAACAGAATCTGAACAGTATTTCGGCAGTATTTTGCTCCACTTCCATAAAACACCAGACTGGAAATTCAAAATAAGGATTTGTCTTTAAATAATAATGAAAAAAATATAATGATATGATGCGGGGGGGGGGGCAAATGTCTTCAGCCCAAGGTCCACATTGCATCATGGGCAATATGGTAGTCATGGACCAGGCCAGAGTGGCGCAATAGATATGACTCTTTGTACAGTGGGCAACGTTCCAACCAAGGAAGAGCCAGAGCTTTTGATATACATGTCTCTCCAACCAGAGATGGATCTACACTCATGGTTTTTAATGTTAAGGGAAGGTTAAGGAATGGTTTGGATAACCATATGGCCAAATGCCATTCTATTTTAACATTCATAGGTAAGGGACCCCTGACCATTAGGTCCATTCGTGGCCGACTCTGGGGTTGTGGCGCTCATCTCGCTTTATTGGCCGAGGGAGCTCATCTCGCTTTATTGGCCGAGGGAGCCGGTGTACAGCTTCTGGGTCATGTGGCCAGCATGACTAAGCCGCTTCTGGTGAACCAGAGCAGCGCACGGAAACACCGTTTACCTTCCCGCCGGAGCGGTACCTATTTATCTACTTTGACTTTGACGTGCTTTCGAACTGCTAGGTTGGCAGGAGCTGGGACCGAGCAACGGGAGCTCACCCCTTCGCAGGGATTCAAATGTGTTATTAAAATGTGAAACCAGAGATCAACCAGCAGTAGCGAAGCAGATTTCTGGCGGAGATAAGAAATGCCTTTTTTTACAAGTATGCCCTGAGACGATATCTAATATTATGCTAATAACGCTAAACAGGTCAGTGTAGATCCAGCCCAGGTAAACAAAAGGAATAATCATCGTTTCAGCAAGGGAATGGTACTCAAGGAGGCCATGGATGGTGGGAGGGGGTTGGAAGAAGCGGTGTGGCCTGGAGGAGTCCTGCAGCTCAATAGCAAGGCCTGGAGTGTATGCTGCTCACAATTTTTTTAGGCATGCTGTTCTTTTTCATACTCAGTCTTCCATCTGCAATATGCGTGGACAAGGCAGTCTACACAGTTAGCATATGCAAAGCCCTTTGCTAGAAGACTGAAAAGCTGCAGTATAAAGGTTGTTGTTCTCCAAATAAGACGTCATCAGAGTAGGCAAACTGAAATCAATGACTTAGTTGGATACAACTTCTTATCTTTAATTCCAGGTCAATGTTTTCACCCACTGCAGAAAACAGAGATTTGTATGATGAGGCAGTTAGTCCCAGCAGCATATTTACAAACTCACATTTTCCCAAAGACTTAAGTTTTGTATTTGTTAACAGTCTCTTGAGTTATGACAGCCCCCATGTTCCTTAATATTTGGTTTTGGTTTTGCATCACATACGTTTTCTGATACTGTTTTAAGTTTCTGCTTAGAGCAACTTTCTCCTTTGGGGCCTACTATGCTTCTGAAGTCTATTTCTCACTGTTTTCTTTAAAAAGGGTTTGTTAGCATGGCATTTTAAGCATATTGAATTATGGAAGCAATGCCCATAGACAGCTCAGTCATGTGCATCCATGTGAAAGTTGCCAGAGCACTGCCTGTGGGGTGGAGGAAACAAACTATCTGCCTTGAGGTACTAAGTTCCTTAAAGTATTTCCTCCTTTAATTTTAAGAATTGGGGAGTTTGCTTTAAAAGCCCTAACAGTGGTCTAGGTGAGTGTCTGTAAACAAAGCCCCCAGTAAATCATTAGATGTCTATCTTCTGAGCCAGTGACAAATACTGAAGCTTCAAAATAACTGGAAAATATGTATTTCAGGTTATATATATTTTCCCCCTCTCCATCTAATGATTGACAATATGCCCCAGACCATATGATTGAATAGGTCAGGAGCAAAGATTGTAGGAATGTTTCTTGAAATGAAAAAAAAAAAAAAATCAGAACAAAGGCAGAATGAATATTGGTTGGAGGGCAAATTGTAATCAAACAGAGACTGCTATATGAAGCAGGGATGGCAGTGACAAACTCTTTCATTCCAAAAAAACAAAAACAAAAAACAAAAACTCTGGGGGGAAATTAAATTAAACAATACATCCCATCCTGGTGTTGAGAGAAAATGCCTTGGCGGTTATCCAGAATGATGTCTTCTTTACAAAAGTGCTAAGGAGTGAAAAGTAAATAACTGTCACTCATTACAAGCTGTCTCTCAGCCCAATGATCAATTAAACGTTGTTATAAACTGGAGGTTGCTTTAGCGACTCATTTGTATCTTGCTTTCTCTCTAAAGGGCTCAATTCAGCATACAAAGAGTTGGCCTACTTCATTCTTGCCAATAGTTCTGCAAAGGAGGGTGAAAATGTTAACAGGTCCAAGGCCGGTCAGCAAGTGCGGCAGCAAAGTAGTGCTTTCAAGTTGTCTTCCCTCACACTGATCATGAAGTGGAAAGCAGTTCCTGAGAATCTAAAGGGGAGGGAGAGCTCACTCATTGCAGTGCCTTTGTGAGATATTAAAAAGGTGAAATGATGACGCAGGTGCACATCTTGACAAATCATACAGGAGTGGTCATTTTAGTCTCAGATTCAAAGATCATTGACTTATCAGGGATTTCCTAGACCAGTGCTGTTGAGGAAAACGTTACTGAGTTGAACAAATGGAGAGAGTGCCTTGTGCCTGCCTTGGATTTACTTATGGGTAAAAAAGGCATGGGGTTGTACTGAATCTTTTCTTTTCTTTTTAAATTTTATTTTCAGTGCAAAATTACAACAAAAATGACAAACATTGAATCCAAAATAAAACTATACAAATAAGAAAGAAAAACAAAACACAAAAAAGGGAAAAACACACACGCACACACACATCTACAAATAAAACCATATCTTCATTCTAATCTAGTCATTACATACATATACACATATGTACTGAATCTTTTCTTCTTCCCTCTTTCTCACTTTTCAGTGTTAGTTCTTGCTTCCCATGAAGTACCTCAAAGCAGTTTCACACTATGACAGAAACATATATGAAACCCATTAATATAAGTGGTTACAGAAATAAAATAAAATAAAATAAAATAAAATGACACACACACACACACACACACACACACACACACACACAAAATTCAAGTCAAATACAGATCCCAACTGTGATGCCTCTTAGATGGCCTGTTGAAAGAGGAAAGTCTTCAACAGACACTGAAAAGACAACAGAGATGGATATGTAATAGGAAAGTGTTGCAAAAGGTTGGTGCCACCACAGTTAAGTTGTAATCTTAGCATGTGTGGAACTGCTCCCTTGATAAGATGTTCTCTGCAGAATGCCTTCTCTTGTAGAGTGCAATGATCAGTTGAGTTCATAAAGGAAGACTCTTTAGATGACTTACGACAGTCCAATTCATTGTTAGAGAGGTGTTAGCTTTCTAACCTTTTAAAAGAGGTATCTGTTCATACTAGAGATGATCAAGACTTCCAAAGCTATTTTTGGATCAGTTATGGACAGTTCCCACTTCTGTTCTTTGGCAAGTGATGGCAGGAACTTTGTTGGCGTCTCTAATCAATAGAGAACAAAGAGATACAATGTACTTAGCGAAAAGAGGTTCATAATTGCTCACAACTTTATTTGGAAAGTGGTAGGCGGAGAACTAAAAATGTTTCCAATTCTGTTCCCAGCGGTGCCCCATGCCAATTCCCAATATGTAAACCCAGCAATGTTTTCAGTTCTGAGGGAAATAGGGCTTCCAATTACCTCCCCTATCCCTGTTCCAGGATCTTCCCTTTTTTCCCTCGCAGACTTATCTGTTTATGTGACAAATGAATGCTGCTGCATTCATGGAGCAAGAAACCCTAAGAAATGTAAGAAATGGAGGATTAAGTGACCCTGGAAAATGGCATTTCCCAAGGCTCCTTGTCTCTGGCAATGTTCTGGCTATGGCAATGTTCTGGATACATCAACAGCAGGAAGGCAGAGACACAGGGTGGAATTCATCGCTGCCTTATAAGCATTTTCCATCTGCAAAAACATTGCAACTTGCCAGATGGAAATATCTTCCCCTTCCTCTCATGCGCTGTCTCAGAGTTCTCCTGAACCCCTGAGCCAATTTCAGGGGACACATCGGGTAGGAGTGGTGGAAAGCTCACTTGTGCATGTGGAAGGCATTCCACAGGGCTTCCACTCATGGGGTTCATGAGGTGAATCCCACTCTGAGTGATCCTGACAAGACAATAAGGAAATAAGGGTAGGGTAGATAAATAGGTACCACTCTGGTGGGAAGGTAAACAGCATTTCCGTGTGCTACTCTGGTACGCCAGAAGTGGCTAAGTCATGTTGGCCACATGACCAGGAAGCTGTACACCGGCTCCCTTGGCCAGTAAAGCGAGATGGGCGCCACAACCCCAGAGTCATCCGGGACTGGTCCTAATGGTCAGGGGTCCCTTTACCTTTAGGGTGATGGGGGCAGAGGGTGAGGACTCTCTCTCTCTCTCTCTCTCTCTGTGTGTGTGTGTGTGTGTGTGTGTGAGAGAGAGAGAGAGAGAGAGAGAGAGAGAGAGAGAGAGAGATCTGGGCTCACCATGCCTTAGTGTGAAGCATTTGAAATTGGCAGAGCTCATATCCCAATTGGTCCCTAAACCACTCAAAAAGTGCTTTGTTGCACATGTGAGAATAGTCCCAGTGTACTGTGGAAAGGTATATACACCCTCCCACTGTCCACTGTGTGGATTGTAAAGTCCTGTGATTTGCATAATGTGTGGCAAGTCCAAATTACAGTCATTTTATATATATATAGTATTTTTATTGGGTTTTCTGCAAAACATTTGGCAAGTCCAAATTATAGTCTCTCTCTCTCTCTCTCTCTCTCTCTCTCTCTCTCTCTCTCTTTATATATATATATAGTATTTTTATTGGGTTTTCTAACAACAATCAGAAAACAGCAACAAAAACAAACACTAACAAGTACAACAACAACAACAATTTACATCAAAACAGTAACATAGCCATTAAATGGGATTATCCAAACCACATGATTTCCCTCCTCCCACTCCCCTGGTTCCTTAAAATTATTTTTAAACTACAGTGGTACCTCGGGTTACATACGTTTCAGGTTACACACGTTTCAGGTTACAGACTCCCCTAACCCAGAAATAGTACCTCGGGTTAAGAACTTTGCTTCAGGATGAGAACAGAAATCATGTTCCGGAGGCACAGCGGCAGCAAGATGCCCCATTAGCTAAAGTGGTGCTTCAGGTTAAGAACAGTTTCAGGTTAAGAACGGACCTCTGGAACAAATTAAGTACTTAACCTGAGGTACCACTGTACATATCATATCTATTCCAAATTACTATTTTAACCTCAAGTTTCCTGTATCAGCTCTAATATTACTAGTGGTTTTTTTTTAAAAAAAAACTTGCAAAATGTATTAAGATGTTTTACAATACTTTTTAAAATATATAATAAACATTTCCCACCACCTGATGGATCAGGACCAAGGACCATAAAAAAATATGATTGGCAACATCTTACTCCTATGTTGATTTTTGTCCCCAGTACATAGGTCACCAGATTGTACAAACATATCTGGAAATTCTTTCATTTGCATAATGAGCTCTCCAATATGCTAGCCAATTACTTACATAGGACATAAACTGTGTCCTATAAATACTTCAACCTGGGGTGGGTGTGGGGGAATTATTCAGGAAAAAAATATTATTCCCAGGGTAGGAAGGCAGGTTGCTTTGCTTCCACTGAACAGTTCTCTGAAAGGCCTCCCTTGAGTTTAAGCCAGTCTGCTTGCAACATTTTCAATTGTTTTATTTCCCGTCTTTTCCCTTTGTTGTTGCTCTAAATTAAACTCTACTGGAAACTGAAGCATTTCATATTATAACAATGCCTGTCAGGAGTTCTTTACTGTGCATGATAAAATGTAAACTCTTTAATTAACTTTTTTGTAACAAGTGCTGGAAACTACTTGAGCATATTAATCAGTACACAATTTCAAAGTTATTTTGCTCTTTTATTTGTGTTTTCAGCTTCAGTCCTGTTGCTGTGTTGAAGCCTATCACGTTACAGCACAGTCCATTAGTAACGAGTGCTGCTTGTTTTGCTCCCCCCTCCCTTTCTGAAACAGTTAGAAAATACTGAGCAGCTTCCCCTATCAAATCACTCTGACATGCTCTATTTTGAATCAAATCATTATAAGCAGCGGCGTAGCATGGGTTGTCAGCACCCGGGGCAAGGCAAGTAATTTGCGCCCCCTAACCCCTAACCTGCCGCCGCTGCCAGCTTCTTCTTGCTGCTGCCTGGTCTGGTCTGGTGTGGTTCTCTCCTGCGCTCAGCGCTGCGCTGGGCGGCCGCTGCACTGTCCCTCCCCCAGATAGTCCCTCGCTCTCTCTCCGCACCGCACGCCTGGCACCCACCCCCTCCACAGTGGGCGGCGACCCAGCGGCTCGGATCGGATTCGCACAGCCAGCACTGCAGTGAGAGAGAGTGAGTGAGCCAGGTAGGGGCAGAGAGCTGCGAGTGCGAGCGCGCCCCCCCCCAGATGTTGCGCCCGGTGCAGCCAGCCCCCCCTGCACCCCCACGCTACGCCACTGATTATAAGGTAGAAGGTGAATTACACTTACATGAGCTTCAGAGCAGAATTAAAATAACACTCCCACTTAGCAAAAGGGGGGGAAAGTTCCACCATTATAAGCCTCAAAATTCTTCCACTTATAAAAATGATACCTGTTGAGCTAATAGTTTTCTTTGCATAGGTGATGTACCTGATGAGGCCTGTGAATATTCCACATTTTAAATCAATACAATTAAAACTGTTGCAGGTACAGCAAGTTTTAAAAGTGCTGGAATTTGACACATTGACCCCTTTTTATTGCATTCCCCCCATAGACATATTGTATATATTGTTCCAATTTTGGTGGAAACTTCTGGGGCACTTTATGCTGATTTGTTGAGGATGATACACTTTCGCTGGCCTGGTGATATTCTGAGAGGTGCTTCAAAAGTTACTAAAGTTAACCTGCCCCATTAAAGCTATGGCAGCAGTGACTGGCAAAATAATACTGTGCATGTTGGATTAGATTTTAGAAGTGACACCCCCCCCCCCCGCGCGCAGTATTTCAGTGCTTGCAAAGGGAGCTGATGGTTTTATTATTATTATTTATTTATTTTAAAACATTCTATAACTAATATTTTATTTTTCAAACTTATTATTACAGGTGGGTTTCCTTTATCTTCTCTGTTCTGGTTAAAGGGAGATCATGAACTGTTTCAGCCCAATGCAATTGTTCTCAAGTATTTTAAGAAGTTAAAGCTATGGTTTAACCATAGTTAAAGCTATGGTTTTCCCAGTAGTGATGTATAGAAGTGAGAGCTGGACCATAAAGAAGGCTGATCGCCGAAGAATCGATGCTTTTGAATTATGGTGCTGGAGGAGACTCTTGAGAGTCCCATGGACTGCAAGAAGATCAAACCGATCCATTCTTAAGGAAATCAGCCCTGAGTGCTCCCTGGAAGGACAGATCCTGAAGCTGAGGCTCCAATCTCATGAGAAGAGAAGAGAAGAGAAGAGAAGAGAAGAGAAGAGAAGAGAAGACTTCCTGGAAAAGATCCTGATGTTGGGAAAGATTGAGGGCACAAGGAGAAGGGGATGACAGAGGACGAGATGGTTGGGCAGTGTTCTCAAAGCTATTAACATGAGTTTGACGAAACTGTGGGAGGCAGTGGAAGACAGGAGTGCCTGGCGTGCTCTGGTCCATGGGGTCACGAAGAGTCGGACATGACTAACGACTAAACAACAACAACAACAACATTTACAGAGGCTCATAGAGCAGGAACCTCAACTTCATTCTTGAAAACTCAGTCCAGCATATTGTGGACTCTTACAGTAACATGTGTTATAGTTTGATCATGTTCTTCAGATTGCTAAGCTAAAACGATTAACTATCAGTTTGTTGTCAGTAGTTTGTCTCATTTACGTTAAGGTGAAGCATTAGACAACCTGAGCAACCAACGTGGTATAAATATTCCCAAAGGGGAATCATATGCAGTTCAACATCTCAAGGCTAATGACCAACCCCAAAAGGACAATCGTATAGGTCCTGATGACTTATCCCTTCTTCACATCTTCCTTTGATGTTGTGACTCAGGCATCAGACTACATTTATGTTAGTGCAGTCAAACCTTTATTGCTTGCCTAACAGATTGGTAATGCTAAGTTTTACAGCCCCACAATGTAACGCACCGTTAATCAGGGGAAGATTGGACGGCCTGCCGTTATCCTGTAGTTTCAATGGTCTTGAGTTTAATCCAATGTTGAGAACAGTACATCCTTTGCTAGTTAATACTACAAGCATACGCCCGTGGCTGAAATTATGGATTTTCTTTCAGTATTCATCTGTGGGGAAAGTGGAAGACAAGCTTGTTCGTGTTCGTACACACACACTTTGCTATCTCCGCATCTGTGAACTACATCACCAGTGAAACAGAGCCAAAAGCTATCAGTGTCAGTTCCCTAACCTACTGAACAAGCCTCCTCAAGATCAGCTTCTCTAATAAACACTGTTCTGACCTATCTTTGCTTCCCCTTGCCAGATCTTTCTCTGAAGCCTAACGTCCCACTAGCTCATAGTAAAGTTGCCATTTTCAGTTCTTGACCTTGTCGTTCCGTATTTTCCCTGTTGTGGTGGCTTGCATTTCCAGGGCAATATTTAAATGGGGGACTGGCACATGTCCCCTATGGAGAGATGTATATGGTTCACACGGGAGATGCTTGAGAGTTCCTTGTGCACTTTAGCGTATAAGTAAAAAGACGGAGAAATGAAAGTTCGTTCTTGGAAAAGAGGGAAAGCATGTGAGGAATACATCTTCTTTTGAGCCTTCCTCACAGTGTACAAAATCCCCTGAGGTGAGATCCAGGAGTAGCTTGCTAGTCTGTGGAGAAATGGAAAATTGGACTGACTGGGGTCTATTTGGCCTAATTTTATTCATCCCACAATGAATGCATGGGGGGGGGGAGTTCTGTTCGGGAATCTCAGTCAATCCCATTTATTACATTCGGAACATTCAGGAAGGCTTACCTATCTCTAGCAAAGGAAGGAGCTCGGTTGGAAGTAACAGGAACAAATATTGGCAGTCACACTTAGCATTAACCATTTTGTTTCCCTCAGAATCCCCCAACACAGTGATGTTCCAGGACATTTGGGGTGGTGGTAACAACTATCATTCTTTTGGGTCTGAACCATTTCATCCCTCTCAAAACCCCCCGAATTGCACTGTATCAAGGCATTCTGGTGAAAACAAAATGGTGGATGCAAGTTATAGCTGTCCTAATCTTGTCACCACCACAGGCAAAATCATATTTTAAAAAGAAGGGGAAAAAACACACCTGAAGATGAATGTGTACTGAAGAAAACCAAATGTAACCAAACCAAACACAAGACATGAAATGATTCTCCCCCTTGCACATTCCTATTCCGTTATTAACCTGACAGATGGCAATAATTGCTGCTTATCAGATTCAAATGTGTGGTAGAAGATAGTGTTAAAGCAATTGTTGGCATCCATCGACACTCTTGGTCTGTCAGGGGCTGTAAGCGTTGTCACCTCCATGTTCTGTACAGATCAGAGTTCCCTTGGTGAGCCAAAGCGGTAAACAAGAACATAACAGTAGTAGTACCAGTGGTACCTCAGGTTAAGAACTTAATTCGTTTCGGAGGTCCGTTCTTAACCTGAAACTGTTCTTAACCTGAAGCACCACTTTAGCTAATGGGGCCTCCTGCTGCTGCCACGCTGCTGGAGCACGATTTCTGTTCTCATCCTGAAGCAAAGTTCTTAACTTGAGCTACTATTTCTGGGTTAGCGGAGTCTGTAACCTGAAGCGTCTGAAACCTGAAGCGTATGTAACCCGAGGTACCACTGTATTGGCAATAAATGCTGTTCAGTCATTTACATGTCACATTACATTTTTAGTGCTTGTGAAAAGGGGGGGGGGGAGAGATGAAAAAGCAGGATTTTTGCACCCAAATGTCAACAAGGGGTTTTGCCCTTGGCTAAAGCTTCATTGCCGAGTAGGGATGTTGGTGGAATTTGCTACAAGAGGACCAAGCCCTGAACTGACCCATAGCCAGCTTGTCTGCTGTTTGCTTGCAGCAACTTTCTGCAGACTTGACTTTTCTTTTCTTTTCTTTTCTATTATTATTATTATTATTATTATTATTACACATTTTTTATAATACAGTTCAGTCAGCTACCACCAACATCAATGTTTGATCTTAACTGTTAGCTAACCGAGTGCTTCTGAAATGTGTATTCACATTAACTTTTGTCTCACTGATTCACTGTTGAGGTGGTTATGTTAGCCATTAACCACGATTAACATTCATTGTTTCATTGTTGACCTTTCTCTCACATTTTTTACCCCCTGGTGACTAAGCCAAACTTACACAGAAAGCTCAGCCATTGTCTTACATCTTAATGTGACTCTGTGGTATTTATTAACGCAGCCAAGAATGTAACTCCTTGCTTTTTGTGAGTGCTGAAATGTGAGTCTGATACTTACCTTGTTTGCAATAACATTATTAGGAAAGAAATGACAGCTACTGGGGGAAGGGGTCCATCATCTCCTCATCCTTACTTGAACAGACAGACTGTAACCCTGAGGCAAGAAGCATACTTCAATGGGCAATTACTAGCTCGCTGGGTTTTCAGGCGGCTCTGAAATCATAATAAAAAATGTAAACAATAACATTATTTTCAAAAAGCTACAGTAACAGATTGGGAATAGCTGTTTTTCGTTTTGCTTTTTCATAGCATTTTGATAGCGTTGTCTCTGCACAGACCCACTGGGCAGAGGGTGGGGAGGAAACCTTTTAGACAGGCAAACCAGAAAAACAATGTGTACGATAATTACACACTATGGTCTAGTAACCTAGAAACCCAGAGGCAGTCCACATTGCAGGGGGTTGGACTAAATGATCCTCAAGACCCCTTCCAATGAATTCAATGAAGCAATCCACTGTAAATGTACTCTAAAATACTTTGCCATTCTTATGTCTAGTATAAGTTCTTGACATACTTTCTCAAAAGAAATAATCAGTTATGCATGTTGCAGCCTCAAAAAACTACAACCCATATATATATATATATATATATATATATATATATATATATTATATGGTTAAAACCCTTTTTCCAGACAATAGTACAAATTGCATAGTGGGAGCACAATTGAGCATGCCACAATTTTTAAATAGATATATATATATTTCAGGGAGCACACCAGTCTTGTTCCAAGAAAGAACAACTTATTTCCTTGCTTCCTTTTTTGGCAGTTCCGAAGCTGCTGCAGATTGAAGAATATAGGAATAAGCATCTTTTGACCACAAACAGATGGGCTTGATAAAGAAAATGTCAGCAAAAATACCAAAGCTATGTGTCACAGCAGTTTTCTGACAGATAGAGGGGAAAGGTAGAAAAATGTTCTATCATGTCCAACAAGGTGTTCTTTTTGAGATTTAAAGATCACTGTGCAACTTTAAACGTGTTTGTCACTTTGACTCTGACTGGAACTATCTAGAGCTTCACAAGAACTTTATCAGCTCAGTAGAGGGGGGCGGCTTGCAAGAGGGGGGCAAGAAGCCCATTCCCATTTATCTCAGCCAGGTTCCCTTCAAAGCCAACAAATAAATTACAGTGTACATTTGATACAAATTGATTTCTTAACTCAAATAACAATGTTGTCCTCCCAGCCAGGCCATGTGTCACTCATTCGCGAGCTTGAGTGAAAGGCTCAATCTGTCTGTCTGACAGAAATAGGGCTTGACGCGGTTGCACCGAGGAATGCTAATAATCCAGACCTGGCCTGGGCCTTTGTGGGCTGGCCATGATAAGGAAAATCAGCCCATCCTGTCAAATGGTGTGAAGACCCCGATCGGCGTTTGTTCCCGCAACACGCGAACATAGGCCTTGGAGTCGGCTGTCCTATTTCATGTAGTAAATGAGAGGAAAATAAGAAGCTCCAGCCACTGTGGTTAAGATGCCAGGGTGACTATGATGAAGCTGGAGTGAAAAGGAAAACCCCATTGAATATCTTGAGCTGATCTTATCAGCCGCGGGAGAAATGAGATATTGGCAGGGGCTGTTGAGTTTCTCACAGCTGAGCAGGTTAATAAGGTTGGGAGGCAGGCCACAGGCTAATTGGATTTGCCTTGGCTTGATAAACAGTGGCAGACCTATTGCCAGAAAAACAGAGACAATACGGCTCTCCTCCCCGTCCCCCTCTTTGTTTCTTTCTAAGCCAGAGCAAAGAAAACGCTGCCTTCGCCCCCCCCCCCTTTTTCTTGAAGCTAAAGGTGTCTTCCTAAATTCCCCGATGAAGAGGCCAGCGAAGTCAAACTATGAAACAGTAGTTGTTGAGTGTTCTGATTTTAATCAAACAGCATTTAACCCGCCTGACCCTCCAAAGTCAGTTCACATCAAAACAGAACGGCAAAAGGAGCTAACAAGAAACAGAAAAAAATAACAGCCAATGGGCAGTTGGAAAGACTCGGAATAAGCCGGGAACCTGCAATGTCTTTCTTTGCAGGTTTACGGAGATTATTTGCATGGATCTGACACACAGTTGAGGCACATAGCCTTGAAAATGCAAGATAATTATTTTCTAATAAAATGAAATTATTTTTACTGCACTTTAACGGCAATACTTATCCTTTGTTGTTGTTGTCTAGTCGTTTAGTCGTGTCCGACTCTTCGTGACCCCAAGGACCAGAGCACGCCAGGTACTCCTGTCTTCCACGGCCTCCCGCAGTTTGGTCAAACTCATGTTGGTAGCTTTGAAAACACTGTCCCACCATCTCGTCCTCTGCCGTCCCCTTCGCTTTGTGCCCTCCATCTTTCCCAACATCAGGGTCTTTTCCAGGGAGTCTTCTCTTCTCATGAGGTGGCCAAAGTATTGGAGCCTCAGCTTCAGGATCTGTCCTTCTAGTGAGCACTCAGGGCTGATTTCCTTAAGAATGGATAGGTTTGATCTTCTTGCAGTCCATGGGACTCTCAAGAGTCTCCTCCAGCACTAATACTTATCCTACCATGCACCATATTCCTATATGAAACAGTTATAGGGGAAGGAGCAGCTAGCACTTTTTGGCCTAAGGGCCACATTGACTCTTGGCCAAACCTCTGATGGGCCACATGGCAACAGTGGGAGTGGGGACCCAAAACTCTGGCCACATGTGCACCATATATTGAAAGCATTCTTATGCATGTCTTCCTCTCAGAGAACCTGGTAATCTGTAGTTTGTCAAGGGAGCTGAGAGTTGTTGAGAGGCACCTATTCTCACAGAACTACAATTCCCAGAGTGATTTAACTCTCATCCCTGATAACAAACTACAGTTCCCAGGATGCTTTGGGGGAAGCTATGGCATACCCTCCAACATTTCTCCGCTAAAAATAGGGACTTCCCATTCCATAATGATAATTTTATACCCCACACATCTTACTGGGTTTTCCCAGCCACTCCGGGCAGCTTCCAACATATATAAAAACATAATAAAACATTAAACACGGGAAAAAAAACCTTTCCTATACAGGATTGCCTTCAGACAGCTCAGGGGTTCAGATAACTCCAAACCTCCAATTTTTCTACCAATGAAAATAGGGATGACCTAAGGAAAAGCGGGACATTTCGGAATCAAATCAGAAACCGGGAATGCTTCTCTAAATCAGAGACATCCCTGGAAAATAGGGACTTGGAGGGTCTGCTATGTCTGGTTGTGTGGTTATGACCTCTCTCCTACATGCACACAGATGCTGAAGCCTCCTCCTCAGCTTTTCTGCACAACTTATCACACCCTTTCAACTTATCAGATGATAGATCTGAGATGTGGAAGGGGCAATTTGCGTTCCCACCAGGGTGCTGGTCTCTGCCCACCCCAGTGCTGTATTTATTTATAATTCTCTCTCAATTTTGGCCTCTGCCATTTTCAGTGAGGTCCTGAGGAGGCAGAAGAATTTGCTTGCTGAGCCACTCATGTTCCAGAGGTAGTATGGTTCTATATATGGAGTTTCATAGTCTTGTTAGCTTCTTGCCAATGCTTCAGCAGGAAAGGCAGGGTAGAAATCAGCTTTGATGTTGGCATATCCTATCTCTTAAAAATCAAGTAGTTACGTGGCTTTTATTCTCCTAAGTGCCTGATTTTCTATTCTTTCTATTTCCTTTGTGCAAAGAAGGGTGTGATGAATCCCAAGCCTCGCTGACCTCTGCTGAAGGCAAGTTGTCCTTGTTGCATCTTGTCTCTTTAAGAGGAAAGCCAGCAAGCCCATCCTAAACAGACTATGTGGGTGAACTGGAGGAAGCAGTGTTCCTTTTGCAGTAGAAGTCTGGTGACACTGGGAGAAGTTGAGTGGCTCTCTGTCTCTGAGACATTGTTGCTGGAAGTGTCTTTTGTTTTGGTGCTAGATCTCAAACCCCTATAAATGCCAGTGGTGAAGGTAAAGGGACCCCTGACCATTAGGTCCAGTCGTGGCCAACTCTGGGGTTGCGGCACTCATCTCGCTTTACTGGCTGAGGGAGCCGGTGTACAGCTTCTGGGTCATGTGGCCAGCATGACTAAGTTGCTTCTGGCGAACCAGAGCAGCGCATGGAAACGCCGTTTACCTTCCCACCGGAGCGGTACCTATTTATCTACTTGCACTTTGACGTGCTTTTGAACCGCTTGGTTGGCAGGAGCAGGTACCAAGCAACGGGAGCTCACCCCGTCAAAGGGATTCGAACCGCCGACCTTCTGATCGGCAAGCCCTAGGCTCTGTGGTTTAACCCACAGCACCACCTGCGTCCCTTCACCAGTGGTAAAAGACACTGCTAATGTCACTTCCCTGAAGGAGGAGAGATTCTTCAAGCCTTCATTAGAGCCCTCTGCTGTCTGCAGCCCTACCTCCCCTCCTTGGGGTAGGGTCTAGCAGACAGTGAAAGGCTGGCATCAACTGGGCTTTTCAAGTATTCATTTCACACACTCACACAGTCACACACACACTTTGACGATTTGAGACTGACAGAATCACTAAAATGGCCCAATTGCTTTTTGGAGGGAGCACCAGGCTGCTCGTATTACATGTCAGGTTTGCCTCTGATTGTGTTCACCAGTTCAGGAAAGCTTCCTTGTCAGTGTATAATCAGTGGCAAAGTTGTGGCTGTTACTTGAATGAGGTACCAGGGTGAAAACTATTCAAACATATTGAAAGGCACCCAAGGCCAAGGGCAGGGATGGAGCAGAAAATTGGTTTTCTTTGCATTTTAATGAGATACTACATAATTCACTACTGAAAAACAGCAACCCTCTGAAACTGGCACTTCTTTGAATTTCTGTAATGCTATTGTCCAACCAATATATGTGTGCAAAAATGCATATATTAGGTGAAATACAATACAAAATACAAATACAAAAATGCACATCAGGGGAATCTGCTTGCAAAATTTGTATTTTAGTGAAAACAACATATACACATATGCTTTTAAGCAAAACTCACACTAAAACAAGGACAAATTTTTTTCTGAAGGTTTTTTTTCTTTAAAAAGTTGCAAAATGGCTGTAGAAATGTGAAGGACCGAATTTAAGAATGGAATTTTTTTTTTGGGGGGGGGGGGGACTGGCAGATTAGTTCACCCCTAGCTGTATGGAAGTGAGAGCTGGACCATAAAGAAGGCTGATCGCCGAAGAATAGATGTTTTTGAATTATGGTGCTGGAGGAGACTCTTGAGAGTCCCATGGACTGCAAGAAGATCAAACCTATCCATTCTGAAGGAAATCAGCCCTGAGTGCTCACTGGAAGGGCAGATCCTGAAGCTGAGACTCCAATACTTGGGCCACCTCATGAGAAGAGAAGACTTCCTGGAAAAGACCCTGATGTTGGGAAAGATGGAGGGGCACAAGGAGAAGCGGACGACAGAGGACGAGATGGTTGGACAGTGTTCTCAAAGCTACCAGCATGAGTTTGACTAAACTGCGGGAGGCAGTGGAAGACAGAAGTGCCTGGCGTGCTCTGGTCCATGGGGTCACGAAGAGTCGGACACGACTAAACGACTAACAACAACAAGCCCTAGCTAAGTGACCTTGCTCTACCTTCCCCACCTAATATTTCTGACCAAGTCTGCCACATATCCACTTGGTGACTATATGTTTTGCCTAGGGACATGGGTGGCACTGTGGTCTAAACCACTGAGCCTCTTGGGTTTGCTGATCAGAAGATCGGTGGTTCGAATCCCCGCAACGGTGTGAGCTCCCGTTGCTCTGTTCCAGCTCCTGCCAACCTAGCAGTTTGAAAGCATGCCAGTGCATGTAAATAGGTACTGCTGTGGCAGGAAGATAAATGGCATTTCCGTGCGCTCTGGCACTCGTCACAGTCCTCCGTGCACCAGTAGCAGTTTAGTCATGCTGGTCGCATGACGTGGAAAACTGTCTATGGACAAACGCTGGCTCCCTCGGCCTGAAAGCGAGACGAGTGCTGCAACCCCATAGTCGCCTTTGACTGGACTTAACCGTCCAGGGGTCTTTTACCTTTTTATCTTTTTTATATGTTTTGCCTCTGTGCTAGTTCTTTCACACATCCGTGTTCATCACTTGATGAATAAACCTCGAACACAATGTTTGAAGGGTCAGTATGTGCAACATGATAAGTGATGAGTAAGTAATATCTCATTCCATTCAGCTATGTCCCATTCCATCCACAGGGTGAATCCACGGGGAAGGGGGTAGCCAAAATGAATTTTTGTCATATTCTAACAGGGGGAAAGGTGATTATTTCTTGGTATGCCCAGTGGGGACCACTTGGCATATTCAGCTCAGTTTTCTAATCCTTTAGAAAGCTTCATCAGCTGAGCATTGATCAAATTGTTCTCTAATGTACTAATGCAATCTTTATGCATAATACATTGCACAAGACACTAGCCTGTAGAGAACATTCTCTAAAAGTGTACCTGCTCATTAGCCATTATCAATCTGTAGAATTTTACTTTTAGCCAAAGCTATGAAAAATACATAAAAGCAGAGGTGAATCCTGCCTCTCTCTCTCTGGTATTTATTTTGTAGTCCGGAAGCCATGAGGGTCTATACTTTTGTAATACATAAAAGCAGAAATAACATTTAAGAGACCATTCACAGCCTCTTTTATGGAATTCATCAAGATTCAGCAAAACATAGCAAAATCTCCATCACGCTAACGGATGGAGGAGTGTCTCTGGAAGGAATTCCTGAATATTACAAGGACCAGTGGGGAGTCCTATGCATCTCAGTGAGATTAGGGTAGAGCATAGACAGAGAGAATTTGTGAGAGGTGTGTGTGTACAAGAGTACCATCTAGCATTCAGAACACTGAACATTACCCAATAATTATGTAGAAAAGGTCTCAAAATATCCATCCAAACTGAGAAGGGTGGGTTTTGTCCGTCTCTTGTTTTGCCACTTCTGAAAGAGTATGTCCAAGGGCAGTACTTGGACAGTACTTATGTGTAGGCATAAATGTCAACCATTCAGTTCTCAATCAATAACTATTTATTGCTTGAAGCCATAGACCATTGCAGATAGCACAAAACAAGTAAAAATGTCTGAAGGATATAAATAAAACATGAGCAGTTGAGTTTCCTAATTCTCATTTAACATAAAGGCATGGCTAAAACAAATCTATATTTTAAAACTCCCAGTCAACTATTCTTCACTTAGCTTACCTAGACTAGTGAACCATCTTTGCCACCCACTGACACGTTCTTAAAGATTTGGCTCCAATTTTCTTAGGTGCAGCTTCAAATAACACAACTTGATAGGCTATAAGCCTTTGCAAATGCAGAGTTAACTAAACACATGAGTGCCATATTTATCACATACACAGCCCAACAAGACAACGACAAGAATCTGCTAACAGCACACAAATCAATCTGGTTAACCTGATCCAAAAACACCCACCCACCCCACTCACACATGAAAACAAAGTTCACCACAGCCAATCACAAATAAACAACCACACCCTAGGCCAATCCCAACCTCTCTCACCACCAAAGGAAAACAAGCAAATAGTAAAGAGAACCCACACAAGTGATGCTGACACAAAACCCCACACATACACCACGTAGAATAGAAGCATTGCCACCCCACTCACCATGCCCCCCTCCGCCTCTTTCCCCCTTTTCTTCCTTTGTTGTTGTTTAGTTGTTTAGTCATGTCTGACTCTTCATGACCCCATGGACCAGAGCACGCCAGACACTCCTGTCTTCCACTGCCTCCCGCAGTTTGGAGCCTCAGCTTCAGGATCTGTCCTTACAGTGAGCACTCAGGGCTGATTTCCTTCAGAATGGATAGGTTTGATCTTCTTGCAGTCCATGGGACTCTCAAGAGTCTCCTCCAGCACCATAATTCAAAAGAATCAATTCTTCGGCTATCAGCCTTCTTTATGGTCCAGCTCTCACTTCCATACATCACTACCTTGCCAACAAAGGTCCCTATAGTTAAAGCTATGGTTTTCCCAGTAGTGATGTATGGAAGTGAGAGCTTTTCTTCCTACTGTAACACTAAGGTCTCAACAAATGAAACTGATCTGGAGAAAATGTAACTTGAAAAAAGAGACATTGCACGTACTTTTGTAAGCCAAGAAATCTCTAATAAAAAATGTGTGGGGTTTTTTTAAAAAAACTAAACACATGAGGAAAGCCAGTTTTTCCAAATGTGTGGGGAGCATTCATGATTACAGAAATTCCCCTCTTTAGATGGTCACACTCCAACTAGTGGAGATTGTGGTTTTTGTCTGCATAGCCTTACCTGTTCCTTAGTTTGGGCTGAGAATAATGAAAGCAGCAGCTACCTCCCAGAGTAGTTTACTTTTCATACCTTCTGCTCACACGATAATGCACTGGATAATAAGCAGTATTTTGAATGATCATAATTTAATTTCTCATTCAAACATTGTTCCTTATTTAGAACAAAACGAAGCATTTGCTGATCAACGTGTGTGCTGCCCGCAGTCACATTTCCAATTTGTGTGTTTAAATTCCAAAGTTGTTGCCGGGGTCTGCAGCTTTTCCATGATTTTTCAGGAGATGCAGAAAAATCCACTGAGGCTTAGCATTTATTTTAATATCTGAATATATACTCACCTCATCATTCAGATGACTTGTGGACTGCATATCAGTTGTGCCATGCATGAAGATGAAGAGATGCTATCGCAGGTCCACTTTACAGCAAAAAAATAAAAATAAAATAGTTTTCGGAAGGAGAAATAGGTAAGTGGGATAATCTTTTAGAAGCTTAGCTGGTGTTTAGATCCAAACAAATACATTTGCAACATATCCCATGATTCTAATTCTATGTAAAATTTTGATATTACTTAAATCCATTCATATTTTGATGGAACAAAAAAGAAACCTCACCCTTTGCTCAGCTAATGATAAGGAACTTAAAGACCCATATCTTTCATGAGGAGACTAAAGCATGTCTTTAAGCCAGGGATGCACTAAATTCCACCACTAAAATTTTCAAAGCAAAAGAGGGATATTTCATTTTAATAAAATATTTCTTTTCAATGAAATGCCATTTCTTTGGTTTTTTCCTTTTTGTGCATTGCCTAACATTTCTTATCACCTCCTTCCTCCTCTGATCTCCAGCTTTAGCACCATTTTTTAAAAAGGACTTTAGGCAATTCTAGCCAATCAAGAAGCACAAATGCAACATGATGGCATCAGCTCATTAAACAGGGAATCAGACTAAACTAACAAAGTCAAAACAGAGTGAAAGTAGAAGATGTTGTTCTCACTCTAGGCTAGACATCCTGAATGTACCATAGGACCAATCAAATTTGGGCATGAGATACTGTTTTGCTGTCAGGGGCAATATTTCCTGCCCTGGCTGAATGAGCAAAGAGTTTCTCCCTAAATTTCAGAGTTGGAGGTTGGGTATTGTGTTTGTGTGTGTGTGTGTGTGTGTACACACACACACACACACAAGCTCCAAAAGGTGACAGGTCATAAAAGGAACAACTGAAAAGCCTCACTAGAAGCTCCTTCCATTAGGCAGAATACATTTGGATTGAGTGCATCCAAACAGAAAAAAAGAATGACATCTGACAGTAAACTTACACCTCAACTGTTCACAAGGAACAGCCTGGATGCCAGCTACTATAAGGAAATATTCTGAGATTATTGCATCCATCATATTTAGGCTGAGGGAAATAGCATTTAAACAGGAAAGTGTTTTCTCATTACTGTATGAAGCGTGAAATTAGTATTTTTCTTTAAGCAATACCTTCCCATCTAGACAAGTTACAGTATGAATAATTCTCTATGACACTATAAAGTAGACATGATGACACCAGGGCTTTTAAGTACATTTTTGATTTAGTAATATTTGAAACCCAGCTTCAGATTCACAGGGGAGACCATTTGTCCCTACTTACAAAGTTACACTAAAAAAAGGGTTGATGTGAATCCATTGGGGTCAGAAAGAGTTGAGGTAGCGTAACAGAGCAGAAATTGTTCCTAGCTGTTGCAGAATGAGAGAAAGGAAACATCCAAGCTGAAATATATAAAGTTAAAATGTGCAGAACATATACAATATTTGCAGCTGGTGACACATTGAATTCTACATATGATATGTACCTCCTCACAAACACACCCCAGTGCTGTTCTGTAATTGCAGGCTGTCAGGAAAAAACAAACAAAAATAGTATTAAAATATGCAGCTGTCAGTGCATTCTGCTTTGATATTTTTAAGCATTCAACTTGGACTTCCCCAGACTGGTGTTTTCCCCCGTGGTTGTATTCTGCACCATGTGTCCAGCTGCCTGATGTGGTTAGCATGTGGGTTTCCTTTCCCCCTTGCTCTTCAAGTGTGACTATCGCAAGCCCTCCTGAATTGATCATATCCTGTTGCTCCCAGAGGGAATTGTACAGAGAAAAGCATGATTCCCCACCCCCATGTAAACACCCAGGCTATAGCTGGCTGGATACAGTGGCTTGTATCCAATGTAATCCTGCCAGCGCAAGGATTCCCACTTGCACAGAGAGACCTTTTCTATCTCCTCCCCCTGTGCATCCCCTAAATCTGCTCTGGGAGATTTCTACAACCCTCTAGAGCAGATTAAGGGACGCGAGTGGCACTGTGGGATAAACCACAGAGCCTAGGACTTGCCGATCAGAAGGTCGGCGGTTTGAATCCTCACGACGGGGTGAGCTCCCGTTGCTCGGTCCCTGCTCCTGCCAACCTAGCGGTTCAAAAGCACGTCAAAGTGCAAGTAGATAAATAGGTACTGCTCTGGCGGGAAGGTAAATGGCGTTTCCGTGCACTGCTCTGGTTCGCCAGAAGCGGCTTAGACATGCTGGCCACATGACCCGGAAGCTGTACGCCGGCTGCCTCGGCCAATAAAGCGAGATGAGCGCCGCAACTCCAGAGTCGGCCACGACTGGACCTAGTGGTCAGGGGTCCCTTTACCTTTACCTAGAGCAGATTAGAGAAGGGTGTGCAGTGTGCATGAGGGGAGGAATGTATAGTGTACCTGCCTGGTACCCGGTACCTTATAACTGAGCAGTCCTAACCCCCAACCTTTGCCCCGTGAATGCTTCTATTGAGCCTGCTGGAGGAATGATGGAGTAGATGCTATCACATGTGATGTTCTTGCTAGCGGTAGCCCAAAATGCAGCGGTATAGAGCCAGGGCAGACTAGGAGAAGCTGGATCAAAAGCTAGCCTGTTTCTAGTAGGGGGTGGGCATTTGTGTCCCTTCTGCTTAATCAGCCAACTGCTAGTGCAGCAAAGAAATGACAAGAGCGGTGGTTGTGAATCTACTGCCCTGTTGGCTTTGCTGGCCGATGAGATTTCGTCATTGACCTAATTCAGATCTTTGATGTGACAACCTCATGGGCACATATGGATAAACCACATGAGTTGCTTGGGGCAGCCATGCTGAATTAATGGTAGGGTGGTCAAATGAGGCTGAGCAAAAGGAGCAAAAGGGCACCAAGTAAAAGCAGCAGCAGCAACACTTGAAGGACAGAAATGTTTATTTGTGGGCACTTGAAAGTGAATGCTGGAATTAGAGAATGTTCATAAAGGTAAAGGTAAAGAAGAAGAGGAAGAAGAAGAAGAGTTTGGATTTGATATCCTGCTTTATCACTACCCGAAGGAGTCTCAAAGCGGCTAACATTCTTCTTTCCTTTCCTCCCCCACAACAAACACTCTGTGAGGTGAGTGGGGCTCAAAGATTTCAGAGACGTGTGACTAGCCCAAGGTCACCCAGCAGCTGTATGTGGAGGAGCAGAGACGCGAACCCGGTTCACCAGATTACGAGTCCACTGCTCTTAACCACTACACCACACTGGCTCACAGGTAAAGGTACCCCTGACCGTTAGGTCCAGTCACGGATGACTCTGGAGTTGCGGCGCTCATCTCACTCCATAGGCTGAGGGAGCCGACATTTGTCTGCAGACAGCTTCCGGGTCATGTGGCCAGCATGACTAAGCCGCTTCTGGCAAACCAGAGCAGCGCACGGAAACACCGTTTACCTTCCCACTGGAGCGGTACCTATTTATCTACTTGCACTTAACGTGCTTTCGAACTGCTAGGTTGGCAGGAGCAGGGACCAAGCAACGGGAGCTCACCCCGTCGCGGGGATTTGAACCGCCAACCTTCTGATCAGCAAGTCCTAGGCTCTGTGGTTTAGACCACAGTACCACCCGTGTCCCTACAGAGAATGTTCATAGTAGCCCTAATTATTATCAGCTTGGTGCCCCTGGGGCACTGAGGATCATGGGAAAGAGGTGGGCAGGCTGCCTCATGTCTTTCTACAAGGCAGATATAGAGAAGTCTGGTTGCAATTCTTTTCCATGCTCCTCCTTCTCTTTCTTTCATGGGAACTGTTGAGGTACCGTATTTTTTGCTCTATAAGACTCACTTTTCCCCTCCTAAAAAGTAAGGGGAAATGTGTGTGCGTCTTATGGAGCGAATGCAGGCTGCGCAGCTATCCCAGAAGCCAGAACAGCAAGAGGGATTGCTGCTTTCACTGCGCAGCGATCCCTCTTGCTGTTCTGGCTTCTGAGAGTCAGAATTTTTTGTTTTTTTGTTTTCCTCCTCCAAAAACTAGGTGCGTCTTGTGGTCTGGTGCATCTTATAGAGCGAAAAATACGGTAATTCTCCCTGGTCTCTAGCCTGAATGGTTTTTAAAGATCCCCTAGTCTCTCCAGCCCAATAACTCATTCCACAAGCCCCTGAAATCTTCAGATGAAGGGTGGTATAATAAGAATGTGTCTTCTTGCCAGTTTCATTTCCAGACGGTTTGCATGCCACTGTAAGCTATGGGCCTTGTTCTGTTAACTGCTAGCATGACTCCAGGAACAGGACCAAGACAGCAATGTAAAGTGTTTGTGTCAATCTTAAATCTCAGGAGACAATTCAGTGTAAAACATGCTGAACATGCTCCCCACCTTCCCATCCTGTTTGCAGTCCCCGTTCCCCCTTACCATATTTCCACCTACACACAAACGATAGACATCAAAATCTCAGATTTCATCTTAAAACCTGCCCTTTCCGATCTAATCCCTCGCACCTTTATTCCTCGAACACCACAAATTTCTTGGTGAACATTTGTTTTGTTGACTGGGGTGGGTTGGGAAGGAAAGATATCAGGAATACACAGCCAAAAATTTTAAAGCTGTTTTTCCCTCTATAAGCTTCCAGCTCTTCTTGGAAGGTACAGATTCAGGAGGAGGCTGTAGACAGAATTTATAAACCTAACTTGATCATCTTCTAAAGAATTTATGAATCATGGTTAATAATCAGCTTTAGGCACTTCTGAGGGAAGAATCACATTTTGAAGCTACAAAGGTCCACTAAATAGCCCACGGGAAATGACCCTGAATCTCATTAAGCACAAAAACCCACTACAGTAGGACTCTGTGTCAAAGGTAAAACATTCCAGTCCACACTCCCTTTAAGTGTCAGAGAGTTCCTCTTTTTAAATACTTGATTAAGACTGAAGAAGCGTAAGAGATTTTTTTTCTTTCTTGGGGAAACACAAGTAGAGTCAGTTTTTTAGTTGTCTGTTCAGAAAATTTGCTCTTTTTCTCTGGCACCCCCCCCCCACACTTTTCTTCACTCTTTCATATATTTGTTATTGTCCACCTTTTTTAAACCTTTTATCTTTCTTTTATCTATTTCATATGCCTTTGGCTAAAATCAGAGTTGCCTCCTTTCTATTTCAGGAATCAGCAGAGAAGCATGCTTTATCTTACGTTAGACCAACCTTCTGTTTTCCTATTTAAATGGCAGATATAGATTGAAAATCAGATTTGGGGGTCAGGGAAATGATTTTGAGTTTATTGTAATTTAGGCCTGCCCGGAAAAATTTGCTCTATAGAAAAGGAAAGATTTAACAGGTTATCGAGAAGCAGACTAGAAATTGTTTGCCTTCATTATTGAATAGTGTTTAGAGAAATAATTTTGCCAGTTTTCCCCACCCCCTATTGCTGCATTAATTCCAATTGCTTTTTAATATACTTTTCACATTATGACAATTTTCAGTTCTTGGCATTCTAGCCTGCTCTTAATCAGGATAAGCAATATCTTAAGTGCCTTCCAATTTATTTATTTATTTATTTTAAGACAATGCTTGCCGTATTGATTGTTTCTATGAACAAAGCATTGGATACAAGCACTTTTTTATTCTTTCTATAATTCAATTAGAAAACATCAAAGCAAACATTCTTATACTTTCGTTTTCTGTTTTCCTCACTGCTGGAAAACATAGAATAAACAAACTTTTGGTAACCATGACAAAGCGAGTTACAAATCACATTTTAAACTCACTAACTTTATTGGTGACTCTAGTGCAAGAATGGAACTGCAGTTTTTAAAGAACAGCCTACTCTTCAATTAAAAAAACCCCCACAATAATCCAGGATAATTCACCGCAGTTTACAGTAAAACAGCAATAGTTAGTAAAAAGGCTGAGAACAGTAAGAGGCCATGATAAAAAAAACGATCACAGCAGAAACTAAATGTAACAGAAGATAAACCTGGGAATAGAAAAAGGTATTTGAATGGCACCTAGAAGACTTCAACATAGATAAAACTCCTTGTAGAGGGAGTTACAGAACCAGGGTGCCACAACCAAAAAGACACTCTTTGCCATTACCACTTCAGATGGTGGGGGCACCAAGAAGAGACATCTGCCTCACGGGTGCAGTGACAGACACTCAAACAAAATAATAATAATAATAATAATAATAATAATAATAATAATAATAATACAATATTTATATCCTGCCCTCCCCAGCCAAAGCCGGACTCAGAGCGGCTAACAACAGTAAAAATAGCACAGTTTACATAAAATCACAGTCAATTAATCGAAATACATTCTAAAATCAATTCAGAATAAATCATTAAAATAAGAAGAGACACTCATGAAGAATTGTTGAAAAGTAAGAATGCATTACCACCAATGAGTGGACTTAACATGAACTCTAACCAAAGTTTGCTCATCCTGAATTTTTCGCCATACTCACTATTTTCAGCCTTGAAGTTTCTTTGTTCACAGCTCATATACCAAGTTGGTGTTTGGGCTCTAGTCTGTGGGAAAGGATATATGTGGGAAATCAGGTCAATAGCCATTTTTTATTTACTTATTTCAGAGGTCAACCAATATATTAAAAGACACCCAGCTTGTACTAGCAGAGGAAGAGTACTGTGGGGGGAGCGCACTGCCCCCGGCAGGGTGATCCCAGTGGGGTGCCATCGTGGTTGCCCTGCTTCCCATGCTGGGTGCTACACCCAGTGGCGTAGCGTGGGTTGTCAGCACCCGGGGCAAGGCAAGTAATTTGCGCCCCCTAACCCGTGGATTTTAGCAGGGGGCAGAGAGCTGCGAGTGCGAGCGCGCCCCCCCAGATGTTGTGCCCGGTGCGGCCGGCCCCCCCTGCACCCCCCACACTATGCCACTGGCCACGCCTCCTCAGGTGGCACACCATGCCCCCAGGATGTATGCCATCCCCGACCCCACCTGCTCTCCGCCCCCCGGTGCCGGAGCATGAAGCTCCGCCACTGCCAGTGTGGCCTGCAGAGAATGCCTCTGGAGACAAAGAAGACCCATTGCAACAGGGGTTACAATCAGCTTACCACAGATATGTGTTAAGTGTGGAAGAGGAGCAATCTGAATCTCCTCAGCCAGTTCAGCCCTAGCCTGTGCAGGACAGAGAGACCAATCAAATTTGGTTTATGCTTGAGACCAAGTATATATTGTGGCACCTCACCTTTGCCTTCACAGAGACCACAGACCCTCCAAGTGTCCCTATTTTCCAGGGACATCCCTGATTTAGAGAAGCCATCCCAGTTTTTGATTTGATCCTGGAATGTCCTGCTTTTCCTTAGGAGGTCCCTATTTTCATTGGAGAAAGGTTGGAGGGTATAGAGTTATCCGACCCCTGAGCTGTCTGAAGGCAATCTTCTATAGGGGTCCAGCATTCAGGATGCTGCTGTAAAAGCAGGTTAGGATGTATCAGAGGTCCTGCCACCACTGCTAGTGCTGATTTCTGAGTGGGAATGGGAAGAGTTGGCTGGAGCTGCAAGAAGTGAAAAGATGGTAGCTGCATTTTAACTTTGGAAATTTAGAGTTTGGGTGCAACTTATAATCAGAGGCGTAGGAAGGTCAGGTAGTACCCAGTGTGGAAAATTTCACACACACCCATTGATTTTTTCCCCCTTTCCCTGCAGAAATAGTTCTACTTTATTTCATATTTTCTTAGAAAGGAATGTGGATTATGGGCCTCTGATAACAAGGAGGCGACTGTGGACAGATACTTAAATCCACAGGATGGATTGTGTTTTGGCTCCACTGAATTGCAATTTCAGCCTTCACGACATATGGAAACAGCCAAGTCAACAGTTACTTTCATGGAGGAGTGTCAAGATATTAACTGATATGCATGAAATTTCAGATATAGCTATATAATCTCCAGTGTAGTAAGAGAAGACCTTTGGAGCAGGCGATTTCAAAAAAGGTTTTTTATGAACCGCCCTAGTAGGGCAGTAATTGTACTTTTTTGACACCCCCCTCCATGATGGAACCCGGGGAGACACCCCCATGTCCCCCCTACGCCCCTGCTTATAATAGGTTCAGAGATTCCCGTTTGGGGGAGTTTTCAACCTCCAAATTATTATTATTTGCAATTACTATTTGAATTCAGGCTGATTATTATATTGCAGTTTTGTATTCTGTTTTTTTTGTGTGTTTTTTTTTTAATATTATTTTTTTTTTATTTTCAACCAGAATACAGTTATGTACATTTGTTATACAAATAGATCTCATATACAACCTTTAGCTCTGCCGAGCTTCAGACTTCCTTCCCCCCCTTCAGTAAGTATCTTATAGTTTCATTACATCTCATATTTTATTTGTTTATCTAATTAACCATATGCTGTTGAAGTTAATCAAACCCTGCCAGTGTCTTTAAAGATTTACAATTATCTCTTATATACACCAATTATTTACTCCAATTTTCAGAAAACTTCTGATCTTTCTGATCTCGTATTCTCCCTGATAATCTAGCCAGTTTCGCATAATTTATCAATTTAACCTGCCAGTCCGAAATAGTTGGTATTACATTTGTCTTCCAATTCTGCAGTTTTGTATTCTGGTGCTGTGAATTGTGATGAAATTAGCACAGGAGAAGCCATCAGAGGAGGATTAGGACCCTGCAAAATCATCTGAGTTCACCCACCATCCCTACAATCTTTTGGTAGTGTCATCTAAGCTTGAGGTCAGGGGTAGGGAACCGATGGAGCTTCAGGTGGCGTCGCCTGGTCAGTGATCAGGGATAGTGGGAGTTGTAGTCTGGAGGACCACAGGTCTTCCCACCCCCCTCTAAGATTTCCATCAAAATCCCTTCCTTTGCTTGAGGAGGCTCAAATTTGCTTTGAATTTCATTTCAGGATAACTCAGGAAAACACTGGCATGTGCAGAGCTCCCTTTCCTCCTTGAAAGGGTTTGCTAGTCTTAGCTAAATTCTTTTGGTTTCCCTTGAAATTGTAGTACCTAGAAGAGGCATTAAGCAAAATATTTTATTAGAGGTTAGGCAGAATGTTGCCCTCGGCTTCATACATGGCAAAGTATGCTTTGCAACTTTATTTCGGTATCCGAGGATTACAGAGAGTATATTTCAGAGTACATTTTCTCTAAAGCCATTGCTTAGAGGTTGCTCGGCCAGATGTGAGAAGGAATTATACTGCTGCTCAACCAAAGTTCAAACTACTACACATTACACGGAGTTCTCAATTCTTCTTCTTCTTCTTCTTCTTCTTCTTCTTCTTCTTCTTCTTCTTCTTCTTCTTCTTTCTTGTAATCCAAAGTCTATGAGCACAAAAAGAGAGCCCTGGAGGGCAGGACCAAAATCAATGGATTCAAGTCATAAGTTACAGGAAAGGAGATTCCGACTAAACACCAGGAAGAACCTTCTGATGGCAAGAGCTGTTCAACAGTGGAAAAAACTCCCCCGGAAGATGGTGGACTGTCCTTCCTTGGATGTTTTCAAGCGGAGGATGGGTGGGCATCTGTCATTGATTCTTTAGTTGATATTCCTGTATTGCAGGGGATTCAGATACAGTAGATGACCCTTGTTGTCCTTCCATCTCTGCAATCCTTTGATTCTGTGCCATGCCCAATCTTTGGCCATGTGGCCATGCTGGTTGGGGATGATGTGATTTCGAGTCCAACAAGATTTGGAGGGTATATATATAACAGGTTTTATACATGTATAAAACAGAACAGGTTTGCAGGCAGTTCATAAACACCATTCAAAATATGATATTATATATATATATATTCACAATTGTTGTTGTTGTTTAGTCATTTAGTTGTGTCCAACTCTCCGTGACCCCATGGACCAGAGCACGCCAGGTACTCCTGTCTTCCACTGCCTCCCGCAGTTTGGTCAAACTCATGCTGGTAGCTTTGAGAACACTGTCCAACCATTTCGTCCTCTGTCGTCGCCTTCTCCTTGTGCCCTCCATTTTTCCCAACATCAGGGTCATTTCCAGGGAGTCTTCTCTTCTCATGAGGTGGCCAAAGTACTGGAGCCTCAGCTTCAGGATCTGCCCTTCCAGTGAGCACTCAGGGCTGATTTCCTTCAGAATGGATAGGTTTGATCTTCTTGCAGTCCATGGGACTCTCAAGCGTCTCCTCCAGCACCATAATTCAAAAGCATCAATTCTTTGGCGATCAGCTTTCTTTATAGTCCAGCTCTCACTTTGCTATTTCCCACTTCCAAATAGTATATATGAAAAGCATACAGTGGTACCTTGGGTTACAGATACTTCAGGTTACGGACTCCACTAACCCAAAAATAGTAGCTCGGGTTAAGGACTTTGCTTCAGGAAGAGAACAGAAATTGCTCGGCAGCAGTGTGGCGGCAGCAGGAGGCCCCATTAGCTAAGGTGGTACCTCAGGTTAAGAACAGTTCAGGTTAAGAACGGACCTCCAGAACGAATTAAGTTCTTAACCTGAGGTACCACTGTACTTGTCCCAATATGGGATCTAGTTAAAAGTCTGCCGCTGAAATTAATCTCAGGGTGTTTTTTTTAACAAATAGAAAAGCTAAAGAGGTCAATTGGTTATGTAGTCTGCAAAGAATCAAATGAGCAAATAAGTCTTTTTAAATATACATAAACAGTCTAGAAGAAGAAGATTGAGCAGAGTCTGTATAAATAAGCAGATAAAAGCTAAAAGGATAATGAAAGTAGCTAAAGAATAACATTGTATGTCATGTTGCATGGGATATTTCAATTAAGGGCTCTTCAAAAATGTCTGCAATAGAGACAGGGGTCCAAAGGTTAAATTGCCCCATTAAAAATAGTTATCAAGATTGGAGCCAGAGTGTAAGGAAATAGAAGATTTGTAAAAGCATTTATTGTTTTGTGTTATCATAGAAAAAAGGGCAAAGACAGAAAACTGCTGAAAAGCACCTTTGCAAATCCTGGTGTGATGGTGAAGTAATAGGTACCATTCAAAGAATACTGAAAATGGATTGACTTTACTAATCTCTTCAAAGACTTGTGTATCCATTGAAGTGAATGGGGAAGTCCTTTGGGGCAAATGAGTTTTAAGTGCACATCAAAGCATACACAGAGTTCTTGATTGGGGAAGTTTACTAGCAAATTTAGTTCTTCGTTTATATGCTCTAATGCAGATGAACAGAAACCTTGTGTGGTATATCTGTTTCTGGGGCCTAGGCTGTACCATTTTAGACTGTTGGGGGCATCGTCAACTGTTTAAATGGTCTCAGGGATAAAATAGATCATGCACATTTGGAGGAATGGCAAAATCTCTTCATTTGCCATCTTTCTAGTTGAAGTAGCTTGCCCCATTTCTGCAACAGTCTGCTGTTTTTAAGTGAAGTTCTTATGTGGACTCATAGGAGAAGTCATTCCTAAAGTACCCTAATCCCAGATCTAATCTAAATCAATTGTCTAATCCACTGGTTTTCCAATTGTGGTCCAGAGAACTGCTCTCAAAAATAACTTTCCCACCCACCACTGACCTTTGTCCCTGGGGAAAGTGGAGTCCAACATCTAGAGGGCCACAGATTCCCCATCTCTAGGCTTTGATCCTATGCACCTTATTTGGGAATAACCTCAATTAAAATCAGTGGGACTTACTTCTGAGTAAATATGCTGAGGTTTGCATGCTTAGTCTCACATGATTTAATATAATCCCAGTTTGTTTGTTTGTTTTTTATCAAGCAGGAAGAAACCAAACTGCCTCTTCAGCAAACTAGAAATCTGAATACTTTATTAAAGGATGGCTGGAATTGTCATGGAAATAGCCATTGCAAGCCATGTCCACTTCTTTTTAGAGCTCAACTGTTCTCTTCCTGACATTTTTAGTGAAGTCGAGCAATATCCTGATACCAGGCTTGATACCAATTGGCCCGGTAACATTCATCTTAAGATGACATCTGTTGAGATTTTTTTCAATAACTTAATGGTTATAAAGCATGTGAGGAAGAGGATAATGGATGGATTATGACATAAAAATGCTAAAGCCTTTGTGGGGAGAACGGCTGCCCATAAAGTTTGAATTTGGTAATTCAGACTAATGCAGTTTGTCGTCCTCTGGAGAGAGGGCAATAATGGGGAGCAATATCCTCTTAAACACTGATGCATAACACATTGTGCCAGAGTCATGAGGCACTAAGCAATATTGTGACGCTGCGGGGAACAGCGGGAGCAACTTTGCTAGAGATTGGAATGCAAAGGTGGCAATCAAAACTTCCCCCCTCCTCTTTCTCTTTCCCTCAGCTTTTGAATGCTGCCAAAGAAGAACCCAGGAAGTAGTTCAGAAATAATTATAATTGCTGGAGGAGAGCTGTTCTTCTCAAATGAGTGTTATGGATCGGAGCATGTGTTTCAGACTACAGTGGTGCCTCGCAAGACGAAATTAATCCGTTCCGCGAGTCTCTTCGTCTTGCGTTTTTTTCGTCTTGCGAAACACGGCTATTAGCGGCTTAGCGGCTATTAACGGCTTAGCGGCTTTAAGAAAAAGGAAACAAACTCGCAAGAACTCGCAAGACGTTTTGTCTTGCGAAGCAAGCCCATAGGGAAATTCGTCTTGCGGAACGACTCAAAAAACGGAAAACTCTTTTGTCTAGCGAGTTTTTCGTCTTGTGAGGCATTCGTCTTGCAGGGCACCACTGTATAAAATACATTCTGAATTCTTGTTTGCGTCCGCTTCTGGGAAGAAAACATGTATGGAGAGTGTGAGTGAGAATAATTCCATAGAACCATAGAAGAAGAAGAGGAGGAGGAGGAGGAGGAGTAGTTTGGATTTGATATCAAGCTTTATCACTACCAGAAGGAGTCTCAAAGCGGCTAACATTCTCCTTTCCCTTCCTCCCCCACAACAAACACTCTGTGAGGTGAGTGGGGCTGAGAGATTTCAAAGAAGTGTAACTAGCCCAAGGTCACCCAGCAGCTGCATGTGGAGGAGCAGAGACAAGAACCCGGTTCACCAGATTACGAGTCTACCTCTTTTAACCACTACACCACACTGGCTCACAGAATCATAGTCGGAAAGGACTTCAAGAGTCATCTAGTCCAACCCCTTTCAATGCAGGAATCTCAACTAAAGCATCCATGATAACAATTTTTAGGATCACTTTGAAAAGATTGGGAGTGATTTGAGATAGGCTAGATTCACCAATGTACAGGAAATGTCACTCCCTGCAATAAGAGTCTTCACTTTCCATTACTCAACTCAACAGAGAGCCGCACCCAGTGCTTTTTTTTCTGGGGTGATGCATATCCCTAAACATTTTACGAATCTAAGTTTGGCCTCGTTGATGGGCAGTATTTCGATATGAACACAAAAATGAGAGTACCCCTAAACATATCCCGCCCCCCGAAAAAAAGCACTGGCTGCATTCAAGCGGATACATATGATTGTGACCACATCCTGTCCGGTACTTGATACCTGGCTGGCTGAGAGGATTCAAGGAGAAATAAAACAGAGAGAAGGCAAGGGAGGGAAGGGATGGAGAGTTACAAAAAAGGTACATATGGGGTTGAGGCTGGAGGGGCTTTGAATCCCCTTCACTACTTTTGAGGTGAAAAAGAAAGAAACCAACATGGGGTACATCTGGCTTTGCAAGAGCCATTTAGACAAACCTATGGGCTTTCTCACATTGTATAGGATTCTAGACTGCATCATCAGAAGTATAGTGCCCAGATTAAGTACTATACCTAGAACAGCAGGCTTTGCACTAGGGATGTGGGAGGAATCCACCCTTCTTGGATTCTACAGCAGGCTCACCTGATCTGATCTAGGCAGATCATGACTCAAATTAGATCAATGGCCTGAGCGATTAATTAATTCAGAATCTGCAGCAAGCAGATTCCTTGGCCGAGGCACCTCCTCTGTCTCCTGCCCTCCAATATTAATTCATTTTTCGTAAGCTCTATAAATTGAAATGGGTGTCAACCCATCCACAACTTAAGTGGCTAGCTCACGGGGCTCTTTGCTGCCATGCAGTTTGAATGTACATATGGGAATTGCCCCTGGGACTATGGGTTGGAATACTCTTCCACGTCCCATTTCAGGTATCAGCATAATTCCTTAGATTTTTCCACAGGAGTTCCATAGGTACGTAGGCCAGGAAAACAACACCATTTGGTTAGAAATGTGAGAGCTGCAAACTTTGCTGGCACTCTTCTAAGTTGTGTGCTGAGTAGAGGTGTGCATTTGAAAGAGAGAGGAGAAATGTGCTGCAAATTTTACCATAGTTCATATCAAATTAATGTAACAGAAAAAAATCACCAGTCTTTTCTGTGCTTAAAAAAACACACACAATGAGAGAAATTACATGGAATATATGTAAATCTTTTTATGTTTTCTTTATATATAGTCTCATAATCCCTTGAATGAAAATCTGCAGCATTGTGCCATTGCCAGTATGATGTCTACAAATGAGAACTTGGGGAATAGCTGGAGGCTTTCTCCTGAATGCTGCCAACAAGACAACGTGGACTCCAGTATGAGCTTCTGAATGGAAGGGAAGAAGATTTATAGCACAAAATCAGGGCCTGCCCATCCATGAGATAAGATGGCACGATTTATAGGGGCAGCAAATGGTGAACTTATCCCCCCCCCCTTATTCCCAATGTAGATCTTCACTTACCCCTTCTTCCTTGGTGGGGAGGGAGACACCATTTTGTGGTTTGCTTCAGGTGCCAAAATGTATTGGGCTGGCCTTGCACAAAGTTACTTGTTGCTCTTTAATTAATGTGGAAAAATGCACCTCTTTAGGCTGACAGACAAACATAGAAGAACAGAACACATAAACAAAGAAACCTAAAACTCAAGCTAGTTGAAGACTAAGGTATCATGAGCTGTAAACCAGGAAGTCCCCAATGCAAATCTTACTAGGTGGCCTCAGACAAGCCTCTCTTGTGTGTACACACAATCCCAGTCTGAAACATGGAGATAATAATGGTTTCCTACATTTTTTTAATGGATGATCAAGATAATAGGATTGCAATTTCCGCTGAGCCACTAACCCTACCCTGAGAAGTGGAACCTCAAAGGAGACTGGTCTGTTTAGAAGTCATTGTAGGCCAAGCCTACAACTTTCACCGAGCAAATTAGCTAAGCAAATGGAAAGAAACTGAAACAGTGCAATAGAATATGTGTCTTCTAGCCAGAAGGCAGGGACTACTCTAGTACATTTAGAATTAAGCAATCATCTCTAGAAGCACAGTCATTACCAACACTTAATGACTACTTTGTTGGTTAACAGCTCAATGTGAAGTTGAGGATTGTTAACACTCCATCAAACTCCTTGTTAAGTGTGCTATGTTTTTATTAGATCACACTTGGATTGCAGCTGGAAAAGCTGTGGGGGGAACTGGGTACTCCCGAGTGTTTAGTGACTAATGTTTTCTCTTTGCTTTTTTCCTTCAACTGCTAAGACACAGGGCACATTCCATTACGTGTGTATAATAGCTATTACCTACAGACGGCCAATGCCCACCCAATTTTACTTGAGATGAAGTCAGACTCAGTAGCTTGGTGGCCTAGCAGATGCTTTTCAGGCTGAAGGCTCAGGGTCATTCCTTGGCATCTAAGGGTTGGGCAGGACTGGGATGTCTCCTGTCTGGAACCCTAAAGAGATGCCTGTCTGTGTATATCAAAATAGACCAGTGGCCTGTTTTGGTATAAGGCCGCTGTGTTCCACTCTACTGATACACACACCACTTGCCACTTAGGATGAAATAAGATCAGTCTTATCCAATCTTTTGTCAAGTAGTCAGAAAGCTACTTTAGTGCATACATAACAAAGCAGATATAAAGACACTAGGGTTGTTCCATCCTGCAAACAGAAATACAGTCCCCACTCAACTGTAGCAGTTAACATGGGAGCCCCACTCATGAGAGTTAGTGCTGGGAAGCAGGAAAGCCAGAGGTTGTATCCTCCACATACAGTGGTACCTCTGGTTACGAACTTAATTCGTTCCGGAGGTCCATTCTTAACCTGAAACCGTTCTTAACCTGAGGTACCACTTTAGCTAATGGGGCCTCCCGCTGCTGCCGCGCCGCCACCACACGATTTCTGTTCTCATTCTGAGGTAAAGTTCTTAACTCCACTTCCAGGTTAGTGGAGTCTGTAACCCGGTGTTTGTAACCTGAGAATGTGGAGGGGGTCTGGAAACTGAGTCTTTCACTTTGAAGAGCAAGGATTTGCGACTGAGCAAGGATTTTAATCCGAGTCTCCTTGATCAAAAGGAGTGTTTTGTTTAACACACTGGGAGTGTTCTGATTTCAGTCTTACGTAGCAGTACTTTATTTTTTTAATAAGAATCCATGTTCTTATAAAAAAATATAGTTTACATTTGCAAAGCAAACCTGCATACTCAGGATCTCTTACAAGTTAAGTGTCCTGAGTATGTGCTCTTGCCTAATAATGGAAGATGTCCCTTGACAGATCAGACCAAAATCCACACAGCCCAGCATTCTTTGTCAGAATCCCACAAACCAACAGGTGCCCCTTGGTCTAGGAAAAATTGGCCAGTGGTAAACATCAGCCTGTCTCTCTGCTTACCCTGTGCTACTCCACACTGGGTATCTTATGTGCACAAAGCACAGGGAATATTAAAGTTTTGATATGTTGAGAATGCTGGTTGGCAAGGGAGCAATAAGACAACCGATACCATTGTGCCTGCTGAATAATCGCAATAATCATGCCGGAGTCAAACAAATTCCATCTAATCAACCCAACAACTTATTATCAAAAAGAATCTATTTCTTTGTCAAATCTGTCAGAGCAATCCGGAATATATTATCATATTAATGTCATGACTGGGCTCCTCTGGACCTCTGAGTTTTGTTTGTTGAAGAGCTTCCTGGGGCGTTTGGAGAAACAAAGAGCACTCTTTGGAACATGAGGCATTCAGCGCCAGAGTACAGATGGGCCCCGGCTCTTTGTTCCTATCTGCCTGGGAGGCTGTTATGGGAAGCGGCCAACCTGCAGTCTGTCACAGTGAACATTGTTCAGTCATTGTGTACTTTTAATTGTTACTATGTACATGGAATCCAAAAGGTCGCTCTGGATATATAGTACAAGCGCACGGAGGCCTTTGCCAGACCAAACAGCTGTCCCGTGGTGCTCCCACATTCAGCTCCCGTCACCTTTTGCTCAACGAGAAAGATCTTCCTGACACACGGCAATTCAAGCAAAAGATTTATTTACTAAACAGTCAATAAGGGAATCTTCGAAATGTCCAAGCTTTGACTGCTCAACTCTTTCCCAAATGGTGATTATTTCTGCACCAGTGATACCATAGAACATGCAAGCTTAATTGAAAAGTCCAGCAGGGGGGAAAATGGTACAATCCCAGCTTCAAAAGACCTTACTGCTACTTTTAGAAAATTGCATATATTACGCGGAGAGAGAGAGAGAGAGAGAGAGAGAGAGAGAGAGAGAGTTCACTGGCTCAGCCGAACTATTTCACTGTAACAAAAAGATAAGATGTTACTAATGTGCACAAGTGTTGTCGTGGGGTACATTCAGACAAGGCGATTACAGTGATACCTTGGTTTACAACCATAATCCGTTCTGGAGGTCCAGTTGTAAACCAAAACAGGTTGTAACCCAAGGCGCACTATCGCCAATGGGGTCTCCAAAAATAATTGGCTGTAATCCAATATATATATATGGGTTGTAATCCAAAAAAAGGGACATGCACTTCAGGGTTTGACATGGTTGTAATCCAAAATGGTTGTAATCCAAGGTACCACTGTATTGTGGCCAGTTTTCCTGGTCATAATACTAGGGCTTCTGCCCTGGTTTCTAACATTGCTTCTGTAGTACATTACCTGTTGCATTCAGGAACTGTGGCTTTTCGACTGATATACCAACACGTCACACTAAATGTAATTCATACCAGTGAACATTGTGCAACACCGTAGTGGACGTCATCGGACATGTCACCACCCTTTATGCACATGTGCACTTCTGTCCCCACATGATTCACCCACGAAAGCAGTAGGAAAGAACTGTATGCCAGAGTACCAACCGTGATTTTGTCATGTGAGTGGGAGTTGCGTGATCTGTCAAAACCATGAGGGAAATTACAGTGCAAAATTACTGCAGTTTCCCAGATTGCAGAGGATTTTTGTTCTGGAAGCAATTAGTGCAAAAGTGGAATAATGCAAACATTATCAAATAAGGAAACATCAGGAAAATGGGACAAAGCGGTGTCTGAATGCAGCCACAGGAAGACATCTTAGGGAGACTTGTAGAATCATAGAATTGTAGAGCTGGAAGGATAATCTAGCCTGATTCTCTGCAATGTGAGAATCTTTTGCCCAATATGGGGCTCGAACCCACAACCTTGAGATTAAGCGTCTCATGCTCTACCAACTGAAAAATGAGTTTCATATAGCAGAGTGGTGTAGGCAATGGGTTTGAAACATATCAAGAGTTCCTCAACAAAGTCAGTAATGGCAGAAAAGCTAACCTGAAAGACAGCTTGCCCACTGTTACCAATCTGCTGCAGAAGAGTATTATATTATAGGTCACATTCATATATCAAGTGGCGATGATATGGAGTTACAACAGGTCCAGCAGTGCCCTTCGTGAACTAATGTGAGCCCCAAGCAATGCCCTTACAGTATGCTGGATTTCCATGGTGAAAATGCCGTAGTTTCTCTGGAGGTGAGTTAGCGTGGCAAAGATTTCATGAAAATAGAAAGCTCCTACTGGTGAAATGGCTTAGAGACACACTGAGGAAAAACAGGTTCAGATCGCTGCTCAGCCATGAAGCCACAGGGGAACCTTGAACCATTTATGATCTCTAAACCTGCCTCACAGAGTTGATGGGAGGATAAAATAGAGAAAACCCTGTGCACATGACTCCAAGCCTTGTGGATGAACATTTTGATTTTCATTCTTTATTCTAATGAGAGAAAGTTGGGCTGTAAATACTGAGTTGGGTCCAGGCTAAAATAATTGCACTAAGTTCTCATTGGTATTAAATAGAAATTATGTTAAGACTAACTTGGTCGGGAGCCAACCCTGTATGTATAATTATTGGGCATAGGATATTTGTTCCTGAATGATTCACACACACATGTCTATCACCCAGTTAACTTAGGAACTGTCAGCAGGGCTACTGGGAACTATTTTGGTTCAAATTTCTGCTTGGTCATGAAGCTCACTCCCAATCTAACCTACATCACAGGATCACTGTAATGATAAAATGGAAGAATTTCCCGTGCACTTCCCTGTGCGGCTTAGAGGAATGATAATTTAATAATAAAAAAGGAGAACAATTATAAATATTAACTTGTTACTACGTTTTAACTTGCATGCAAGGGAAAGCCCGTTGGATGGTTCTGGTCCAATCTCTGCCTATTCCGCTTGCAGGTCTATTGTGAGGACAAAATGAGAGGAACCTAATATACCACCTTGAGCTTTGTGAAGGAATTGAGAAATAGAAATATGGCTGGCATTTCTCCTTTCATGGTAGATGTGCAAGGCTGCAATCCTATCAGTACTCACCTGAGAGCAAGCCCCACTGAATACAGTAAGACTTACTTCTGAGTAAATTTGCATAGGATTATTTTATTAGGCTGAAATCCTCTGCTCATTTACCTGGGAGTAAGCCCCATTGAACTGCTGTTAATCTGAAAAGGACTACATTGTTAGTTTCCCCCCCGTCTGAATAATAAAGAAAAGCTTCCTTTCCCAGCATTGGTTACATTCCCTGTTTATATTTTACTGTCTGAATGAATTTTCAACTTTTTACATCATTTGATGTTGTGCAGTCCCTGGCAAATACTCCATTAGACTCAATCAGCTTTAAGCTAAGATTTTAAAGCAAGATCTAAGGGGAAATTATATTGTAAAATTAGGTTTTCGGTTGGCAGGAATTTATCAGTGTGGACACTATTGTGCACAAAGTGAATTTTACTTAAATCCATTCACTTAATGACAAAACACAGCACTGAAATGTATATCTCAACACAGCAGGCATTAACAAATAATGACTATTAATATAAACTAGCAAGCTATAGTTGCTCACGTTCAATTTAATTGAATGGGGAAATATTTAAATATTAGTTTCTTGCATTGTATTGTACATAGAATCCAGGTTCACCCCACTGATGTATTTTCCTTTTGCCCCTCCCCTCCCCAAGAAAATTTTGCAAATTACATTAAACTAGTTCCCAGCCTTCATTTCTGATTGGCAAGAGAAGAGATTGAGTTTTCTTGTCCCTTTCCTCTTCAGGAAAAACATGGGCCACAGGGCCTCAGCAAACATTTTCACCTAGCCCATCCCTGAGTTGAAGTTGGTGAAATGTGTCTGGAATGAAAGGCCTGTTTTGCTCCCACCCCATAAAAATCCAGATTAGCAATTTATCCACTTTGTCCCATAGAACTATCAACGATAGAGAATTATGGTTATTATATTTATTGCATGTATTGCATTTATCCCACTCCTGGACCTCAGTTTGGCACACATGGTTCTCTCCCTCCTCATTTATTCCCCACAACAACCCTTTGAGGTAGATTACGCTGAGAGGTGGTGAGTGAATCATAGAATCATAGAATCATAGAGTTGGAAGAGACCACAAGGGCCATCGAGTCCAACCCCCTGCCAAGCAGGAAAAGGTTACCCAGTGGCCCAAGGTTACCCAGTGAGCTTTCTGGCGGAGTGAGGATTCGAATTCTGGTCTCCTAGATCCTAGTCCAACACTCTAACCATGACACCACACTGGCTTAAGGGGACAATTTGTTGAGAGAACTGGACAGAATGTTGAGATCTAATATATGGACCAGTAATGGGGCGGCCATGTTCACTTGACCTCCCAACAGCTGAGTTGCTACTGATTTTACCGGGAAGGAAAGTGGGAGCAGGAGGTGGCAGGAAGATTGTGGAAGTGCAGAGGTACTGACAGAGCAAATCCAGAGCTCCTGCGTGTATTTGCATTACACCAATCTAGAAACAACTTCCACTCCCCCTTACAATAAGTATCAGTGACTGTGGGATATGATCCATGAGAGGCAGTCAAGTACAGTATTCCTTGTAATGCTGGAGAAGACATGCGAGGGAATGTTTGGTCTAGCCAGTCAAAATTTCCTGTTCCTCCAGGCTGGAGCATCCTTCCTTTTGCATGTGATAGAAGGTGGGCGTGACCTAACCTGTCCAGGTAACAAAATGGCGAGTCACACAGCACACCTCCAGACTTTTAGAAGTCATCTGAAGGTAGCCCTGTTTAGGGAAGCTTTTAATGTTTAATAGGTTATAATATTTTAGTGTTCTGTTGGAACCCAGCCAGATGGGCGGGGTATAAATAATAAATTGTTGTTGTTGTTTAGTCATTTAGACTCTTCGTGACCCCATGGACCAGAGCACGCCAGGCACTCCTGTCTTCCACTGCCTCCCGCAGCTTGGTCAAACTCATTTTCATAGCTTCGAGAACACTGTCCAAACGTCTCGTCCTCTGTCGTCCCCTTCTCCTTGTGCCCTCCATCTTTCCCAGCATCAGGATCTTTTCCAGGAAGTCTTCTCTTCTCATGAGGTGGCCAGCTTCAGGATCTGTCCTTCCGGTGAGCACTCAGGGCTGATTTCCTTCAGAATGGATAGGTTTGATCTTCTTTCAGTCCATGGGACTCTCAAGAATCTCCTCCAGCACCATAATTCAAAAGCATCAATTCTTCGGCGATCAGCCTTCTTTATGGTCCAGCTCTCACTTCCATACATCACTACTGGGAAAACCATAGCTTTAACTATCCAGACCTTTGTCGGCAAGGTGATGTCTCTGCTTTTTAAGATGCTGTCTAGTAGGACAAGTTCAAATATTTGCTGGAAATGTAAAGAAAAAGAAGGTACCTTTTATCATATGCGGTGGATGTGTCAGGTAACAAAAGCTTTCTGGGAGATGATATATAATGAAATGAAAAAAAAAAATGCTTAAAATAACGTTTGTTAAGAAACCAGAAGCTTTCTTACTAGGGTTTACAGGTACCGATATTCCAAAGGGCACAAAAGACTCTTTATGTATGGATCGACAGCTGCTCATATGCTATTAGCCCAGAGTTAGAAAGAAGGCAAAATTCCTACCAGAGAACAATGGCAAATCAAGCTGATGGGCTATGCTGAGATGGCAAAGCTGACTGGAAAACTCAGAAACCAAGAGGATAAAAACTTTATAAAAGAATGGGGATAGTTTATAAGTTACCTAAGAGACCACTGTAAGCAGATGGAAACAAGAGCATGATTTTGATTCACTTATAGGGGGGAAAATGGATATGGATAATATGGTTTGATATAAACGTTGGAGTACTGATGCATAGGCAGTTGTAGACACTTAAAATAAGACTCCAAGGATGGGATGGGGGGAAGTTTCGAGATTCAGAGAATGTCTTTATACAGATATGTTTTTACTAGTTGGTTTATTTGTGTTTTGTATTTACAATGATTGTAAAATAAATAAATAAATTTCTGGGGGTTTTTCTACCTTTTCCTGTAGCTCCCCATGCCTTAAAGGCAGCGAGCGAGGCACCTGTTTATATTCCATCTCCGAAAGACCATAAGCAGTAGCACTAATGCTTTAAAATTTACTAACGTGGCTGTCTTGTCTGGCCTCTTTCCTCTGTGCTTTCCATTGCCAGCTTAATACTAAAATAAAATAAAATAAAATATTCTCCCAGGTATTTGAATTTCCTGAATTTGTCTGCTGTCCCAGGTATCGACTTGATGATGGTCTTGTCCTTGCTCCTTTTAATTTCATGTTGTAAATGTATTGCTTATTTTTAATAAAGTTGTTAATCCAGTACATTATTAGTACATAGATCCTTGGGTTGGAAAAAGCGACACAAACAATCAAACAAAGATGTTAGCAGGATTGCAGCCAAACACTGTTTGCTGTGTTATGTTTGGTTGTGTTTGGCTTGTGTGTTGTTTTTGCCATCCTGTGTACACACAGCCTCCCTTCATATTCTCAAAATGGAAACTGGGCAGTGTAAAATGTGGTCACATATTTAACAAGATTGTCTTTTAATTGATCTTGTGCAACGAGTTTCAGTCTTTATCTCTCCAAGCCACCAAGGCATCAGGGATTGATTTTTTATTTTTTTTATTTTTTTGCCCCTATATCTCACTGCGAGCTATCTAATTGTTAGTGAAGGTTGCACGAGGAAAATGCATTGCCAGATTTTGTCCATCATGAACCCCTTACTAGGAGCAGTCAAATTCTATATCATAAAAAATGAAATGGGATGTCTTTGTAATAATAATAAAAAAACACGACATCTTACTATGCTAGTCACAGGGCACATACAGAACAATTCTCTATTTTTCCATTTACTGATTATTACATCTTCATCTTATCTAATCTTTCAAATCAAACTCAATTCTTTCCCCTGCATACAGGTTGTGTTTTCTTTTTGTTAAAAAAAAATTTTTGACTGTACCCTTGGCATTTTGAAAAAGGTGTTTTGCATTTGTCCGGAGAAAGCGAGAAAGAAAGAAAGAAAAAGAGAGAGAGAGAGAGAGAGAGAGAGAGAGAGAGAGAGAGAAACTCTGCAGTGGGCAAACTATATCAATTAAAAATTATGAAGGAAAGAAGCAGGCTTTCATGTGCAGAACATGTCCCTGAGCAAGATTAGCATTGCTGTGAGCATGTTGGACTAGTCAGTTCATTGCCTGAGGAGCGTTTGGAGGCAAAATTCATCGGCACAGCTAGTGCACTTGAAAGACTCCAGCACAGGGCTGTGTTCCTGGCCTAGCAACAGCAAAACACCTGCTTGAAGTTGAGAGGGAATCGCAAGCTGGCTGGAGTTCAAAAGAACGGAATGGTAATCACACATTGCTTAACAAAAAAGTGAATTACTGTGTTCCTTTGTCAAGAGGTAGCTGATTTGCATAGTATCTTCTTGGCAAAGCCCAATGGGATGGAACTTTCGAGATGTGCACGGTCAAACATTAAAACAAACAAAAGGGGGGAGAGCACTTGACGCCTGTGTAATGCAAACACATTTGACTGCATACGGTTTGTGTTAACAGCTTCCTAGTGGCTGATACAGACAAGGGGAGACAAAAAGCTCCCGCTAGGTTCTTTCCGCAAACCCAGCCCCAAATCCTCCCATGTGATAGATTTCTGCTGAACAGCGACAGTCTTAATGTATTTGACAACTAATTGCTGTGTATGAAAGCAACTTGTTTTCCGCGGGGTTTTATTTTATTTTATTTTACATGGAAGGGAGAAGTTTCAGATTCCGGCCGTAAGTGGTGCTGTTGGCTACGTCGGCTTTTTTGAAATTGTATTGGCAAACAAAAAATAAAATCTATGTAACATCTGACAGCACCAGAACCCTGAATATAAGCCGGCATAATTTCATACAGGATGCCTTTTGTTCTATAACTGAATTTCATGTGCATGCTTTGGGATTATTTTTAGATTAGTTTCCATGCCAAATGTTGTTGAGGCTTGTGGGGGCCAGAGGCAGGTCTGCCTTTGCTATCTTGATGCTGTTAATAAAGTAGAGGAGCATAAGAGAATGAAAGCAGACAATGCAATAAAATAAGAATGACAGTAATATTTCTGGAATGTATTTAGGACATATTAATATTACTATTTATTGTTATTATCAGCAGAATACATATGTGATGATGAACGCCCAACATTCTCACACAAATACCCAGAATATCAAGTGATTTTTTTTGAATCTGAGCATTTGCTGCACCAGGAATTGTAGGTGTTAACCCCCCCCCCCCCATTTGTGCATAAAGGTAAAGGTAAAGGGACCCCTGACAATTAGGTCCAGTCGTGTCCGACTCTGGGGTTGCGGCGCTCATCTCGCTTTATTGGCCAAGGGAGCCGGTGTACAGCTTCCAGGTCATGTGGCCAGCATGACTAAACTGCTTCTGGCGAACCAGAGCAGCGCACGGAAACACTGTTTACCTTCCCACCGGAGCGGTACCTATTAATCTACTTGCACTTTGACGTGCTTTCGAACTGCTTGGTTGGCAGGAGCAGGGACCGAGCAACGGGAGCTCACCCCGTTGCAGGGATTCGAACCGCTGACCTTCTGATCAGCAAGTCCTAGGCTCTGTGGTTTAACCCACAGCGCCACCTGCGTCCCACATTTGTGCATAATGTACAGCTAATTGCAGATGACCTTTCTATTATGTATTGGTTTCAATGGGAACTGCTTTCAAAGGCACATCCCTATGCTGGTGCACATGCCACAAGTAAAAACCCTTTTTAAAGCATGACCAGAGCTATCTCACTTAAGTGTCAGCCATCATTGGCTGGTATAGCTGTGATTTGGGACATTCACAAAGGGATCACTAATACTGACATGCTGATAGTGATCAATGTTCAGACATTCACTGTCTGTATCATAATATCTATTAATCTATGCATGCATTTATTTAAAATGAAAGCATGCAGTGCTTTTTTTTCAGGGGGGACCCCTAAACATTTTGTGAATCTTTGTACTTTGGTCCATTTACTGTATTTATTTTCCCCGATCTGAACTACCAAATAGTGATTTCCTTGAGTTAAAATGAGAGTACCCCTAAACATTTTTTTAAGGAAAAAAAGCACTGAAAGCACATATCAATAAAAATACATGCACACCATTATATACATTATATAATATACATGTCTGGGTATAGCAGCACATGTGTGGAAAGTTAAACAATTGACTTTGCAGTCAATGAGAGTCACAGCATAATTCTAACCATGTCTACTCAGAAGCAAGTACTACTGAATTCAATGGGGCATACTCCAAGGTAAGTAGGGCTCCATTTTGCCTAGATGATTCCCAGAATAAATAAAGAATTTACACCACACATTGAAGAATGGGTATGTGGGGGAACCATTGTGAAGAAAATATGCAATGATAAGATTTTCTTTCTTTTCTTTTCTTTTTAAAGGATTCAATACACCTCACACAATTTTTCAGCCGATAGATTTGTGGGTGTTTAAAAATATATATTTTTAAAGAGAAAGGAAAAGGGAGTTAATCAGGTAATAAAGGTGAGGGGGGAAACAGCACTCCATACATGTTTAAGAAGAGGAGAAAATAGAAGGTGAGGCAGAAAAAAGGCCCTATCTACAATCTACACATGTCACTTTTATTTCTGTTTCACTTTCATGGCTTCCTGCAAAGATTCCTGGGAATTGTTAGAGATTTGGAGGCCCCCTCGCAGAACAACCGTTCTCAGTGTTTTCAGTGGAGAGGGAATAGCTGTTAAACCATTTAAGTCTGTTCTATTGATAACCCCCTGCCAGTGAGAGGAAGCAACTTCTAAGCATAAGGGCCTACAAGGAAAAAAAGGGGCAAAAATGAAATATTGATGGAGAAAGTCAGAGCGAACTGAGCAGAACGAAGACAGTGGGTAAGCAAGCTCACGGGAAGAAATGAGAGAGGACAAAACAGTAACAAAGTAAAGCACGGAGAAAGGTTTGTGAGGAGGATTTGTTTGAAATTTGACATTGAATAAAGGCGGCATGTGTAGATTGTAGATATACTTCATGAGATGGTTTCCAGCTTCAATTAATAGGAATTTAAGAAATCATATATTCCAAGACTTGGGCTCTTTGAACTCTAGTTTGAAGAAGTGCACTTGAGTTACTGACATACTATGAGGAGATTTGGGGTAATATCCTCCTAATTCTGAGATTTGGAAACAGATTACATATCCTCCAATATTTGTCCAGTGAAAATAGGGATGTCCCATTCTATAATGATTTTTTTTTTACTATTTATACCCCACACATCTTACTGGGTTGCCCCAGCCTCTCTGGGCAGCTTCCAACATATATAAAAACACAATAAAACATTAAACATTTAAAAAACTTCCCTATACAGGATTGCCTTCAGACGGCTCAGGGGTCAGATAACTCCATACCCTTCAACATTTATCCAATGAAAACAGGGAAGGAAAAGTGGGACATTTCGAGATCAAATCAGAAACTGGGACAGCTTCTCTAAATCGGGGACGTTCCTGGAAAACTGGGACACTTGGAGGGTTTGAGATGATCACCAGAATTTGTATCCAGGAAAGTTCAATGACAATACTATAAATGTACCAATATGATTTTGAAACAAATCGAGAGTACTTATCCCCAAAACCCAACATTAAAAAGACTCCTTTGGGAGGAAGAATATACATACATACATACATACATACATACATATGGAAGAAAGAAAGAAAGAAAGAAAGAAAGAAAGAAAGAAAGAAAGAAAGAAAGATGTTTTTATTCTTTGTTCACAGGGATCCAAAAGACCCTGTTCAGGAATGTTCAGAATGCCCCCCCCCCCAAAGAAAATACTTAGTGTCTTATAATTGTTTGAACTCCGCTGTAAATATCTTAGAAGTTATGGCGGTTAAACCATTGACAAGAATTGAGTATCTAAATTATTCACTAATTCGAACAATGACAAAGATCAGCTCCAGTTGTACTACACAGGCCAGGAATGGGGAACCTGTTGTCCTCCATAAGTTGTTGGACTGCTGATGGGAGTTGTAGTCCATCAACACTCAGAGAGCTTCACATTCCACATCCCTGATGTAGCCAGCAGGAAAATCTAGGCCATGTAGTTTAATTGTGAGAAAGGAGAGACATTGTCTGCAGGAGGCAGCTGTTCCCAAGGCTCACATATGGGAGGCCATCGGCTACTTACCTCTGCTTTATACACCTACCTGCGAGTAAGTCTCATTTAACTCAATGCAAATATAAGTAATTCTCCTCAATAGGTATATATCAGGTTGTGGTTGAAATGAGGGCATATGTCATCCGTTCATTTTATTTGAATGCTGCTCTTCCACACACACAAAATAATCATCTCAAAACAGCTTACAACAAAGAAACAGGGATGTGTTATAAAGGGTGGGGTAGATGGAAACACCCCTCCCATGATGGTGCATGAGGTGTCAGTCTTTTTCCTATAGGATTAGGGATCAACAAACTTTCAGGTGGCTCTGTGGTGTAATATGAAACAAAGGCTGTCAGCTCCACAAGAACTTACTGACTTCAATGAGTAATAATGACAAAGCATGTTCTCTCTGAAATGAGAGCACGTGTTGCGGTGGGGTCTGTCAGGCCAACCCTCTGTTGCCAGGCAGGTTAAAGGGTATTGCCTGGAGCAACGATTGGATGGCCGGGTTGCTGGGGCAAATTTTATGTTGCAATTGGGTGGGTGGGACCAAAGGCTTTAAATATTGGGGCACTCAGCTTTTGCTTTCTCTTTCGCTGAGTGCATCGGATCACCCTCCCGTCCACCCTGAGTTCCGGATGACCTTGCTATGCCTGTCATGGGATCGTCTGCCATTGGGGCAGGGGCCTAGTAGGAATTTTGTCCATTTGGCTGATTGGCTGGTGCCATTTGGTTTTTGCCTACTACTTAGCAATTAGTCACAACTTGTAAGGTTGTGGTTAGGCATTGGTTATAAAAATTGGTGGAGGAGGGGTCAGGTTAGGCTGGGCCTGCCCCTCCAATGGTGGTGTGGAAGGGAATTCCGTTAAAGGAATCCTGGGGCTTGCCACGATTTCGTCCAATCCCTGAAATGGGACCAGGGCTGGCAAGCCTTGGGGAGCTGGTTGGGTGAGCGGTGAGTGACTGTCACTCAGCTCAACTGATCCCCAATATTGTTTTCCCTTCACTGGCTTCCAAGGGAGTTCGGAAAGTCAGTTCTGTCCCAGGCGGGGGGACAGATAGTCATAACCAATGCCTAAGCAACCACTCACAGATTATGTATTTTAATAAAGTTGTGGCCAAAATTATGCCAAAAACCTTAAACAAAAATTATGTGTGATTTGTGAATTATTTTGAGGGGTGGCTTGGGGACCTCCACACGCAACGAAAGGAAAGGTGGTCAAATGACTGGGCCAGTTGGCCATATTTGATGGATCTCTTGCCTAGTTTCAAATCTTCCTTCAAATACATCACAAACTTTTGTGTTAGGTAAGATTTAGTGACAATGCTAACCTTGCTTTCATAGACCGACAGCACACAGGCCATACATTCTAGGTCAACCATTTACACATCTCTTGCTACAAGTGGGTTCCTGCCTGTCCACCAACCAATAGGGAAATGGACTACTGGAATCAATGAAGTCAACTGTAACCACCATAATGGTGTCTTTTCAAAAATTATCTCTTTATTACTATTTTTTGAAAGCTGGAGTTTCCTCAAAATGGGAATAAATCTTGAAGACAGAACCAATTTATTCACATCTCTGAAACTTTGGAACAAGAAGATAGGGAAGGCTGCAAAAAAATCCACTAAAAAAAAAAAATCTGCAGAAATAATTTAGCTCTCTTGTCATTGCTGACTGACAGCTCTAATAAATTCCTACATTTTAAGCAGTCTTACATTTCACATGCATTTGCTCCCTACTCCTGTGCAGAGTGGAACATCTATTGTCAAATGCATAAAATAACATTAGAAATGCAAACTTAATGTAGCCCATGGTAATGTGTTATTTAAAACTTATGAGCCCGAATAAGGGCTTATTTCTTCTAAATTGAAATTTATAGTTTCATTTTAGAGTGCTAACTTGAATACTGATGGGGCTTAGACATGTTGCCATAAAATGGGAATGAAAAACAAAGCAAGTAACTATCAGGCATAAAACAGCTATTATGGAAATGTAGAGAAGCTTTCAGGGGGGAAAGTGGGTTCCAGTTACCTATATCAGTGATAAAGACAACAGGAAGATAGAATGTGGAGTCTATGCCTCACCAGTATTCAGTATTTGCAAAGGATTGTCCAGGTCTAGCTTTCAAAATTACACACAAATTAAGGTGATTCCCAAATTGCATCTGTGCCACTAAGTGAGAGTAGATCCTTGTGAATTCAGCCCAAGTCAAAAGAGAAATAATCAGGCTCAATAATTGGAAAGTGGAGAGGCCCCTTACATGAGCAGAAATATCTTCCATTTCTGAATGCAGCTCTGTGGAACCAAGAGAGAGAAACATATATACAGTGGTACCTCGGGTTAAGAACTTAATTTGTCCTGGAGGTCTGTTCTTAACCTGAAACTGTTCTTAACCTGAGGTACCACTTTAGCTAATGGGGCCTCCTGCTGCCGCCGTGCCGCCACACGTGATTTCTGTTCTCATCCTGAAGCAAAGATCTTAAGCCGAGGTACTATTTCTGGGTTAGCAGAGTCTGTAATCTGAAGCGTCTGTAACCTGAAGCGTCTGTAACCTGAGGTACTGTGATGGCCTGGGATTTGGACTCAGAGGCTGAACCTGAGGAATCCCAGCCTGCACAGGAGTCCCCACCTCCAGAACCAGCTGAGCCGGGGCTGGGGCCTGAGCCTGAAGGGTCCTCACCTGTGCCGGATCCTCAGGTGCTGGCACCAGCTGAGTCTGCTCTGGCCCCTGAGGTGATGGAGGACCCATTGCCTGCAGGTGCTCCACTCTCAGCCCCGTCAGGGGAAGAGGAAGTTGCCTCTGGGTCTGGTAACCCTCCAGTCTCTCCTGAGCTGCAGGGGCTCAGGGCAGAGAGGCGGAGGAAACTAAGTTCTTGCAGGAGGAGTGTTCGCCTCCAGGCCAGGAGAGGCGAGTCACCTGTGGACCGGGGTTGCCCTATGCCTCAGGGCAGATAAAAGCCAGTCAGCCCCAGTCTCAGGTTGCGGGAGCAATGTTGTTGCTAGCCTGTTCCTGCCTGCACCCTGTCCTGCTCTTCTGCCAAAGTTCCTGACCCCACCCGACTCTCCGCCTTGGACCCAGCTACAGCTTTGATGGACAGCCTCCTAACCGCACCATCGACCTCGTGCTGGACTCGGACCTCACCTCTCGGTTAGCCCCCTGGACCAGCACAGGTACCACTGTACCAGATTCTCAGTACAGTGGTACCTCGCAAAACGAAAAACTCGCAAGACGAAAGAGTTTTTCGTTTTTTGAGTTGCTTCGCAAGACGAATTTCCCTATGGGCTTGCTTCGCAAGACGAAAACATCTTGCAAGTTTGTTTCCTTTTTCCTATGGGAAACCGTTTCAATGCATTCCTATGGGAAACCGTGCTTCGCAAGACGAAAAATTCGCCAGACGAAAAAACTCGCAGAACGAATTAATTTCGTCTTGCGAGACACCACTGTATTCCATCACATTGTCCCTTGCTCACTGGCTCTGTGCCAGACATTGTTGGTCTCAACCCAAGGAGCACTAAACAAAACAAAACCAATAGTCCAGGGATGGGCTTAATCAGGTAGGAAACAGTTCAGTCCTAAAGCACGCAGAGGAGTGGAGTGGCACCAGCCTTCCAAGTCTAGCATCACTGCCACTTACCAGGATGGATGGGGCAGGAAAGGGGGGTGACCAAGTTGAAGCTGTGTGGGCACACCAGCAGAATTGTTGGATTGGCTCCACCAGAGAACCCACACAGCCCTGCCCTCACCCCTATCCTTGTAAGTGGCAGCAGCACCTGTTTCGGGAAGGTAGCCCAGTTGCCCACCAGCTTGGCCATTGTTGCATGGGTTGCATTCTGACTTAGAGTTGACATGGGGCAAATCTTAACTATGACCCCAGACATTTGGGTCCGCTGGAGTAGGTCCAGCTCCATGTCCTATCATGATATTCTTGAGTCCACGTCGGTTTCCAAGAATTTGAACTCTGAATTACATAAGTTTGTAAATTCAACTGCTCCTGATATTGTGGGAAGGGGAAAACTTGCCAGTCAATTCTGACACAGCATGATGTGTTTTTTGCCAAGAAGGAAACGATGTAGCTTCATATACAGAAATGCATCACACCCTCAGGAGTTCCTGCAATATATAGACTCTTTCTCCAAATAAAGGTAAAGGTACCCCTGGCCGTTAGGTCCAGTCATGGACAACTCTGGGGTTGCACGCTCATCTCACTCAATAAGCCGAGGGAGCCGGTGTTTGTCCGCAGACAGCTTCCAGGTCATGTGGCCAGCATGACTAAGCCACTTCTGGCGAACCAGAGCAGTGCACGGAAACACCGTTTACCTTCCCGCTGGAGGAGTACCTATTTATTTACTTGCACTTTGATGTGCTTTTCAATTGCTAGGTGGGCAGGAGCGGGGACAGAACAATGGGAGCTCACCCCGTCATGGGGATTCGAACGCCAACCTTCTGATCAGCAAGCCCTAAGCTCTGTGATTTAGACCACAGCGCCACCCGCATCCCTGGTAAATACACCATAAATACACCAAATACATCATAATTTCATGCATTTTTCTTATAAAATGCTGCTCTGTGAATGTTTGGAACATGTGTCTCTTCATTTTCAGATTTACCTATTTCAAAAATGTGCTTCCAAGTTGAGACGCCCATACCTTCATCTGAATTATCATCTAAATTGGTTACGACATAAAAGGAGATTCAAGGTGGAAGATGGGGATGAAGTATGAAACAAAAACAAGTTGGTTTATTCTCATAAGCTGGAAACAAGGCCACCTGAAGCATTATAATTGTAAACAGTGCTGTTGTCTCCTATGTTAACCTAATGCAATATTAATAGTGGACAGATAAGGTGGGGTGGGGGGGATTTGTAACGGCGAATTCTTGTAACTGTGGACATCTCCATCACTGTGGGTTTCACTGAGACAGCTCTGGCCTAATTTCATTTGACTTTGAATGTGTGCAAATCACAGGGAAATATGAACTGACTCCAGACTGAGAAAACCAACAAAGACAGAAAATCATTTTCAAATTGCATCCTTATCAATATTTTACTAAGCCTGGATGACTAAACATCTAACATCTTCCAAAATGCAGGACATTGGTTTCCAAGAATTTGAACTCTGAATTATAGAAGTTTGTAAGTGCAATGCTGACTGTCAAGAATTTTAAACCGGAAATGGAAATCTGTTGTTAGTTCATGTGAATGCACCTTGCATGAAATTAACAATTACTTGCCTGAACTTAGTACACTTGGGTAGCAAAAGCTTTTCCTATGGCTTGCAATAAATAATGTTTTGAAAAACCATTTATTTTATGTACTGTTCCCTGCCTACAGTGTACTAATAGGCTATGCAATCATATATCTACTTGGAATTCATTAACATTGACATGACTGTGACCTTGAATTTACAGATCAATGTCATGATACTATTAAAGTCCTTCCTGATACCCAGAAGCAAAAGGGTTTGCTTTTGTTCCAGCCTCAATCGCCTCTTGAAATCCCTTTGGTGATGCCTCAAAAGTTTGAGAGCTTTTTTATGTTTCTCCTACTGCTAAGAAAAACAGAAAATGGACTCCAGCCTTGACCTTTGACAGAACGAGTCCCCAATTTGATTAGTTTAAAGTATTCACCAAATTAGGGCCTGAGATATCAAAGGATTTTTAGAATATTTTGCTTTGTATGAAATTTCTCTGCAATGCAGGAAAGCAAACTGGATATATCTTATATAACGTGCGTAAGCTAACATTCGTTTCAAGACAGAAGAGACACAGAGGATATTTTGCCTTCAGCTTTTGTATGCATAGTATTAACAAAGAAGGGTGGTGCTTGAATATGCCAACAAGCAACAACAACAACTCAAAAAAGATACACAAGATGATAAAGGCAAATTACACAGTGAAATCCTGACACATTTTGACACAGCTTCTTTAGGAGATCAAGGTTTAAAATAGAAAAATATGTGATTTTATATATTCATATTTTAAAACCATTGACATTGTCCATTTGCTATGTTGAATAATTCCTCACCCCCTTCATTTTTGTCTGCACTTAACAGAATTAGTGTTGTAGAAGCAAACAGGAGGTCAGGCAGGCTAGTGTGGATGGACAATTCAAGAGCAGCTGAGTTTAGGCTAGTGACGAGCTTACTATTATTTTCCAGATAATTTTTTTTTATAAGGTTCTTTTAAAAAACCCTCCAGTAAAATTTCTCAGTGTCACCATTCAAGAATTTTAGTTCAACTGTGGTTCTGACTTTAATATTATTTGAATATTGATTAAGGAAGTATTGGAATAGACCTTCCAGTTTAGTTCACTGCTTCCATCATTCACCAACTTGAACTACCATCAAGTCAGGTTTTGTTCATCATTAAGTGAGCAAAATATTCCAGAAGAGCATTTTATGGTAAAGAGGGAACTGTTGGATGATTTCATCTCCTCACAAGAATATTTGTCACCCCTGCCCCTCACAACATTTCATCACCAACAAATAGTGTGGGGAGTTTGGAGGCACCATTTTCATTCAGACCTAGTTTGGGTCTGAGTACCAAAAGGTTTAGAGAGATGCCAAGACAGAGCCAGCAACACTTTTTTTAAACACACACACACACACACACACACACACACACACCTCAAAATGGACAAAAATACAAAATGAATTAACTACTTTCCAAAAAGAAGTGCAGCTTACAGAACTGAAATAGGCTTGTGGCACAAAACAGATATATTGGTATAAATACATCATAAACAAATGAGAAAAAGAGGATGAGCATATTCTCTCTTGTATACTTAATCTGTACCAAGATACCCTCGCCACACTGACATATGAGTGGCTTGAGGGCGGAGCACTTCCTCCATTTTGTTATGATGAATTGATAAGTTGATACTTCACTCAATCAAAATGATCATTTTAGTGCCCCTCCAAAGGACTTTATGGTGGGTGAGACGCTTTGAGAGTACTATATCCCACACCACTTGAAACCAGACTACTTGCAAAGGGGAAGTAACAGATTTCCAGTGTTTAGCCTTTGAAATTCAGGTGGCCGCCAAGAGCAATGATACTATTTTTTGTTTGACTTCAAACAAATTATGGACACAGCAAAGCTAAAGAGGAAGGCTCAAGACTAGAAACCCTGAATCTCCCCCACATTCCCACCACATATGAAGGAAGTTGCCTCTATGACCACAACCCCACCAGCAAAAGGAAAAACAGCTATATAATTCTGGAAAGCTGGAGTGTGTCAAATGCCATCTCAAGAGAACTGTAAGCATAGCCTCCTGAATCCTGGCAAATTTTGTTTTCAATGGAGCTTTGAAACCCTATTGGCTTCTTGTGTCACCTGATCAAATCTGGAGAGAGGGAAGACGAAACCACAAATTAACACACACACACACACACACACACACACTTTGTTGGACTCCTGTGGTAAACTGAAGGCAAGGCATTTTTCACATGAAATTTATAAGTGAATAGCTGGAAACTTAAAATAAAACATGGCCGCACCCTTCTTAAGCATACTTACTTGAAAGTTAACTCCATCATCGCATATACTAAAATTGGTACAAAAGCTAACTCAATCAAAATCAATAGGAAGGTGACAGGGATTTTGACTAGGGGAGGCTGTGCTACAGTGTTTGTGCCCATCTCCTTTATCACACGAGGGCTTGCATTGCACTAATAAAAGGACCATCAGGGAACAATGTCTAATTTGACTTTTGGTTCTAAGTGAACAGTCATATCATTATCATTATTAATGATAAATGCAGCAGCAAAGGTGAGAGTTCAATCTGTTCAGTCAGATGGAAGAGCACATACCAAATGTGAAATATACTCAGAGTCGCAAAGTGATTTCATGCTCATTATTCAGCTCATAGTGGTGAGGAGGAATGAATGAAAGTCCCCTCAAAGTATCTGCTTTATATACATTATTTACACAATGGGCTGCACATGATTGGCTAATTCTGGAATTCTACTGTAAGCCAATCAGGTTGTGGATTCACTTATATCTGGAGCATGATTGGGTGGTTCCTGCCAACCAGTCATACTGCTGCATTGTTCTAGGACCAATCAGACTGCTGCATTCTGAATCCTATTGTTCTAGGACCAATCAGACTGCTGCAATTTGGATCCTATTGTTCTAGGACCAATCAGACTGCTGCAGTTTGGATCCTATTCAACTCAGTACATAACAAAATATATTCAAATACTGTATATTGTTTGTTTGTTTGTTTGTTTGTTTGTCTGTCAATAATCACTGACCCATTATCCTAAGGTCCCAGGGTAGGTTACAACAGTAAAACACAATATTAAAACACCTTACTGTCCACTTTCTGAAACCTCAAAAAGCAAAACAAAAAAACCCCACACAACAACAACAAATTATGACAGTCTTCCCTGCCCCCGATTCAAAATGTTGAAGAAGGGAAAAGCATTTATTTTAGTTTGTCTCCTGTGCACGTATTAAAAAATTATCCTATGTTCAGAGTTTCCGAGCAAAAAATCATTTTCAACATGGTGTTCATTCCTTGCAGTTTTGCTACACAGGAGTGGCCTCTTTATGTACGGCTGGAGCCACAGGCAGTATAAATAGCCCTATTCTACGTTGCACTGCGAATTCCCATATTTTATCGCGGTTAGTTCAAGGATGGTATTAAAGCCCTTACCTAATGCCCAGAAGCATAAGGCAGTGCTCTCTTGTCAATATCTTGCCACATGAGGAAAAGAGAGAAGGCAGCAAAAGCTTTCTCTGGCCCTTGCTTCAGCCCCAGCAAATGATATTTTCCCTCCCTAAATCGGGTCTCCCTGTAGCATCGTCTCCAGACTCCATGTTGATTTGTTCCGCTTACACTGTTTGAATTTCCTAATAAGGACTGAATAGCGGATGAATGTTTTCGATAAGTTACTTGAGAGTTATCTTGCGAGTGTGTTGGTTAGACACGGAATGGCCTTCAGAGCTGCGCAGCTTCTGAGTTGCTCACAATGAGATGGAGGCTGGCGATTGTGCCGATGAACTATTTCTAGGCTAATCTTTTAAAGCTTTCAATGGAGGGATGGGAGAGGGGGAAAGTCCAAATAAAATAAAATAAAATAAATTGCAAAAAGGAATGGGAGGGAGGGAGGGAGGCGGGGTCGTAACAGTGGCGTTCAGGCCTGTCATCACGGCAGTTGCTGCCCCTGTCCGTGTCTAATGTAAGGGTTATGGAATATCATAATCCCTTCCCTGAGCTCCTTTACAGCAGCAATGATGACTAAATTTCTTGTGTCTTATCACACTGTCACAGGCTCGAACCAGGAGTAGGAACTCTGAAGAAAACACAGCATGGAAACTAGAGAGCAGATGATCAGATTAACTTGTATTGGATTTTTTAAAAGCAGGGCCACAATCTAACTAGAGCAGGCTGGATTCAGGGGCCTATGGAGATTTAAGCCATCTACAGCCTCCCCCCGTTTCCCCCAACTCTTATCCCTCTCAACATTTACTTATTTTAAACATACAGAGATACAGATATTGTTCTATCTATTCCATCTCCCTCACCACTCAACCTACGTCGATCCCCTTTAGACATTTAAAGTCATCTTCCTAGGAGATGGGGTTAGCAGTTAGCAATTCAGACCTCACAAGGGGGATATCTAGTGGGCAGAAGGATTTCAAGGGGCCTTTAAAAACATCAGAGCTTGGATCAAAAGGTAACATTTCTCTTGGTATTCAATCATGCCGTCTTTGCCCTGTGTAGAATCTTCAGCAGCAGCAGATAAAGAAAATCTCTGTTGACTATATCTGCTATCTCCAGGCATCTGAATGGTGTCTGTGGGCCAGATTGTGGAAAAATATATATACGACAGACCAACTGCAATGATTGGGGAGCAAGGAAGTGAGCTCCCCAGGGCAGCCAATGCAAATTGCGTCATTCCTTGATAAGGAAGAATTTAGTCCTCTGATATGCTTTGGCTCTGATCCAACAGAGCATGCTTGGAGCAGCTGAAGGTGTGTGTGTGTGTGTGTGTGTGTGTGTGTGTGTGTGTGTTCCTTTACAAGAAATGATTTCCCTCCAATCAGAAAGGTGGCAGTAGGGAGGGGCTGAATACAGCCCTCTGCTTTCCCCACCAAACAGCTGGTTGGCAGGATTTCGGGTTTCTTTACTTTATTTCTTTTTCTGTACATGTAGCCTCACTTGTTGGATCCGTTTGTATGCAGCACTCATCTGCGCATGGAATTCCCCATCCAGCTAGAAACTTAAATAAAGAGGGATGCTTCCATGTTCCCATTGCCCCTAGCAACTGGGGCAATTGATTGTACCAGCACAAAAGATAAGCTATTAGCTGTGTGTTTTCATGAGTTGATTAAATTAACATTAATTTAATACTAGGGAAGCTATAACTAGATGATGTGGTATGATAAATAGATTACATAAAAAAAATAGAAAGTAATGCGGAAAGTAAGTTTGTGGGTGCATTTGTGTGTTTTTCTCTCCTGCACAAACACAGAGACCCTTATTCAGGATGCATTGGTTTATGTTCTGGCATCTAAAAGCTAATACCAGAATGCACACTAATACATATTGGATCATGGCCAATAGATAACATGCAATGGTAATTAGTGTTTGACAGATGACAGTTTATATAATTTTGTATTCAAAGCTTACCAAAATCCAAACAATCAAGAGTTGTCCCCGCCCCCTCCTCCCAAATCTAAAGCAATTGTTCAGTCAAAATTCCATATTCAAATGCATATTGATTTTTTTTTGTTCTCAAATTCTTAATGATTAAATTGGAAATTAGATAATTTTTGAATATTTACAGAAACCTATTTCACTTCTATCAGCTTGAGCCTATACATTCATAACAAAAGGTACTAAAAATGAAAAGCAGAGCTCCAATGCTATCATATGCCTATTTTTATTTGATGTTCATAATTGGAACTTAGAATACATATATGAATATTCATACAATTAAATATGTCTGCAGTGGGACCTCTCAAGGAAGAGAACATTATTGGTGGGAAGCCACGTCCTGTACAAATGAGAACTGTGTTATTTAAAGCCAAATTGTGTTATTTAAAGCCACACAAGGTCAGCTTTAACTTCCATGCCTGATTTTTTCCAATTGGTCACAGTTCTCTTTCCAGGCAGTTAAGCCATTTCCACCCCCTTTTTGCATATTTTCATGCCCCTTCTGAAAATGCTTTCAGGCTTCTCTGAGATGAATGCAATTTATAGGAAGGTCAGAAATATTATTTTCCAAAAATTATATGGAAGAGCTGCCCGGCTTGTCAAAGTAGTGTAAATGGGAACAAAGTTGACGGTCGTGCTACATAAGCAAAAAAGGGAACACAGCCTTAATGGAACACTTGATGCAAAAGACCGTCCACATTTCTGACAAACAATAAGCAGCTAAAACTTGCCATTGTTAAATTGGAAATAACATTAAAAAAAATAATGCGTTAGGGACCATAAACTACCCAGCAGCAAGGACCTCAGTGAGGAGGGAGTTCTGCAAGCACTAAATTCCTTCACCAAACTTAACCCTTCAGCTAAGGCAGAACCGACTGTGGTTCTTTCCAACATTTCTCTGGATGACCCTTTATTGTCTGCCTATGCCAGCCACTGGGACACGGTGTCACTGTGGGTTAAACCACAGAGCCTAGGACTTGCCGATCAGAAGGTCAGCGGTTCGAATCCCCGCGACGGGGTGAGCTCCCGTTGCTCGGTCCCTGCTCCTGCCAACCTAGCAGTTAGAAAGCACCTCAGAGTACAAGTAGATAAATAGGTACCACTCCGACGGGAAGGTAAACGGCATTTCCGTGTGCTGCTCTGGTTCGCCAGAAGCAGCTTAGTCATGCTGGCCACATGACCCGGAAGCTGTATGCCGGCTCCCTCGGCCAATAAAGCGAGATGAGCGCCGCAGCCCCAGAGTCGGCCACGACTGGACCTAATGGTCAGGGGTCCCTTTACCTTTACCTTTATGCCAGCCACTCATGCTCCTTGCCCCAAATCTTAATGATATTTTCTGGCCTGACCAAGGTAGGCTCTAGCCATATTGCCCAGGAGATATGGGTGTCAGGAGTCCACCGACAATGGTTGATGTTCCCTACTGTGCTGATGCTCCTCATACTGCTGAAAGACCCACTCCTCTGACCCCCTGTGCACAAACTTTTATTGCTATTTATGTTGCTCAGCTGATAGGTGTTGTAGAGAAACATAAATGCTCCCATGCACCCACCAACAGCAGTATAACTGGTGATTCAGCCATATTGAGAGATGGTTTATATAACACTTTTCCTCCAATAAAGTGGGGAAACATGAGAAATGTTTCTTCATGTGCCTGGATCACACATGGACTACTGCAATGCGCTCTACGTGGGGCTACCTTTGAAGGTGACCTGGAAACTGCAATTATTCCAGAATGCGGCAGCTAGACTGGTGACTAGGAGTGGCCGCCGGGACCACATAACACCGGTCCTGAGAGATCTGCATTGGCTCCCAGTACGTTTCCGAGCACAATGCAAAGTGTTGGTGCTGACCTTTAAAGCCCTAAACAGCCTCAGTCCCGTATACCTGAAGGAGCATCTCCACCCCCATTGTTCATCCCGGACATTGAGGTCTAGTACCGAGGGCTAGTTCCCTCATTGTGAGAAGTGAGGTTACAGGGAACCAGACAGAGGGCCTTCTCAATAGTGGCGCCCGTCCTCTGGAACGCCCTCCCTTCAGATGTGAAGGAAATAAGCAGCTATCTTCTTTTTAAAAGACATCTGAAGGCAGCCCTGTTTAGGGAAGTTTTTAATATTTAATCCTGTATTGTTTTTAACACTTGATTGGAAGCCGCCTAGAGTGGCTGGGGAAACTCAGCCAGATGGGCGGGGTATAAATAAATTATTATTATTATTATTATTATTATTATTATTATCATGGAGGTGTGGTGAGGCTGCTTGCACTTTCTCCCCATGCAAAATAAGAGATGCATGTATTACTTTGGCTGATCAATGTGGTGTGGGAATTTCATGTTAATTGGGGAGCCAGATCTGCGCATTTAAGGAAATGTTATACAAACTAACAGTGTAATCCTATACACATCTGCTTAGAGGTAAGCCCTGTCGAACTCATTCAAGTAAACGTATATTGGATAGCATCCTCAGTCATTTCAGTGAAATGCATGGACCCACACAATTCTTGATGGGAAAACTGAACACCAGATTGCAAAATTCCTCAGTAGTGGCTCGTTTCTGTAGCTGAAGAATCTGTGCACATGTGATGAGGCCATCACATGAGCACCAGCAATCCTAGTTAGAAAAGATGCCTGCGGAATGGCAGGCAGACAAGAAGGATATATCAGGACCTTGGATAGCACACCTCCTGGCAAATAGAAGGGGAAGAAATGGAGGCAGGGAAAGATTTCATTTTCTTGGGCTCCATGATCACTGCAGATGGTGACCGCAGTCACAAAATCAAAAGACGCCTGCTTCTTGGGAGAAAAGCAATGACAAACCTAGACAGCATCTTAAAGAGCAGAGACATCACCTTGCCAACAAAGGTCTGTATAGTTAAAGCTATGGTTTTCCCAGTAGTGATGTACGGAAGTGAGAGCTGGACCATAAAGAAGGCTGATCGCCAAAGAATTGATGCTTTTGAATTATGATGCTGGAAGAGACTCTTGAGAGTCCCATGGACTGCAAGAAGATCTAACCTATCCATTCTGAAGGAAATCAGCCCTGAGTGCTCACTGGAAGGACAGATCCTGAAGCTGAGGCTCCAGTAATTTGGCCACCTCATGAGAAGAGAAGACTCCCTGGAAAAGACCCTGATGTTGGGAAAGATGGAGGGCACAAGGAGAAGGGGACGACAGAGGACGAGATGGTTGGACAGTGTTCTCAAAGCTATGAATATGAGTTTGACCAAGCTGCAGGAGGCAGCGGAAGACAGGAGTGCCTGGCGTGCTGTGGTCCATGGGGTCACAAAGAGTCGGACACAACTAAACAACAACAAAGGGTAACCAGCAGGGCCTATGGTAAAGAGATGTCGCAAGAGCCAAGGATGCTAATGTTCCACAAGAAAGATATGAATTGAATAACTAAAGCAGGCATAGGTAAACTCAGCCCTCCAGATGTTTTTTGGCCTACAACACCCATGATCCCTAGCTCACAGGACCAGTGGTCAGGGATGATGGGAATTGTAGTCCCAAAACATCTGGAGGGCTGAGTTTGCCGATGCCTGAACTAAAGGCTCCCATGAGCCCAAATCATCCATTGCATCACTGCATACTTCACAGCTCTGGCTTTTGTGTCTTTCAGTCAACTTCCTTTGGGAACAGGGTAATTCTGTCCTGTGTTGGTGCCAGGTATGATGGGATCATTCATTCCAGGTTTCAGGAACCGTTTTCAGCCCAAGGGTGAAATTCCCTTATCAGCAATCGCTTATGCAGTAGGCTTCATTCCAGTCACACCTAAGTCAGAGGCCTCTACAGACACACAGCTGGGGGAAATAGCAAATGTTTGTATTCTAATTTATTTAAGTCTAGACTCTGCCCCCCTCCACCCTTTTTGAATGTGAACACTGTATGTGTGACATTGCCTTGCAAAACTATATATGAGCATTCCTGGCTGTGAATCATTCACATTATAGATTAAATATGGCAGGTGATTGTGAAAATAGACTTCTCTGCACATTTTAAGCTTGGTCAGGTCAGTGTCATGTTTGAAAGTAAACTGGGTCACATTTTTCAACTTTGTAGATAAAGAATGCCTCCTCCCTCGAAAGGCTGGAGCTTTAGATCCACAACAATATGTACTCTAAGAAGGTATCAGAGTTAAATTCCTGGGAGGAAAGTTTAATGCCATTTAGCTACCCATTTACATCCTCTTATATTGAATGCTAAACTCACACAAATAGAGAGGGAGACTAAAGTTTAACCTAATTTTTTACAGCTAACTGTAGATCAAGTTTCCTCTAGATGTGCTATAAATCTGGTCCACAGTGGTAGGATTTCTACAGAATGAGGTAATAACATTCTAAGAAAGTTTTAAAGAATGTAATCTCAATCAAAGGCTACCCACACTGGATTTACAGGAGGTTTTTGGTTCTGAAAATTTAGTTCTTAAAAACTAGCTTTCTCTTGTTCTTCAGCTGAATTTTGCAGGGTGAAATTATTTCAGGTTTTAAGGCATGAAGGTAAATGTGGTGGGGCAGAGGGGGCCCAACCCTCTAATTTTTTTGTAATGACCTTCTTATTCATTGTTTTAGTGGGAACATAATTTGGGACAGGTGTGTGTTGGGGGGGTCAGAAATCAGTTGCATAACTATTAATAGCACCTTACCTTTCCTCCTATACCTTATGCTTTCAAAAAGTTTGAAAACAAACTCTACGTTTGAATTAAGTTTTCATTTGAGCTATTAAGCCAAGTTCCAAATTTAAGTCGCTGCTGCTGCTGTTTATTTTTCAACTCCAAATGACATGCAAGGCAGGGAACAACACTTTAAATACAATGGGGGGAAACAACCAATTGGAATCTTAAAAGATAATGATATAAAATTAGCAAGGCAGCAGATAGTAAAAGAACTTCATCTGAGCTGAGTCTTTCAAGGTGCTCTGAAGTCCTGAGATGGGTGTGCTAGAGGGATTAATCTGTAGATTTGGAGTAGGGTGTGCACACTGAACAGAATGTGGATGAAATCCCGCTCTATTTTCTTTTTCCACCAGACTCTAAGAAGATTGAATGTAGGCTAACAAAAAATGAAACTCAAGCTTGGTCAGCAGGATAAAAGGTGAAAGGTAAAGGACCCCTGGATGGTTAAGTCCAGTCAAAGGCGACTATAGGATTGCAGCACTCATCTTGCTATCAGGCCGAGTGAGAAGGCGTTTGTCCACAGACAGCTTTCTGGGTCATGTGGCCAGCATGACTAAACCACTTCTGGCAAACCAGAGCAGCACACGGAAACGCCGTTTACCTACCTGCTTTACCATTTACCTATCTGCTTTACCTACCTATTTATCTACTTGCACTGCATGCTTTTGAACTGCTAGGTTGGCAGGAGCTAGGACAGAGCAACGGGAGCTCACCCCGTTGCTCACCTCACGAATCACTGACCTTCTGATGGGCAAGCCCAAGAGGCTCAGTGGTTTAGACCACAGTGACACCAGCGTAGGGTGTCAGCAGGAGACCTGACCAAGGTAAGGATATTTCTCCTGTTACGGACAGGGTAGCACACCTTCGGAAGAATGAAGTGCACAGTTGGGGTTCTGCTTTGTTCCTGGATATCCATCTGGTGGCTGTAGTCATGAGATCACCTCCAACACAATTTACTTCACCTTAAAAGCTTTGTTTTCTTTACTTCAGACCAGTGGTGTCCAAACTTTTTTCAAAGAGGGCCAGTTTTGATGAAGTGAAGGGCTGTGGAGGCCGACCAAAGTTGTTGACCTTGAAGTTGTTGACCTTTTTTATGATTTTGCCCCAACGTTGTTGAGCTTTTTATAGGATTGCAGTTTTTGAGCTTTTTTTAGGGTTGGAGTTGTTGAGATTTTTTAAAAAGGATTTTACCCCAGGAAATAAACTGCCACGGGAGCTGGATTAAACCAACCGGTGGACCAGATTAGGCCCCCAAAATGGACTTTGGGCATGCCTACTTTAGACTAAAACCTTTTATTCACCCAATCCTTTTACCTCTGCCAACATGTATCTAAATACCAAGCAATTCATCTACTTCAGTTCATTCACCAGCATCTTTGGATAAGCATGCTGAAAAAAAGAAAGAAAGAAACCAAGCATAGGTAACACTTTAACATCACAACCATATTTACTATATTTGAAATAACTATTAATGTAAACAGATGGTGATGTTAGCTTTGTATGGTTACTATATGCCGAATTTAACCTGGTTCCTGTTCCGGATAAGCAGCTCAGCCCTACCATGTTGTCTGCTGCTGGTTCCTCCCTAGCCAAACACTTCAGATCTGGGTGGAATTATCTCCCCTCGTATGACCACTACTCTGGCCCAATAGGATGAAACAGAATGCCCACTGATTTGGCCATCAAGTTCCACCAGTTTTCAACACCTATGCCTGACTGCGAAGACAGAACCTCTCTCCCAGAGCTACCTATGTTTTGAAGAAATGTAATGTGACAGGTAAACAGCGGCCACCTGCTGATCTTTTGTATAGAGAAGTCAAGACATTTTATAGATGGTTAGCCCTCTACATCCAGTAGTGTAAACTCCCTTATACATGAAAACAAATCTTTCCCTCAGAAATTTGTCTTTTTGTGGAAAATGTATCTGCAATGCTAAAAAGCATCAGGGAACAAGATGATGGAACTTCGTAGGACTTTACTGACCAAGGAATCAAACAAGAGCACCACTTTCTGAAGCTACCTTTGAGGTAGGACTAAAGCTAGCACCACATGAAGCTACCTATTCCCTTCTCACCCATATAGTTTAGGAGGACATCATCGTTGATATTACCAAAAGCTGCTGAGAGATGCACCAAAATCAGCAGGGATGCACTATCCCAATCTAGTTTCATGTTTTGGCTTTCTACAAGATGGATTCTCTCTCCATGGTGATACTCCAGCCTCTCACTTTTAGGCATCAACAAAAGACCATTTTATTTCAACACACATTTTAAGGTTTAATAGTATGCTGTTTTTAGTGGATTGCAACTTTCAGTGTGCTATGTTGTTACTTTATGTCTTTTTGATGTTTCCATTGTTCCACTTTTTTAGTCGCTTCAGGTGTTTTACACAGAAAAGTTGAAGAATCAATAACTGAATGATTAAAAAAATAGTAGCTACACAGAACCTCCATGCTCAGAGGCCGTGCACTGATACATGGGGCAAACAACTAAGGCAGGTGGCTGTCTTCATGGCTCAGAAGTTAGTTGTGTGGCTACTGTTGGAAACATGATGCTATCCTAGGTAGATTTTTAGTCTGATCCATCAGAATTCAGACTTTGCTTTTTTCTTTGTTTCTCTTAGCATAGTTTGAGGTGCATTTCCAAAAGCGCTTTAAAAAAATGTATTCATGTCTTGTACCTTTCCCAGTGCTCACTGGAAGGAACTTTGGCCACCTCATGAGAAGAGAAGACTCCCTGGAAAAGACCCTGATGTTGGGAAAGATGGAGGGCACAAGGAGAAGGGGACGACAGAGGATGAGATGGTTGGACAGTGTTCTCGAAGCTACCAGCATGAGTTTGACCAAACTGCGGGAGGCAGTGGAAGACAGGAGTGCCTGGCGTGCTCTGGTCCATGGGGTCACAAAGATTCGGACACGACTAAACGACTAAACAACAACAATAACCTTTTCCAATGGGGAGAGGGAGTGACCATACCATCCTCCAACTACCAGGCAGGAGTAATGCATTTGCTGCAGTCTTAAAATGAACCAGGAGACACAGCCCCTCAGTGAAAAACACTGTCTCAGCAAAAGTAGAGTCAAGTCAATAAGTTAATGGCATGAATCAATGAGAAAGATTTGGGCGAGATCTTAATTAAAGGAACAACAGCTGATACAAATTATGTTTCCAATGTATTGATAAAACAGAAGGCAAAAGGTTGAATGGGGATGAGCGCTGATCAATTCTTTTAACATTTGAATTCCTTTTGATCAGACATTGTACCAGCATATTGTGTGTCTAAGCATGCACACAAATTCATCAAATGCACACACATTACAATTATCTCGGGAGGACTTGTTATTTCCTTCTTTTTTAATACTTTGCATCTGGAATATTGGGCATTTGCCTCATGTTGGTAGGTGACTTCAAAGTAACGCCCACTATGGCAAGGAAACAGTTCGCTTCCCCTTAAACTGGCTGATATTCAACCATGCCTGCTATTCTAAAGCTACACTAGACAGTTCATATACCAGACATAATGACATCCATGTTAGTTATTGAAATGTAAAGATGGATATAGTATTGATAAACAGGAAAATGTCAGAACTAAATATAGGTGACTTTTCCCTGGCCTACACATGAAGCAGAATGAAGTGGTAGAATCCAGAAGTGGGCTGTGCCACTTCAGGGCTAAGTGGGGGGAATAAAAACAAAAGAAAAAAAAATTGAATGTTGCCTTTAATTTAAAAAAAATTCCTACAAGAAAAAAAAATACATTGAGGAGAAAGATTCCAATGCAGCCCACTCCATGCTCATTTTCAACTTTGCAGGGATATATATATGGGCGTGGGGGGAGTATTTGAAAAATATGATCGCACACCTGCAGTTTGAATTATTATGGTGTGTTGTACCTGCTCAGAACCTACCCCTTGTGCACTGCTGCGAGTAAATGTCATAAGCAGCCAGCAGGTTTGCAAACAAGGTCAGTGGACCAGTGTCAACAGAGTGGCTGGATGCTGAAGCTGATGGTGCACAACTGGATTAATACTGCTCCTGTGCTTTTCTTTTTTAATGGAAGACTAGATGCACAGGTTAGCATCCAGATCCACTTGAGCTTTGGATGCCGCTGACTGTGTTCACATCAGGTACCGTATTCTTCATCCATTAGAACAATGAGTTAGCAATAATGATGGGCTCCTGAAGCTGAGGCTCCAATACTTTGGCCACATCATGAGAAGAGAATACTCCCTGGAAAAGACCCCAATGCTGAGAAAGATTGAGGGCACAAGGAGAAGGGGACGACAGAGGATGAGATGGTTGGACAGTGTTCTCGAAGCTACTAACATGAGTTTGACCAAACTGTGGGAGGCAGTGGAAGACAGGAGTGCCGGGCGTGCTGTGGTCCACGGGGTCATGAAGAGTCCAACACGACTAAACAACAACAATTCACCTGACCGTGATTTAGGTACATGGTGGCCACAGGAAAAACCAGTTGGCCACCACTGTATTAAGTTGTGGCAGTTCTACCCTACCAAGCCAAAGGGCTTATCCACACCTCCATTTTCCCCACTGCTTTCCCCTAGAAAAACCCGATCTTTAGCACTGAATCAGAACAACAGGCAACTGGGTTTTCTGTGGATTGCTGTTTGTTCTATGGAGGAAAGTGTTGGGGCAAAGGCAAAGGCACTTGGATCCGTGCCTAGAAAGTGTGGGTCAAATGGGAAACCTATTGGACTCGTGCTTTCTAGGCATGGAATAAGTGGAAGTGTGGATGAGGCCATATGCAACCCGCCACCCATAGACTTTGTGTTTTTGCATTCCCAGGTGAGTAGCTAAAAGGGGTTTAATAAGTCCTTGCAGACTTCCTGAATGATGAACCTATATGGCTGGTAAGCCAGAATCTGACCTTTTACTGAAGTTGCAATAATTCCTTAATGGATCCCACGAAGGATCATGCAGTCTGGAATTATTTGCAAGAAGCCTAACAACTGGAAGATACTAGGTGGTCCACTGGGAAATTGGTCACTGTTGTCTACCTTCTGTCCACCTCTGATTTAAGTGCCTTGTGTATATATCAAATGTCTGGTCACATCACTGTACAATAAATCTGTTTAAACACCAAAGCAACACTTGCAAATATTAGTTCAAAGGCCAGGAGTAATTGGATAGGAAAGAACAGATCCCCCCCCACTCATACTGAGCTTCCCTATTTCCTACTCCCACCAGAAAAAAGAAAACAAAAGGATGTTAAATTAAGTTGTTAAATGGTTTAAGGATTTGATATCTTTCCCTGTTAATTTAAAGGACCGAGCAACTGCTCATTCCTTTTCATCTTCTTAGCACAGCAGAGAATGACCTGAAAGGTCACTGAGGATTATCTCGGTGTCTTTCCCATTCCATCTTACGTTATTAGTTTACACTGCAAATGAGAAACTGATGTCAGAAATATGCCAAACAGCCTTTATAAATATAGGAAAAGCCTGGGTTGGAGCTGGGTGTAGGTTTCCAGCCAGGGGCCTCAGAAGCAATTACTAATTGTGATACGTGCTGCAAGGTGCAAACTACTTTGGGGAACAACAACAAAAGGGGGAGAGAAAGGTTGAAACAATACACATGCAATTTCTGAATATGAAATCCACACCAAATTAAGATAAAGCAGGTTCTCAGAACTGAAGGAGGAAGAACATTAATGGTATTTAATGCAACTTCAAAACATGGTAAACTTGCTTTAATGTTGTTTGACATGTGAAGGTTTTAAACAATGCAATAATGTCCTACCCTTCTTTCTCTTTATTTGACCATTTACTCTGACTATGTTATTTTGTGGGTAGCAAAGGTAGTCAGAAAACTGCGAGGATGGGGAGGGTAATAGGCTGGGTTTGGAAAACCTTCAGATTTTTGTCTGGGGGAAGCTTCTCCCAAGCATCCTCTGTCCTAGAAACAGTCATTACTTCCCCCTGTTTAAGGGGGAAGGTTATCTTTTTAATCACATCCACATTCATTAGTCACAGACTAGCGAACCTATTAAAACCATCAACTGAATTGTGGGGCAGCGCAATGGCTGCCATGGCTGGAGGGAGGGGGCAATCCTTGCATGAGATCACCCCAATCAAAAGTCTGTTTTAGCCATGCTGGGTGTTGCAGTAGCCAACGTTGTTGTTTGTTGTTGTTGTTTAGTCATTTAGTTGTGTCCGACTCTTCGTGACCCCATGGACCAGAGCACACCAGGCACTCCTGTCTTCCACTGCCTCCCGCAGTATGGTCAAACTCATGCTGGTAGCTTCGAGAACACTGTCCAACCATCTTGTCCTCTGTTGTCCCCTTTCCTTGTGCCCTCAATCTTTCCCAACACCAGGGTCTTTTCCAAGGAGTCTTCTCTTCTCATGAGGTGGCCAAAGTATTGGAGCCTCAGCTTCACGATCTGTCCTTCCAGTGAGCACTCAGGGCTGATTTCCTTAAGAATGGATAGGTTTGATCTTCTTGCAATCCATGGGACTCTCAAGAGTCTCCTCCAGCACCATAATTCAAAAGCATCAATTCTTCGGCGATCAGCCTTCTTTATGGTCCAGCTCTCACTTCCATACATCACTACTGGGAAAACCATAGCTTTAACTATACGGACCTTTGTTGGCAAGGTGATGTCTCTGCTTTTTAAGATGCAGTAGCCAATAATAATAATAATAATAATTTATTATTTGTACCCCACCCATCTCGCTGGGCTTCCCCAGCTACTCTGGGCGGCTTCCAACAAAGATCAAAAATACATTAGAATGTCACACATTAAAAACTTCCCTGAACAGGGCTGCCTTCAGATGTCTTCTAAATGTTAGGTAGTTGTTTATCTCTTATAGCCAAGACAAGGAATGCAAGCTGGGTTGAGTAGCAGTCCCCTTTGTGGTTCCTTCTCTGCCCAGTTGGAAGGTATCACTTCTTGGGGGGATGACCAAGAAAACTTCTAATGCCTGGGCCCCAATACCAGCTGCTGACCCAGAACCGTTCCCAGAGGGCCTGTGGGTACTTGAGACGATGACATATTGAAGAGAGTGTGGAATTCAATTGCCCCAGCCACTTTTCACACATAGATGCACACAGAAGAGTCATTCTTTCAGTTCTTCAGGAATCAGTGTTTTCCTGGGGCATGGAAAACATTGGGAGCCTGTCATTACCTGTCTTGAGCCAGGAGGCGGGGTCTGGAAACAAGTTCTGTTGCAATACAGTATACACCTAGTGGCTACATCTTTCTTCAGTAAAGCCCAGGATTTGCAGACCAATGCAATTCATACCGGGCCCACAGGGGCAGGAGAGAGATGGAGAGGCCAGGATCTGCCTCACCAAGACCGCCATCGAATTGCGTACATATACCATACTCTCCTGCTTGTTGGGATGAGTGGAGCTGGTGTGCTGGTCTAATTTTGAAGCCTGCTCAGGGCAGCTTTTTCCTTAACTTTTTCCAGGGCCCTCTGGGTGGTAGAATTGATGGTGGCAGATAAGATTGATGGCTCAGGTCAGGCACTCAGCTCACAGGATACACTAGTTATCCATGCAGGTTCACTGTCCACCACTCAAAACCTGATCAGAGCACATAGGGAATCACACTAATCCTCTCAGCATCCTCAGTAGCTGTACCCTGCCCTTAACAATGAGATTCCCGGGATCAGGGCAATTCTTCATCCACCAGCATGCTATGCCTTACGCAGAATCAAATTGTCAAGGTTTTGCAGTGATACTTGGAAGAGGAGGACCAGCCACCAAATGAGCTTGACTCACTCCTTTAGGGTCAGAGCCACCACTTCCATGGTGGAATGGGGACAGGCAGATCAAGGAAGGCTATGGTGTTTGGGGGGCATACAAAAGGAATAGTCACTTACATCACTTGTTCAGTAGCAAGAATCCAGCCAGGATACCTCAGAGACACCTCTGCCTAATCCAACCTTCCCCCAAGCCCAGCAAAAAGTGGGTTCAGATTGCTCTGCTAAATGCCATGAATGTGCTTAATTCTTTTGAAAAGCACTCACCGCCACATCTTATAGTGATGATTTCCATTTTTTAGATATGCACTGTGTGAATAAGAACTACAGTGGTACCTCTGGTTGTGAACGGGATCCGTTCCGGAGGCCCGTTCGCAACATGAAAAGAGTGTAACCCTCAGCAGCAAGTCTGCGCACATGCCAGTTGCAATTTGCCACATGCGCGTGACGTCATTTTGGGCTTCTGCGCATGTACGATCAGCGAAACCCGGAAGTAACCCTTTACGGTACTTCCGGGTCACCGCAGGACGTAACCTGAAAGAACGTAACATGAAGCGGATGTAACATGAGGTATGACTGTACTTTCTCCCTCCTGAACCTACAGTTGGCCAATTTCACTGGGTAGCCTACAGTTTCAGAATGATGACAGCAGGCAGAATCTTCCCATCCACTCTTTCCAAACTGCTCATCATTTTGTAAACTTTCTATATATTTGTCCCCTGTTAGCAGTCTTTTTTCTCTTTTTGGTAAATTTAACTTCGTTGTGGTATCATTTTTCTGCTAATCTGAACATTCACCAAGCAACCCAGCAATTGGCATCTGAGACGAAACCAACCATTTGTCAAAATAAATAAATGAACCCACCACCCAAATTTTCATCAGCAACATACAAGCGGTAGTCCCCTTCGAACCAAACATGAGCGATGGGGATTCAATTTCTTCATGATCACCTCTAGTTACTGAGCAGATCCGCTTGATAAATATGTTATGTTTAGATGATATTACCCCCGACTATATTACTCTAATAAATCATAAAGCATGAAGGTCACACATTTGAATAAAGATGCTGCTGCGGCTGGCACGTTTTCCTTTTTAACCTAGTCTGTAATGAAGTTAGAAGTTAATGAAGTACTGTGGCACAGAGATGACACAGACACAACATGGCCGGTGATTAATGTAAATGAGCCGGTAATATGAAAAGAAACTTCACATGCTCCCTCCTCATAAACACAGACGAATTCTTAAGATGAACTGCAGCAACATGGACAACAAAGATAGTAGGAAATAGGCTTGTTAAGTCCAAGACGCAATCTCTTTCATCAATCTGGTGAGTTTCTAAACGTGGTTAATATCTCTGTGCAGCTCTTGCTGGGATGTTCTCCTGCATATGCCACACTGAAATGGATGTAAGGTGGCCACCTAGACTTCACCCACCCCCCCAAAAAGAGGAAATACACCAGGGTGGCATAAAATTGGCCTGTGCTCTCCTGATTCAGATGGAACAGAGAGATAAAGCTGAGTGTCATCCACATGTTAGGACCCTCGTACCTACGGGACCGCCTCTCCTGGTATGTCCCACAGAGGAACTTACGGTCTTCAAACAAAAACATCTTGGAGGTCCCAGGCCACAGAGAGGTTAGGCTGGCCTCAACCAGAGCCAGGGCTTTTTCGACTGTGGCTCCGATCTGGTGGAACGCTCTGCCACAAGAGATTAGGGCCCTGCGGGACTTGACATCTTTCCGCAGGGCCTGCAAGACAGAGCTGTTCTGCCAAGCCTTTGGCCAGGGCACAGCCTGACTCCCTCCTTTGGCAATCTTCACAGAACTCTACCCAATGGTTGCCATTAATTTGATCTGAAGTAATTTTTTAATGAAATGATTTTAAAATGTTGTCTTATTTTATTGTTGTTAGCCGCCCTGAGCCTGGCTTTGGCTGGGGAGGGTGGGATATAAATAAAAATTTATTATTATTATTATTATTGTTGTTGTTGTTGTTGTTGTTGTTGTTGTTGTTGTTAGGGACACATCACTCCAAATCTCCCAAGGGCAGCTCCCAGCAGCTTGATGTCCCTGTTAAATAACCAGGTGGGGTGGGGGTGGAACCCTACAAGACAATTCTCATGGCACTGAAAGTAGCCTCCCATTACTACTTTCTGAAGGTACAAGCAGAATCACTCAGCATCTCCCATAGCATCTCCCTGAGATCCTCCAGAAGAAGGACCATGGTCAACAAGTCACAAAAGCTGCCAAGAAATCAACGAGAACAAAGAGGATTGCACTCACCCAATTTCACTCCCAACAAATATCACCAACCAAGGTGGTGAATGATCTCCCAAGCATGGCTGAAGCTGTACCACCACCAACCTCTCAAGCACCTCGCCCAAAAAGGATATATTCATTACTGGCCAGTAGACAGTGACCAGAGAAGGAATGACTGGTGGGAGGAGTGCAATAAGAAGAAACACCATGGTGCATCTGCAGTAGCACAACCGGACACCTTCATCTGCCCTAGCTGCAACAAAATATGTCTCTCCTGTATCAGTCTCTACTGCCACAGCAGGCACTGTAAATCTCCAATGGTTTGACTTCACCCCTAAAGGCACCCTCTTCCATTGTCTCCAGAGACAGATGGATGCCAGCCAACTGGGGTATCGAAACCAGCTGCCCTACTTGAAAAGTTAACCACGTGGTTCTTCCTATACAGAGTAATCACTTGTGACTGCCAGTTGGGTGCACCTCATATCCTTTGCCTTGAATCCAGTAGAGAGCATGAAGAAAAGCTGGGGCTGTGCACATATAATGATTTAAAAATTAGGGATGCACAACACAGACACGTGACTTCACTGAGCCTACTCTAGCAATTAGAACTCTGTGGTCCTTAACCCCTTCATACACTAACAAACAAATACGCATTGTTGTGTTTGACTGCTAAAATCTTCCACACATCAAAGAGTTGTTCTAGTTTTTCTGAAACTCTTTTGATTTCTCTTAGAATTCTTAAAATATTTCACTTGACAAGGAACCACAAAACGTGCTTCTGAATTCACTGTTGCTGGTGTGCCACCAACTGAGAATTTTTTACCAGACTTCTTGTTCATTATCGATGGTTGCTATGTTTTAATTGCTTTTGTATGTTTTTAACTTGGTTGTAAGTTTCCTAGACACTTTCCTGTGTCAGGTGACTAACAAATCATGGTCATAATCCTATCTCTTTTGACCTCCCTTAAACCCACAGAAGAAACACCCAACCACGTTTAGAATCTTTAGGGGAAAATTTATGACAAAGCATTCCCATTTTGCTGTATTGCCTATGTTTGGGAAAGGCTTTCAACTTTTTGCATGAACTCCAGAATGCTTCCCTACAACCCAAACTTCCAAATAGTATTTTCTGCAGAGCAAAGGAAAGCTGGTGCAAGAATTTTCTTTGAGAGTAAAAATGGGCCATCCAAGCTAGTGAGCCAGTGCAGCATATCAAACAGCAAAGCAAGTGTCAGCTATTCCTTTTAGGACCAGCTCACAGTGTTGATGTCTGTTAAAACTGTCCTGAATGTGACAAAGGAACACAAGAGGGCTTTGATCAGGTGAGTGCATAATATTCACAACCGTCCTGCAACTCCACAAGAAGCAGTTTCTTCACCACACTCTCTATAGTGGGGATTGCTAGTGCAGCACCCATGGGTGTCAAGTGCACCTGCAAATACTCCCTCCGGTGCCCACAAAAAGGACCCAATGGGTCACAAATAAACACTTTTGAGGGGATCCAATAACCACATTTGAAAACCCAGCCAGACACCAGGCTTCAGAGTTTGTAGACTGAGCACATCCCTTTCCAAAATCTTCTGTGATTAGGATGACAGTCTCTCTCCTTTCCATTCTGAGATGGAAAAATACAGGGGTGAAGGAGGGACAGCACTCGGCAGAGACAGAGTAGTGGCGGCTGAGTACAGGTAGGTTGCTAATTTTTTGGGGGGGGTAACTCAGGAGATACTTGTGTTGGGACGGACTCTAATAATAATAATAATAATAATAAATTTTATTTATATCCCGCCCTCCCCAGCCGAAGCCGGGCTCAGGGCGGCTAACAACACTAAAATAGTGCAACATTATAAAAACATCAAAGAATTAATTAAAATCAAAATTGATGGCAACCATAAACTAAAGTATTGTAAAGATTGCCAAAGGAGGGAGTCAGGCTGCGCCCTGACCAAAGGCCTGGTGGAACAGCTCTGTCTTGCAGGCCCTGCGGAAAGATGTCAAGTCCTGGAGGGCCCTTGTCTCTTGTGACAGAGCGTTCCACCAGGATGGAGCCGCAGCCGAAAAAGCCCTGGCTCTAGTTGAGGCCAGCCTAACCTCTCTGAGGCCTGGGACCTTCAAGATGTTTTTATTTGAAGACCGTAAGTTCCTCTGTGGGGCATACCAGGAGAGGCGGTCCCGTAGATACGAGGGTCCTAGGCCGTATAGGGCTAGGCTATAGAGTAGGGTTACCAGATGTCCCCGGTTCCCGGGGACAGTCCCTGGATTTGCATATCTGTCCCCGGACAAATTCCGTCCCCAGAATGTCCCCAGATTTGCAAATCTGTCCCCGGGAAACGTGGCAGCGGCAGTCTCAGCAGCCCAGAACCAGCCTGGTAGCGCAGTTGGCTCACTGCCGCCGCCACTGCCAAAGGGGAACCGGGGATGTCCAGAGGTACAGATCTCCTGCCCACTTCCCCCTTTGTTTTGACAGAACGGGGGAGGCTCGGGAGTCGCGAGTGGGTGGCCGTTGCCCAGGAGGGGCGCAAGGCGCACAGTTTCTCTGCCAGGCGTGGTGCAAAGCCCTTCTTGCACACCCTGTGAAACATAAATGCACAGAGTTTTTTAAAAAACTGGGCAACGGCTGCCCGTCCGCAACTCCCGAGCCTCCCCCAATCAGTCAAAACAAGGGGGGGGAGGTGGAGGATATCGGGGGAGGCTCGGGAGTCATGGGTGAGCGGCGCGCATTTATGTTTCACAGGGTGCGAAAGAAAGGCTTTGCACCTTTATGCAATATGCATGTGTGCTTGGGCCCAGGGTCTTTTGCCTTACCATCCCCACTACTGACTCCCTGTTGCTATTCAGCTTCCCCCCACCCAAAAAAGTGTCCCCTGATTCATTGAAAAAAATCTGGTAACCATACTATAGAGAGCACTTTTAAAATCCGCGACCCCCCTTGTGAGATTTTCCTCTCCCCCCCCTTTTCTGCAGGGCCTTTTTCTGCCTCTTGCTAAGATGCCCACCTCATGCTCATGGGGTTAACTGGGCCTCTGGGCCAATGAGGCCACTCTTTCCATTTCTCCCAAAATGAACGGATCAATGCAACTAATATACAAAAAATGCATTGTCAGGCAGCGACCATTTTACGTATGTCTGATTGGCGCATGATCGCTGCCGACCTGGAAGTGGTCCGAAAACGGGGTGGAATGCGACAGGGTGGGCTTATGTGTGTTTTGCTGTCATGTGCGGGGGTCAGGAATGAAATGTAAAATGGTCGCCACCTGTATATTAGGAGAAATCGCTTGCAAAAATATGTACAGTAGTCACAACTGTATACAAAAATGTGTTGTTTGGGGGAAACTGATGCTAAAATGCTAGAGAATGTTTCTTCTTCTCCTTCTCCTCCTCCTCCTTCTTCTTATCACAACTTGCTGTAGAGATATGCAGAACTGAATTTAAGCTTGGAAAAATGAGAAACTGAGAGAACCAAAATTGGCAGATCCTACCACCCCTAATGTGTATACAGTGGTGTTGTTGTTGTTTAGTCGTTTAGTCGTGTCCAAGTCTTCGTGACCCCATGGACCAGAGCATGCCAGGCACTTCTGTCTTCCACTGCCTCCCGCAGTTTGGCCAAACTCATGCAGAGTATACAGTGGTACCTTGGGTTAAGAACTTAATTCGTTCTGGAGGTCCGTTCTCAACCTGAAACTGTTCTTAACCTGAAGCACCACTTTAGTTAATGGGGCCTCCCGCTGCCACTGCACGATTTCTGTTCTCATCCTGAAGCAAAGTTCTTAACCTGAGGTACTATTTCTGAGTTAGCGGCATTTGTAACTGAAGCATCTGTAACCTGAAGCATCTGTAACCCTAGGTACCACTGTACCAGGTTGGGTCCCCACAACATCTTATGAAATCCTTAAGGAAATTATATGTTGAGTGAAGAAGTACTTTCTTGACCTATTCCTGCACCCATTGCCAACCAACTTCATTGGGTGATGTGATCAGTCCCTGAGATGTCTATACACACAGATGGCTGCTCACACATGTGTACCACTTTCAGATGTTTGAGGCCAACCCAAATATACCAGGGAAAAGAAGTAACTGAAGGGAAGATGCCCACATCACTCTCTTAATATTCCAAATGTGTCCACCGACCTTCAGGTCTGGCCACTCCTAAAATTGAGGCACAACGCCTTTGCTTTTTACACTGCAATGCCAGCTAACTTACACTGATTACTTCTGAATAAACATGTTGAAAAGAAACAGGCTAACGAAACATTAATGATCCTCCAGTGCTAGAATCCTACAATAGACCCCCAGATGCATATCCATTTCAATTTATATAAATATATAATATACAGGGATTATTCAAAATTATAGCAATCAGATACCATTCAGGGAAGAAAAATAGCGACACACTGAACAGAGACCACTTAAAATGCACTGTGTCTCGATAATAATATAATATTTCCACAACTGTTTCTGCTTAATGAAAATAAACATAAAACATTCCCTTCTCCTCCTATCAAATTCATTTCTTTGAGCGACAAAATGACAAAATGATTAGCTGTTAATAAGGAGCCGGTTTAAAAGATTGACTGACAGTGCATTACTCATTTAATTTCCGTTTCTCCTAGGTTTTCCCCCACCTTTCTCCCAGCACAGAGGGAATTAATATTATCACATCAAAGGCCTCCCTTTAAATGGGGGAGAAAAAAATCATTTAAAAAGGACATGGGCTGTGATTATTCAAACTAGGTTATTTGCACCGTGTGTGTGTATGTGTGTGTGTAGTATAAAACGATATCATAGTGCAACTTAATTTTGCTCCAATTGCTGTCAGTCACTAATAGAAGGAATTTACTTCCGTTTTATCAATGCTATTGTGTTCCATCAGATTTATGGGATGGGGGTGTGTGGCATTAAACAAGGAATCTGATAAGAAGGATATAAACATTGAGTCAAAGAAGATAGATTGCATTTCCAACATGGTCTTTTAAAAATTATTCCCCCCCACCCACCCTTCAGTTCCATTTTCTCTTCCTCCACCTGCCCCCAATTCCATATTTTTTTTTCTTTCAGGCATACATGTACAAACAGATCGATAAAGGGGAACACGTGTGGGCGGGTACAGAACACAGAATTTGACTTTCTTCTTCACGTACACTTACACTTTTTGCATTTTGTGAAAGACGAATTGTGCCAGGCATGATTTACCACCTAAAGATGCATCAAATTCCGCAAAAGGTTGTAACAGTGGGGGAAAATTATGAGTGGCACAACCCTTTGGCCTACCAGCAACCAATGATCTATCAGCGTTTAGGTTCTGGCATATTGAATTATATTCCTCTCCAACTGTGTCAGGGCTTGCATGACAACAAACAACTTGTCAAGTATTTATCCTTCCTTCTTGAGGCGGGGCGGTGGGGGGTGTGTGGAAGTGGGGGGCCAAAGAAGGAGAGGGAAGCCCTGACAATAGAGAGAAGGGGGATTTAAGGGGGAAAGACCAACCACAGCATGAAATATGAAACATAAATCACAGAGGTCAGGGAAAGCAAAAGAACTTGGTTACCCAGGCTCCAGATGGATTAAATAAAGTGTGTCCTGAGGGGGGGTGGGGAGGTGAGCAAGAGAATAATACCAGGACAGAATGCTCCTATGTCAAAAGGTTTGAGGACAAGCCTTGTTAATTCAGAAAACAGCAGAGTTAAATTAGTCTGGGTCCCTGTGAAAAATCAGTGCTACGTATTGTGCCGGGGAGATAAATTTTCGCTCGCTCTCGCCACTATATTTGCTGCTGACAGGTGACTGCTGTGAGTAGTTCATTAAAATGTCCCATTCATGGAACTTTATCAGAATTTATAATGCTTCCTATGGACAACAGGGTCAAATGCAATAATTAAGAAAGACAGTGAAGAAACCAAAGTAATTATTCACCTCTCACCTTTGTTAAACAAGTCCGCGATTTGAGCCGTCTTAACCTAGGCATGTGCAGCAACCACCTCGGGGAAATTCAGTAGTCTTTTGGCTTCCCTCTGAAAATCTTCAGAAGTATTAATGTGGAACCTCCACATTTGCTGCAGGCAAAATTTAAGTGAACTTGATCAGATCCCTCCAATATTTAGGAAGCAGAAATGTTTTAAAGAAGCTAGATTCCCCACCCTCTCCTTTCCCTGTGTTCCCTAAACTTCTGAGCCAATCGTTCCTCATGGAGCTTAAAATGTTCTGGATCATTTGACGACTATAAGCATGCACACTTGACCTCTGTACATGTGATGGCTGGGGACTTGGCTAGATTGGTAAAGAAAAAAGCATTTTATATGCGTTGCAAATGTGATATAACACTGTGACACCAAATGGCGCTGTGGAGTCCAGTCTTTACCTACCGGATTTCCCTGTATGAGTTTACAACACGTTAAACTGAAAGACTTCTTTGACTTGCCTAGATCTAGCCTGACAGTTGAATAGGCAGGCAGATTCCATTGGGAAGCACTGCATTTGAGGGGATGATAACAGTTCCTATTTCCAAACCAGACGTCAGTTGTCTTGATCCAGCAAAAGGCTGCTAATTGTGTGGCTGATGTGGATACGCTATGCTTCTTCAATGCCACCCATTGCATCTGATGGGTGGAGAAGCACAACACAACATGACCGAAGTAGCTTGGAGCCACTATTTATATTCGTGGTGGGCTTCTTAGAGGTTTTATTACAAACAAGTGCTTGATACATTTTGTTAAATTAAATTAACAAAGGAATAAAAATCACGCACACAGAAATATATTCAGGGATCTGTTTGCTCCACCCACCGCAAAAGTGGCGGGAAGGAATTTTTGGAAGAGGGGAAAATAGCCCTCTAAATTTTGGGAGCTTGGTGGGGTGTGAGTGACAGCACTTACCTTGCTTAACTTTATAAGGTAGTTTTTCGTCTTGCTGCTCTAAGTCCTAAAAAAAAGAATCAAGCAAATTCTGTTTGGGAAATTTAGCAAAGCTGTGATGTGTATGCTTATTGGAGGAACCATCCCCTGCTGTCATGCCCCATAACACCTTACCCTCAACACAGCCTACAGTGAGAAGACTTATAAAGTTTAAGGGTGCTCTCGGCCCAACCAGAGAAATATGGCAAAACAGGGGTTGGTGGCAATAACCCCCACCTGAGTAGTTGGCTATATTCTATTTATTTCACTTTGTACAGCCTCCTAAGCTCTTAGATGTTACAAATGGCTTCATTGCAACCCCACAATATTGTACCATTTCTCAATGGCTTCATCTCAGGGTAACTTCTCATCAAATCGTTACCCTCCCTCCAGTCCAGTCAATGGTCAAATAGGAAGGAGCCATGTAATTGGCCCTGCCCATAATATTGGAATAACAGTGTGGAAAAAGCTCTAAAGAAGTAGTTGTATTGCTGTAGTAACATATGACGGAGGCCTTCACATTTTTTGAGGACAGTGGGCACATTGGCAGTCTAAAAAAGGCAACTGAGCAGTTAAAAATGGAATAAGGATAGAAAATAGAAAAATACTAGGGCTTTTTGAGATAGTGAAGTAGGAGATTATATGCAACTGAATAATCAAAAGCTACTACTCAGAAAGAAAGGTTATATTTACTGTTTCCTGTTTCCAGTGACACACTGGCATCGAAAATGTTTGTATAATGCTCAGACCCACCGAATAACCAGCTACAGCTGGGTGAACTATTGACTGAACTAAGTAAAAGTTAAACTACCCTTTTTAAAAAAATACCAAGAAGCCTGGCTGTCTTAGATGAAGATATCTTGCTATTTTTGATACGACTGTCGATAAATAATCCATCACAGAAGGCTGGGGTGAAGAAAGAAATTTAGGTTCTGGTAACTGTGATTTTTTGCAAGCGCTTTTTCAGAGTCAAAGCCAGTGTGATAAAGTGCTGTTCCTTCCTGAGAAAGAAATGTTTGCTTACTATTTCATCATCCCCTGGAGGCACAGAGAAAGAAAATAAGCACATCAGTTGTCATTATGACAGGATAAAAGGGGAGCCATCATATTTCAATAACACAATACGATGAGGAGCCCCATCGAGTGATGAATTATGGACTCTTCTCTCACACACTCAACTGTAAGTTAATATTATCTCTCCAGAATAATTAGAGTGAAGTTCAATTACTGACCCTGAATTACCATGTGGGCCACACCATGGGTTTTGACACAGGGGTTTACACATTTATCTTTTCACCTAATGCACCGGATCTGCATCACAGTGGTGATTAATCTTGCAGGGCCCCTTCGAGCTCACACAAGTTTTTGCATGGATTTGCCGGGTCCTCAAAGTCCCCCGAGCACAATATAAATGGGTCTGCTCTGAAGTGGTGTCCCCCACCCCCTCGGCAATTCATGCCCATTTTTATGTTTTATGAACATGACCGCGTTTTGAAGATAGTTGGTTTCCTCCTCTCCCACCTTCCAAGTGGCTATTGAAAAAAGAGGTGCCATTGCTTAGAGAGGTAACTAGATCCCTCCCTTTTCCCACCCCATGTCATCAGGGAATTCCTCCGGTGATGTAAGATATTCTATCAAGACATCATCCGAACAAGACAATTGCCTTTCTATACGCATGCAAAGAGAGAATTATTTGCTGCCTTTCCAGAATGCTCCCGAGAGATCTATTTGTTTATCCCACTGCTAGGCCATTCCTTATACCCAGGAAAGCAATCAAGCACAGTGTCAGATGCTACTTCCTACTGAAGCCAGTGGTCTTAAATATGTGCTACACCAGGGATCAGCAAACTTTTTCAGAAGGGGGCCGGTCCACTGTCCCTCAGACCTTGTGAGGGGCCGATTTATTTTTGGGGGGGGGGGTAGAACGAATTCCTATGCCCCACAAATAACCCAGAGGTGCATTTTAAATAAAAGCACACATTCTACTCATGTGAAAAACCAGGCAGGCCCCACAAATAACCCAGAGATGCATTTTAAATAAAAGCACACATTCTACTCATGTAAAAACACGCTGATTCCCGGACCATCCGCGGGCTGGATTTAGAAGGTGATTGGGCTGAATCCGGCCCCTGGGCCTTAGTTTGCCTACCCATGTGCTACACTGCACCTGCTCGTACTAATCATACATGCAGGAGGAACTGGCCATGGAGTTGAAAACAGTGCATTTCCTCCAAGCTGAAAAACTAGGTGTCAGGGCTGCAAGCGTAGAACTCAAAAGAGACTCTGCCACGGTATGAATCTGTTCTGGGCATGGGGAAATGAATCCAGATCTCCGCTCCCACCTCTTCATTTTATTCCTCTATTTATTATTTGAAACCTACCGGTACTTTTCAGAGGTACGTCATTGCCAAAAAGTGATCCTCACAAAGAGTTGGGTCTATTAGAAAATGTGCAATGGACAGAACAGATGCGCAGATTAATATGAGATGTTTCTCTGGAGACACAAGCCATTTGTTGTATCAGATAAAGGCAGTAATGAAGGAAGAGGCCTTTGGGGCATTCCTAAATTCCAGAATCTAAGGGGCAAGCATGAGTCCAGTGAAAAGGAGTTCCATAGTTTTAGGATCTGATATCAGATTTGGTTGCACTATAGACAATTCTTCAAAATAAGAACGGCTTTGTTGTGGGTTAAAAAAAAAAATAGCGGCATATAAATATTTTTATAAATAAATAAATATTTTCAAGTTCATAGCAATTGTATTTTTCAGATTTATGGTCTTGCTTACGGGGTACTTAAAAGCTTAGAAGGCAAGAAATCAAACCTAACCTACAAGATTTGCTTGTACAGTGGTACCTTGGGTTACATACGCTTCAGGTTACATACGCTTCAGGTTACAGACTCCGCTAACCCGGAAATAGTGCTTCAGGTTGAGAACTTTGCTTCAGGATGCGAACAGAAATCGTGCTCCGGTGGTGCGGCGGCAGCAGGAGGCCCCATTAGCTAAAGTTGTGCTTCAGGTTAAGAACAGTTTCAGGTTAAGTACAGACCTCCGGAACGAATTAAGTACTTAACTGAGGTACCACTGTATTGCTTTGGAAAAGAAAAGTGAATAGGGGCTTGGATTCCATTTAATAATTTTCTAATATTTAGGAGTGGGCCAGATATCAGACAGAGAGCAACTCTTTGCCATATATATATCTCTTTAAAACGGTAAAAAGAAATTGATTTAAAATAACAGCCTGAAGCCAAAGATTTGGATGATTAATCAAATTAAGTGTGAAGCTCTCACATCGACAGCTGTTGGCCACATACACCGTTTCTCATTCTCACAAGCTCCTTCTTCCGGCATTTTGTTCCTTCCTCTGATGCAGTGCATGTTCCAGTTTTCCTCTCTTGGCTCTGCCAGTCTAAACCCTACTGCTTTCTCAGAACTCTGCCTATGCTGCAGTCCAACATGGACACCGTTGTGTTAGTTTTCCAGGTTACAATGAGAGTGCTTCCAGTTTCTAACATCCCTTTAGCACTGGATTACCTGTTGCATTATGGAACTGTAATATAAGGAGAGCCTGACAGATCAGGTCAATGGCTGATCTAGTCCAGCATCCTGTTCTCACATTGGCCAACCAGATGACTGTGGGAAACCAGCAAGTAGTGTTTGAGGTCAAGAGTCCTCTACCCTCCTCTGGTTCCATAGTTTAATTATGGACTGTGTGAAGAAGTTGTTGTTGTTTAGTCATTTAGTCGTGTCCGACTCTTCATGACCCCATGGATCAGAGCACGCCAGGCACTCCTGTCTTCCACCGCCTCCCACAGTTTGGTCAAACTCATGCTGGTAGCTTCGAGAACACTGTCCAACCATCTCATCCTCTGCCGTCCCCTTCTCCTTGTGCCCTCCATCTTTCCCAACATCAGGGTCTTTTCCAGGGAGTCTTCTCTTCTCCTGAGGTGGCCAAAGTATTGGAGTCTCAGCTTCACGATCTGTCCTTCCAGTGAGCACTCAGGGCTGATCTCCTAAAGAATGGATAGGTTTGATCTTCTTGCAGTCCATGGGACTCTCAAGAGTCTCCTCCAGCACCATAATTCAAAAGCATCAATTCTTCGGCGATCAGCCTTCTTTATGGTCCAGCTCTCACTTCCATACATCACTACTGGGAAAACCATAGCTTTAACTATACGGACCTTTGTTGGCAAGGTGATGTCTCTGCTTTTTAAGATGCTGTCTAGGTTTGTCATTGCTTTTCTCCCAAGAAGCAGGTGTCTTTTAATTTTGTGGCTGCTGTCACCATCTGCAGTGATCATGGAGCCCAAGAAAGTAAAATCTCTCACTGCCTCCATTTCTTCCCCTTCTATTTGCCAGGAGGTGATGGGACCAGTAGCCATGACCAGTGTGAAGAAGTAGAGGTTACTAACTGGGGGGGGGGGGGACCATGTGGCTCTGGCATATGTAGACACAAACCTAAGTGCCCACATGTTTCACTGTGTGTGTGTCCAGGTAGGAAGTGCAATAATGTTTACTGAAAATCCATAAATCATAGGGTCCTGAATGGGGTAACTGTGCCCCTGGAGGACCAGGTGCACAGCCTGGGAGTCATTTTGGGCTCACAGCTGTCCATGGAGGTGCAGGTCAATTCTGTGTCCAGGGCAGCTGTCTACCAGCTCCATGAGATACACAGGCTGAGACCCTAGCCGCCTGAAGACTGTCTCACCAGAGTGCTGCATGCTCTAGTTATCTCCTGCTTGGACTACTGCAATGTGCTCTACGTGGGGCTACCTTTGAAGGTGACCCGGAAACTGCAACTAATCCGGAATGTGGCAGCTAGACTGGTGATTGGGAGTGGCTGCCAAGACCACATAACACCAGTCCTGAAAGACCTACATTGGCTCCCAGTACGTTTCTGAGCACAATTCAAACTGTTGGTGCTGAACTTTAAAGCCCTAAACGGCCTCAGCCCAGTATACCTGAAGGAGCGTCTCCACCCCCATCGTTCTGCCCGGAGACTGAAGACCAGCGCTGGGGGCCTTCTGGTGGTTCCCTCACTGTGAGAAATGAGGTTACAGGCAACCAGGCAGATGGCCTTCTTGGCTGTGGCACCCACCCTGTGGAATGCCCTCCCATCAGATGTCAAGGAAATACAGTGGTACCTTGGGTTAAGTACTTAATTCATTCCAGATGTCCGTTCTTAACCTGAAACTGTTCTTAACCTGAAGCACCACTTTAGCTAAAGGGGCCTCCAGCTGCCGCCGTGCCACCGGAGCACGATTTCTGTTCTCATCCTGAAGCAAAGTTCTTAACCCGAAGGAACTATTTCTGGGTTAGCGGAGTCTGTAACCTGAAGTGTATGTAACCCGAGGTACCACTGTAAACAACTATCTGACTTTTAGAAGACATCTGAAGGCAGCCCTGTTTAGGGAAGTTTTTAATGTTTGATGTTTTAGTCTGTTTTAATATTCTGTTGGGAGCTGCCCAGAGTGGCTGGGGAAACCCAGCCAGATGGTTGGAGTACATTATTATTATTATTATTATTATTATTATTATTATTATTATTATTGGAACCTTATTTTGGGGAGGCCTGGGGGCAGATCTGGAAATGTAAGAAACTGTAATGGGCATCACAAAATATCAATTTCACAAAGGGAAAGCTGGCAATGCTTAAAACTCACCCAACAAACTGTGGCAAAAACCTACACACACCAAAAGCAAACAATATACAGTGGTACCTCGAGTTACAAATGCCTCAGGTTACAAATGCTTCAGGTTACAAACTCCACTAACCTGGAAGAGTTACCTCGAGTTGAGAAATTTGCCCCCGGATGAGAATGGAAATCGTGTGCCGGCAGTGCAGCGGCAGCAAGAGGCCCCATTAGCGAAAGCACGTCTCTAGTTAAGAACAGTTTCAGGTTAAGAACAAATTAAGTTCATAACTAGAGGTACCACTGTATAGACAAAAAGGAGGACACCCCCCCCCCGCAAAAGAAAATCTCCCAAATAACAACAACAAAGCCAAAAACACTCTTTAAACATAGGAGGGGCAGGGGACATTGGCAGATCCTAAGAAGGGTATCTGGGGGCATGTTGGTGCCCATGGGCAGTGCATTGGGGACCCCAGATATAAAAGGTAAAAGAGAGAAAAATAACTTGTGCTGTTAACAAAGACAAATGCACCAGTGAGAGTAAACCAAGGAATTTTTTTACTTCTTTTTCAAAAAAAGAAATCTTTCCCCCCTGGAACTTTTATTTCATATTGCTTTCTGACCTCTCCTAGAGCACGAATAAAAGCACAGTATATTCCGTAAAATAGCTTTACAATGTAAGCACTGGAATGTATGCCTTTCCTGCCTGTGTATATGTGTGTGTGTGTGTGTGTGTGTATACATTTTACTAGTTCATGCCATCCTGTATAAACGTATTTTAATGTAACTTATGGAACGCAAACGACTACAAATTACCACGATACGCCACATGCTCGCTAATGCAGAATGACCCATTTGGTAAACATTTATTACTTTTCCATTTTAAGCTCTGCTTTATAAACTGCTAAAACTTTGTAACAGCCCAACCTTGCTCCAATTATTAAATCTTGAAAGGTTTGATTGTCAGAAGAAGTTATAAATGAGATTTGGGGTTTCCCTCCAACCCTCTATATTTATTATAAGGGTAACACAGTGCAATTTGCTCCCTGAAAAAATCTGGCACGTTGAAAGTATTCATTTTTGTTGCCGTGCATATAATCTCTGTTACTGGAGCATTAAAAGTTGCTTTGCCAAGATCAAGCTAAGGTAACATTTACCCCAGCATTCCAGTAGTGTTTTTCATCTTTTTTTCCATTTTCCGAATTCAGAAGGGCTTCAACACAGCTGGTGTCATGGGGCAAAATGGTGGGCGCCTGTTGAGGGTCCACACAGCAGCAGGGGTGCACTGAGAAGACCCTCCCAGGACCTGTTGAAGTGAGGAGGTAGATGGGGGGAAGCCCACGGAGGCTAGAAATCTAATGGAGCTGTTGCTTCAGCAGGAAATCAACTCAGACGTAGGAGCCAGAAGCTTTATCTGCTATGGTTCAGAAAAAGACAGCAAAAATCGGGGTTGGAGCAGTCCCCTTCGAAGGAAAGGTTGCAGCACTCAGGGCTTTTCAGTTTAGCAGAACCGTCAGAAGTGGCACGATGTAGAAGTTTATACAATTATGTAGGGCGTCAAGAAAGTGGGAAAGAAAGAAAGTATTGCTTCACACAGCGAATAGCTAAAGTGTGGAACTCACTCCCACAGGAAATAGCAATGGCCACCAACTTGAATGGCTTTAGAAGAGGATTGGACAAAGCCACTTCCGAACTAAAGAGGAGGTGGGATTGCGGGCTTAACACCCCTCCCCACACTCGCGGGGACTGGTTTCAGCCCCCGCGATGCCAGGGAATCCTCGGACGCGTCATCCCCTGGCCAGCCAATCGGCTGGCCCGGGGGGGGTGGCCTCGCCGTACTTAGGTCTGGCACGGCCGAGGGTCTCCCTCTTTCCCCCCGCTGCAACCAGCTGACCAGGTTTTCCCAACCCTCCCACCCGTTAGGCTAGGCTCTCTGATGTTGCTATGAACTTCGGTTGGTCGCCATCAAGGGGCCTGATAGGAATTTTTCCATTTGGCAGATTGGCACCAGCCACTTGGTTTTCGCCTACCTCGTAGCAATCCGTCACAACTCCCCAGTAGTGGCGGTTAGGCATTGGTAGGGGTATTGTTCTATTGTTATGCAGATGAAGGTGGGGAAGGAAGCGCCATCACCTTCCCCCAAATCAAAGGGTAGTCCGGTAAAAGATTCCGGGGGGCGTGGCCTTCTCCTAAGCCTATGGAGGTGTGGGCCCACGGCACACCCCCGAGCTCCTAGTTGACGTGCCTCAGCAGGACTCCCTCCACTGGTGATTAACCCTCACCAGTCTTCAAGCAAGCAGGCTGAAGCCGGTTAGTTGTTAGGACCAATGCCTAAGCCAATACCGCTCAATTCCTGTAATCAATAAAGTTGTGGCCTAATTTGACCCATTAACTTGAATTCTCGTGTCTCATGTCTTTATTTCTGAGGGGGGAGGCAGGAACTCGCCATGCAAATTCTTTTTATATATATATATACATTTTTATTGGTTTTTTTACATATCATTTCCAACAATCGTTTAACAGAACTTCTTATCTTATACAATATTTTAGACTTCCGTCAACAACCTCTGATGATTTTCCATTCTTTATCACTTATTCTGTGTTTCTTAATTTCTCTATTACTCTTAATTATCATTAACTAATCATTCTCTTCATAGTCTTTCTTAAAATATTTCATATAATCCTCTTTACAGAACTTCCTGCAGTCCTACAAGCGTAATCTGTTCATTACAATTGCATTTCAAATAGTTCATATATTTACTCCAGTCTTCTAAGAATCTCTGGTCCTGCAGGTTTCGAATCCTTCCTGTTAATTTATGTAATTCTGCATAGTCCATTAATTTCATCCGCCATTCTTCTTTCGTCGGTAATTCTTCTTGCTTCCATTTTTGTGCCAATAATATTCTTGCTGCAGTCTATGCATATAAAAACAACTTACAATCCTGTCTATTAATATCATCTCCTACAATGCCAAGTAAAAATGCTTCTGGTTTCTTAATAAATGTATATTTCAGCATCTTTTTCATCTCATTATATATCATTTCCCAGAAGTTTTTCACTTTTTTACATTCCCACCACATGTGATAGAAAGTTCCTTCCTTTTCTTTACATTTCCAACGTTTATTACTTACTTTATACATTTTAGCTAATTTCACAGGGGTGATATACCACCCATACATCATTTTCATCACATTTTCTTTCAAAGCATTGCATGCTGTAAATTTTAATCCTCTTTTCCACAGTTTTTCCCAGTCTTTTAACTATGTTATACCCAAAATCTTTGGCCCAATGTATCATAACCGACTTTACCTCTTCGTCTTTCAAATGCCATTCGAGCAGCAATTTATACATTGAGGATTGGACAAATTCATGGAAGATAAGGCTATCTATGCCTATACCTGATCAGCAAGCTGTTATGTTGCTATGGTTCTGGTCCCTCTTTCTTCAATGTAGTCTCACCTGCATTTATATATGCCACAATGGCAGCAAGGATGCTTCTGGCTCAGAAATGGAAGCAGCAGGAACTTCCAACATTGGAAGAATGGCAGATCAAGATGGTGGAATATGTAGAGTTGGCAAAGTTGACAGGGAAGATCCGGAATCAATGCGACAAACTGTTTCAAAAGGACTGGAGCAAATTTATATTTTATATGAAAGAACATTGTAAACACCTGAAAATGTTTGTAGGCTTGAGTTGAAATGTTTTGTAATATAAGGAACTGATTTACATATAATGAGGTGAAATATAAAAAGAAGATAGATGGTAAAAAAGTGGCTATAGAAATGCTAAGAATTTAGTAAAGATGTTTGGAAGTCAGAAAGAGGGAGGGAAGGAGGTCGATGCTCAGTTTGAGCAATGTTTTAGGTTATAGAATTATGTAACAGAATGTGATTATGATAAATATGGAAAACTCAATAAAAATTATTATTTTTTAAAAAATGTAGTCTCACCTACAGCTAATCATGAGCACCACAAACAATGATGCTCTTGCCTGGCTTGGTGTTTCTTCTACTGCTATAGACCTGAGAATCCAGGAGGTGTCCAGGAACTGAGGCAGCTTTCAGGCCTGGGGCACAGATGTCTAGATCCTTGGGTTCGATGGCATTGATAAGGAGAGAAAGAAGGGCTTTGCCACCCTTTGCTCAGTGCTCCCCGCACTGGCTGGATTTTGACAGGTGTTCTGGACAACCCACCTGTTACATCATCATGTGCTCAACAAATGGGTGGCCTCGCATGCGCCTCCCCCAACCAAATTTGGTCCACAAAGCAGACCCTAATAAAAATCTGACCCATGAAACCGAAACCGTTTCCCACTCAACTCATTCCCAGAGCATGGAGCCTGATGCAGCCACAACACCACCACTCACATACAAGAGAAAAGTTTCTGCATGTTTGGATAAGTACAAAATTTCAAGTTTCCTGAAGTACAAAAATAACTTTGAGGAGAAAGCTGAAGAGCCAGTAGGCTTCCCCCAAATGCCAAATGAAGACTGGGGGCAGGAAGTAAGGGAAATGGAATGGAGTATCCTGGAAAATGGCACATGCCTGGCTGGCTGATACCTTGATCAGGAGTGCTTCCCACAACAACATTTTGTTGCAGTATCAATTTATAATTTCTCATCTACTGGATTTTTAAAGTCTAAGCTTTCTCATAGTTCTTCTCACAAATACTGCATTGGCCACAATGAAAGGAAAGTTCCCAACCCAGATTTCTTCTGCTGGAGGTTGCAGAAGATACAACTTTATTGACCAGGAAAAGGCCCAAAACCAGATTCCTTGAAATTTATTCTTGGCTTAGGCAGTTCCATATCGCCTATCACTCCCATACAATTTTTTATTCTTCCTGGTATCTCTAGATGACACTGAGGTCTGAGTGCATATGTTTCCAGGTAAGCCCAGCCTCAAACTGAAAGATACTTCCACAAAGCTACCCAAAAATAATGGGTGTCTAAGATATTCCTTTCCCCCTTTGTTTCTCTGCTTTGTTACCAATGAACAATTTTGAACTTCTGTGTACTGGTGAAACATTAGGGGAGCGAAACATCATTTTTCTTTGAATCAAACATATTATTTATCATCAATTATGGGGTAAGAGTCAACTGTGAAATTAAGGGAGACCATCAATACATCCTTTGATTATATTTTACCAACTGACGCATATCGTCACATTTCAGAAAATTGAAATCAGCACCACGAAACATATGTCTAAAACTTGTAAACTTTCAATAATTATGGTCTGACATCTCTGTTTTTATGCAAAGCTAACAAGATATTGTCATATTAAAAACGGCAAATTCAATCCGTGGCTTATGAAATGCATGTTTTTTTTTAAAAAAATAAAGTAAAATAAAATAAAAGACATGCTTTAATTATTTCAAGAGTGTCCCAACCAGCTTACCATACTACTGGATATTGCATTTGTTTAAAACTCAATCATGCAAAATGAAGACTCGATTTGAAAAATTTTAATAAAGATAACCAGACTATCATTATATCATTTGAATGCTAATCGGCGCTTTCATTCAGCGGTGGGAGCTCTGATAGTGTCAACTTTGCTGGAGGCTCTTTATTTTGCAATAAAAACATTTACATTCTAATGATTTTATTAAACCATAGTAGCTGTCAGCATCCCCAGATGACTTCCCTGGCAAACTGTATCAGTTATCAACTCATATTGCCTTTATCAAAACCACCCAGTGGTGAGGCTGGGTCTGCCACAATGAGATGTCTATTTCTCAGAGAGCTGGTATTTAATCATTCCTTCTACACTATTGTTCTGCTTACGGCGCATAAAGAAGTGCTTCTAATAACCCCAGAGTGCTACTGACAGTGAAGCAAAGTATCAAGACTATTTGTCTTGCTTACGTTCTTTAGAATCTCTCTCTTTCTGTGTGTGTTTTGTGTGTGCGCGCGCATGTGTGTAAACTTTGATGTTCTTGCAGACTGATTTGCTACAACCTTTCATCATTTAAATGCTCTGAATTTCTTCTTGATGAGTGGTAAGACTCACCCGAGATAGCAATATTCTTCAGGCTCGATAAAGATATCACAAACACTGGAAAACCAGTGGACTCTGAAAAACAGCTGACCTTAGCAGGAAGCCATGGGGGGCGGGTGGAGCGATTGCCGTAACAAAGAAAATAATCATTGCGTAGGGGGAACAGGACAAGTGGGTGGGAGCTTTGGGCATAATAACAACCTTGTAAACCAGGAGCAAACAGATCTCGATAGCTTTTGGCAAACGGCACCCTGTTTGTTGTCTGGATTGAACGTAGGGAGCAGTGAATGTCTGCCATTCTCATTTCCTTTATTTCGAAATAAATCCATTTGGAGGTCTCCTCTAAGATGTCCCAAGGGCTTTCCCCCCTTCTCCTATCTTGGGTTTGGTGGTGGTCGGGAGAACCCCAGAACAGTGTACAGCGGAGGAGAGGATGGATATTTCTATCTGGCAAGCTGCAATGCTTGCACAGACAGAACAATAGGAAGGGCATGAAGTTGGCTATCACCCTCTGTTTCCAACAGTGGCCAGTCAGATCCCCTTGGAAGTTACAGAGCAGCATATGAGAATCCCCTAGGATTTGTTCCCTGCACTTAGTTTAAGGCTGCTTGTACACACTGAGGTTCTCCCCCTTCACCTCAGAGGTTCACAGAAGCCTTTTCCTTCATGAATTTGTTTTAACCCTTTCTAAAAGCCAATTAAGGGACGCTGGTGGCACTGTGGGTTAAACCACAGAACCTAGGACTTGCCGATCAGAAGGTCGGTTGTCCGAATCCCCGCGATGTTGCTTGGTCCCTGCTCCTGCCAACCTAGCAGTTTGAAAGCACGTCAAAGTGCAAGTAGATAAATAGGTACCACTCCAGCAGGAAGGTAAATGGCGTTTCCGTGTGCTGCTCTGGTTCGCCAGAAGCGACTTAGTCATGCTGGCCACATGACCCGGAGGCTGTATGCCAGCTTCCTTGGCCAATAAAGAGAGATGAGTGCCGCAACCCCAGAGTCGGCCATGACTGGAACTAATGGTCAGTGGTCCCTTTACCTTTACCTTTAAAAGCCAATTGAGGATGAAAGAACACAGAGCATGGGTATGTTGCATTTTTTAAAAAAAATTCAGTTCAAAGCAATAAATAAAGTGACTTTGGTTTTTGGTTTTATCTCTTTCACGCTAACTTATGGTACCTTCTCCCAGTGTACCCCTAGGCCATTTCATAAAATTTCTGTTTTCATGCCTGACCGTAATGATAATGCCCTTGGCCAGCAAATAGTTAGATCAGCATCTTAGATCAGCTTATGAGACGCCATTCAGAGGGCTACAGCCTCTTCAGCTACAAAAATCTGACTTTCTCAGCACATGGGAACGTAGGAAGTAGTTTTATCCTAAGTCAGCCCATTGGTTCATCTAGCTCAGTTAATCTAGACTTTCTGAGGTTTTAGGCCTAGGTCTTTCCTAGCCCTGCCAGAGGATGCCAAGGGTCAAAACTTGGACTTGATGTTTGTGTTGTAATGTGTGGAAATTGCAAGGAGGCAGATTTCATCTAAATATCAGGAAAGCTTCCTAATGGAAGCTGTTCAGAACGCTCTGCTGAAGGCTTTTCTTTACTGGAGATATTTGAGCAGAGCCTGGAAAGCCGTCTTTCGGAAATACTCTAGTTCAGGGGTCAGCAACCTTTTTCAGCCGTGGGCTGGTCCACCATCCCTCAGACCATGTGGTGGGCCAGACTATATTTTTTTTGGGGGGGGGGGGGAATGAACGAATTCCTATGCCCCACAAATAACCCAGAGAGGCATTTTAAATAAAAGGACACATTCTACTCATGTAAAAACTCGCTGATTCCTGGACCATCTGCGGGCCAGATTGAGAAGGCGATTGGCGATTGGGCCTTAGTTTGCCTACCCCTGCTGTAGTTGCATCCTGCTCCGTAGCTCATCTACTGAGTTGGGTTGGATTAAATGACCTCTATAGAATATTTGAATTTAAGAAAACACTGCTAATTTGAATGTGTTCAATTTGAATATATACGTGAAGTAAATTTTGTAGGTTATAGGCATCCATCTGTCTCTCGAGACAGTGGAATGCACCTCTGGGAGTGAAGTCAAATTGCTGTGTTAGCATACACCCCATAAAGTAAATATTATTAATGTTAAATAATGGTTGCCTTGAAGGACCACTTCAAAAATGGAGTGAGGAGGGTGGCCGGTTCCAAGCCCTATACTTTGATGTGATCTATTGGCAAGTTCCATTGCTGCCTTATCTCTCTTTAGAGAACTTGGAACCTCTCATAGGGAAAGAGTCGATGCAAGAACCCCCAGTTGCTGACACCTGTAGTATGCCTTCATGACAGCTTCAGTGAGGATGATACTGATCTAGTTCCAACCCTTTTGTTTGGGATGAGAAAATCACTCCATCAGGATTCATCAGGATTTTCTTGTGTTATTTGACCTCCATTCAAATATGTGGGGGCTTTGCAAAGAAATCTGTTCAGTCCAATGCAGTTTCCCAGAAGAGCATTGTGTCGGATTGTGCCCATATTTACTTTCCATTCATCTTATGCCTTGACTGTGATACAAGCTTCTTCCAAATCAAGAAATAAACAAACAGCTGTCTAGGATAGAGTCAGAAAATCAATTTGTCTGCCATTGAATTTACTTCGGATTTTCCCAGTACTTCTTAGCGCAGAATTCTCTGTACAGCCATTTGAACCTGTCCTGCTCACTTTATGTTGAAGCATTATTGACCTGACCCCTTTGATATATCAGTGTTGGCAAGCATGCAGTCTGACAAGGCAGGTCCAGAAGCAGACAATGTGTGTCAGGCAGAAAAGCCGCTATTCCAGCATCACCCCGCCTTCCAAAACGTACAAGGGAAGATTGCTGCATCATGGGAAATGTGTGTGTGTGTGTGTTCGCATGTGCATGCGCGCTCACACACACACACATACCTGGTACATGCTGGGGGGTTTTTAATTGTTCTTTTGCCACGTTTTAAATACTTTGGTCATGCAATCAATTTTACTGATGAATCATCTTTATAATAAAGTTAAGTGGAATTATAAACAGTCAATATTCAGTCAACACATATATTCACACCATGTACCAACAGATTCACTCCGAAAGGTAGTATCAAATATGAATTCTTTTGTGATTGGCGGCACCACATCCAGTTCTGAAAAGCCTCAGAGGTTATAACTGTTTCTTGTGAGCAGGCAGCTGTGAGTTTGTCCCAACTCATCTTGGGTTCATTCAGAAATGAGCTGAGTTATTTCCCAAAAACTAGGAAGCCACTTAGTTCCTCTTCCGAGCCAATCTGCAATTCCCCAAACACCCTTTGCCTCCCCTTAAATCCTTATCATACTGGGAGGTGGAAGCAGCTGTGGCACAACATGCCCACGCGGCAGGGCACCCTCGCTCCTCCTCCATCTCCATGCACTGCTCTTGCTTCTGCTGTCTGAAACTAAGGCTTTAAGGGGAAAGGGGAAGGTGTTTAGGAAGGTGTTGTTGGAGTGAGGAGCTAATGGCAGGAGTGCTTGGGGGATCAGGAACAGCTGGTGAGGAGGGTGGGAGGGAAGCTGAGGATATCTTCTTTGGCTCAGATTTTAATCCAAGCCAGAGAAGAAGTTTGGGGCTTATAAAGTTCACCTCTCCTTTGGGTTCACTGTCAGTTGTGTGCTGCTTTCCACCAAGGCGTTCAAAGTGGCCAGCATAAGTGTGCAGGTCCCGGGGGGGTTACCGTGCGGCGTGATCTGAGTCCGGTCCTGGGTCGAGGGTCTGGAGGCTGTCCGTCAGGGGCGAAGCGGGGTCCAAGGCAAGGAGCCGGGCGTGGTCAGGAACTCCAGAAGAGCAGGTCAGGGTGCCTGCAGGAACAGGTTTCCAACGATGTTGCTCCTGCAACCTGGGACTGGGCTGACTGGCCTTTATCTCCTCTGAGGCCTGGGGCAGCCCTGGTCCACAGGTGACTTGCCTCTCCTGGCCTTAAGGCGAGCACTCCTCCTGAGAGAACTTAGTTCCCTCCACCTCTCTGCCCTGAGCCTCTGCAGCTCAGGAGAGGCTGGAGGGTTACTGGACCCAGAGGCAACCTCACCTTCCCCTGACAGGGCTGGGAGAGGAGCACCTGCAGGCAATGGGTCCTCAATCACCTCCGCAGCCAGAGCAGATTCAGCTGGTGCCTGCTCCTGAGGATCCAGCACAGGTGAGGGCCCTTCAGGTTCAAGCTCCTGCCCCAGCTCAGCCGGCCCTGGAGGCGGGGACTCCTGTGCAGGCTAGGATTCCTCAGGTTCAGCCTCTCAATCAGATTCCCAGGCCATCACAATAAGTTTTTATTATATATTTCTATGTTAAGAAGGTGAGCTAGGCTGCCCAGGGCATCTTATAAGTTTTATAGCTGGCTGGCGGGAATGGCTGGAATCTCCTGGATAAATGTTGCTAGTCACACATATTCCTTCATGCTTCACCCTTCCAATGCAGTTTGTTGGCATCCCTACTCAGCCCTGATTTGTAGAACCTGGATTTTCAGCATTCAAAACTCACATCCTAGCTGCTATATCTCACTGTTTCTCATCTCCTTAGAAGCTTATTAATCTTTAGCAGAAGGGACAGCTTGGATAAAGCAGCTCATACCATCGACGGAGAAGCTTCTAGGAACCAACAGGGATAGGTCCTTAAGCTAATTGCTTCAGGCTTTCATGACATTCAGCTCAGTACATTTACAGAGCTGAGGCAGACTTGCTTGGCTCAAGGTTACTTTTAAACATTCTCCTATTTATCATATTGGAAGTGAGGTTTGGTTTGTTTCCTTAAGCTGTGCATAAATCTAATAAAGCCAATAAGCCACATACGACAATACATCTTCTACCACACTTCAATACTTTCATGCTACTTCATTTAACTTAATATTCTGTTTCAGAAGAATATATAGACACAATAGATCATGCACCAGTTTAAATCATTTCCACTGTGAAAGCCTGCAGTTATTTATACGCTCAGCAGTTCCCCAAGTGAAAGGACCTCTTGAGATCATCAGGTGATTCTGATATATAAAACAAATTGAATATCCTTCAATTATCCGTGCAACAAATTTCTTATTAACGGCCCAATTTGCATTGGAAAACAGGTTGTTTATAGAAGGGTAGCAAGAATCACGATAAGCAACATTACCATAATGTATTATGCTGATTCATAAATGAGGCACGGGTGTGAAGGGAAGAGCATGAGACTACAGGAACTGTTGTGCTGGGTGATCAGACCACATCAGTTGAATGTAGTTATTGCACACAAATATGTTCATATTAATTCAGTCCTTTATTAGATCATCTCCTGTGCTCCACTTATTCCCAAAAATTACCTTCCATAAACGAATTAGCGACTGCAGTCATACTACAATCCTAAAAAGATTTCCTTAGGATTTTATCCCGCAGGGAATTCAGTAAGGCTCACCTTCTCAAGTAAGTGTGTAAAGGATCCCAGCTTTGTTAAAAGGCGTTCTAGTCACCTGTGTATCTAGAGACGCACCGTTTTAGAGAGGGTAATGTTATCAGAAGGTATAAAAGTGGCATTTATGTGTGTTCAAATTTCCATTAAAATGATTTACAGGAAATTTGATGTCCATTATCTATCATTCTTGCATCACTCTTTCACATTTGCAGTATTTAAAGCGAATAACCTCGGGAGATTTTGGGCCACATCTTCCTTTGGAAAGTCAGAATTCTATCCGCTCTACTTTCCATTTTTTGATATATAGGGCTCTCTGTTTGTAAGCCTGTAGAGGCATGATCTATTGGCCTTAAAGCTGCCAGTGGCTCAGTCTTTCATTTAGGGGAAAGGAGATCACATACATAATAAATAAGGGTGACTGGCACATGACACCTGAGTTTTGGAATCTCAGGATAATTCTCACAAAAGTTTGTGGATAAAGGATGGGTGAGCCTTACTTGTCCTGGCATTACTATTCAGGAGATTGTATGAAGGAAGATGAAATAACATCCAAAGGAGTCAGTAATTTAGGTTTGCTGTGATCACCGGTATACAGTGGTACCTCAGGTTAAGTACTTAATTCGTTCCGGAGGTCTGTACTTAACCTGAAACTGTTCTTAACCTGAAGCACCACTTTAGCTAATGGGGCCTCCTGCTGCTGCCGCGCCGCCAGAGCACGATTTCTGTTCTCATCCTGAAGCAAAGTTCTTAACCTGAGGTAATATTTCTGGGTTAGCGGAGCCTGTAACCTGAAGCATATGTAACCTGAAGCGTATGTAACCCGAGGTACCACTGTATTGCAACTTACAAAACTGAGCCAACTTTTGCAAACCTGCTGGGAGAAGAACAGAATTTTGTAGCATAGTGGCTTAAGCTACAAATCAGGACCTCAGTCTCACTCAGGTAGACTTAAACAAGCCACTTACTAGTAGTGTGCCATATAAGGGTCATCAACGTGAAGATAATACTTGTCTATAAGGTGGTTGTAAGAATCAAAATAAGTATACGCAGAACAATTTGGACAGAGAGACCTGTATAAATTCTAAGCCAGGGGTCAGCAAACTTTTTCAGCAGGGGGCCGGTCCACTGCCCCTCAGAGCTTGTGGGGGGCCGGACTATATTTTGAAAAAAAATATGAACGAATTCCTATGCCCCACAAATAACCCAGAGATGCATTTTAAATAAAAGCGCACATTCTACTCATGTAAAAACACCAGGCAGGCCCCACAAATAACCCAGAGATGCATTTTAAACAAAAGGACACATTCTACTCATGTAAAAACACGCTAATTCCTGGACTGTCTGCGGGCCGGATTTAGAAGGTGATTGGGACGGATCCGGCCCCCAGGCCTACCCATGTTCTAAGCTTATCTAGTGTGTCACAGACCACACATTATAGAAATAAGCAGTGCTTTTTTTCCTAAAAAATGTTTTGGGGTACTCTCATTTTCCTACTCATATTGAAATACTGCCCCTCAATGAGGCCAAACGTAGATTCACAAAATGTTTAGGGGTATGCGTACCCATGCGTCCCCCCCAGAAAAAAAGCACTGGAAATAAGTAAACTATCTAATTTTGCCTCCTCTTTCACCTGTAGAGTTCAGAGGGCCTCCTCATTGGAAGTAGCCCATATCCTCCAAAATTTCTCTGATGAAAATAGGGACGCCCCATTCCATAATGATAATTTTACTATTTATACTCCACACTTCTCGCTGGGTTGCCCCAGCCACTCTGGGCAGCTACCAACATATATAAAACATTTAAAGAATGTTCCGTATACGATGGCGGTGGAGAGGCTCCTTCAGGTATACTGGACCGAGGCCGTTTAGGGCTTTAAAGGTCTTTGGAATTGTGCGCGGAAATGTACTGGGAGCCAATGTAGACCGGTGTTATGTGGTCTCAGCGGCCGCTCCCAGTCACCAGTCTAACTGCAGCATTCTGGATTAGTTATAGTTTCTGGGTCACCTTCAAAGGTAGCCCCACGTAGAGCGCATTGCAGTAGTCCAAGCGAGAGATAACTAGAGCATGCACCACTCTGGCGAGACAGTCTGCAGGCAGATAGGGTCTCAGCCTGTGTACCAGATGGAGCTGGTAAACAGCTGCCCTGGACACAGAATTGACCTGCGCCTCCTTGGACACACAAGTTACATCCCATAACCAGCAAAAGTTCCATGTTGCTTGGGGCACATCCATGCGAAAAGAAGGCTCCTCACTGTGGAGGAACATGGCCATGGAAACAGTGGAGGCTGGAGTAGCAAAATGACTGGGAGGCGGCAGACTAAATACATGGCTCCATGCTGCATTCAACGTACCCTGTACATATGACTAACACATGAAATGGGCTTCTGACTGACACGAATATTGACTCTCATCTTAAGCAGGAAGGAAATGAAGCCAGGACTTGAAGCAGGTTTGCAAATGCTGGCTAAAAATGATGCTTACCATGATTAGCATTAGGTAAAGGTAAAGGGACCCTTGACCGTTAGGTCCAGTCATGGATGACTCTGGGGTTGCGGTGTTCATCTTGCTTTATTGGCCAAGGGAGCCGGCGTACAGCTTCCGGGTCATGTGGCCAGCATGACTAAGCTGCTTCTGGTGAACCAGAGCAGCACATGGAAACGCTGTTTACCTTCCCGCCAGAGTGGTTGGTACTTATTTATCTACTTGCACTTTGACGTGCTTTCAAATTGCTATGTTGGCAGGAGCAGGGACCGAGCAATGGGAGATCACCCCGTCGCGGGGATTCGAACCGCCAACCTTCTGATCGGCAAGCCCTAGGCTCTGTGGTTTAGACCACAGCACCACTAGAGCAGGTGTAAAAGTAAGCCACAATTGTGCCATGCTTAATGCTGATAAGGGGAGGGAGAGGAGAAAGTGCACTTGAAAAAAAGATGGGAGACGGATAAAGTGCCATCTCTCCAAGATCACATATTCATTAGGCTGTCATTTCAAAAGCTATCATTTCAAGAAATACTGTTATTGCTTTTTTGTTTTGCTTTTTTTTAGAAATCCCCTATTTCTCTGTCTAAGAGAATAAGCAAAGTCAACAATATGCACTGGAAAATGCTTATTGTGTTTGCATCCATATGTTTTCATAAATAAGAGACCATCATAAAAATGCTGAATAGAAGTATGAATCACGCCTCAATCTGGAAATGTAATCTTCTATGGGTGCACTTAGAGTAAGTGCTAACTTAATGTTTTTCTCAATTACATAGCCCCTTAGCTGGGGGTGCAAGTCGATGGCTAAGAAAATAACAAACATCTGTATGTGCCTTTAATATTTGCAGTGGTATACAGGTTGGATCTTTGTTTGAGAATAAGAAATGCATATATTTTAAATTTAAACGAGGCACAGATTTCTTTAATCTACATACACACACCTTTTCTTAAGTAAAGGCTCAAAACAGAGCTATTCACTGTGAATAAATTGGATCGCAATAGTTTGGGGAAGGGTGGAGATCTTTGTATGTAAGAGAACTTCAGCTTTATACTGCGAGGAGGTTTAAAAAAAAACACACCTGTTCAGTTTGATTCGCTCTGCCATATTTTTCCAGAAGTCCATGAACCAGAACAGTGGGTTAAATGGAAGTTGACCTGACACATCCAGGTAGACTGATAAACTCAGCTGAAAGCTTTTCGTCTTGCAGCTGATGCTAGGTGAAGCATATATGACAAATTATAATGGCTGCCGGGTAATAGATTGGCTCTAAGAGCTCGGTATTTGTTCACCCTCTGTCTCTGTCTAGTGCACAATATGCAGCCTGTAACTTTTTCTTAACAAAGTTTGGCATACCCCATCGGTCCTGGGACAGGTCCCCTCTGCTCCTACCTTCCTGGGTCTGTAGAACTGAGTATGAAATATGCTGTTGTAGCACTTGCTATTTTCTTTTCAGGTGATGACTAAGAGTAAGGAGGCACCAGAGTAGTGCAGCTGGATAAGGGAGAAGCCAATGGCATACCCTCCAACATTTCTCCGATGAAAACAGGGATGTCCTATTCCATATCCTCCAGCATTTCTCCTGTGAAAATAGGGACAACCCAAGGAAAAGCAAGATTAAATAAGAAACTGGAACAGCTTCTGTAAAACTGGGACTCTCCCTGGAAAATAGGGACATTTGGAATGGTAAACAGACTGCAAACTGGCAAGAAGACCAGACATTATTCTAAGGCAGCCTTTCTTAACTTATGGGTCCCCAGATGTTGTTGAACTACAACTCCCATCACCCCTAGCTAGCAAGGTCAGAGCTCAGGGTTGATGGGAGTTGTAGTCCAACAACATCTGGGGACCCACAGGTTGAGAACCACTGTAAGGGAAGAGGAAGGTAAAGGAAATGGATTCGAGGTACATGTGGAAAAGGATGTAGAAATAATGCCTCTGGATGAAATACGATGTTGTCAGTTCCTCTTTAGGAACGGTGTTCTGTCCAGAAAACATGTCTGCTAACATAATAAACAAACAATCCTTTATTGCCCTCTTTTTAAAATAAAAGACCACATTGCTCTAGATAGAACTTAAATAATGTTGTCATTGTCAAATGACTAATACTTTGTCTAAATTTTGTTAATATTTTTGGAAGCAGCATACCCTTATTGATCAAGTATTGAATGGTTAAGATTTTCCATGGCCACTAAGGGGGCGACACCTTTCCTTTCTCAGAATCCTTATCTCATCTATCATCGAAGTTCTTGGGAAGTCTGCTGTTTCACATGTCAAGTGTGGCTCCAGAGCTCCTTCAGTGATCTGTGAAGACATCCCATTCTTCTTCTTTGTCTGCTTACCTCTCTCATGCAAGCACACATAAAGGAAACCGAAAAGAAGGCAAGTTGTTTTTTAAGTCAAGCTCACATCTGATTCCTAAACTGCCTCGTATAATACTCGGCATACATTTCATGTTATTTCCCTGATGTCAGAGAATGCAGCGAATCCTCAAAAAATGCACTTCTCAGTTCTCAAGGTTTCATTTCTTCTATGGGCTCAGAAGTCTTCCAAGTTCACTAGTTCCTGCATGTGTCATACCCAGAGGTCCTTTATTAGATCTCCAACCAGGGCCATGAGCACTGCAAGGCCCTTGGCGATTTATCTCATGGCACTCTGTTTCAATAAGTTGGTTGGGTGTGCTTTTCTTTAACACGCCTCCCCCCCCCTATATTTCCCTGGTTCACATATACACATAAATCACTCAGTTTTACTATGCAATGCTACTATGCACCTGAAGACTGGCAACTGAGTATGTAACCTGGATCCATTGTAAAACACGGTGCTTGAGGGCATGTGGTTTGTGTTAGAATTCCTGCTAGATGATCGCAGTCACGGGATTGTTGTCTTTCACATGACGGTATATGTTTTGGCTCCACAGAGTGGGAAGTGACGAAGACAGGATGTTTGTGTTACTGTGTTCTGTGAAGTGGGACTATTGTCCTTTGCTCTTTCTCTCTTTGCTGTCTGATGCTAGAGAGAGACGGAGCCATGTTGCAGTGCTCCATGTGTGTTTATATGTAAATAAAGTAGATTAGCCAAAATGCTGAGTTGCTGAGGTCTGTCACGCATAATGCGCAAACTCTGTGGATCCCTAAGTGTGTCGGTGTCAGTTGGCATCGGTCGCTGTGATGTTTGGGCTGAAGAAAGCTTTTGAAGCTCCCGAACAATCGACCAGGAGGGAGAGAACATGCCAGTCGGGCATGTGTCTCTGCCAGGGTTCTGCTTGAGTGTAGGCTGAACTCCTGACATTTTAAAACAGAGATTCTACCAATGGTGACAATAATATCGAATCCGCACGACAGAGTGAGCTCCTGTTGCTCTGTCCCAGCTCCTGCCAAACTAGCAGTTCAAAAGCACATTAGTGCAAGTAGATAAATAGGTACCACTGCAGTGGGAAGGTAAACTGTGTTTCCGTGTGCTCTGGCCCTTCTCACAGTGTCCCTTTGCGCCAGAAGTGGTTTAGTCATGCTGGCCACATGATCCGGAAAAGCGGACAACCGCCGGCTCCCTTGTCCTGAAGCAAGATGAGCACCGCAACCCCAGAGTCGCCTTTGACTGGACTTAACTGTCCATGGGTCCTTTAAGGTTTAAAAGAAAATAAAAGCTTCAGCTTCTCCCACCTACAGAGTGAGTCCTCAAATCTTTAAAATACCTCCCCCAAGCTTCCTGCCAATTTTAGGCACCCTTCCTTGCTTCCTCAAACCGCTCTTGTATTTTCAAGCCAAAAGTTCAAACTTTCAAACTTTCAAAAGTTAAAATGAGAGCCAGTGTGGTGTAGCGGTTAAGAACGGTTAGACTCGTAATCTGGTGAACCGGGTTCGCATCTCCGCTCCTCCACATGCAGCTGCTGGGTGACCTTGGGCCAGTCACACTTCTCTGAAGTCTCTCAGCCCCACTCACCTCACAGAGTGTTTGTTGTGGGGGAGGAAGGGAAAGGAGAATGTTAGCCGCTTTGAGACTCCTTCGGGTAGTGATAAAGCGGGATATCAAATCCAAACTCTTCTTCTTCTTCTTCTTCTTCTTCTTCTTCTTCTTCTTCTTCTTCTTCTTCTTTCACCCTGGCCCTTGTAGAAACATTTGAAAGTCACCTGAGAGGCAAACAGGAGTTGCAGTCAGAACTCCAAATCAGAAATATTAAGCATATTAGAGCTGCCAGCTTAGCATTCTCTATGCCAATTGGCTGTGGCTCTGAGTCCCCCACAGCCCTACCTGGAGATGCCAGAGATCTGGGGCCTTCTGCATGCAGCTCCACCACTGAGCTGCAGCCACTTAGGGTGTCTCCTAACATGATCAATGAAGAGAAGAAAAGGAGATGGAGACTTGCATTTGATGTGCATTTGCTAGTTTAGATGTACAGATTATAAACTTGGAAACAATTGCTTGTGTGGCGCTGTGGGTTAAACCACAGAGCCTAAGACTTGCCGATCAGAAGGTCGGCAGTTCAAATCCCCGCGACAGGGTGAACTCCCGTTGCTCAGTCCCTGCTCCTGCCAACCTAGCAGTTCTAAAGCACGTCAAAGTGCAAGTAGATAAATAGGTACCGCTCCAGCGGGAAGGTAAACGGCATTTCCGTGCGCTGCTCTGGTTCGCCAGAAGCGGCTTAGTCTTGCTGGCCACATGACCCGGAAGCTGTACGCCGGCTCCATCGGCCAATAAAGTGAGATGACCGCCACAACCCCAGAGTCGGCCACAACTGGACCTAACGGTCAGGGGTCCCTTTACCTTTACCTAATAGTAAGTGCATTTCATTACAGCATAGCAGGGAAGGCTAAGGAGGTGGGATCCTGCTCACAGCGAAGGAGCATATGCCTGCGCTGCCCAGGGCAGGCACGCTCCTGAGGGGGAGGGGGATAGCCGCTTGGTTGCACGGAGTGGCACGCATGCCCTGCAGCTGGGGGCAGAGCAAGCCACCCATGGGGGTGGAGCAAGCCACCAATGGTGGACATTCGACGCGCCACCCCCCTGTGACTCCCAAGCCTCCCCCAGCTGGCAAAATGAAGGGGGAAGGGGGGAATGCCTCCGGCAATGCGGATCAGCTCCTCCCCTTCTCCCGACGGCTCGTTGTAGGCTCGGAAGTCATGGGCGGGCGGTGCACCAAATGTCACGCCCTCAGGGAAGACACCCAGGGCGGTACGTCCCCACCGCACCCCCCCTCTTCCTTCACCCCTGCCTGCTCAGCCTGCTGCCCAGGTGCTAACTCTTGATGGGCAACGCTGAGGCCATTGCTTTGCTTTCTTGAAGTCCTTCATCTTTAAACCAGACTGCCCTTCAAACAGAAAGCACTTTCAAATCAAGAACTGTCCTACAGAGAGCAGATGGACATCTTGAGCACAGCTAAATATATTAATAGTGCACAGTATTGTGTTAAGTTCTCTATACTAACAAAATTATTTGCTAGATTTTCCCCCCTCCAGCTTCACACCACTTTTCAGTAAGTTTAGGCACCAGGCAAAAACTTTATAACCAGGTATTTAACTATCTGTGGCCTTTTAGAAGAGGTATGGTTTTTTAAAATGTATTTTCCGCACCCTCCTTTGATTTGGATGAATCTAGGGGTTGAGGTGTTGGCTGGCTGTAAGTCACTTTGGGTTGCCCTGGGCAAGAAAAAGCAACCAACACATTTAAGAAATAAAACAAATATTAAAGTTGGAAACTGTTATGTACTGAGTTGAATAAGATCCAAAATGCAGCAGTCTGATTGGTCCTAGAACAATAGGATTCAGAATGCAGCAGTCTGATTAATCCTAGAACAATGCAGTAGTATGATTGGTCCGCAGGAGCCACCCAGTCCAGCTCCAGGTGGAAGTGAATCCACAACCTGATTGGCCTACAGAAGAATCCCAGAATTAGCCAATCAACTCAGTACATAACAGAAAACCAGTGGCAAGCTGTTAGGCTGAGTGAGGCAATCCACCTGCTGGAATTCAGTGTTGTGTATGTGCCACACAAGCTGCCCAACACCCCAATATCTAGCCTGTTGCCCTCAGCTGGAGTGGAGGGCACTTTCCCATTGTCAGTACTGAAATAAGATTCAGTTGCCAGTCTGGCAACATGCCTTGGGCTGGCCCTGAGCCACTGTTAATTCTGCTGAGGAAACAGTTGCCCTTCTTGAAAACAGTTTCCTCTCAGCTGCTCATGCTTTCTGTTTCATTCCCCTCTCCTTGAGTTCCTGTAAAATGTTAATGTGATAATTTCATCAGCCTTCCTTCCTATGAAGTAAAGAGCACCCTGAGACAAAAAATAAGTGCAGAAATTTGTCTGGCCAAAACAATCTGCTTAGCCTTGAATTGCACAGTCTCTCTGGGACTTCGTTTGGTACTGAATTTCTTGGTTTGCTTTGGCTCAAAATTGATCATCGTTGAACCCTGCCTTCTTGTATTTTTACAGCAGCGGCCTCTGTGTGTCAGTTGTGTGTGTGTGTGTGTGTGTGTGTGTGTGAGAGAGAGAGAGAGAGAGAGAGAGGGCACATTTTAAAAAGATGCAACATAACCCTAATGGACTGTTGTATTTTCAGTTTCAAAGAAAAGCCCCAGGCTTTTATAGGTGAGTTGTGAGTGGCACAGTGAGTTTTCAGTCCTCCAGGTATTTCAAATAGGAGCCATTGCCCTTGCTCACACTCCAGAACCTGTTCCCATCTCTGACTTAGTGAGAGACTGTGTCATACGGCTCGGTTTTCTTTTTTTCTTTTTAAGGCTGCCCCTTTGGTATGAATGAGGAATATGAGAAGGGTGGCTGGGTGGGAAGTGACTGGATTAGACTTGGACTGAGTAAATGTTGATCTTTCCTCACCTGCTCCTGACAAGTCTTCACCTCACTGAAACCTTTTTATTAAATTTTAATCAAAAGCACCAAAAAGAATGTGGATTGTAAAATGGCTTGCTATGTAAGGGACTCTGCTCGCTGAGAGAGACAGATGTTTAATGCACTGCAACAGAAACAGTGTGTTTAAGAGCACATATGTATTTGTTTTATACCTTAAGTGATAAGTGGAATTTGGTCTTAAAACTAAGCCGGCTCTATTTTTCGTTGGTGTAAGAGGTTGCATGTAATAAACGAACTTCACACAGTAAGGCCAGGCACTGGTGTGTAGCTTCCTCAAACAGCTGCTCAGGCGACAGCACCCCACAGAACCTACCACCAATTTCTGTCCCAGGTAAAATAACAGCTGTCATACTAGATCCTGGCAGTTAGTATCTTTTATTTTCAGCAAAGCCCAAGCCCTAAAGGTGGCTGCCACCATTTCCCCCCACGCAATAACCTGAGGCATTGTGGAGGGAAAAACATTGACCGGTGTTGAGAGTTGCTAAGTGTAGTCAAGGTAAGCCACCACAAGCAACCCACCATTATAGGATGGGGAGGTCTACTGTATTTTGCCGTGCTCCCCCTGTGGGAAGTAATCCATTGGTGCAGTCAAATGATCCATTCCTTATTTCCCTAGAGTGGACATCCTCCCCCTGCATGTCATCTGGGACATGGTCATGGCTCTGGTTGACTCTATAAAAGAGCCAAGTAATGCAGCCATTTTCTCACCCGCAGTCTAGTTTTGCCTTTCTATTGTCTTGCTGTTCTTTTGCTGCCATGCTGCTCTCCTGCAGCCATTTTGTTGTCTTAATGTAATTTTGCACATGAGTTCAGTCTCTACCCTCTGTTTATTATCTAACTACTAACAAAAGCCTGCCTGAACTGAAATGTGAGTAAACTTTTTGTTGCTTTACTCAGAAAGACTTTCGTGACTTTATTCTTTTAAGAGGGATAAAAGGGGACACCAGGAACAAACTTAACTAAGAGATTCAAACGAATCTGCAAACTCGCTTCCAGCTATATCAAAGGGAATTTGCTCTGCTACATCACTCACTAGCATGAGTGAAGGAAGGATAATATTTATTCAATATATCCTTTCCTACAACCCTTAACATTCCCACACCCCCATCCCTTACAGGTAGGAGAGAGTTTGGAAAGGTTGTCACTTTCTGTGTGTGTACACGCACGTGTGCGTTCTTGAGCACGGCATATGCACAAGAAACCTCCTTTTCAAAGACATTGTACTGAAATGTTGCAAAAGAAAGGTTGCAGGATAATAAAATTGTAGAGTTGGGAGGGACTGCACCCTCCATGCTCAAATTCAAGAAGACTGTCCCATACCAACTTCATCACAGCCTCAGACCTTTGTCCCTTGAACTCATGGAAGGCAGTAAACTGGGTAAAGCCAATTTGCTGGAGCGGACAAGGGTTGACAGGGTGTGCTCTTGTGTTCTTGCCTGCATGTAAGAAGAAAAACCCACTAGGCCAGTTTCCCACCAGTGACATTTCCATTGATACCCCTGTTTTATCTGGACTGAGCTTCAGCCCATTACTGATTTCAGATGGTTATTCAGGTCATGTACAGCCATAGCTAGAATTAACAGAAAAAGAGAGCTAAGAGTCATCACTATATGGATGGCACATTACTGCATGCCTCTGGGAAGCATCTTCCATTTCCTCCCCAAACATCTTGGTTGTGGTTCGAGGACCCGATCCCCGCTTTGTGGAATGAAGACACACGGACACGGAATATAAGGTTAATGGGCAAGAAAAAGCCACAACTTTATTGATTACAGCAAGTGAAAAGGTATTGGCTTAGGCATTGGACCACGACAGATTGACTCCACCCACTCGGGAAGGGGGTGAGTCCGAAGGGGGTTTATTCACCAGAAGGTGGAGCCTGTTGATGCTAATACAACTATAAGCTCTCCCCTGATGTCCCCGAGGGTCGTGCCATGGCCCACCGCCACACAGGCATCGGACAGGATCCACAACCACCGTATTCCTTTAACGGAATACCCAAAATTGAAGGCGTAGGCGATGGCCACACCTAGCCCTTCCACGCACCACAAACACATTCCAGTGCCTAACCTACCCACCATTACCAAGAAAGTTGTGACGATTGCTACGAGGTAGGCGAAAAAACCACAAGGCCTAATGCCAAGTGGAAAAATTCCTACCAGGCCCCCTGGACAACCTGGGCGACCAACCTAAGGTCCATAGCAAGGCCAAGAGAAAAAACTAAACCCTAAACTCTAAGGGAGTGGAGGGTGGGTGACTCGTGACGGGAAGGCGCAAAATGAGGTAGAATGGCTGGCACAGCAGTAAGTTAAACTGCAAACGACCCCCCCTCCAAGCAGCCCGGTTGGGCGCTTACCGGTGGGCGTGGTGTGCCAGCCAGGTGAGTGGGGCAGGGGCGTAATGCCCCCTGCATGATACAGAAATCGCATCCCGCCCACAACACCTCCCCTCTTGGAGGGAGGAGAGGCTTTTTCACCAACAAAGCCACAAGTGGTGTGGCTCTGTAACAGCTGAAGGACTGCTTCTTCCGATGAATGAATGAATGAATGAATGAATGAATGAATGAATGAATCTTTATTTGCATCAGCCACCATCCATAGCAATAAAACAAGCAAAATGCAAGTATACAGTGGAAGAAGGTAAAAAGTCAATGATATAAAATACATTTTGGGGGTTTGGATCAATAGTCAAAGAATGGATCTTATTCTAATTGCCCTGGCTAAAAACTTTGCGACCTGTAGAATTTCCCCACAAAGGAGGTCCATCTGAACAACTCACTATGGGCAGCAAAAACATTTTCCCCTAGGGCGGAAAAAAATCTGTTTTACAGCGGTAGTCGGTAGTTGATGCATTTTGAGTATACCCTGGACTTGACCTGCTGTGTATGTTTTATACTAAAAATGTTTGATCATTGTTAAATGTTTAAATCCACAGGTTCTTTGTTGTTGTTGTTGTTTAGTCATTTAGTCATGTCCGACTCTTCGTGACCCCATGGACCAGAGCACGCCAGGCACTCCTGTCTTCCACTGCCTCCCGCAGTTTGGTCAAACTCATATTAGTAGCTTTGAAAACACTATCCAACCATCTCGTTCTCTGTCGTCCCCTTCTCCTTGTGCCCTCCATCTTTCCGAACATCAGGGTCTTTTCCAGGGAGTCTTCTCTTCTCATGAGGTGGCCAAAGTATTGGAGCCTCAGTTTCACGATCTGTCCTTCCAGTGAGCACTCAGGGCTGATTTCCTTAAGAATGGATAGGTTTCTCTTCTTGCAGTCCATGGGACTCTCAAGAGTCTCCTCCAACACCATAATTCAAAAGCATCAATTCTTCGGCGATCAGCCTTCTTTATGGTCCAGCTCTCACTTCCATTCATCACTACTGGGAAAACCAGAGCTTTCACTAGACGGACCTTTGTTGGCAAGGTGATGTCTCTGCTTTTTAAGATGCTGTTTAGGTTTGTCATTGCTTTTCTCCCAAGAAGCAGGCGTCTTTTAATTTCGTGACTGCTGTCACCATCTGCAGTGATCATGGAGCCCAAAAAAGTAAAATCTCTCACTGCCTCCATTTCTTCCCCTTCTATTTGCCAGGAGGTGATGGGCCCAGTGGCCATGATCTTCGTTTTTTTGATGTTGACCTTCAGACCATATTTTGCGCTCTCCTCTTTCACCCTCATTAAAAGGTTCTTTAATTCCACAGGTTCTTACACACCTTAAAAGCCATTTCTGGCTTATTTACAGCAGCAATCTAACTAGAGTGGGTGACAGTAGACATGCCTGCCCCCAGTGCAACAGCCAGGGGTATAATTTAGGTTTTAATCCAATATGGCATGTAAAATATAGATTGACATATTGTGGTTTCCTTTCAGAATGGTATTACTGAGCATCTTCTCAAGATGGCAGATAGCCCTCCATATCCTACCTTCAGAGGATTAGTGGGGGCAGAAGGCTAGGCAGAGTAGCACCTTTCTAGCATTTCTTTGGCTACTTGCTTATAGCCTAACAATGTGAAACACATTAGGGCTGCAATCCTACACCATTTATCTCAGAATAAGCTCTTTTGAAGTCAGTGGGATATTGCTGATGGGGGGAGGGGGAAATCAAAGAAACAGGCAACCACACAAAAGCTGGCTCTTTTGTATTAGTCATGCACAGATAATGATGCCAATAAAATCATCCATCTTTCTCAGTGATGCATCTCTGTGTTTGTATCAGAAAAACAGCAGGATGTTTATATCACAAAGTTACAAGAACGTCCCACTATGTTTCAAATGTTCTAAAGTCTGTTAAAAGTATAATTTTGCACACTTTGAATACTAAAAACATAGGTTCAAAAATTGTCCATATCTTATTGAAGTGGCAGATATTTACAGTCAATAAACAGAATACAAATTACAATATGTATAAAAGTATCCAAACTCTAGGAAACACACACACACTTAAGAGAGCAAATATCTGGTATCACAAATACTTTACAATCCACCCCAGAGTGTTTTTTGGCATGGAAATAGGAAATGAGTTGGAAAGCATTAATATAATTTTAAAATTCCTGAAAGCACTAATGTATGGTATTTGATGTTCAAGTGAACCTTGAGTCACTCCCCTCCCTCCTCATTTTTGAAAGTATTTAACATGGAAAAAGAAGAAAGGAAAGGAAAGTGTTGGACAAATCACAGGGAGCAGGTGGTGGGCAGGGAGACACTCTGTTCAAAGCTCATATTTAATTTTAGCAAAATGCTATATTACTTAAAAGGATTAAAGGAAGGTGTCAAATATTCTCCAGTTTCTATTCTGAAGTTGAAAATGTCTATTCTGGTGGAGTATAAATACTTCCAGATAAATATTATTTCTAGGTAAACATTGTCCGTTCCCTCATGCACACACACACACACACACACACACACACACAAAACACCTGGCAATGGGAGAGCTGATTTACCAGGATGCAACTCCAATATTCACATGGGTAGGACGGAGCAACTGGGTCTTTAATGTGCAATTCACACATACACAAAGAGGGTGTTGGCTACGTGAGAAAGACTGACATAATTGGCTGTGTCTTGTCACAGTTCTGCTATCTGTGTGCCTGCCCATTCCACGCGGGGATTCTCCATTGTGAAAATGGTTTCCTGTGCTGCAGGGCAGGTCTATGGGAATGGTGGATGTTTTACCGGAAATGTGTACACCCCATTGAAAAATACATTTTTTTGAAGTGGAAATAGGAGCTAGAACATATTCAAACATCATCCTAATTACTTTTCTTTTAATTTTTCAGGATGTGCATGTAAGGGAGGCCTAACATGGCACAATCCACAAGTGATTAAGTTCTGTTGGATTGGACTTCTGTGTAAATTTATTATTTCGGTCACAGACCAGCTCACATACTATATCAGGGAAGTCCTAAAACACGATAGGGATACAATGGAATTTGCAATTGGGTATAACAGGGACAATACAGATATAGAAACAGTTACAAATATATAAGTTAAATCCTAATCACTAAAATATAACCCAAAATTGTCATTTAAGGCCTTAATCATTACAGTAGCACAGCTTGTTCCCTAAGTTTTATGACAGTCTACTTCTGTGTGGTTCTTCACATTTTTCATTCCCGTTGGAGGCATTATTTACGCTATTTGTTGCAATTTTCTCCACTGGCTGCTACTGTTTTCTGCTTCAGTTAGGACTCTTCCTACACAACAGCCGATTGTGGACTCAGGGCTGATCATGCACACAAGTTTTTTCGCAGCATCCTCATCAAAACAATTGTTTTTCCAGCTTTATGGGTGGGGAGGTTACAGGATTTTCTGTGGAAATGGCAAAGCCAGATTAAATATGGGGTGGTGTTTTGATGAGGATGACAGTGAGTGAATAGGGATATGTATCACTGAAACTGCAATAACCTGACTTTAGTTGCATGAGTGTTCTTTTAGCCCAACAAGAGAAATTAAGTGACCCCAAAAGATTTTGCATATACAGTGGTACCTCGGGTTAAGAACTTAATTCATTCTGGAGGTCCGTTCTTAACCTGAAACTGTTCTTAACCTGAAGTACCACTTTAGCTAATGGGGCCTCCCGCTGCCGCCGCACTATTTCTGTTCTTATCCTGAAGCAAATTTCTTAACCCGAGGTACTATTTCTGGGTTAGCGGAGTCTGTAACCTGAAGCATCTGTAACCTGAAGCATCTGTAACCTGAGGTACCACTGTACAGCTTTGATAATGATTTTTTTACACGAAAACAGCAGCCTGATCCTGAACACATTGCATGGACATGCACAGCCTATTGATTCTGTGTGAACTTCCTTCCAAGCAATGTGTTTAGGGAGGACCAGGGTCTCACTGAGGTAAATCTGCTCCCCAATAATTTAAAACTTCAAAGGCCAAGCCAACGTGCAGCTGCAGTGTAAGAGGTGTTAATACTGGTTTGCCTTTGCCCTTTCATGACAACAGTTTAGACTTCCATTGGCCAGACATTCCTAGGAAATCAGTTTGCCAAAGGCCCAAATGCCTGAATTGTACAAAGGCCTGGTTTCTTTTTTCTTCAGAATGATAACCGAGTCCAGAGGTGACCCCTTGCACACAATTGCAGTTATTCAGGCCTTTTAAAAGACAGCAAATTCACATGTAACTGTATCTTCCTGCTTCGACAGTAGGGTGGCCTGTCACCTCCCTTGTCTGTCAGCGCCTGTTCAGGCCGCTAAATGAAGACCGCAGAGCTCCGTCGTGGTATCTATTGGTTGCAGCATATGCACCAAAGCAAAGCAAGACAAGGGATTTCGAGCAAAGGCCAAAACCAATCCGTCATTTTGACCCGTCAGTGATAAAGGGAGCACACATAAAAGAGATAGGTCCTTGTCCCAGAGGTAGTATCGGTGGTAAACTGTCATCAAAACAAAAATAGTTTCAACCCCCAGTATTTGTACTAATAATTCAATACAAATGAGCTGGGTTCCAGTTCCAGCAACGCTGGCTTTTCATCCGGTTAAATGGAAACCAAGTAGAAAGAGACCGTTGTCTTATTTGTAAGGGGATGGGAAAGAAAATGCACACACTTGTGGAAACCCACATAAAGGGGGCAGAACCGCTGAGGGGGTCTACGTGGACACAGTTATTCTACAGAACCATTTGTTCTAAATGGAACCAGAACATAGGAAGTGTCATAAGAAGTTGCAACTGGTCCAGCATCTTGGTGAAAACTCATTCCTTTTAAATTTGGGTTTATTTATTTATTATGGGTTATCTGATCTGGGCAGGCCACAATCATGGAATGGAGGAAATAGCTCCACCTTGCTGTTTCTTAGGTAAACTGTCTCTGAAGCTGGAGGTTCCATTTAGCTATCACACCTAATACCTGTTTGTTTGTTTGTTTGTTTGTTTGTTTGTTTTAAATAATATTTATTAAAGTTTCAAAAAAAGAAAAATCACATTAATAAAAAGATTAACAATAAAAAGAGAAAATACAAAGTAGAAAAAAAAAAACAGTTAAAAACAATTCCATCTTTTCATCACTTCTTTTACGTTTGCTTGTTTCCCGGACCTCCTCATACCTCCCTCTTTTGTATTCCAATTCAATTTGTTAATCCAGCAGTTCCTTTCCCTCCTTTTTAATCCTAATCTTTAATCTTGATATATTATAACATTAAATTTTTACATATTAAAAACCAATTTTTCCATATTCTTTTGTACCTGTACAGCTAGAAACCACTTAACTTCTCACACCTAATACCTGTTTGAAAGAACTTTCCTCCATCCTACTTTAATGTGGAGGAGCTGTAAGGAAGCCTTTAATAGCATGGAATTTCCAAGTTCGCAGAAGGAAAAAAATGCAAACAGTATTAATATTGACCATTCGTGTGATGTTAATCCTTTTGCCACCTTTCTGGAGATAGGCTCATTTAACTGCTCCTGGTTTTATGTATAGGGTATGCATGCCAAAGGCACAAACCCCTTCGCTTAGGATAGGAGGGTGACTGTCCTAAGGCGATACCGTTGCTATTTATGCAGTGTCCAAAGCACAGTGGCCTCTAGGAAAATTCTCACAGTCGTTTGCAAGAAAGCTGTGTAATTCTGAACATATTCAAGAGCCACTTTGCCCCTTAAATCTCCATTTTGCTCTTCCCTCACATCCCCTTCCAGGATGGAGGCGGGTACACTGGTACCTCTGGTTACGTACTTAATTTGTCCTGGAGGTCCGTTCTTAACCTGAAACTGTTCTTAACCTGAAGCACCACATTAGCTAATGGGGCCTCCCGCTGCACCGCAGCGCGATTTCTGTTCTCACCCTGAAGCAAAGTTCTTAACCTGAGGCACTATTTCTGGGTTAGCGGAGTCTGTAACCTGAAGCGTATGTAACCTGAGGTACCACTGTACTGGAATGATTCCCCTGTTCACATGGCAAGCTGTAGTGTGTGCGGTCTACTGTTCAGCAAAATAAATCAGGAGTTGCATGGGGTTAGCACAAACCCTTGGGCAAGCTTCAAGGAGTTCTTTGGATCCCAGCCGCTGTAAGCACAGAAAGAAGGCGGCAAAACGACCAGTACGCAACTCCCCTTATTTTTATATTTTGGCTTCTGCCTCCTCGTCTCCCTAGGCTGTGGCCTTCCTCAAAATGGTCACCGCCCCCTATTGCTTTCATGAGAACTGCTCATTCTGAAGTGGAAAGTGATGCCGCCCCAGGCAAGATATAATCACTTGACAGGAGAAAGTCGATGCCAAGGGACTGTTATCACATTGGAGTGGCTTGCAGACAAGCAATTACAAACAGGGCCAGCTGCATAGGAGTAATGAGCAGACAGTGACCTTGTGTCCACCCCGCCCCCACAACACACACACACACACACACACACACACACACACACACACAATGTCATCATGTTGGGAACGGCAATCTACCCCTTTTAAAGGAAAGCTGTATTGCAATCCCAGTTCCTGTTCAGTCCAGCCTAGGAGAGAACACTGGTCCCAGTCTATGGCTTTCTTCTCAGCTAAGTAACTTGATAGTGTGACTTCCCCTGTACTGACATCTGATTTTGATTCCTAATAGATTTCATTTATTATTTCGTTTATTACAAAAGGGGAGGAGGGCACTCTTGAAGCAGCTTACGAAAGCTAAAGGCCTGTGATGTATAACAGGGAAAATGTTTAGCAGCAGCAGCAGCAGTCAAGATTATTCACTTCATCACTCCAAATTCACCATCTTCTCAACAGTCAAAACCCTCCCTAAGAAGAGGAGGTTTTACTAATCTCTTCAAGGCCAGGAGGCAACTGGAAAACGGATATGCTTTGGGAAGGAATTCAACAACTCACTGGGGCCATCACCAAGAAGACTCTTGTTCTAGTTGCCTAGCAATAAAAATCAGATCTTTTGCCGAGCATTGCTCTTAAATTGTTTTTATCCTGCTTTTCCAATTAAATTTTTTAATCCATGTAATGGAGTATAGTCATTGTTGTTTGTTTTATTACATTTATTTATTTATTAGATTTAAGCGGAATGGGGTATTTTATAGAAAGTGGTATATAAACTTTTATAGTAAATAAAGAAGCTGGTGCTACATTGCACATTTACACGGTTCAGTTAAAAAGTTGGCAACCTGAATAGTGCTATAATTCTATGATTGTGAATTGAGGAATTGGTCTATTCAATAAAACTTGGTAATCGGCATTAGGGACTGGTGGAATTAGCTCTGGAAAATAATGTCTGTGTTTGATAAACCAATTTCTTAAGCCAAACGAGCACTATACTTACATTAAAAAATAAAAACCAGCAACTCATAAAAACCATGTCTTATGCAAAGGAAAGCAAAGTCATTTCCCCTTCTTTTTATTAAATTTCAATTTCTTGAATAATACATATCAGTTTACTGTTTATCAAAGGTCACATGAAATTTGTATGAAACTGAGTTCATTATCCGAGGCTTAAATCTGCAATTAGAGTGGTATGTTTAGCTTGAAAATTAATATCTCAGGCATTAAGTGCAAAAAAAGAGGGAGGGAGGGAGGGAGGGGATAAAGAAAACACACACTAAAAACTTAGCACGAAAATTATTTTCAAAATAGCATAGAGTGATATTTGTCCTGAATTTTGACAGAAGCTATCAATATTGTTATACATTCTTTCTATAGATGGGGCAGAGGGGTTAAAAATAATATACCTTTCTTTTCCATATTATAAAAATACACTAGAAGAAGGCAGTATGACTTGACTTGTGAATGTGAAGGCAATGGGTATTTATTCCATGCAATAGTTGTGATCAGATACTGACCATTGTGCAGATGACACAACCTTGATGGCAGAAAGTGAGGAGGAATTAAAGAACCTTTTAATGAGGGTGAAAGAGGAGAGAGCAAAATATGGTCTGAAGCTCAACATCAAAAAAACGAAGATCATGGCCACTGGGCCCATCACCTCCTGGCAAATAGAAGGGGAATAAATGGAGGCAGTGAGAGATTTTACTTTCTTGGGCTCCATGATCACTGCAGATGGTGACAGTAGTCACGAAATTAAAAGACGCCTGCTCCTTGGGAGAAAGGCGATGGCAAACCTAGACAACATCTTAAAAAGCAGAGACATCACCTTGCCAACAAAGGTCCGTATTGTAAAAGCCATGGTTTTCCCAGTAGTGATGTATGGAAGCGAGAGCTGGACCATAAAGAAGGCTGATAGCTGAAGAATTGATGCTTTTGAGTTATGGTGCTGGATGAGACTCTTGAGAGTCCCATGGACTGCAAGATCAAACCTCTCCATTCTTAAGGAAATCAGCCCTGAGTGCTCACTGGAAGGACAGATCCTGAAGCTGATGCTCCAATACTTTGGCCACCTCATGAGAAGAGAAGACTCCCTGGAAAAGACCCTGATGTTGGGAAAGATTGAGGGCACAAGAAGAAGGGGGTGACAGAGGACGAGATCGTTGGACAGTGTTCTCGAAGCTACCAGCATGAATTTGACCAAACTGCGGGAGGCATTGGAAGACAGGAGTGCCTGGCGTGCTCTGGTCCATGGGGTCATGAAGAGTTGGACATGACTAAACGACTAAACAACAACAACTGACCGTCCACTTTTATTACCATTTATTTATTTGTTAGATTTACTACATGGACAATATACGGTATATAATAAAAAATACTATCCTGCTGGGGACTTGTAGTCCTGACATTTGGTCATTTATTTTGAAATAAAGTCTTCCTTGTTCTCTGCTCACCCTTCTAGCTTCCCAAAGTTCATGATATGCTTATGGAGGAGGAGAAAAGACCCCCCCAAAATGGCCTTTTCGGAAGTGCCCGACAGTTGGCTGCAGAGCCCCTATCGGGGTAGGCATTGGAGGGCAACTGCCAAGGCTCACAGCTCATCAGGTGGCCCACTGTCACCTCCTAGAGGCTCCTGGTCTTCCTTTCCTCCTCCTTGCTGTTACTGCCCCCTCTCTCTTGTCCTCATGCAAGCAACAGCAAGAGATAACAGACTCTGTCCTCCACTAGCAATGTGCTCAGGGCAATTATATGGATTATGCAAGGAGATGGATTGCAGCCACTGCAGGTAGGTCCATTCAAGGAAAGGGCTTGTTGAGTGCACCTTGCCCAACGTTGGTTGGCTGCCAACAGGGGACAAAAAAGGAGGAGATCCTGGATGGATGGATGGATGGATGGATGGATGGGTCCATACTGACATCTCTATTCTGCCTTGGGGTGGAGGAAGAATCTGCCCGACTTGGACCCCAAAGCAGACTCATCAGATCAATGATCCACTTCAGAATCTGCAGTCTGGTGGATGCTTTTGTGGAGCAATCTGACAATTTGTCTCAATGCTATCATCATCATCATCATCATCATCATCATCTAAAAAAAGGACATCCAGCAGCCCACAGTTGGGTGCAGCTGGTATACAGAGCTCTTTGCCACCCCAAATTTTGGGCGCTACAGAATTTGGTGGCATTCTGTCACTCTCAGGGGAAATTCTGGGGAAGGGTAGACTAGCTGCCCCAGGGAATCATGTACCCACTGAATTGGGTTCTGTCACTTTCCAAATTGCATTATAGACATAACTTCCTTCTGACCACCCCTCCCTCCTTCTCTCTCCCTCTCTTGGTCTGGAACTCCACTGGATCTTCAGCAACTGAAAGTTATATTCCACTCCCCTGCCAATTATACAGTGCCGAATTTATGTATAAGCTAAACAAGCTGTAGCTTAGGGCCCCACTCTCTTGAGGGCCCCCCAAAAAATTACAGGAAAAAACACTGGATGTACATTTCCAAAATATAAGATAAAAAAACTAATAAAATAAAACCTACATACAGCAACCATGTTTTGTGTTGTGTAGGCTCCTATGATGTAAGTAATGGGCCCCGCCTGCTAGCCTGCTCCCTAAAATATCAGTGGTTTGTTCATTTCTATATGTAGGGTGCCTATACTATTAATATACAGTGGTACCTCGGGTTACATACACTTCAGGTTACATACGCTTCAGGTTACAGACTCCGCTAACCCAGAAATAGTGCTTCAGGTTAAGAACTTTGCTTCAGGATGAGAACAGAAATCGTGCTCTGGCGGTGCGGCAGCAGCAGGAGGCCCCATTAGCTAAAGTGGTGCTTCAGGTTAAGAACAGTTTTAGGTTAAGAACGGACCTCCGGAACGAATTAAGTACTTAACCCGAGGTACCACTGTACTTCTTCTTAATTGTATTTCAGTTCAACAATTATTTTGATAAAATACATATTTTGTTATGTGCAAATGGCTTCCGATACCTATTGGGTCCATAAATTAGCATATAGCATATATTCAACACAAAAAACAGTGACAAGTTGTTATTGACAAAGGACAGCTGGACATATAAAGGGCTCCATTACCTTCAGTAGCTTAGGGCCTCATCAAACCTAAATCCGGCCTTGCAATTATATACAAGCCGCCATATGTGCCTTAAGTAGCAGCCCAATTCCGCATTTCCAACACTCGTTTTGGTAGATGTAGATTTTGCTAGCTGTAGAGCAACGCTTCGGACATGTGGGCAGAAAGGCGGGGTCCCTGGTCATGTTACGACCTATGCATGTTTGCCCATTGATTTCACTGGAGGGAGAATTGAATGCATGTCGGATAGCAACAAATAATGCAGCCATTCATCACTCAGGTCTCGGCTTAAGAAACCAGAGGACTTGAAGCTCGCCCATTGTAGTTATGAAAACTGGGAGAAGGATGCATTGTTGATAAGGGTATGATGTATTGCCTCATAAACAAATCCAGACGGAGACCTTTTTTTCCTGGCACAGTAGTCTTTTTTATAGCCATTTTTTTCTAACCCACCCCCCTCACTGTTTCTAATTTATTTGCCATAATATCATTTAAGGCTTTATAAAGATATGAAAAACTAAACAAGTCACAGTTTCCTACAGGAGCTTACAAAGGGGATAGTGTGAGAAGCCCAGCATTTAAGACACAAGCAAAAAAGACTCCTGTTACATTATTTCCACATGTTCTACTTTTTCATAATGATGCTCATGAATATCTAATTTTTTGCTGTCAGGCTAGAATGGGATGGTTAAGAGACACATGGCTACCACAAGAATCAGCACCCTTCTGTCATTTCTTCTGTCACCTGGTAACATCTAGTAGTAGAAAAGCCATGGTGTGATATCACTGCTCAGTGACTTCTCAGCTCTGCTGCACAGCTCAGGAACAGAAGAGGAGCTCATAGTTTTAGAAGCAACCACTCTCACTTGCACAATGTACTTGAGTCAATTTATGCAAAACAACAACAATAAACAACACCTTAGTTCACAAATGTCTAGTATATATGAATACAGTGGACGCTTGGGTTGCAAACGTGATCTGTGTGGGATGCACATTCGCAACCCGCAGCATTCGCAACCCGCAGTGGTGCATCTGCGCACGCGCGAATTGCGATTCGGCGCTTCTGCACATGTGCAAAGCACAATTTGCGGCGGGTCCGTAACCCGAAAAAATGCAACCTGAAGCGTCTGTAACCCAAGGTATGACTGTAAACATATTTCAGAAAGCTGAAAATGCATGAGAAAATAACCAATGAAACCAAAAGACGGACATTCTGTGGTTTGAAGAAATGATGTGCATGTTTATCAGGACCTAAGATGTCACATTTCCTCTTTCTCCCTGGATGGAAACTGATAGTATTGTTGCTTCTCAGCAGAATGTGGCTTGTGATACTCCTACAAGTCAAGTCAAGTGAAAAGCCATACAGGATCTCCTTCATTAATGAATGAATTAATTCAGATTCTGATGCAGAAGGTCTAAGTCATCCCATTGACACTAGTGATGTACTAGCAATTCATCAGAATATTTTTTTGTTTCTGAAGACCAGAGCTTCTTAAACCATGGTTTATAAAGCCATAGCTAAGCACCACGGACATAGGCTTCTCCCTCATTCTTCTTCTCTTTCTCTCGTGTGCCACAGTTTCCTGTTATGTCCAAAGGAGGAACTCTGTGCCAGCTAACAAACCAGAAAGTTGAGCCATGGGGATGATGAGGGCAGACAATATGCTCATAGCACTTAGCCATGGCTTCACAAACCAAGTTTTATGAATCTGTGGACAAACGCAGCCACTGTATGTCTCACTTCTGAGAAACAGGACCTGACTCACGTAGCATTCCTCCCTGCGACTTGAGGGGAATGAAAAACTAGCTGCCAGCTTCTCAGAGAAGCACAAGTGTCATTACTGCCACAAAACTGGTGGCAGCAGCAAAAATGAATATAACTTTGGGGGTGATTTGGGGCAGCTTTAGCTGCCTCCAAAGTTCATGTGGTTCAACATTAGTGCTTTATTCTTCTAGTCCAGTAGTATTGACAGCAGCTCTCGAAGACCTGAGGCCTTTCCCATCTCTGATGGTGGAAGGGCTGTATCTGGGACCTTCCAGATCAAAGCATGTCCTCTCCCCCTAAGTTGCATGGCGCTCCTCCATGCATGGCCTTGTATGTGCTGTTGCCATTGCTACAGACCTTCCGTGGTTTGTAGAAGCTGTTGTCACTCGCTTTCTGCGAAGGTGTCTTAGGAAAGCAGATATCAGCAGAGTGAGCAAATGACTCTTGAAGGTAAAAGAAAAAATAAATATAAATCAAAAAGGCACTTTCTGCACCCTATAGCCATGGGACTGAGAGAGGTGCTTTGCCATAAGAGTGGAGGAAGGAGATATGACTTCTAAAAGTTATTTCAATCCATAATCCCTACTTTGGCACTTGGAGAAGCGAGATCCTATTCAGTGCTCAAATCTCAGGGAGGAAGGAACAACAACAACAACAACAACAACAACAACAACAACAACAACAATTTATTTATAACCCGCCCATCTGGCTGGGTTTCCTCAGCCATTCTGGGCGGCTTCCAACAAAGGATTAAAAATATATTAAAACATCAGTCATTAAAAACTTCCCTAAACAGGGCTGCCTTCAGATGTCTTCTAAAAGTCAGATAGTTGTTTATTTCCTTGACATCTGATGGGAGGGAGTTCTACAGGGCGGGCGCCACTACTGAGAAGGCCCTCTGCCTGGTTCCCTGTAACCTCACTTCTCGCAGTGAGGAAACTGCCAGAAGGCCCTCAGTGCTGGACCTCAGTGTCTGGGCTGAACAATGGGGGTGGAGATGCTCCTTCAGGTATACTGGGCCGAGGCCATTTAGGGCTTTAAAGGTCAACACCAACACTTTGAACTGTGCACGGAAACGTACTGGGAGCCAATGTAGGTCTTTCAGGACTTCTGTTATATTGTCTTGGTGGCCACTCCCAGTCGCCAGTCTAGCTGCTACATTCTGGATTAGTTATAGTTTCCGGGTCACCTTCAAATGTAGCCCCACGTAGAGCGCATTGCAGTAGTCCAAGCGGGAGATAACCAGAGCATGCACCACTCTGGAACAGAGGGGAGCCATACCCATGCTGCTTGTGATGTTTCCCTGATCTAGTCCTTAAAGGTTTACTGTGGTGGGTGGGTGTGGGGGAAATGGGGTGAATCAGGATAGGGCTTGTGGCCACCACCCATTCCCCCATATTTCAAGCACTGACCCTCTCCTTTCCTCTGCAGACTGATACAGGAATACAATGAGCTCTGTACATAAGATGGCAACTCACGATGTCTAGAGGATGCCTTCTTGAAATAAATTTCTCCCCTAGAAATTTTAGAGACCAGTGACCTTTGCTTTGGGGCTGACCAAGTTCCAGTTACATACACGGCATGCCACAAGGAAGAGGTTATATCATTTGTAGCAATTAGTACATGAGCTTAACTGTTCCTGGCCAAGAAAAAAAAGAAATCGCTTGTGCTAAAACAAATTATACTTCTAAGTTCAAACCCAAAATCATTTCACGAGTTCTTTGCCTGCAGGCTTTAGCTACAAACCCTGCACAGGGAAAAAAAATCAAGAGGTTTATGGGTTTCTGTTAATCTTAGACATTATGTCATTATTCAAAATATTACTTTACTGCTACTCTATGTGGGTACATTGGTGTGTGTGTGTGCTCGCACGTGTAGACACATTCAGACCTAGTTAACTGGTCATTTGGGGAAAGGAAATAGGATACCATGCCCATAATGTTTTGCGAGAATGATTTGAATAGAATTTAAGGGGCTTTTAAAAGGAGGAAATAGGCAAATGTGATTCACTGTGCACAGCTCAGTCTCCGAGCATTTGTTTGAACTGTAGCTCCTTCGTGTGTGTGTGTGTGTGTGTGTGTTTTCAAGAACAGAACTGGATAGAAGTACAGTTTATTTCTAGTTCCTTGGGTTCAGGAGGACCCCACTACCACCTCCCAGAGCCACGACCAAGTCTGAAGGAATTCTAGACAAAGTTCCCTCTGGTGGTGGGCCACCCTCTCCAGTTTGTGGGCCATAATGGGCTTACTTGACAGCAGTACCTCCCCACAGCTTGTGTCATGTTAGTGACTAATATATGCACAATAATTATACATTCTTTATCAATCTTCTGAGAAAAATACAAAACCTTGTGTGGATTTTTCAAATGCTCAAAGCATTGGACTGCCCTGGTGAAATAGGTGCAAAACGCCGGCACCCTGTCTACAACTTCATTGTGGGTTAAACCACAGAGCCTAGGACTTGCTGATCAGAAGGTCGGTGGTTCGAATCCCCGCGACAGGGTGAGCTCCCATTGCTCAGTCCCTGCTCCTGCCAACCTAGCAGTTCGAAGGCACGTCGAAGTGCAAGTAGATAAATAGGTACCACTCCGGCGGGTAGGCAAACGGCGTTTCCGTGCGCTGCACTGGCTTGCCAGAAGCAGCTTAGTCATGCTGGCCACATGACCCAGAAGCTGTACACCAGCTCCCTCGGCCAATAAAGCGAGATGAGCACCGCAACCCCAGAGTCAGCGACGACTGGACCTAATGGTCAGGGGTCCCTTTACCTTTACCTTTACAACTTCACTAGCATCTCTCAATATTTACCTTCCCACCGGAGCAGTACCTATTTATCTACTTGCACTTTGACGTGCTTTCGAACTGCTAGGTTGGCAGGAGCTGGGACCGAACAACGAGAGCTCACCCCGTTGCAGGGATTCGAACTGCCGACCTTCTGATCGGCAAGCCCTAGGCTCTGTGGTTAAACCCACAGCGCCACCATATTACAAAAGATGACCAAAGTCTGCCCCTGCAGTTTTCAGTTCTATCACTTCCTTTGTTCCACTCCTCCTCCTGCAACCAATTACTTATTGTTGCGGTTGTTGTTAGCATGCTCACATTGACAAACCACAGTGGGGGGAACAAACTTTTTGTCATTGTTCATAACTGCATTAGGGGGGACGCGGGTGGCGCTGTGGGTAAAACCTCAGCGCCTAGGACTTGCCAATCACATGGTCGGCGGTTCGAATCCCGCAGCAGGGTGCGCTCCCGTCGTTCGGTCCCAGCGCCTGCCAACCTAGCAGTTCAAAAGCACCTCCGGGTGCAAGTAGATAAATAGGGAGTGCTTACCAGCGGGAAGGTAAACGGCGTTCTGTGTGCTGTGCTGGCTCGCCAGATGCAGCTTGTCACGCTGGCCACGTGACCCGGAAGTGTCTGCGGACAGCGCTGGCTCCCGGCCTATAGAGTGAGATGAGCGCACAACCCTAGAGTCTGGCAAGACTGGCCCGTACGGGCAGGGGTATCTTTACCTTTACTATAACTGCATTGTGATTCTTTTTTTTGTCTTTCCTTGTTGTGCCCCCACACATTGGTACAAAACATAATGAATCCTGAATCTTTATGTGTGCAGAGTTTTTATCAGCTAGATGTAATGACAAGATTGCTGTTTTGCTTTTGGGGGGTGAGTGGGTGTTATAGTACGTCTTACTTGCTCACACACAGGAGAAGGTTTATTCAGATGCATGCGATCATGTGCCTATATGCTATCAGGGTGGACTGCTGACAAGACCAGACTACAGCTGCACCCACTTCCAGACTTTGTGTCTGTGATCCAGCATGGTTCTAAGGTTGCAAAGGTACTGTTCTGTTGACCAGGCATGATCCAGGCATTTATACCAGATGTAGCCAATCCTGAAGTTTCAAATAGCATTGCAATTATACAGGGCAATATTCTGTTTCCTTCTATGACTGAAGGGAGAGCCCTAGCCTTATGCTTGAAACCTTTGAGTTACTTGCAGGTCTGTGATAGAATTCACCTAGTCCTAAACATAGTGTAGAAGAAGCAAATTGGTTAACTAGTTTGAAGGATATTACAGCTTTCATTATGTATTTAAATCTCTCTTTTCAACTCAACAATTCTGGGCTGCTGCTATTCTAGACAGGACATGACATCGGATTACAATTTTCGTTTTTATCCCATGTGAGTCATTTGTAATTCTGTAAGGCCAATAAATAAAACATCCAAAATATGTTTTTTTGGAGAGCTTGACCTTCACTGTATTGATTTCTATCAAAACATTCTCAAACTTTTAAGGCATGACCTTTTCGTATCCAAAGATAAAAAATATTTTGAAAACTTGACAATTATTACACACCAAAATCAAAACACGCAGCATTTCAGGGAGTTTGGACTGGGGGTGGTCTGAGCACAATTAAAAAACAGTTGCTGGCTTTAATAAAAACCATAAAAAAGATTGCTTCAGCAGAGAATTTTAATTTGGTGATACAGTTACAATACTTCCTCTGCAGATAATTTGTTAGGTCTGTGGTATGATCATAAGACCTATTGCCCTGGTGTGTAGGGGTTGACAAAGTTTTAGACAGTCAGTATTACTGCACCTTTAAAACTTCACATTAGCAGCTAATAATAATGTTTATCTCCATGTGACAAGGGGGTTTGTGTACAGATTTCGGCTGCGTTGATGAAAGACATAAGAGCAAGCTAGGTGTTATTTTTTCTGGTCAACTGGCAACCCTGTTTTCAGCTGGGATCACCAACTTTCAACTGACCCTATTCCTGTGTCTGAAATATAGAAGTTAAAGCTCTCCATGTTAGTTTGTCACCACGCCTGGAACAGTGTCACCTGTTAAATTTATTCAGCTGCAGTTCTCTCAGTTTCTCATTTGTTTTCCCAATTCCAAGTTCAGTCATCCACATTCCCAGCTCATTTTGCTTCTCTTTTTAGAGCCCTTTTAGCATGGATTTACCCTAATATGCACATTTTTATATGCAATTTTGCCTGATCATCACATATTTTCCTTACTAAAATGCATTTTTGCATGATATATTCAGTAATTGTTCAGCAATTGAGCCCCTGTCAGGGACAAAAAGGCAGGCTGTAAATGAATAAATGATAATAACGTATTTCAATGTACACTTTACCCCAGCAGTGGCACTTTTGTATGCATTACTTGGCTGGAGAAGTGAATTGCAAAATTCAGAGAAATGTGAATTTTGAAGGACATGCGTTGTTTCTGAAAGTGTGAATTAGGCAAGTTGGCCTTTAAATGTAAACTGGATCCAATTTGTGCCCTAGTCATGACCCTGAAGTCAGATTCTTCATCTTCAGGGGATGGTGGTGAGGACTCTGAAGCAAGAGGAGAAGGGCACACAGGACCACCCACAGAGGTATTTCCACCAGACAAACCAGGTTGCCATCTTCGGACTCAAACAACCCCTGTGCAATCTCTCTCATGACCCACAAGGCATCTTCTTGGCAGGGCTAGTCAGAGAGGGAGGACGACTTGGAGAAGAGTGTGATGTTGGATCCCAGGGAAGGGCCCAGCAGTCTGAGAGGTAAAGATCTGGAAGCTACAGAGGGGTCAAGCTGTCTGTCTGGAGGGTATCCTGCCTCAATACCATTGGCTACTCCTGAAGCGCCTGCAGAACTACCTGACTTGACTCTGCCGTCACCAGGGAGGCACCTGAAGCCTGGTTGGATTTTTAGCTGGCAGTCTCATCTTTGTCTCCATCACTAAGGATGAAGCCATGACTGCCCACTCGGTCCAGTATGCCTGAAGGAGCATCTCCATCCCCATCATTCTGCCCAGACACTGAGGTCCAGTGCTGAGGGCCTGCTGGCAGTTCCCTCACTGCAAGAAGTGAGGTTACAGGAAACCAAGCAGAGGGCCTTCTTGGTAGTGGCACCTGCCCTGTGGAACACCTCCCGTCAGATGTCAAGGAAATAAACAACTATCTGACTTTTAGAAGACATCTGAAGGTAGCCCTGTTTAGGGAAATTTTTAATGTCTGGTGTTTTATTGTGCTTTTAATTTTCTGTGGGGAACCGCCCAGAGTGGCTGGGGAGGCCCAGCCAGATGAGTGGTGTATATATAATAAATTATTATTATTACCCAGTCCCATGGCTCAGGACAACAACCATGTGAATGACTGTGCCAACCCCACTCTTCAAACGGTGAGCTCAGAGGGCATGTCAACTGTTGGGACAACATCTTAGCTTACCCCTAATCATGTATTTTAGAGCTCTGCCATGAATTTCTGAACAGTGTAAACATGTAGTTTGATTTATGTTTGGACACTGTAGTGAATTTTGGAATAAAACCTTTGGCAATAACTGAACTGAGAGTCTGAGTACAGTCCTGCATCTACTACTTGAAGACCCAACAATCTCAGAGAAGATTGCATCAGCGTTGGGGCAGCTGGCTGAAACATGACCCTACCTTGGGCTTGAAAAAGGATATTCCAGATAAGATGTTGCTTACTTATCAAACAATTCCCATGTGTTGAATCTCTATGCAAGTTAGCATTTCATTTCAGAGTGAAGAGAGGCTTCTACTACATGTGGTTGGGGCGCAAGAAAGTGGTAGGAACGATGGAAGAGTTGTCTCAAGACAACAAAATAGAGTTAGACCCAGTGGTGTGCTTGCTAAACTTTGTTCAGAATTGTGTGTCAGTTGAAAAACAAACCCTAGTCATACGTTTCCTCACTATTGCAATAATAGCTTTCACAAGTACATAGAAAAGTAATCAAAGTCTCACAGAAGCAGAATTACTATGGGATATCGAAATAATCAAATTGACTTAAAACACACATGCACCATGAACTATAGAAAGATTTTGAACAATTCCAGCAATTCAGGAGAATGGGGAAAGAAACGCTGGGTTTAAAAGAGCAGAGGAAGATTACGTGTTATTTGGAGATTCAAATTGAGCATATAGAACCAGATAAGCTATATAAAAAAAGTATAAATATTTGAGGATTTTTTCTATATAAATTGCAATAATGTCATTAAGGAAATGCGTGCTTTGGGGTGTTTGCAACACTTCATACACATTAACCTGTAGGTCCTACAAGAATCCTGTAAGACCCATCAGTGATATTAACGCCATATTTCAAGGAGTGGCAAGGAGGCTGGAATAGAACCATTTGACAAAGGCCACCTTCTTGATTTCCTGGGGCTTACTTCTGAGTAGACATGTATAGAATTGCACGGTTACTGACTTTCCTTTATTCTGAGAGTGTATGTGGTATATAATTCATTCCACCAATGCCAGAGGTGAAAAGTAGTTTGTCTCCTGGCTATCCTAACTTTAAAAAGATATGTTGAAAGAAAGAAAAAGCTCAAGAAAAACAAAACCTCAAGGCCTGGGGTAAAGCAGCCGGATCACTGTCTTCCATTACATTTTCAAGTAGTTTTGAAACTACTGCAGAGAAAAAAATATGGGCATTTGCAGCTGCTTCAGCATGTGGCCAATTCTGGCCCGTTTGCTATTCAACCTGCATTGACCGCATCAGGATAAAGTTGCCAATGGAGGAAGGCGATCGAGTAGGGTGGGGTTGTCGAGTTTTAGAACATGGAAATAAGGAGCAAACTGACGAAGTAAAAGGAGGTAAGCAGAAACAGCAAAAGCATGCAGGCAGTGGAGCCTGTGGGGCGATCGGGGAGGAAGGATCAGACACTAGAAGGAAAGGCTAGATAAAAGAAGCGTAAAAGAAGTGAATAAAAGTAAAGGTAAAGGGACCCCTGACCATTAGGTCCAGTTGTGGCTGACTCTGGGGTTGCAGCGCTCATCTCGCTTTACTGGTCGAGGGAGCCAGCGTACAGCTTCCGGGTCATGTGGCCAGCATGACTAAGCCACTTCTGGCGAACCAGAGCAGCGCATAGAAACACCGTTTACCTTCCCGCCAGAGCGGTATCTATTTATCTACTTGCACTTTGACGTGCTTTCGAACTGCTAGGTTGGCAGGAGCAGGGACTGAGCAACGGGAGCTCACCCCCTTGTGGGGATTCGAACCGCCGACCTTCTGATTGGCAAATCCCAGGCTCTGTGGTTTAACCCACAGTGCCACCCGTGTCAAAAGAAGGGTAAAAGAAGGGTAAAATAAGTAAATAAATAAGGCAAAGAAATTTGTAAGCTTAGTCAGCTAAGGAGAGGTATAGCTACGGCCTTGAATGATGCAGATGAAGAAGATCCCCAGCTCTGTTCGGCAGCGTGAAGCAAAAGGAGGTCCCTATATCGCGCTGCCAAATAAATACCCCCAACCTTGCCACGCTGCCGATTGGCTAAAGGCCATTGGCATAACTGTGGCACCACCGGCAAGCCCCACCCACAAGCCGGTTAGGGGAGAGTTCCAGGGCTGAGCACAACATGGACCCTCTGTTAGGAGGATCCAACTTGCCTAACGTAAAGACCATCTCTGATCATGGACAATGGACGAAACCACTGGATAGGTCTCCTGCGGGAGACATTGTGGGAGACATATTCTTTTTGACTCTGCATAGTGTCAGGAGTCAAGCAGTAAACGGTGATCCTTTTTGGTTCATCTGTTTAAAAATGCCAGGGGAGGATACACGCCGTGCACCTTTCTTTATATTTCAAGTTTTTGCAGCCTAACAAGCCCCAGTAGTGACAGACAACACCGGTGCTTCATCCAGAGCCCCACATCAGTGAAACGGGGGTTCTCGGGAGAGCTACAGCCCGTCAGTTCCTCTGCTGATCTTCTACAAGCAAAAGCAAAGTTAAGGTCAGCCTCTCAATTGTTGTCTTCTTTCTGGAGCAAATTGCATTTGGTGTTGAGCTAATATGTTGGAGATCATTATTTCCTTTCAGGTTAATTGCTTAAGAGCTTCACCGTTATTTCTAATCCAGTGGTCTTGGCTCATCATAGGAATACCACTTTGATCGTTGGTGATGTTCACACTTTGGATGCTGTCTGAATAAGATTTGCCATAAACAACAGTGATCCCTGGGTATTTTGTGATATTTGACTTGATTTGCAGTCCTTTGCAAACCAGACAAAGCATGCTTGAACTTGATAAATGTCCTGACATTTTCTTCCTAAGCAGCTTTTTGCTCTGTCAACAAGATAACACACTGAGGATAGTTGTTTAAAAGCAATATATTGCCTATAAAATAAATATTCTTCATATATGTGTGATTAATTTCTGAAATTTACTGTTCAATGTCTGGTTTACAATAACATTTCCAAGCTATTTTTGGAGTAGATTTCTTTGGAAATTTAATTGGAAAGGTAGTATTATAGTCTATTTTCATCAGTCTATGCTGTTGGAAAGCAGCAAAATATTTATTTTAATTTGGATAATTGAACTAGTATGTGTTGATATATGTATAGTGGAAAAGTGACAAAACCCTGGTTTTCATTTCACACATTTTACTGTGTTGTGTTACGTTTTGTAGCAGCTTATGCCAAACAAACTGTGAGCACAGAACTGATAAACCCAGCAAGGATTTTGTGACGGATTCCCACTACCAGTATTTCATGTGCCAAGGAGAAACAAATACATGTATACATGAAAAAAATCATGTATTCTAATGATGTGCAGAATTCAACAGCCAGGTTGCTCACTGGGGCAAGACAGTTTGAGCATATTGCACCAATCCTGATCCAACTGCACTGGCTACCATTTCGTTTCCAGGCCCAAGTGCTGGTTTTGACCTGTTGTTGTTGTTTAGTCGTTTAATTGTGTCCGACTCTTCGTGACCCCATGGACCAGAGCACGCCAGGCACTCCTGTCTTCCACTGCCTCCCGCAGTTTGGTCAAACTCATGCTGGTAGCTTCGAGAACACTGTCCAACCATCTCGTCCTCTGTCGTCCCCTTCTCCTTGTTCCCTCCATCTTTCCCAACATCAGGGTCTTTTCCAGGGAGTCTTCTATTCTCATGAGGTGGCCAAAGTATTGGAGCCTCAGCTTCAGGATCTGTCCTTCCAGTCAGCACTCAGGGCTGATTTCCTTCAGAATGGATAGGTTTGATCTTCTTGCAGTCCATGGGACTCTCAAGAGTCTCCTCCAGCACCACAATTCAAAAGTATCAATTCTTTGGCGATCAACCTTCTTTATGGTCCAGCTCTCACTTCCATACATCACTACTGGGAAAACCAGAGCTTTAACTATACGGACCTTTGTTGGCAAGGTGATGTCTCTGCTTTTTAAGATGCTGTCTAGGTTTGTCATTGCTTTTCTCCCAAGAAGCAAGCGTCTTTTAATTTCGTTAAAAGGTTTTGACCTAGAAAGCCTTAAATGGCTCGTGACTGCAATACCTCTAGGACCACCTCTTTCCATATGTACCTACCCGGACCCTGAGATCATCTTCTGAGGCCCTTCTTCATGTGCTCTCTCTGAGAGGGGTCCAGAGGGTGGTAACACAAGAAGGTGCCTTTTCTGCAGTGGCTTCCCATTTGTGGCATGCCGGGAGCTGCTTCCCCCTCCTTCTTCTCCATGCCAGAAGGAGGAGGAGGTGGCCACTGAAGCTGGATCTGAGCTTGGATCTGATTTATTTTTTTTTAACATTGGGGGGCCCATCCCTTCCAAATATGAAGAGCCCTGCAATGAGGCAAGGTCTTAGACTTGTTCTCCAACTTGGATTATTATCTGAGCCAGGGAAGAACTTGGATTATTATCTGAGCCAGGGAAGAACGCCCCCCCCCCATCAATTGGAGGGTTTTGGCTTGAAAATGTCCCAGCTTATAATTTTCAGGAAAACTCACATGCCAAATTATCCCCCACCCTCAAATTTGAGGGCATATTGATCTCAACTTGATTGATAAACAGCTAGTGAGAAACTTAATTCTATGTTAGGGAACTTAACTTTGCATTTAAGGGTGGTGTCTCTTTGAAAAGAACACTAAGTGAAGTCAAACCAATTGTTCTCAGTCTGAAAAGCTATCCTATATCTAGACCAACCTTAAAAGTACTTGAGTCTTAAAACAAATATACATATGTACTTTGGTCTTTATCTGCATGCAATTATTGTTTGCATTTAAAAAAAAATGGCATACTCAAAACACCAATGCTGCTTGAAGGGGGGGCACTAATAAATTTAATTTACTTTTATTTGTTCCTAATATAAACCCTGAAAACACCATGGGTGTCTCTCCCCCCCCCCCCGCATCTTCAATGTACTCCCCCAAGCCCAAAGTGTTACTCATTTACCTTTTCCTTTTTGGATGCATAAGCATCTTTCTAAAGGACTATTTAAAGGGTGAAGAAAACCACTTTAAGAAGTGACTCTCTGGGTCACAGCTGAAATCAGTGCATACAATAAGCAATCTTGCAATTGTGAAGTAGGAAAAAGAGACGAGAGGGGAAAGTGGAGGGAATGCTAATGAGGTCAGAGGTCAAGACTGTGATCTCCTTGCAAACTCTTTTCTCTTTGGTGTTATGGAATTTGTCTTTCATTATGCTCTCTGAATACCCTGCCAGAGCTTCCGGGAAAAGATTCTGCCCTAAACAAAGTAGTGTGTAGGTAAAAGCAGAAGCTGGCTGATCTATAGCATGTCCTTCCCACAGCTCATTTATTTGACCGAGAGGTCTCCAGAACTGTGGAAAACCTCCTTGAGAAAATTTGCTAGCCTTTGGCTTCCTTCAGAATGTGCCTTCTCTGTCAGAGGCAAATAATGGATGGGATATAGGACCCATGGGAACTACATTTCCCATAGTGTGCCATAACAAGGACATGCTTCTGCTAGCAGATAGTGGCTGTGATTGTGGCAGAGAGGGTTGGTGGCAGAATGAGTTTATTATGAACCGGGTCAAAACTTTGGTGGGACTTCAGCCCAACTTCTGTTTATTTACGAGGCACCTTATAAACTAATTTCTCTGGGTTTACAAATAAAGAGAGAATAAAACTACAACAAAAAGTGCCATATTATAGGAAAACAACAATAAACTCAAGAGATGACCGACATAAGAAATCTAAATACAAAACCAATGGTCTCAGGGGCAAAAAAACAGTTCATCTCCCCAATTCCCCTTTTCTGAGCACATCAGAGGGCATATGTTTAATAAAAAAAAAATATTTATACCCCTCCCTCCCTCAGGGCGGCTAACAAGCAATAATAAAACAAGTTGAAAGAATACAACTTTAAAACAAGATTAAAATACAACATTAAAATATTGAAACATTAATATGTCGTAACCCTTTCAGCCCCCAAGCAGATTATAGGCTAACAGCCATCTTCAATTGTAGGCTAACAGCCATCTTATTATGCCAGTGATATAACAAACTTTTGGTTGCCTGCACTTTTGGTTTTGCCTGCAAAAAACAGGAGAGGGCCGGATCACTCTACCAGATCACTCTAAGGATATGGGAGAAAATCAATTGCCTTCACTATCCATACAAATTCACACTCTTCCAAATTTTGTGATGCGCTTCTCCAAGCAGATAACATGTAGACTACGGGAAAGTATGTGCAAGGATGCATATATTAGTGAAAATAAAATAAACAAGTCTATTATTTAAAAGAAAAGTGCTTGCAAAAATGTATCTATTGGGCAGAATGATTCTATGGAATACTGTACAATATTCAAGAAATAAAAGCAGCGATAAAAATTCAATTAAGAATCATACAGCATCTAGCACTGTGCACTAAAATTGCTACATCAAGTGACCCTTAGCAATTTTCAAGTGATCCATGGGGTGGGGGAATGTTTGGGGACCACTTCCTTAGTGTCTTAATTACCGTATTTTTCGCTCTATAAGACGCACCAGACCACAAGACGCACCTAGTTTTTGGAGGAGGAAAACAAGAAGAAAAATATTCTGAATCTCAGAAGCCAGAACAGCAAGAGGGATCGCTGCGCAGATAAAGCAGCAATCCCTCTTGCTGTTCTGGCTACTGGGATAGCTGCGCAGCCTGCATTCGCTCCATAAAACGCACACACATTTCCCCTTACTTTTTTGAGGGAAAAAGTGAGTCTTATAGAGCAAAAAATACGGTATTGCATGTCTTGCTGCAGTCTTTATACATAAAGTTTTGGCTTTTGAGGGAAAAACCATCTCACCATTATCAGGCAGCAAAGGGTCATTTTGCTTTTCCTGCTCTCCATTTCTGACTTTGCAAATACTTCATTTTGCATACTTTATACAACTGCCAAGACTTAACCCAAATAATGAGCAGTTAAGGCTTGTCGTGAGTGTTACAGATATAAGTTTAACATGCATAAAATGTAATTTTTATATACATTTAAGTTTTAAAAAACAAACCTTTATAGAGGTTTGCATTAGGCAGGAGAGGTTTGTCTCTAGGTAAATGCAGCAAGTTTCTCAGTAGTGATGTATGGAAGTGAAAGCTGGACCATAAAGAAGGCTGATTGCCAAAGAATTGATGCTTTTGAATTATGGTGCTGGAGGAGACTCTTGAGAGTCCCATGGACTGCAGGAAGATCAAACCTATCCATTCTTAAGGAAATCAGCCCTGAGTGCTCACTGGAAGGACAGATCGTGAAGCTGAGGCTCCAATACTTTGGCCACCTCATGAGAAGACTCCCTGGAAAAGACCCTGATGTTGGGAAAGATGGAGGGCACAAGGAGAAGGGGACGACAGAGGACGAGATGGTTGGACAGTGTTCTCGAAGCTAACAGCATGAATTTGACCAAACTGCGGGAGGCAGTGGAAGACAGGAGTGCCTGGCGTGCTCTGGTCCAGGGGGTCACGAAGAGTCAGACACGACTAAACGACTAAACGACTAAACAACAACAAATGCAGCAAGAAGAAGCTGGAGTATGCGGACTGATGATTCATTAACTGGAGAGGTCTCTCTCAGAATGAGATGAAACTTGAGAACTGAGCATCTTTTTCAGGAGGTGGAGCCAGCAGCAGTGTAGATGTTCAGATGCTGGGGAACTTTCTCTGGGACCAGAGAGAGGAAAGTTTTTGAACTGTATTGAAGACTTAAAGGAGACTGGACTGCATTGCTCGCTGTTTGTGAGCAATGTGCTATTTTGTATTTAGTAAAGTTTATTTGTAACCATTTAAATACTTTTTCCAGTAAAGCTTTGAAACTCATTCTGATGGTGCAGCGCAAACTCATTTCAGCTCTGAACAAAGTCCAGGTCAGGGATTCCATCTGCAACATCTGTAACAGTACTCAGTCGAAAGTTAGGCAGCAATCTGAACTCCTGGCTGAGGAAGAATGGGCCTGAAGCCAGCCAGGGCAGAAGGGGTGTGTGTTTGTGAATATTATTTCATTTTTTTGTTGTGCCAACTTCATCTGGGCTCCTCCCCCTCCACCAAGCAGCACAGACCGGGGTTTAGGATTGCTCTGCCCAGCTGTTAAAAAATTGCACATTTTAGAAACTGTTACAATTAATGTTAATAGGCCAGCTTCTGCGCACAGAAAACTACATGCCAGTGAGAAGTGTTCTAGTCTGATTTGTTCCTGAGATACTAGCTTTCTACATGCAGGGATTTTTATTTTTATTTTTATTTTTTTGAATAAAGGACCAGTCTGAATAGAGGACCAGCCTGAAGAGTTCTCCCTGAGACATTAGTTTTTCTATGCAGGGATTTTTATTTCATTTTATTTTGAAGAGAGGACGAGTCTGAAGTGATGAAGTCCAGAAACAGGTTTTCCACCTCATTGCTAGACCTCAGTTAAAGGATACCTTAACTTAAAGGACACTATCCTATGTACTACTGTGATAAAGAATCACAAAATTGGATTCAGTTTATCAACACTGGCAGACTTTATTATTTGAGTGTTGCAAGCACATATGTGCTAGCTTCATTGTTGGTTTGGTGTCTTTAATGCTCTATTTTCACCCACACCTGGGATCTTTCTCATTTTTATTGCTCTTTTCTAAAGGAAACTATTGGATAAGTGACACATTAACATTTTAAAGGCAAATGATTCAGGGAAAATCTTTCAGAATGAGATTTTGCAATAACTAAAAATGTAATATAGTAAATGTCATGACTTCTGAATTCCAGTTGTATCCAATCTAAAATACAGCCTTCCCAAAATTGGTTTCATTTGAATGAAAACATCATTTAGAAATGGCAGGCTGTGTTGTTTTAAGATTAAAACAAATATTATGCGTTACCTAGAGCACAGGTTATTTTTGGCTATTATTAGATGCACAGAGAATAATAAATTTGGAAATATTGAGGCCTTTAGAGGGATATTTATATTTGATATACTTGGGCACCATTTTTATTAGTGTCTTTAGCAATCAGCTTTGGGAACATTAAAAAATATCTGCCACTTACATAATGTGTTAATTTAAGAAGACTTTCAAAAATGTGTGTGTATACCTACCAAAACCCCAGTATGAACCTGTGTCTTTTCCAGTAGGCTGCAGTGTCTTTTTATGCATTATTATATTGTTATTTTGGAAAGTCTTTTTAGAATGCCCTCCATTAGAGCTGATGCTGGGAGGCGCCGCATCCGGCCTCTGCCTCTTCCCTGGTGCCCTTCAGAACTTGGCATCCTGGCGCCACGCGCCACTAGCCTCTATGGGTAAGACGCCCCTGCTGCTGGTTCAGGCCAGACCAGCATCCTGTTCTCCCAATGGCCAGTCAGATGGGAGCAGAACTAAGCACAAGAGAACTCTGCCTCCCATGGTCTCCAGCAACTGGCATTTGTAAGCACTGCCGCCTCCATTATGGCTAGTAGCCATTGGCAGCTTTCTCCTCCATGAATATAATAATAATAATAATAATAATTTATTATTTATACCCCGCCCATCTGGCTGGGCTTCCCCGGCCACTCTGGGCGGCTTCCAAAAGAATATTAAAATACTATAATACATCAAACATTAAAAGCTTCCCGAAACAGGGCTGCCTTCAGATGTCTTCTAAAAGCCTGGTAGTTGTTGTTCTCTTTGACATCTGGTGGGAGGGTGTTCCACAGGGAAGGCGCCACTACCGAGAAGGCCTTCTGCCTGGTTCCCTGTAACTTGGCTTCTCGCAGTGAGGGAACTGCCAGAAGGCCCTCAGTGCTGGACCTCAGTGTCCGGGTAGAACGATGGGGGTGGAGACGCTCCTTCAGATATACTGGACCAAGGCCGTTTAGGGCTTTAAAGGTCAGCACCAACACTTTGAATTGTGCTCGGAAACGTACGGGGAGCCAATGTAGGTCTTTCAAGACCGGTGTTATGTGGTCTCTGCGGCCGCTCCCAGTCACCAGTCTAGCTGCCGCGTTCTGGATTAGTTGTAGTTTCCGGGTCACCTTCAAAGGTAGCCCCACGTAGAGCGCATTGCAGTAATCCAAGCGGGAGATAACCAGAGCATGCACCACTCTGGCGAGGCAGTCCGCAGGCAGATAGGGTCTCAGCCTGCGTACCAGATGGAGCTGGTAAACAGCTGCCCTGGACACAGATTTGACCTGTGCCTCCATGGACAGCTGTGAATCCAAAATGACTCCCAGGCTGTGCACCTGGTCCTTCAGGGGCACAGTTACCCCATTCAGGACCAGGGAATCCTCCACACCTGCCCGCCTCCTGTCCCCCAAAAACAGTACTTCTGTCTTGTCAGGATTCAACCTCAATCTGTTAGCCGCCATCCAACCTCCAACCGCCTCCAGGCACTCACACAGGACCTTCACTGCCTTCACTGGTTCTGATTTGAAAGAGAGGTAGAGCTGGGTATCATCTGCATACTGATGAACACCCAGCCCAAATCCCCTGATGATCTCTCCCAGCGGCTTCATGTAGATGTTGAAAAGCATGGGGGAGAGGACAGAACCCTGAGGCACCCCACAAGTGAGGGCCCAGGGGTCTGAACACTCATCCCCCACCACCACTTTTTGAACACGGCCCAGGAGGAAGGAGCGGAACCACTGTATAACAGTGCCCCCAGCACTGTTAATCCTCTTTTAAAGCCATCCAAGTTGGTGGTTGTTAAGTTGTGGGTGAACATATCAGACGACACAGTGATTCTTCAAACAGCTCTTGTTTATTCACAGGCCAGGACAGAACTGAACTGAAGGGCTCAGTCAGCCTGCTTATATGGAGCTCCAGAACAACGTAACTGTTGCAACTTTCTAAAACTATCCAATCACTGAACGTCACTTTCGGTCCTTCATTTGCATAACTATCTATAGTATCCATCCAATCACTGAACGTCACTTTCAATCCTTCATTTGCATAACTATCTACAGTATCCCCCTGCTGGCCCAGGGTGAGAACTTCAGTACATAACAGTGGTCATCACCACTTCCTAGGGAAACAAGTTCTTCTGTATTATGCGTGTGTCAAGTGTGTGTGATTGTGTGTGCATGTATGATCTGTTGCCCACTTTTGGAAGGTGACTTCCAAGAGCTTTCCACCCCACCGAAACACCATTCAGCTTTCTGAACCCACAATTTGTGCACAGTAGATTAAAAATGTAACTTTAGCCAATATATTTATGGATTTTAAAAAAAAAATCCCTGCAGTAGGTCCTTTGCTATAGACTCATCACGTGGCTTTTGCTTCTGTGGGATGCAAGGTCACGTTGAGTGCAAGCCCTTTCCCCCTTCCGTCTCTTGGGCTGACATCTTGCTTTTCTTTTCTACTATTAGTGGACCTATAAGGAGCTGAGGAGGGATTCCCAGTTGCCCCCTTTAACAAAGCCAGTTCCCCTATCATCTCAATGACTGTCCTTGGGGGTGTGATCCCCTTTCCACTCCTTGTAGTGGAAACATAAACAAGGACCATCCTTTTGTTCTTCTAATTGGATTAATGGCAGGTGGTGGTTTGCAAGGCAGGTTTGATTTCATAAAAGACCAGCAAGAGCTGCTGAAAGACTAGTCTCACCTGCTCGAGTCTGCTCATTCCTATCATTTCAACTAATATAGTTATCTACACAGGTGCTCAGTTTGTGTCTTCAGTACATTCTGTAGACAACAATATGGGCACAATGGGGGGAGAGGATATGCATAAGGAAAATATGTGAGATTGTCGAATTCCTTCACAAAAGACAGATCACCGAAGCTCATTTCAGATGTAACCAATTCCCAAGGCAACTTCTATTGCGTAGTCAAGCAAAAATGAAAGTGGTTTATTAAATACAGCGAAGGTTAGGATGACAGATAAGCTTTAAAGCCTAACCATCAGCACTAACATTCAAAGGTGCTGAACTTGCGATCTTTCTTCCATTCCCCCCACCACCGACCCCTCATCACAGATAAATATTTGTGCAAACACAAGATTCCCCCAGTGAGTGATAAGCTGGGACCTGGACAAAGGTTTGTTTGGAAGGATGAGATGAGGTTGGTACTGCATGAAAAGTTCACGGAATGATGGATGTGCCAAGGAGGGTGAAGGTCACTCTGTCAATGGTACACAAGAGAGGATTATGGGTGTGAATGGCTCACAAACAGCTTGGGATGCATTGTTTACACAATATCTCTAGAATACATTTTTCCTACATTGTTTAGAGTGTTTCGCTGCATGACATGGATGTTGCATCTTATTATAACATGCCTTATGCTGCAATGCAGAGAAGGCCAGCTCAGAGCTTGAGGTAAATTTACCTGCCCCCTAGCAGCCTTGCTAATTTTTATTGAAGGCTTGCTACAAAGTTTGTTCACCATTTCACTTAGTGATGGGAAAGTTCTGGCTTGACTCGGAATAGGTTCATCTCAAAGATGGCAGAATTCAAGTGTAATCCAACGCAGGGTCCTAGTTTAGCTCATTTAAGTTTGGCCACTAAACTAAGGAGCCTTCATGCTCCTGGTGCTTCCATGGGGAACAAAATGGGGTCTGCAAACCTGGTTCTGAGCTGGAGAAGAATTTGCGATGTGTGTGTCAGACTTAAAATCTTGCCTTTCTTTTGAGGTAGGCTTTTACAAGCCCCAAAACTTCTTATCAAAATGTGGCTTGAGAGAGTTTTGTCAGCGATTCTAAAGATGCTCCACATTTGCTAGTGTATCACTGAGTTTGGGGATATTCATAAATTTGACCTGAGTCTATGTGGATGACAAAAGAGTCATGTGCACCTTAAAGAACAGTGATTTTATTGTGAGACATGCTCTCATGTTTTTGACGCAAGCCTCTGACAAAGTTGACTCACCTCTGGCCAATGAAAGCCCATCTCATAATAATTTTGTTAGCAGCTTTTGAGGTGCCATGTGATGCTCTGTGGTTTTTCAGCAACAGACTAGCATGGCTGCCTAGCTCTGGAAGATGTGAATGTCAGCCTTTACCAAATTCCAGACATCCTGTGCAATGTCCAATATATAGTTTGTGACGTTGTCTTTTCATTATGCATTTGGATACCTCCTAAAATATTGTAACCAAATTTTGCACAACAGCTCTTGAGATGAAAGAACAGGTTTTCATCTGTGTTTGGATACAATTGGACACCATTGTTGAAATCTGCATAATAATAATTTTATTATTTGTACCCCGCCCAACGGACTGGGATTTTAACCACTTATTTCAAAACTGCACTGTTTTGTTTTGTTTTTGTTTCTTATAACTTCATTCTTGGATGCCCAGACTATCCCCATCTAAGAATGACCATAGCTGGAGTATGAGTCATAGCTGGTAAAAGATAGTGAGGCTACCAGAGCCTTCAGCAACAAAGATGGATCCAGGAGCACCTCAAACTACTAGCCTGTTCTTTCAGAGGGAGTGCAGCCCTGTCCAGAACAAGCAACCAGCAAATCTCCCAGACTTAGAAACCACTGGCCCATGGTGCCTCCATCATCCCAGGGTTCAAACTCAGTCGATTGGTCTATTGCACCCAGGCAATGATCGAAATCATGCACAGCCTCTCCTGACTCTCTTATGGAGAAATAGAACTGCCCCTAAATGGCTTTATCATTGAACAAACTGAGAACGAGTTCAAAGACCTGTGAGATACCATCATGTGGCCAAAATACAGTCTCCCATTGATATTATCTGGACATGGCCCAGTAGGTTGAAGCAGAACTGCTGTAAAGCTGTGCCTCCAATAAAAGACAAAAAGAAAGAACCTCTGGATGGTTAAGTCCAGTCAAAGGCGACTATAGAGTGCAGCGCTCATCTCACTTCTCAGACCAAGGGAGCCAGCATTTGTCCACAGACAGCTTTCTGGGTCATGTGGCCAGCATGACTAAACCGCTTCTGGTGCAACGGAAAACCGTGAGGGAAGCCAGAGCACACAGAAACGCTGTTTACCTTCCCGCCGCAGTGGTACCTATTTATCTACTTGCACTGGAGTGCTTTCGATCTGCTAGGTTGGCAGAAGCTGGGACAGAGCAATGGGAGCTCACCCCGTGGTGCGGATTCGAACTGCCAGCCTTCCAATCGGCAAGCCCAGGAGGTTCAGTGGTTTAGACCACCGCACCACCCACATCCCTTTGTGCCTCAAATACCCAGTCCACAGGGCCGGTTTAGGAGGATACCATTGTCTATGATACTAGAAGCCACTGAGAAGAAACAGGAACAGGAATCTCCCATTTCCAAGGCTGATTCATTCCCAAACCCAGTTTGAAATGGATCCAGATAATTTCTGTCCTGCAGGAACTCCTGCAACTGCAACTGCTCTGCTGCCACTCCTACCCAAGAAGGGGATATTTGTGACTAGACAGTAGTTGCTACAAACCATAGAGTTCAGCGTCGGCTTCTTCGGCTTCTTCAGAAGTGGATGCACTGCAGCCTCTATAAGGGCAGCACGCACCCCTCCATCATATAAAGATGTATTCACCACACCTTGTGAAATATACTCGGAGTCGCAAAGTGATTTCATGCTCTTTATTCAGCTCATAGTGGTGAGGAGGAATGAATAGAAGTCCCCTTACAGTATCTGCTTTATATACGTTAGATACACAATGGGCTGCACATGATTGGCTAATTCCGGAATTCTACTGTAAGCCAATCAGGTTGTGGATTCACTTCTATCTGGAGCAGGATTGGGTGGTTCCTGCCAACCAATCATACTGCTGCATTGTTCTAGGACCAATCAGACTGCTGCATTCTGAATCCTAGTGTTCTAGGACCAATCAGACTGCTGCATTTTGGATCCTATTGTTCTAGGACCAATCAGACTGCTGCAGTTTGGATCCTATTCAACTCAGTACATAACACCTTGGAACCACCCACCCTGGACTGGCTTCCCCAAACTGGGATGGACAGGGGTTAAGAGAACAAGATGCTGGTCACATCATTGCAAGGAACTTGCAAAGCATGGCGTAGGGTTTGATATTATTTCAGGATGAGCGCCCTGTATTTTGCCTCAGGGTCTTGGAGTATGCCTTTATTCGTGTTTCATTCCCCATGTTGCTTATATTAATGCGTTCATATGTACAGAATTGGGCCAGTTCCTTAGGAAGGAACAATTGAAATGTAATGGTGTTTCTCATCGTTCGTAATAGTTTAAAGATCTCTCTGGAGACTGGCAGGACCTTTTAAAGTCTTCTAGCCTAGTCCCATGACAATGTTGAATTGTTCTCTAATATACATCTACTAGTGCTTTGTCCAATCTTGTTTTAAATATGTTAATTGATTGGGATTTCAGCATTACCTTTGGGAAGATTATTCTAATAAATCTTGTTGTCAGTATGTGGTTGCTCCCCCGCCTCCACTCCCGACCCGATAGTCAGCCTACATTCGTAGCTCCCTTTCCTTCTCTTCCATGTAACACTGAGCAGAATAATCAGGAAATGTTTTGTAAAATAAAATGTGTGTGTGAGAGGGAAATCTGGAAAAATTAATAAAAATGTAATTACATTTTTACCAGTTTGCTTTCCTAAAGAGTGTGTTCTTTAAAGGTGAATTCACAAGTAACATTTGGCTGCAGTGATTGCTTGGTTATTTTAATATGCAACCACTATTACAGAGGATTCTCTCTTATCACATCAAGCAATCACCTAATAATGGAAGGCAAGCTGCCTGAATAGCATATCATGTATACGCTCTCACTTAAACTGACAGTATGGAAACACTCAGAGCCATCTGGGAAACTCTGCTAATAGCAAGTAGTGCTGGGGTACGATACGGATGCGAAAAAGTTTCCCATTTATTTTCACAGATATCTCCGCCATCCCAAACAGGAGCAAAACATGCTTGCGACACTTATCCCAAAAAAGCAGATATGTGATTTTAAAATTTAATTCCATGTCAGAATTCTGAATCATGATTGCACAATTGAATCTGTGAAATTGGCTTTGTGTGTGTGTGTGTGTGTGTGTGTGTGAGAGAGAGAGAGAGAGAGAGAGAGAGAGAGAGAGAGAGAATCTATTCAGCCATTACAAATAACTCTTCCATGGCCAGTCTCTCAATCTTGCAGCTTACTGAACAGTTCTGCATCACATTTTTAGGTGCGCACCCAAGTTTTTGGAATTTTTTAAGTGTACTAAATTATAAAAGTGTCAATGAGGTGGACACATTTGGAAATTTGTGTCTCATTCAGTGTTATTTCAGGCAATGGTCAGAAGTAAATGCTGCTTCATGTACAAAGTTTGGACTAAGTAGAACTGATATCTGGGTGTCATCTGAACAAGACTGTACTCTCCTCCCTCTGAAGGCTCCCAGCTGTCTTGGTTGCCTTTGGCCAGCTTCATCTGGCTCACCAGTTATGTTGTTTCCTGCAGAAAGCAGAACTAGTCACAGATGTCATAACAGCCAGATTAGAATTATTGCAATGCACTCTGTGAAGGGCAAAGAGTGCTCAGAAACTAAAGGTGGCATAAAATGCTGCAGACAGACAAAATTCTGGTGTTCACTTTTCCAGCCATATTACACTGGTCTTGCTCTGATTGTACGGGCTTCCAATTCATTTCAGGGCCCAATTTAAGATGCAAGTAATTACTTACAATAAATGGCTTGACACCAGAATATTTGTTAAAACAGGGATGTGGTTCAGGCTGGGTGGTTAACACTACTCCTTCTGGGAGCACCTTCTGTAATTAAAGGGGTCGTGCCCAATTAAACAAACACTGGCTCCAACAGCAAAAGAAGGGCTGTCACGGCTTCCAGGAGAAAGTCCTCAGACTCTACGAAAGAAGGCAGAACAACTTCCCCAGCCAAGGAGGGCTCTCTAGTATTCAGGGCACTACTGCCTCTGACCATAGAGGCAGAGCTTAGCCATTGTGGCTACTAACACTGTGGCCACTTCATCCCCTTGATCGTTCCAGTCTTTCAAATATTTGAGGTTCAAGTTCTGTAGGGCTTTAAACACCGACCTGAGTGCCAAAGGTTGGGCTCAGAAATAAAGCAGTTCAGCTGCTTTAGAACAGGAGTTATAGGTGTTCTATATGCCAACAGTAGTCTGTACCTGCTGAAACAGTCTTCAAGGGCAACCTCACATTTTGTTGTTGTTTAGTCATTTAGTCGTGTCTGACTCTTCTTGACCCCATGGACCAGAGCACGCCAGGCACCCTTGTCTTCCACTGCCTCCCGCAGTTTGGTCAAACTCATGTTTGTAGCTTCGAGAACACTGTCCAACCATCTCGTCATCTGTAGTCCTCTTCTCCTTGTGCCCTCCATCTTTCCCAACATCAAGGGCTTTTCCAGGGAGTCGTCTCTTCTCATGAGGTGACCAAAGTATTGGAGCCTCAGCTTCAGGATCTGTCCTTCCAGTGAGCACTCAGGGCTGATTTCCTTAAGAATGGATAGGTTTGATCTTCTTGCAGTCCATGGGACTCTCAAGAGTCTCCTCCAGCACCATCATTCAAAAGCATCAATTCTTCAGCGATCAGCCTTCTTTATGGTCCAGCTCTCACTTCCATATATCACTACCTCACATTTAGGTCATTGCAGTAAGTCCAGTTTGGTGGCCACCAGAGAATGGAGTAAAGTCACATCTCCCCAAAAGGACCCATAGTTGGTGGACCAACTGGGGCTAGATCTGACAGAATATGAAAGAATACTGCAGTTCAAACATGTCTAACATTAATTATCTGGACAGGAGTTTAAGGGGAAAACTGTTCTAGTGTAGAGTTACTATATATTTTTACAGATGTGCACTGGAGTCAAGCTGAATCCACTTCTCAGGAGATGGGAAAGAGACTATACCGCACACATCACGTGCGCAAATACACAAAGCTGTCCTTAAAAGCATCCTTACAATAATCGCCCCCAAAGCAATGCAAGGTCAGTGTTCTACCAGAAAACAGATTCTTCCTGATGCGTAGGAAAGTGAGAGCACATCTTGCCAAGCCCTTTGTTTCGTAAGGTTCCCAAGAAGTCATTTGCTGAAGTTCATACTTTGTAATTAAGCAAAGGATCAGCTGATCCTTGCATCACTGTTGTGATGGAAAGAAAAGAAAAGCTCAGCTGTGGAATGCAGCAAAATTTGCTCCCACAAAACAATCCTATTAGGACATAACTGGTAAAGAAGATTGCATGTTAACTTTGCTCAATCTGTGTGGATAAATGTTAACCATTCTCAGTCAAAGAACCATCTTTTTAATTCCAGTCAAGTGAGAAAACACCTCAACCAGCATGCACATTGGCAAATCATTCAGAAGATTAATGCACTCAGGACCTCTACAAAGACTCTGCGATGTGTATTAGCATTATAGATTTTAATGTGAAATGATGTCAGTCTTTTCTCGGCCGCATTGTAGTGCAAGGGCTGCCATCTGTTTATAATAACGAGCCTGACAATCCAGCTAAATGTGATTTGCTGCTTCTTTTGCCAACATAATGGCCTGGATATTGATCCCAATGGTGGAGCAGTTGCTGTGATTTCATTCAATAGATGAGGAGGGCAGGGTGCAAAGGGGGGACTGCCCAGGCCTCTGGTGGAATGTCAGTCAGCAAAAAAAATTAAAAAGAAAGAAGAAACAAAACCCACAAGAAGTGTGTTTTCACCTAGCTAATTATTGTTTCACATTCACAGCTGTTATCACAATCTGACATCAGCTAACTGTTGTTGAAATTACGTACACAATATATAATAATTGGGGATGTGCTGGGGAGGGGGAACCACTAAGAAATGTTGCTATTCTTATAAACATTCTTATCACATAATTCCTCAGATATTTTGCCAGAGGAAGAGGAACTAGAGCTTCCAGCTGACCTCATCTAGTTGTACTTTTGAGAGTAGGTCCGTATGCAGAAGCCAACGGATCTCTTGAAGCTTTGAGATAAACGTTATTCTCTTACAGTGTGTACATCAAGCTGTTCTGAACAGTGTAGTCAGCCAACACTGCTGCCCCCATGATTTGCTTGGGAATGTAGGATGTCAGGAGTCTGAGGTTTGGTGGGTAGCTGTGAGATTAGAAAAAGTTGGGCAGTGGTAAAAATAACCCCCCCAAAAACCTCCCACAGAAGTAGCAATGGAATTTGTGTGATCTGGGTCACTGGCAAAGAAAAAGTACAAAAGGCCAAGGTTGTTTACCACCATAAAATTTCAGGAAATGACTCCTTAAGAAGCATCATGTTTCTGTCCACCTGCAGCTACTTTTCATATAAAAAGATCCCTGCCCACCATCCTAAGGTTTAGCACTTAAAAATATTCAGTGGAAGAGGTGTCAGTAAACACTTACGCAATGTCAAGAGCCACAAGCCAAGCACAGAAGAGATATCAAAATAGCTTTGGTGTTGATGGTGCAAACTTTGCAAGCCTCTGTTTACCTGAAGTGGTCTTGGGAACTTTGTGGCTGAGGGATTACATCTGAATAAACTTCATTTGTCTGATGAGAAGGGACTGGGCTTTGAACAGACCTTTCAAGGCTTCTATCCAACGGAGTTAAAGGGGGAAAATTGGATGTTTTACAGCTGTCACTGGCATATGTCAATAAATACCTGATTTATGATTATGCCCACGCAACACATCACCCAAGCCCTCCCTCTTTTATTTGATTTAATAGGCGTTTCTTTCAATGTTAAAAAAAAATGAGTGGAATATATAGCTATATAAAACATTTGTATGTAAGCCTAAAATCCTCTTGAAGGATCAAGGAGGACAACCAACAGCACAAACCACTGCTTTTCAGAGTTTTTTGATCAGCAGAAAGAGGCCAGCTGTCAGCCTTCCAGAATTTAGAATTTAGATTAGCTGTGAGGCCACACTTCTGTTAAGACTGCATCTGGTTAGGAAACAAAGAACAACCTGCCTTGGGTTCTCTCGTAATGTAAGTACAGTGGTACCTCTGGTTACGAACTTAATTTGTTCCGGAAGTCCGTTCTTAACCTGAAACCGTTCTTAACCTGAGGTACCATTTTAGCTAATGGGGCCTCTCGCTGCTGCTGCTGCAAGATATCTGTTCTCATCCTGAGGTAAAGTTCTTAACCCGAGGTACTAATTCCAGGTTAGTGGAGTCTGTAACCCAAAGTGTTTGTAACCCAAGGTACCATTGTACAATAGCAGCATAGGTCATCAACACTCTTAAAGATATGGGCTCCTCTTTCCAGGGACTGTATTCATGGGAGCACAAGCTATGCATACAGGAAGCACTATGCTGAATTCCTGGCCCTTCCATCTTTAAAAGGTTCTGGTAGCAAGTGAGAGGAAAGGCCTGAGTCACTGTCTGGTAAAAGTGCAGATTATTTGGGAAGGCGGAACGTCAGCTTTCAGTGTCCCTTCCTAACGTGGCATCTTTAGGAAAAAGCATTTGATTGGAGGTGTTTCCGCTCCCCCAAACATTCTGAGAGGCAATTCCCAGATGTGGGAAATTACACTTTCTTGGTAGGTTCAATGAAATTCCTTTTTGTGCCGACTCCAACTTTATAGTATATATCAGAGTCAACATATTGATGAGCCGATGTCTTAAAATAGCAATAATGATACCCTCTTGTGTATATACTGCTTGGAGGATGATGGATGATGCTTGCTACATGAGAGCTAAATAGCAATTAGCAGTAGTTGTGTTTTTGGGTTCTAAAAACAGAGTGCCTGAGATTAGAACCATAGACCAAAGAGAGCTTATGCTTCTACAGCACAAAGGGTCATTCCCATGCTCCTTTAAAGAGAGGGCATCGTAGAGTTGTCCCAACACAATGGACTACATATAAACCATAGAACATGCCTTGCCCCATTCCTCAATGTTTGCCTCCCTCCTCATTGCGGTAATGTGCCTTTCCTGGTCAACATATATCAAAGTCTATATTTATACGCCTTAACTCTACTGTTAGGAATCTGGGGCTGCGCCTGGCTGTCACAGCCCAAGACTAAGGAGGTGTTATGCTGGCAGGAGAGGCCCTTCACCACATGAGAATGACTCCGTTTCCATAAGACAGCTTCTCAAAATCTCTAACTGTATCCTAAATCTTGGGGGATGGGAGTGTTGCGTATCAGAGCACCACATGTACGTAGACGTGGCCTTGACAGGATCCTGTAAGCGTGGAATTTTTACGGAGATGCTATAAGACCAAAAGAGAGGAGAATTTAACCAAAAAATATATATGCAACAACACATTAGAATCCCACATGAATCAATGTTATATGTCTCAGAATGATCAGCACCACTTCAGTTTAATGCATTTTCCTCTAAATTATACCATAAAGAGGCTGATAAATGAATGAGAGTTTAGTAACAGGGCTGAAATGTTTAGTCAGTTCATTGGTCAGATTAGTGAATTGAAAAAGCTTCTGATCAATTTAAAAGATGTTTCCAGTTAATTGGGTAGAACTTTGGGTTTTTTAAAAGAACCTTCAGATTATTTTAATCGAGGTACTTACAAAAAATAGTGATAGCAGGCAACATTTTAGAAGACGTATTCTTCCTTCTTCACACAATGGAAAACATATCTCTTCTAAGATATCACCTAATTCAATGCGTCTACAATTATATATGTGATCTAAAAGCAAGGTACTCCCCCCCCCCTTTCCGGAATGACTGCCTTTCTTACTGGTATGCAAATGTATGCAGATTGAATTGATTTAGGCTGCAGTCCTATACCCACTTACTTAGTAGTAAATGCTATTGTATTTGATGGGATATTCTTCTGAGTAGACACGGATAGGATTGCACTGTAAGCGATTTGTGGATTAAAAGTCATGTGAATAATAGATTTTCTTTCATTAGGTGGCACTCTACTTCTAATAGTGCTAGTTTAGAAAATGTTTATCCACCAACAGCCTTTTCCAATTACTTTTTAGAAATGTAAAGCCAATTCAGGCACTACTTCAGCCACATCACTCTTATGCGCAATTACCATATTTACCTTATTTATTATTTTAAAACTGTATTATTCATAAACAGTAATAAATAAAGAACATTGTGATATTTTAATTTACTTATAAAGTGTGTCTGGCTAGTTATGTACCACGTCTGAAGGACCACAGCTGGCTTATATTCAAAGGCATTGGTAAACTGTATAGAATAGTTTTATGGTTGTAGTGGTTAGAAGGTTTTGAAATATAAGACAATGTTGGGAATGGGAGGAAAATAGGAACTCCTCCCCACACTTGGCGAATCAGCAGTGGTAAATAGAAGCTGGTTCTCCACATACAAAGCAGGGTAATTCTCCACAAATTTCCTCTCCTTTGTTCAGTCTGAACTGAGTAGAAGCTAAACTCATGTGGCTGCTCATGTTCTTGCTGATGGACTGCAGCTGCTTTCTGCATGACTGATATTGGGTTTCATGGTGCCATGCCTAAGGGATAGCATTTTGCCCAGGTCCTGATGGTTCTTCCTCCCTGTCACAAACTACACTTCAGGATCTGCTGTCCCTTTTTTAAAGGCTTCTTTCAGTTGCTGCTCTGTTTCTCTGAAACAATGGCAAGGATTAACATTGTCTATTCACTGTGGAAGATGGGCTGTCAAGTAAAGGAAGACAAATGTGATGTCCTGATTGATTATTTCCTCAGATACTAAATCAATGAGCTTATTATCACAGTAATTATGTTACTAATGTAAACAGATGCTGTGTGTAGACAACTGGTTAATAAATAAGCACACAGTGTTTCTTTTTAGCTTGTTCTTGCCCCCAAACCTGCGAAATTTGTGATTCTTTAATCTGTAGCTAATATGCCATTGATGCCTTATGTAATTGTTACTCCATATGTTTCAGCGCTGTTATGTGACAGAAACGTCTTGGACTGCTTTGAAGGATAACAATTCCTTAATCTATCCATGGAAACAGGACCAGGCATGACGAATGTGGTCTCTGGGCTACTCCCAGTAGCAGCACTGCCTATCCCATCCTGTTTCCATAAGTTCCCAGAGGACTTTGCTCTCCCACATTCCCAGCATGTCTTAGTGACATCTATGCTGGCTTGGGCATGTTTACAAAATGGAAGATGGCAGGATCCCCAAGGACGTGCTCTAAGGGGAGTTGGATTTGGACCCCAGGCCCATTGGCGGACCAACTCTGCATTACAAAGATGTCTACCAGTGTGACATTAACCCCACCGTGTGGGAATCCCTTGCAAATGACCAAAGTGACTGGCGATAGACAGTCAGGTCCTGTATCCACAGCAGTGACTGTGGCGTTAGTACAGAGCTGAGGCCTGATGAAATTTATCACCTCTGTTTCAGCAGCCTCGTAATCCATCCATCCCTTAAACATTATTTGCTTGCATCGAGTGACCATGAAGTTGGAAAATAAACCCCCATGAAGCCTTAAATCAAGGTTCTGCTACCTTTTTCAGCTGTGGGCTGGTCCACTGTCCCTCGGACCATGTGGTGGGCCAGACTATATTTTGAAAAAATAATAATGAACGAATTCCTATGCCCCACAAATAACCCAGAGATGCATTTTAAATAAAAGCACACATTCTACTCATGTAAAAACACGCTGATTTCCTGTCCATTCGTGGGCTGGACTGAGAAGGTGATTGGGCCGCATCCGGCCCATGGGCCTTAGGTTGCCTACCCCTGCTCTAGAGCAGAAAAAATCCAGACAATATATATGCATAGGAGCCAACTCCTAGGGGCCAAGGGGTCTTTGCCCCTCCATAAAATATTTGAGGGACACACACACAGCCCAAGTTGATGGACATTGCTATTCAAATGGTGTCAGTGCACCATGCCATGTGACTGATTATGCAAGGCAGGGCTTCCTTGCCCCCCACAATATTTTATTCAAGTTGGCACCCCTGATTATATGGGTGGCTAACCTGCTGCAGATGTGTCACAAGAGACACAGTCAGCAGAGATTTGTAAGTTTCTGTTGTCTCGCCTGCTAACTGATACACCAGTGCTTGTTTTCAGCAATCAAGAGCTAGGTCAGTTGGTTAGAGCATGGTGCTGATAATGTCAAGGTCACAGATTTGATCCCCATGTGGGACAACTGCATATTCCTGCATTGCAGGGGGTTGGACCAAATGATCGTCAGGTTCCCTCCCAACTCGAGAACTCTATGATTCTAAGAGATGAAAAACATGCCAAGGCAAATAGCTTCTGTGCTGTTCACCAGAATGACCCCATCGTATGGTGGAGCTGACTTGTGGCACAAATGGTAAAAAAAGGTTGGTAACTGTGGCGTTTGTACAGAGCCCCCAGTCGTTTAATGGACTATAGACCTGTACACCACTGCTTTATTCTTCCGCTGCCACCAACCAGGTTTCTTCTGGTGAAATACTGAGTCTCAGTCAGGTTGTAAAGTCAACAACGAAGATTAAAGTTTATTGAAGAACAAACAAGTTTTAAATATATTCAGAACAGTTTCTCAAATGTGCGTCCTTAACTAGATGTGGCACTATCTCACATTGTCACACTCTTCTCTCTCAATTCTATCGCTGTCTCTCACTCTAGCTGTCACAACCGCTATGTTCGCCTTTTACTGGCTCTATCTAACTCTGACTCCTCTATCTCCTAAAACCCCTGGGCTGAGCCTCAAAACCAGGTAGGCTCCGCCTCTGAGCTTTCTCATTGGTCAATCTACATTAACCATTTCCATCCCCCTGTGTCAACAAAATCACAAGGAATGGGCAAACGCCACAGTGACCAAAGGAGGAATGACCAGTGGGAGGAGCACAGAGAGAAGAAACGCCATACTGCATCTGCCCCAGCTGCAACAAAACCTCCATCTGCCCCAGCTGCAACAAAACATATCTCTTGTATCAGTCTCTACAGCCACAGCAGGCACTGTAACCTTACAACCATTTGACTTTACCCTCAAAGGCACACTTCTCTTTTGTCTCCCAAGACAGACAGATGCCAACCAAGTTCCCTGTAGGACTGGACCACTCCAGGTTTCTGCCATGCTGCTAAAATGAAAGTTAGTGTGGCATAAGGGATAAAGTGTTAAGCTATGACTCAGTCACAAAGACTGTGTTTTCCTGTTAGTGCTTCTCTGAATTTCTCTTCCCCACCCCTGCCATCACAACCATCAGTTAATAATATAAGAAACTGCGTTCAAACATTATCAATGGGGAGAGAACATTTCAGAGAAATTGTGCTTATTTTAGAGGTAGTTTGGCCATTCATTCCACAAATTATTTCGTTGCTGGTCTGCACTTTGCCTCAGTCAAGCCCAGGGGGAGAAATCATGAGGTAACTCCTCCCACAGGGCTTTTTTCAGACTAGGAAATGCAGGCAGCTGAGGAGGCTGCAGAGCTCTGGAGAAATGTTTCCTAGTCCCAGGGGAGAGGTCCAAGAGGCCATCTCCTTACTGAAGCTAGGCAAGGCAGGGTCTGGTCATACCTCAATGAGTGGACCACACAGTCTTGAGTTCCATGATGGAAGAAAGGCAGGATAGAAATGCAATACAATAAATAAGGAATATCAAAAATAATATAAGCAAAAGAAAAACTGATAAGCACACACCTTGGTTACATCCCATTTGGATTTCTGTAACATGCTCTGTGTGGGGCTGCTTTTGAAAAGGGCTCAGAGACTTCAACTGACTCAAAGCGCTGGAGCCAGATTGCTGACTGGGGTTCGTTATAGGGAGCACACAACTCCCATGTATGTATGTTTGTATGTATGTGTATGTGTATCTATGTGTATATAAAGGCAAAGGTAAAGGACCCCTGATAGTTAAGTCCAGTCGCAGACGACTCTGGGGTTGTGGCGCTCATCTTGCTTTATAGGCTGAGGGAGCCGGCTTTTGTCCGCAGACAGTTTTTCCAGGTCATGTGGCCAGCATAACTAAGCCGCTTCTGGCGCAATGGAACACCGAAACCAGAGCATGGAAATGCCGTTTAGCTTCCCTCCAGAGTGGTACCTATTTATCTACTTGCACTTTTTGACGTGCTTTCGAACTGCTAGGTTGGCAGGAGCTGAGACCGAGCTTACCCCGTCGTGGTGATTCGAACCGCCAACCTTCTGACTGGCAAGCCCAAAAGGCTCAGTGGTTTAGACCACAGCGCCACCCACGTCCCTGTACAGTGGTACCTCTGGTTACGTACTTAATTTGTTCCGGAGGTCCATTCTTAACCTGAAACTGTTCTTAACCTGAAGCACCACTGTAGCTAATGGGGCCTCCCGCTGCTGTTGTGCCACCACCGCGCGATTTCTGTTCTCATCCTGAAGCAAAGTTCTTAACCCGAGGTACTATTTCTGGGTTAGCGGAGTCTGTAACCTGAAGCCTATGTAACCTGAAGCATATGTAACCCGAGGTACCACTGTATGTGTATATAAATATATACATAGAGAGAGAGAGAGTTTCTTTAATGATTGCTTTTTCTATGTTTTTATCAATTCTTATTATCTGTAAGCCACCTTGAGTCCCTGTCAATAAAAAGGTAGGATAGAAATAAATATATATTAATAATTATAACAACAACAACAACAACAACAACAACAACAACAGGTGAGACAGGTGAGATATTTCTCTACCTGTCTTGAGGGGACTCTTCAGAATTCTGAATCGTCAAGAGCCTGCCTTACATGTGACTGTTTTTCATGTGATGTGTGTAACATGTAGCCAAGACCTTAAACATTTATAGAACAGGAAAGATGGAGACCGGCAGCAGTTTTTTCAGAGCACCAAAGGTCAGTTAAAACAACTGTCATTGCTCATGGACCATATACACCTATCATCTCTGCTCACCTGTTTGGCAAGATTTCCTATTGTTTCAAAACACTGTTTGAATAGAGATGACAGTGCTTCAGGTGTACGCCATAGGATATGCTGCTTCTATCACGTGTACGCCATAGGATATGCTGCTTCTATCGTGTCACCTTTAACTCTCTTAAAAAATATCATTTGTCACAAAGCCTAAGCCATATATGCCATCTTAGTTCCATGACAGAGGTACCCTTGCAGCCAAATGAGATTATTATTTGATGTTCTCACTTTGGTTTGTGAAGACGTTGAGCTGACCTGTTTCAAAGTTTAAAAACCGGCTAGTGTACAACACAATAGTTGGGCAGAAATGTGATTATGCAGATGAGTTTGTTAACAAAATTTACACATAAATGAGAACATTTTCTTCATCCTAGCTGCTGTTACACAGAAACACTGGGAAGTAAATTATCTGCAGAAGAGTACAAGATAAAAAATGTATTAGAAGCTGTAAGAACTAAATTGAAATGTCAAACATAGTTACTTATATAAAAAAAGCAGGCGATAGCCTCCTCATAAGCTATCTATTTTTTAAAAAAAGGAGTAATCAAAATGAACTAGACTGACTTCAGTTTTACTACCAATAGTTCTGGCTCAGATTCACTGGATTTTGCCACCTAATTACAGAAGTCTTCCCCTGCCCCTCAGTGCTCAGTGTTTCATTGAAAAAAGAGAAAAAAATAAGATTATACAGCTCAGTAACTACATTAAGGGTCCATGGGGTCATGAAGAGTTGGACACGACTAAACGACTAAACAACAACAACAACTGAATTAAGAAAGACAAGCGAGACTTTCACGGGATCTATGTTTCTGGGTTGTACGATGCCACACTGAAACCGGGGTGGGGGGTGGGGGGTAACATTCCCTTCACCAGCATTTTGGTATCTTATCAGGTCGGGTAGGGTCAGGGTGGCACTAAATCAGTGCTGGATTTACGTATAAGCTAAACAAGCTATAGCTTAGGGCCCCACTCTCTTGGGGGGGGAGGGGCAAAAAAAAAAATTAAAGGAAAAAACAAACCCTGAATGTACATTACCAAAATAGAAGATAAAAAACAAATAAAATAAAACCTACATACAGCAGCAGTTTTTTGAGTTGTGTAGGCTCCTATGATGTAAGTAATGGGACCCGCCTGCTAGCCTGCTCCCTAAAATATCATTGGTTTGCTCATTTCTATATATAGGGTGCCTACATTCTGCATGTGCAAATGGCTTCAGATACCTATTAGGTCCATAAATTACTATATAGCATATATTCAACACAAAAAAACCAGTGGCAATTTGTTGTTGACAAAGGACAGCTGGATGTATAAAGGGCCCCATTACCTTCAGGAGCTTAGGGCCTCATCAGACATAAATCCGGCCCTGCACTAAGTTCAGGGCTATAAAGCCACTTGGATACTACTTTTGGGGCATTTTCAGCTTTAAAAGACTTAATTCTGTACCAGCAGCCTGAAGAAGTACAGTCAGCAACACATCTATTGCATGAGGCTAATTTGTTTTCCAGTCCGTTCATTTGCAGGCTCTCTCCCTCCCACCCTGCAAAGGTTCAGAATGAGATGGGAAGAGTTCGTCAGGTCAGGCGGCTCTTCCAAAAACAAAGTTGTGAGGCACCTGGAGATGCTGACACTGGAAGGAGTGTCAGCGCAAGACTTTTTGGTCCCCAAAGTGGAGTCCCAACTACACTTCCTGTCCTGCGAGGGCTAAGCCTACCTCTGTGCTTCCCAATAAAGCTAAAGGGAACCCTGACCATTAGGTCCAGTCGTGGCCGACTCTGGGGTTGCGGCGCTCATCTTGCTTTATTGGCCGAGGGAGCCGGCGTACAGCTTCCAGGTCATGTGGCCAGCATGACTAAGCCGCTTCTGGCAAACCAGAGCAGTGCACAGAAGCACCGTTTACCTTCCCGCCGGAGTGGTACCTATTTATCTACTTGCACTTTGACGTGATTTTGAACTGCTAGGTTGGCAGGAGCTGGGACCAAGCAACGGGAGCTCACCCCGTCACGGGGATTCGAACCGCCGACCTTCTGATCGGCAAGTCCTAGGCTCTGTGATTTAATCCACAGTGCCTCCCGCGTCCCAAATGCCTAACCACCACTCAAGTCCAAAATAATTGTCACTTTCATTCTGATGCATGGCATGTCCAATCTTTTATAAGGAGCCACGCAACAGAGTCCTCTCCTATGGGGCCTGAGACTTCTGCCATGGCATAAGATGCCCTACATGGACACATGACGAACAAATAAATAAAAGGATGGTACATTGGGGTTGGATGAGTTAAACCAGGCATCCTCAAACTGGGCCCTCCAGATGTTTTGGGACTACAGTTCCCACCATCCCTGACCACTGGTCCTGTTAGCTAGGGATGGTGGGAGTTGTAGTCCCAAAACATCTGGAGGGCCCAGTTTGGGGATGCCTGAGTTAAACCCTTCATGTTGCAAATAAGGAGCATATTTTTGAATGAGTCTGATGTAAGGGCGGGGGAACCAAGCTTGTATAATTCTGATCACAAACAAAGGAAGGGAATGTTTTGTGAAGATTTTTCTCTCCAAAATGTTCTCCCTTTCCATCTTGGAACGACTCCTTCCCGAAGCAGGACTGCTTGGCTCCTTCAGTAGCAGGTTCAGGTGGCAAGTTAAGACCTTGCTATTTTGGAGGGCATTTGGGAGCTATTCAATATTCTTCCAATGCATTTGGAAAATACATGACAACAGCTGGTGCAAATTATTGCAAGGCTTTGGTAGAAATTAGCATTGCTACTGGAATTTACCTAAAGCATATCAAATGAACTAGATACACCAGTGTAGGGTACATTCATGGAAGTCCAGTGGCTGTGAAGAAACTCTCCATACAGTTGGGTCTTGTGTTGCATCCTTAAATCTACCCTAAAGCAAAACTCAGAGGTGAATTTGTTTGGAGGTTCCTGCTTGGGAGAAACGACTGAGGAATTACGAGGAAAACAATATATAATTGTTGCAACCAAGCCCGTGCAGAGCTTGTCTGAGGCCTGGGGCAGGATTCTTGTTCGAATAAAGTGATAAACTCAAAGAAAAGAGCAGCCAGTCCAGTAATACAAGATAGCAAGGTAGCACTGATAAACCAGCTAAAATTTAAATTCAGAGGAAAAACGAAAGTTCAGAAGCTTTTTAGACTCTACACTGATCTATCAAGTATTGTGCACTTCTCAACCATGCTTGCTAAATTAATTTGCCCATGGGCGTTTTGTTCCTGGTTGGCTGGAAGGCACAGGGTGTTCTTGACATAACAGTGTAATGCCCCTGGTGATGCCTCCCCGTCAGCTTAGCCCTCCGAGGCCTGGGGCAAGTGTACCTGGCTGCCCCCCCCCCCCCCCGGTGCAGGCCTGATGGCAACTCATGAGATTTCCATAGGGGTTCTGCACATTTCCAGTAAAAATTGGGTGGGTGGGAAAGTGCTTATTAAATATAGCAAAGTATAATTAAGTATTTTTGACACAATAAAAAAATTCCTTCCAGTAGCACCTTAGAGACCAACTACGGTAAGTTTGTTCTTGGTATGAGCTTTCGTGTGCATGCACACTTCTTCAGGTACACTGAAACAGAAGTCGCCAGACCCTTATTTTTGAGTATGTGATTTTATCTTATTCATGGCTTAATAAAAGGAATATTGAGGAGTCAGAAAGACAAAAGCCCAGATGACCAGCCCAACCTTTCACTTTTCATTGGAAATGTGTTTTTGTGCAGTTTGAACAATCTTTTTGGGGAGGGCAGGGGAAGCTGAGAGGAGGCCCAATGTTTCCAAATTTCAGCTGTCTTTCAAACTGTCTTTTAGAAGCCCATCTTTAGTGTTCCTTTCCCCCTTGCTATTCTTGCCCCATACTTTTGGTTTGGTGGGCACGCCTCCTGCCTAGCCACTTGAATGCAAAGACAATGAGATCTGAGAGCATAAAGCATATCTCTTTGACTGAGGCCTACTAGCCGTCAGGCCTATTCAAGTTGATGGGAAGTCGTGCCACTTGAGCAGGACATGGCTGGCTTGTTAGTTCCTGACAACAAACTGTGTTTGCTACATGGTGCATTCATGGGCAGTGTCCGCTATTGTCCAAAGCTGTGCAAGTCTTTCCATCGCCTGAATTCTGTCTTCTGTGGCTGGGCAACTGTATTGGGGAATGTAGCCAAGCAGAAAAGGCCCCCCTCTCTTTTCTGTGATTTCTCACATTTAATTACTTGATTTCCCCTTTCCTGCAGTCAGAGAGAAAATGGAATTACATCATGCACCATGTAGCTTTGGAAAAGCATTGATTGTTTCTAATAGAGCCACTGGTGACAGCCACAATAGAAGCGTTCCTTGTTTCACATCGGATATTAGATCCCCCAAACAAGGCTGAGTGTCCTTGGTCTGAAGATCTTCAATGGGGAACAAAGAGGACCAAGTTTCTGTTGTGTCATCCTCAACACCTCCCAAAGGGAAATCTTTATTTAGCCTCACTTGCAAAGTATTCCTTGCTTCTGAGTTGCTGCTGGGGGGGGGGGGTGTGAAGCTCACTGAAGTCTTACTTTCCATTCTGAAATTCCAGGTGGTTTCCTCTTCTTTCCATTTTTTTTCAATTCTTTACCTATTTTGCTACACATAATTTAGTGAGATTATAAATTCCCATTGACTTTAGATGTTCTATAATTTTTAATACTACATTACAACTCCCCAGTTGTTTCTTCTGTAAGGTTGATGAGTGAACTTCATCGAGGAGTGAAGACTTGAACCCAAGTTTTCTTGACCCAAATCCAACACTCTGCCTGCTATATTAGAAAAAACCATAAGTGCACAACTTTGTGTGAATAGCAATGTAGTAGCTCAAATGGATTGGATGGGTGAATCAGCCATTCATAAGCATAAGATGGTATTTGATAGTTTAAAGATTGCATCCTGCGCCCTGTAGATTGCTGATATTAGATGCCACATTTATTGTTCCAGTCATCATGGTCACATGATGAACACATAAATATATAATTTTTCAGAGCTTAAGGTGGGGATCTTTGCACCAAAAAAGAGTTTTGTTTCCCTTGAAAGTCCTCAGATGTTTTTTTGTGATGCAGGCCTACAAACTCACACCAGCATTTCATTTAAGGTGAGATTTCAGTGATCCGTTAGCTCAGGATGAGATTTCATTGGTGATTCCATAAAATATGAATGTGGGCATGCATATTGTGGCATGATATGAGCAGCATTTGCTTGTAGAAATTGTGACCCAGTATACTGAACACAGTCTACCAGTCATACATGACATCCTGCTAAACATGTGAAATTCCCCTCCTGATTTTTGTAGTCCAAAATCCTGGTAGCCTGCATTGGTGGGTCACAAGGCAGGGCTACCAGACAGCGTTTGTAGGTTTTGTATAGCAGGCTAAACTTTTGAACTCTGGAGTGTGAAATATCTTTGGTTATCCTAGTTAAGGCTTCCTCAACCTCAGCCCTCCAGATGTTTTTGGCCTACAACTCCCATGATTCCTAGCTAGCAGGACCAGTGGGCAGGGATGATGGAAATTGTAGTCTCAAAACATCTGGAGGGCCGAGGTTGAGGAAGCCTGTCCTAGTTCACAGTGATGTCTGTGACTGGTTCTGATGAAGCAAGCCTGATCCGCATTTATTTAAAGCGCTGTGCTGTGCCCCTCATAGAGCTGTAATTCCCAAATTTAGCAAAATGCAGTGCCCAGAGAGGTAATATGCCTTAAATGAGCATTGGCTGGGCTTGAAAACAGGCAATGAATCTGCCCTTAGTTATATATTTGTCTCTTCATAATCCTATTGCTAATAGCAAACTCGATACGATAATCTTTATTGTCATTGTCCCATACAGAACAACGAAATTGAAAAAATCTACATCAGACATTCAAGAACCAACAAGCCTGGTGTCCCAGCTATCCCAGCCTGGTTAACCCCCTAAAAACTCTGATACCCCATTTTTAAATACAATATACTCCAATAGAGACTCCTTATACTGCATTTAAAACCAAAATCACATTTGGGTAGAAACTGTTTCTCAGGCAGCTAGTCCTAGTCTTTATAACCCTGTACCTTCTTCCAGAAGGCAGAAGCTGAAAGAGATCATTTCTGGGGTGCGGACTATCTTGCACTATCTCTGCAGCTTTCTTATGACACCTGGAAGCATAGATTCTGGAACTCATACACTTTGTCAATCCATACGTAGCCAAAATGGCACCATCCATGCTCAGAAAACAAACAAACAAAAAATCTTCAGAAAAATACTTTGGGAAGGGGGAACAGCCCAATGAACACTGAGCAATCTCATTGGTCATAGAATGCTAACTGGCTGTTGTTGTGAGAATATAGAAAACTGGGCCTGGGAGGAACAGAATGTAGTATCCAGAAAAAAGTCTGGATGGATGAATGGATGGAACCCTGAACAAGAGCATTCTACACTGCAACATTTCGTTGCAGGTCCTACTTGTGGTTCTATAATTTTGTGCTTCTTTCCTTCTTTAAAAATAAGAGGGTATTGGTAGGTTTGCACTTTTCACGCAAAAGAAGGTCCAAACCACACATGCCCCTCCTATATATTTCAGGTCAAGAGAACTGTACGGGGAAGTACAGGGTATCTTTAAAGCTTTCTTTTCCAAACCTCAGCCCTGGCACCACGCTGGCAGCTGCTATTTAAAAATGAGCTATGCTATGGCATGGTGGTGATCTTAAGATGACCATAGGAACTATTTTGACAAAGGACTACCTAGCCCATGATTAGGGGTGTTGAGAGAAACACTCCTCACATATTGAAGGCTGAGCAGGATCACACCCAGTGGCCACAGCCCCTGTCAGCAACGTATCCACCAGCTACACAATAACACACACACAGGCCACATATCTGGGGTATCACTCTCGGTATTGAAACTGGGATAGCTCAGCCAGTAGAGCATAAAATGTCTAATCTCAGGGTCAGGGGTTTCAGCCCCACATTGGGCAAAAGATTCCTGCACTGCAGGGGTAAAATTCTGTGATTCTGTGTGCTTTGGGGGCATAGCTTCATTGCGCACAATTTTAATGTGTGAGAGGGTTCATCTGGATCCTTCTAATCTTATCCACAATAACTAGCCAGAGGTCCCAGGGAAGCTCACGAACAGACCATGAAGAAAATGGCCATCCTTTGGCTGGCCCTCAGGATCTGACCCTGATTGCCTCTTACATAAAAGGTGTGGGAATGTTTAGGGATGTGGGGGAGGATATATTGTCTAAAATATCCTATCCCAATTTGTCTTTAAAAGGTAAAGAGACCCCTGACCATTAGGTCCAGTTGTGACCGACTCTGGGGTTGCGGCGCTCATCTCGCTTTAGTGGCCGAGGGAGCCTGCGTACAGCTTCCAGGTCATGTGGCCAGCATGACTAAGCCGCTTCTGGCGAACCAGAGCAGCGCACGGAAACGCCGTTTACCTTCCCGCTGGAGCGGTACCTATTTATCTACTTGCAGTTTGACGTGCTTTCGAACTGCTAGGTTGGCAGGAGCAGGGACCGAACAACGGGAGCTCACCCCGTCGTGGGGATTCGAACTGCTGACCTTCTGATCGGCAAGCCCTAGGCTCTGTAGTTTAACCCACAGTGCCACCCATGTCCCAACTTGTCTTTACAAGTTCAACAAAATCAGCAGAGTTAACATCACGCACAGAGTTAAAAAACACGCACAGCAGATAGCTTGCTCAGACTCGTTAGAGTCTCTGTAAATATTTCCTGGTATTTTCCCCGTTTAATCCCTCCTAAAATAAGATGCTACACAGTATTCTGGAAAGTATAAACGTTTACTCACAAGTAATCATCTGTTCACACAAAGGTTCCCAGAAGGCAGACTTAAAAGGTTAGAACATAGTTTAAATGTGGTGACTATCTCCTTATGGAGAAAGCCCTCCTTTTCTTCTCTTGGCCTGGAGCCTGGAGGACTGAGACAACCTTCATGTCTACTCTAGCAATGTTGTATTTGACTGCACCTGATTCTTACACCCCACATAAGGTTTGTTCAGCCAGCATAGTTAGTCCTGTTTTCCATGGCCCGCTTCCTTTAATTTGCTGTTCATAGTTGAACGCAATAGCATTGGCATCCAACCACATGCTTGTATGAGAAAAGTCTGCTGGGAAAGAGCCTCAGCTGTTTAAAGCCATTTGCCCATATGAATTTACCTAAGAGCGCAGGTGATCTCCAGAGGTCCTGCTCTGTCTCCTCCTGCTGTCTTATTAGAAGAAGGGCAGTGCCTAAATCATGGCCATCTTTCCTGAGGGAGGCACTCTTGGTCACTTCAGTTGTGGGATTTAGATGGCATATTACCGTATTTTTCTGTCTATAAGACATCCCCATGTATAAGACACCCGCTATTTGAGGGGACTCCAATTTAGGAAAATGGGAGGGGAATCTCTCTGTGTGTAAGACGCACCCAAATTTTGGACATTATTTTTTAGGGGGGAAACCTAGTCTTACACACGAAAAAATACAGTAATTCCATTTAACACAAGCAATAACTAAATTTATCCCTTTTGATTCTGTCGTTGGGCTCCTCCTGTTGCTGCAGTTTGATTTCCTGCTATGATAATGTTTTTAGTTTCCTCCTTTGCTTTGCTATACAATGTTTGGATGCATTGTGGAGCCTGGTGGGTGGAAAGGTGGGGTATGTGTGTGTACACACACACACACACACACACACACACACACACACAGTGGTACCTTGGATGTTGAACTTAATCCGTTCTGGGAGTCCATCTCCCTGAACCGTTCAACAACCAAGGTATGGCTTCTAACTGGCTGCAGGAGCCGCGTCGGACGTTCAGCTTCCAAAAAACGTTCGCAAACCGGAACACTTACCTCAGGGTTTGCGGCATTTGGGAGCCAAGCCGTTCGACAATCAAGGTACCACTCTCTCTCTCTCTCTCTCTCTCTGTGTGTGTGTGTGTGTGTGTGTATATATATATTCATAATAAACTACTGCTCCATAATTAGGATGCAACTTGTAACCTTGGTCAGTCAGTTTTAATTATTAATAGACAGTGTTTCTCTGTGTTTTAAAATCCTTCTAGACCTAAATATCCACACTGAAAACTAATAAATATTATTATTAAAAAAAAATAGACCTAAATATCCACTATTCGCAGCTAAAAGACAAGCTTGTAGCCATTCTGACACTGGTTGCTTTGGAGATAGCTAAATAAAGTCTGGGAATTGAAATGCAATTCTGTGTTGCTAATTCAAATATAATTAATGTCTTTAACAATGCTACCACATTATTATGGGCAATGCATTATATCTCAGTTCTCCCGTTCTTGTGACTGTTCATATAAGACAACCATTAGAATATCACTTGCAATTTTTCATTTTGTGATTTTTTTTTCTGGTTACTGGTAAAGGGGAGGGGATGGCTTTGTCAGTCCCCTTTGGCACACAAATATTTTTTCCTCCCCCTCTGGCAATTGCCTTCACACACCTGAGACACTCACATAATTGGTTGAAGCAAAGAGTACATCATCTGGGATATGACTGGTGCAGCCTATGTTGGTGTTGATAAGTCTCTCCTTTGCTGCCAGATCAGTCCACGATTCTGTACAGAATTTCATACAAATATCTCTCTATCTACACCCACACCCACACACTTGTTATATTAAAGGCAACTTTGGGTAATTTTTAGGGCATTCTGTAATGTCAGAGAGGCAAGCAAGGCATCAAGTTAAAGCACAGAATGGTTTTGCCAATTTAAGCGCTTCCTTAAGTCACACAGATAACTAAAAATAAGGAAATAAAATAGTTGAAGACTGCAGATAAGGATTATAGGTAAGATAATACGTATGAAGAAGAGGAAGGAAAATGGTTCCTGAAAAGGTATTACTCTGAAAGCAAGAGCACAGCCAGGAATGCATATGTGCTTTTCCACTCCTCTCTTTCTTATTACTCAGTGACTCACTTGATGAATGCCTTTATTACTTCCATAGCCAAGTGACTCGCAATTCACTGTGCAATCCTGTTCATGATTTCTCCAAAGTAAGTTCCATTAAGTTCAGTGTCATTTACTCTAAAGCAAATGCATATCGGATTGCAATCTTGGTGACTCCGTAGTCCTATTCAGGCATTAAAAGAACACAGGTGGGAAGAAAATCTGGAGGGAATGTGAAGACAGACTCGCCAACCTCTTCCCCAACTAGAGATGGAGGAGAAGTTTGCTTCAGTTCACATTTAAATTTTAATATAGAAAATTCGCACTTCCCCAAGCCATAGGTAAAGGTAAAGGGACCCCTGACCGTTAAGTCCAGTCATGGACGACTCTGGGATTGCGGCATTCATCTCACTTTACTGGCCGAGGGAGCCAGCGTTTGTCCACTTCCGGGTCATGTGGCCAGCATGACTAAGCCACTTCTGGCGAAACCAGAGCAGCGCACGGAAATGTCGTTTACCTTCCCGCCGGAGCAGTACCTATTGATCTACTTGCACTTTGACGTGCTTTCAAACTGCTAGGTTGGCAGGAGCAGGGACCAAACAACAAGAGCTCACCCCATCACGGAGATTCGAACCGCTGACCTTCTGATCGGCAAGCCCTAGGCTCTGTGGTTTAGACCACAGCGCCACCCGCGTCCCCAACTCCCTAAGCCGTACATGGACCCAAACCAAGCCAGCCTTCAAAATTTGCTTTTCTCTGAATTTTGCAGTGCAGTTATCCCACCAAATAATGTGTGCAAAAATGTGCATACTAAGGTTCAGTGTGCATGCAGATGCATATATATTAGGGAAACATACTTTGCAAAAATGTATATGTTGGACAACAGTTTATACAAACATGTCTATTAGGAGAAATTCAAACTGAAATGGTGATGAATCTTCAGAAGGACTTTAAAAAAATGCAAACTGCGAAAATGCAGAGCAATGAACCTAAGATTGGAAAAATGAAAAACTGGGGAAAATAGGAATTCTTCCATGCCCATGCTGACAGTCCCTGCCACCTCCACTCCTCATCTTCCCACATTGAGCAGGAAAGTCTAAATGGCATTCTCCATGTGTTCAGGTGAGCATGTTTCGAATCCTCCCTATGATCAGGAACTCAGTTTCATCATGGCCTCATTGCAGGAAGGTCAGGGATGGAGAAGGCTTGTTTCGTGCACTTTACCACACAAAAATAATATTTATGCACAATAAATCTGAAGCCAAAGAAGAAAAAAAGCTACTAGGTTTAATTTAAAAAAAAAAAAAAAAAAAAAACCCTGACACATGTTCAAAGGGTTCTTTCATTTTTAATTTCCAGGAGCATGAATGGCAGAGGGAGGACGGAGGCAGCCCTTTGCCAGCCCTTTGCTCGTTTACCAGTTGACTCCGTGAGTTATCTAATTAGGCATTTATTTAAAGGGATGTGTGGAGCTGAAAAGCCCCATGTCAGGTTCTGAAATCAGAGGAGATAAAGACGAGGCTCTTGCGTTTTCCCCTCTTTTTCGAGCTGCAAAGGTAATTAGCCCATTTAGCTCTGCGCTGCGCTGCTTTTCTGTGCCTGAAAGGAGACTGAAACAAGATAGCATTTCAGAAACACTCTTTGAAACGCACCACAATGAAAAATTCCGCTTTCTCTTGTATGCCACATAAAGAAAGCCATCCGATCCCACCCTGGTCAAGGGATCAGTGGCAACATGATCAATGATGACTTTGGAATTTTGGCCATTGCTACTAGCTAATTTGGCTTTTCTTGAGATCCAAAATGGTTTTGCTTTCCTTTCTTCTTTTGCTTCTTTTGTGACCATTAATGTTATAATTTTCTTCTCTGCCTGCAGTTACCGTCTCGGCACTAGTCACTGATATACATATATAGATTTTAGAAACAACACATGGATTTAGTGCAATGTCCAGCCGTTAAGCTTATAGTATTAGTGGTGTCTTTCCGATGGCCAACAAAGGCATGCGTCACCTATAATTAGGGGAAAGCTATATGCATCAAAGCTTTGGAAGTTCCTAGACTTCCAAAAGTTGAAGGGGAGCAGAAATCTTCAAGGGAATAATTGTGGCTTATCTTGTAAGATCCCCCCCCCCCACTTTTTTAGATTCCATATTTGGAAAGAAAGATTGTGAACAGAACTGTGAGGACTGAAATGGTACAGAAGCAGAAAAACGTGAGATAAATCTATTTATCCTATAATATGTTGCTGTAGTTGGGGGGGGGGGGGAGACCGTTTCCAGATGTAGCATGCAAAATGGCACGTGGATGCATATGGATTTGACACTGACCTACTCATGAGGCAAAGTGAGGCGATTGCCTCAGGTAGCAGGATCCACAGGGGTGACAGATTCCAGTACTGTGGTACCACGGGTTACATACGCTTCAGGTTACATACTCTTCAGGTTACATACGCTTCAGGTGACAGACTCTGCTAACCCAGAAATAGTACCTCGGGTTAAGAACTTTGCTTCAGGATGAGAAATCGTGCTCTGGCAGCGCAGGAGGCCCCATTAGCTAAAGTGGTGCCTCAGGTTAAGAACAGTTTCAGGTTAAGAACAGACCTCCAGAACAAATTAAGTACTTAACCCAAGGTACCGATGTATAGATCTTTAATCCTCACAGAACTCTAGCGCAATGGTTGCCATGAATTTGATTTAAACTGATTTTAGAATGAATTGATTTTAGAATGTTGTATTATTTTACTGTTGTTAGTCGCTCTGAGCCCGGCTTCGGCTGGGGATAGTGGGATATAAATAAAATATTATTATTATTATTATTATTATTATTATTATTATTATTATTCACTCACTCTTTCTTCACTGGCAAGGAGGGAGGTGCCATTTTGTGGTTCCCCTCAGGATAAAGCATTTGTGTGTGTGTGTGTGTTTGTGTGTGGAAGAGGCAGAAAGGGAGGCTGGGAGACTGCGTGCGCACTCATGCGAGTGTGCAATTCACAACTCACTGCCCCTTAGTGCATGCAGTGCCCAGGGCCAAAAATGTGCCCTGTCCTACTTTGCAAATTCATTTTAACATGGCATTTGCTGCTGTTCTTCTTTAACAAAATGGAACGAAACCTAATTTGGGACCCATCAGACAAGAGCAAGCGAAAGCGCAATGCCTATTCCCTTCCCCATCCGCATTTGTGGGGTTCACCCTATTTTGACCACATGGATTTGCAACGCTATCCCTGTTGTCGTAGGAGGAAGCCCCGAAGAAAGGGAAGAAGCCCTTTGTTGGCGAAAAACTTCCCGCATTGAAAGATTCCCTGTTAAACATAGCAGGCCCCCATTCTGTATTCCTCTCTGGATTCAGCAGGAGGTCGACAGCATGACAGCTGATCTCCCAGGCTTCCCACTGTACCAGCCAGACTAGGATATCGGATGAACCAACATAAAGGTAGCAGTGAGAAGCCTGCCATCCCTGAGCTGCATGTAGATGAAAGTGAATAATGCAACATGCACCATGCAGTCGTGTCCTACCCATACTGATTGCACCGGCACAACAAATACTTATCCCGGGCACCCAGACGTCAGCTGAATCAATTAGACTCTTCCGAGAAGCAGGAAACAAAAGCTTGCCTTTGGAATAAAAGCTGAGCTTACCAAACTGGCTCAAAGAAGACAGAAGTCAGATGATTTAACAAAATTAACAGGAATGAGAGTTCTAGCTGGCTTCCTTTTGCAAGAACTGTAAGGTTGTCCTCTAACTGTAAGGAGTGTGTGTGTGTATGTGTGTGTGAGAGAGAGAGCACCCTATAAATCAACCCACAAATGCTAGGCAAAGGTAAAGGGACCCCTGACCATTAGGTCCAGTCGTGCCCGACTCTGGGGTTATGGTGCTCATCTCGCTCTATAGGCCGAGGCAGCCAGCGTACAGCTTCCGGGTCATGTGGCCAGCATGACTAAGCCGCTTCTGGCGAACCAGAGCAGCGCACGGAAACGCCATTTACCTTCCCACCAGAGCGGTACCTATTTATCTACTTTGACATGCTTTCAAACTGCTAGGTTGGCAGGAGCAGGGACCGAGCAACAGGAGCTCACCCCGTCGCGGGGATTCGAAGCGCCGACCTTCTGATCGGCAAGTCCTAGGCTCTGTGGTTTAACCCACAGCGTCACTCGCGTCCCACAAATGCTACTGCCCCACAAATATGCTACAAACCAGTCTACTGAGCAGTGGTGACCAATGAGGTGGTTCACTAGGCAACATTGATTGTGGTCACAGTGCCTTTACCTGTAGCTCAGTGGTAGAGCACTTGCCTCCGAAGCAGAAAGTTCCACGTTCAATCCCTGGCAGGTCCAGGTATTGTTGGAAAAAGCCTTCTGTTAATGGAATCCCTCATCTAGATCTTGGCTAGAGTAGAAAAGAATCTGCTCTCCACCACAAGAATGAGTTCCAAAGCTTTACTGGAAACAGTCTTAAAACAGTTACAAACAAATGTTACAAAATACAGAATAACGCATTGTTCTTAAACAAATTAGAAATATGGTCCCTTCTTCTGTTTAGTCCTTAATACAGAACAGTAACTGTCTTCCCTCTGCTTCCAGAAAGAGAGAAAAATCGTAAGTTTATCATCCTGCTGTGAGAGATCTGCAACTCCGGTTTCTGGAATGATTGATTAGTCTAAAGACTGGGATAAAAACATCCAATCTTTTCTGCCGCATTCTCCAGAGTGAAACCTCCTGTGCCTAATGCAAACTTCTCTTTGCAAAAAGTTTCCGTACACAATGTATACAAACATGTCATTTTATCCGTATTAAACTCATATCTTTAACACCTCCTGTCTGCACCCATGGAGAGCTACTGCCAGTCTGTGTAGACAATACTGAGTTAGATCTGACTCGGTCTAAGGTAGCTTCATATGTTCCTATGTCATTCCCAACTGATTGACACCCCAGTCTTACTAAGCAATAATTCAATGGAAAACAGATGCATGATTGGCCTTGTCCATATGGTGCTAGGCCATTAAACATATTAGCAGTGTCATGGGATGAAGTCATGGGAAGGTGGCTAAAATAAAGAATAAAAAAACTTTTGTAGCATTTCCCCATCTTCATACCACAAATCTCATCACAGATTACCAGGAGAGTAGCTTTTTCCAAGCATGTTCTCTCTCCTTTAGTCTTCTTCTTGGAAGCAGGTTTTAATAATAATAATAATAATAATAATAATAATAATAATATTTATTTATTTATTTATTTATTTATTTATTTATTTATTTATTTTATACCCCCACCCATCTGGCTCGGTTTCCCCAGCCACTCTGGGTGGCTCCCAACAGAATATTAAAAACACGATAAAACAAGATTGGCAATGGGAATCAGGATGACGATTCTGTGACCTCTGGCGGATAGAGAGAATTCTTAGAAATATGTGCCTACCAAATAAGCGAACCACAGGTACAAGATGTTAACAAATACGATTAATCACAGAAATTGGGGGGTTTGCAATGGACTGCATATCCAATAGTTTTCTATTGCTTCTTCTCTATCCAGGTTGAAAGGTTAGTCTTCTTTGGCCACTATCTGTGCTAAGAAGCAATCTGAGTTGGATGGGTCTGCATGGGTTCACATTTAGCACTGCTCTCAAGGTCATGTGACTTCCTAGGGCCCCTCATGTGATTAAGTTACACTTCCTTAGTGGGGATCATAGGAAGCTGCCTTATAGTAAGTCAGACCATTGATCTATCTAGCTCAAAATTGTCCGCAATGACTGGCCATGGCTCTCCAGTAATTTAGACAGGCTTCTTTCCCAGATCTATATGGAGATACCAAAGAACAAACGCGGAAGCTTCTACAGGCACAGCAGATGCTCCACCAATGAGCTGTGGCCCCTTCCCTTGTCTATCAGAGGAGTCTGTCTACCACTACTGAGAACCTGGGAAGAAGCGTCAGGAGTTGCATGGCTATAAATGTCTGCCCCTGCAACCCTGTTCTACTCCAGCTGCCATGGATTTCCATCCTGATGCATGTTCATCATATGCAATTCAGGCATCTTTAAACCATAGTACTCAATTTTATGCCGCTGTAATATCTATATTATATATGGGGTGTTAGGGGTCTTAGGTGAGGGATGGTTAGGGGTAGTAGGGGTGAGGGACATGTTATGCTCCTTCTGGGGTAGTTTGTGCACCTTTGGTCCCCACCCTGCACTCAGCTCTCACCTGGTGTCAGGAATGAGCCAGCTCCTAGCGAAAGTTTACAGCCAACTGCAGAAAGCAGCCAGGAACAGAGAGCCTTAGATATTAGTCAGGCAGGGGAGAGCAGGCATTTGCAGACTTCGGCTCTTCCTAACCTTGACGGGCAGGCTGATAAGGCAGTAGTTGAGAGCAGGCTGTTAGTATTTCACTCCTCCCATTGCAAGGAGCATCTGATCCTATTGTTTACTTTCTGTTCTGTGAGAAAGGAAGCCTGTCTGTGTGACTTCCATCTCTGGTACTATTGTACTTTTTCTTTCTGCTCTGTCTTGCGACGAGACAGGATGAGGGCTGCTCCTCTCATACGTGTTTGTTATGTTCTTTAATCTGTAATTAGTAGAATTAAAGTAGGTATGCCCAGATACCTCCTCACCTCCGTCTGTGCTGCTTTTACTCTGTAAAGACCGGGTGCTCACAAGAGAGCAGCTGTGAGTCCCAGAACACCAGGACCCCTTCCTGGGAATGCTGCGTAGCTGTTCCAGTTGCTAGAGGAGGCCATGGGGCCTGTAGGAGTGTTCCATTACGGGCTAGAACACAGCCAAAGCTCGCAGGAAGCACAAAAAGGCACAAACAGTCTCAGAGACAGCCTCTCAGAACAGGAAGGAGGTGCAGCTGACCCACTAAGTCCGAAGAGTCACTGAATGGGAGGGCTGTTAGATAGGAAACAAAACAAGAGACAAAAGGGTCATATGTTCAATATCTTATGTCGACGGTGGAAGAAGTCTTCAGAAGGGTCATCTTGAGTAATGATGCTGGAGGCTTTGTTAGAGTCTTCCGGAGTTATCAGTTTGTTTTTGCAATAAATCTTCCTTTTTAATTACCTATGCTTACTGTGTTATTAAGGGACACGGATGGCACTGTGGGTTAAACCACAGAGCCTAGGACTTGCCGATCAGAAGGTCGCAGTTCGAATCCCCACAACAGGGTGAGCTCCCGTTGTTCAGTCCCTGCTCCTGCCAACCTAGCTGTTCAAAAGCATGTCAAAGTGCAAGTAGATTAATAGGTACCGCTCCGGCAGGAAGGTAAACGGCGTTTCCATGCGCTGCTCTGGTTCACCAGAAGCAGCTTAGTCATGCTGGCCACATGACCCAGAAGCTGTACGCTGGCTCCCTTGGCCAATAAAGTGAGATGAGCACCGCAACCCCAGAGTCGGTCATGACTGGACCTTATGGTCAGGGGTCCCTTTATCTTTACTGTGTTATCAAGCTGGGAACTTGGACTCCTGATACATGTGACTCCTAGCAGATGAAAGTGATGGACTACATGGAATTGGCTGAGATGACCGGCAGAATTCGAGACCAGGGAGAAGGGTCGATGGAAGAAGACTGGAAAAAATTCAAAATATATCTTCAAAAGTACTGCAATATAAAAGAATGTTAGAAAGAGGTTGGAAAAAGAATATTAGGTCGTTCTGGTAGATATGATATAATGGACTAAGCAAAAATGAGTTGATGAAATTGATGAATTAGAGGAGGTTTAATCACATTATTTTAATTTTAAAATACGTAAATGAAAATAAGGTTAGAAGGATTTGCTGGAAACACGATCTGAACTAGAATACAAAACTGGGAGGTGAGAGGAGGTCATGGAAATAAGTAAAGGGAAAAGGCTATGTAAAGGTTTAATCTGTTTTTGTTTTATTTTAACTCAATGTATTTTTATATTTTTTGTTAAGTCTTCTTTTTTATTCTATCTTATTGTTCTTTTTTACTTGTTTATTTCTTGCTTTGTTATGGCTAAAGTTTTCTTTGTATTTTGTATGGTTTCTCTTTTTCTTTTTTGTAACTTTAAATCTGGAATAAATATCATTTAAAAAAAAAAAAAAAAGATACATGTGACTCCTAAAAGCTGTCAGTATGTGACAGCATCCACACTCCAGGAACGGCTTCAACTGGCCAGCTAAACCAGGTGAGGGTAACCAATGGGTCTCAACCCCTTGGTGAATTAGGGACTTCCCCTGCATTCAAAGACAGGCTCCAGCAGATTGAGCAGATGAGACCAGTAGTGGTTCCAACGATCAAGAAGGCAGTTTCTGCATGTGTTGTAGAGGAAATTGAGGGGCAGATGGGGCTCGTCAACCAGGTGGGAAGGGACCCCATCTAGGAGAAGGAAAACTCTGATTCTAAACCATGCAGGACATCTTCAGGAGAACAAGAAAAGAAGAAGAGTTTGGATTTGATATCCCTCTTTATCACTACCCGAAGGAGTCTCAAAGCGGCTAACATTCTCCTTTCCCTTCCTCCCCCACAACAAACACTCTGTGAGGTGAGTGGGGCTGAGAGACTTCAAAGAAGTGTGACTGGCCCAAGGTCACCCAGCAGCTGCATGTGGAGGAGCAGAGACAAGAACCCGGTTCCCCAGATTACGAGTCTACAGCTCTTAACCACTACACCACACTGGCTCTCAAAGAAAAGCTTGAGGAGTAAACCCTGCACAAATCCAGAATGGAGTCCGTAAGATGGTTGGATAGCATCTTATACACCTCCTTCTAGCAACTCCTGCAGCCAAACTGGTGCCCAACATACTGCTCTGCTTTCCTTTGGACCACATCAGTGAGGCTGAGAGGGGGGTCTTGTTGTCTGGTCACCCTAGCACCTCCATACACACTGTGCCTCAGGGGGATCACTTCAGTGCTCAGGAACAGACAAATATTTCATGATATTTCATAATCCTTTGCACAATTAGCCCATGGCATATGTTGAACAAAGGAAATCTTTTAAGGAAATGTTAATTGGTATACAGAGGACTAGCGGAATAGGAGTCTGTTATGCACACCTCTCAAACCAGCCCCTTTGTGACTGTTTTGAGTGCAAAGCTCCATTGACAGTTTTCCACTTGCCCTGAATGGCACACTGGAAAATGTTCTCAAATGGAATTTTAAACATCCTCTAGCCCTCTAAAAGAACCTATGTCAAGGTCTGGGGTTTCCTTGCCTTTTTTTTAAAGGATTAACTAGGGTTATGTTGAAGAAAGTTCATCTTGTTATGTACAGGCATGTGCCATTTTCAACCCAAGCATTTGCTACGGAGGAGGAGGTGGGGGTTAAAGCGGGGATTTAGTGACTACTCAGTAATGATTGCTATGAATTACTAACTAAATCAATCTGTTCGGTTTAAAAGAATCATTTGTAGTTGCCAAAGGCTGCTTCTTTTTCTCCAAGGCAGCTCGTACATTCCCTTTCCAACGGAAAATTATATGGTTTGCTAATTGCTCGAGTGTAAAGAAGGGTCACTGTGCAATTTCCTTTTACTGTAATTTGAAATCCCACAAATATAGCTCGTCATCATCCCAGAGGAATTCGCGGGGTTTTGGCAAAGCCCCAAAGCGTAGGTGAGGCTGTCATAAATAAATAAATAAATGGAATGCCCTGGCAGAACAGTTGACGTTTTCTGCCCCCATAATCTTTGCACGGTTAATTGTTGCTCACAGTAATTGAGAAGTACTGCAAAAAAATAAAAATAAAATGCTAACTATTCCTCAAAACCGACTGCTTCTGCAAGCCTGCAGCTTAACCTGTTAGACCTCGACTCCAACAGAAATGAAATTGTATGTGTGCATGTTGAGAGGTGGATACCAGTTCTGGAGTATGACTAGCTCACATGACACAACTCTATTATTATTTTTGTTAATCACATGTCAGCATGACATCTGGGGGAATAGAGGCATTTCATCCTGATCACCCTTGAAGTGGTCTGGGTGTATTTATTTATTTATTGAATTTATTTGCCGCTGTATACCGGGTGTGCTTTTTGACCCTTGTTTTCTTGGAGTGTCCTGCTGGAATGTTTTCTTGCTGTGTTTATTGTAGGATTTTATTTTTTTATGTTTTGTAATGCTTTAACCCTTTTGGTTTAACACAAATGATGCTAATAAATAATGCTGCACAACCTGCCATTTTACACATTAAAATTGATTAGATTTGCTTTGAATTGTTGGGAACCCCCAGGACAATTGTGTTGTTGTTTTTTCTTCCCAGTACATACTTAATCCCAAAAATTACAGTGGTACCTCTAGATGCGAACGGGATCCGTTCCGGAGCCCCGTTCGCATCTAGAAGCAAATATAACCCGTGTCTGCGCACCTGCGCATGCGTGGGTCACATTGCGGCGCTTCTGCGCATGTGCATGACGTCATTTTGAGTGTCTGCGCATGCGCAAGCGGCGAAACCTGGAAGTAACGTGCTCCGCTACTTCCGGGTTGCCGCAAAGCGCAACTCGAACGTGTTCATCCTGAAGCACGTTCAACCCGAGGTATGACTGTATTGTCTTTTTCAATGAGTGCAAAACAAGCTACCCAAAAGTGAATGAATACAGCATACTGCAGCCATCTGTGATGGGGTGCAGAGTGGGGCACAACTAGTGGTGTTAGAACAGGCAGAGGCATATTTAGGGGAGCACGGCCAGCTCAGTCAGAGCCTTGGGGGCACCGCCAGGGACATGGCTACTATGATTTAGAATGGGGTTAGAGAGGCAGAAGGGTGCCAAATTTTGGCACCACATGGGGCATCGCTGAAATTCCAGACCCCAAGATCTACTACTGGAACAGGGCCACTAAAAGCAGTATTGGTGCCAGAATTTGGTGGTGCTTCAGGGCATGGCATATGAAAAGGTGGGGGCATCGAAAACAGTGATTTCTCATGTTCTAGGATGGCTTGTGCAAAGTGGAAATGAGAGCACTGTTAGGGCAGTGGGACTTCTGTTGGTCTTGGGACTCTGGCAAATGCCCAACTTTGCCCCCTTCTGGAGCCTGTCAGTGCTGATTAAAACTAGGCAACAAAAATGGACGCGGGTGGCGCTGTGCGTTAAACCACAGAGCCTAGGACTTGCCAATCAGAAGGTCGGTGGTTCGAATCCCTGCGACAGGGTGAACTCCCATTGCTCGGTTCCTGCTCCTGCCAACCTAGCAGTTTGAAAGCACGTCAAAGTGCAAGTAGATAAATAGGTACCACTCTGGCGGGAAGGTAAACGGCGTTTCCCTGTGCTGCTCTGGTTTGCCAGAAGCAGCTTAGTCATGCTGGCCACATGACCCAGAAGCTGTATGCCGGCTCCCTTGGCCAATAAAGTGAGATGAGCGCCGCAACCCCAGAGTCGGTCATGACTGGACCTAATGGTCAGGGGTCCCTTTACCTTTACATTATGCCTTCCTTGTCATCTCTGAATTATTGAAGGGGTGAAGATCTGGCCATGGAATTATTTTCTTCAATGATACCAATGAGCTTACAAGAGGTTATCTCATACCGAATCTGGTAATTGGGTAGCAAGAAGAGATACTCTTCCCATAACAGTGGGCACACAGTGAAATCTTGCCAAAGTACATTGTTAGACCTTTTTTTGCAATTTATTTCCATATGTTTGTTTATTTTATGGCAATATTAGTCCTCTAAAGTTCTCTTACAGCTTGGTTTATTGCAAAATAAAATCCTAATGGCTGTAATTAATAACAAATTTTATTTTACATTCAAAAATTACAGGGCCCTTTATGGTTATAGCTGTGTCAGCAATGCCCGATCTAAACAATACTTTCAAAATATGCCCTTTGCAAATAATCAATAACCACAAAATAGAAAAGCTTTCTAATTAAAATTAATAAGAAAGGTTAAAAGGACCATTAGGGATTCAATAGTCAATGGCTTAGCCTACTTTGAACCCTAATTCATGAATACAAACACACATGCAGGAATAATCACAAGGATTAATTGCAATAGAGATTTTGCAAACGAGTCCCCTGATTTGAATTTAGACACGGAGACCTGATTTACATGAACAGAAGACGAAGTAGTAAAACTCTTAAAGGACTGTACCAGTTCAGCCATCAGATAATCTTGATTGTACAGACCACCTCCCTCCTACATGTGAGAAAGGCAGCCATTTCTATACGAATTCATGTGCAATGCATGGCTATTAAAAAAGGCAGTGATCCAATGGTGTCACAGTCCTATTCAGGGCCGGATTTAGGTTTGATGAGGCCCTAAGCTCCTGAAGGTAATGGGGCCCTTTATATGTCCAGCTGTCCTTTGTCAACAACAAATTGTCGCTGTTTTTTGTGTTGAATATATGCTATTTGGTAATTTATGGACCTAATAGGTATCTAAAGCCATTTGTACATGTTGCCATGAAACCAGTCCATGCAGAATGTAGGCACCCTATATATAGAAAGGAGCAAACCAGTGATGTTTTAGGGAGCAGGCTAGCAGGCGGGGCCCGTTGCTTACATCACAGGAACCTACACAACACAAAACACAGTTGCTGTATGTAGGTTTTATTTTATTTGTTTTTATCTTATATTTTGGAAACGTACTTCTGGTTTGTTTTTCCCTTTATTTTTATTTTTTTGGGCCGGGGGCAAGAGAGTGGGGCCCTAAGCTATAGCTTGTTTAGCTTATACATAAATCCAGCACTGGTCCTACTCTGGTCTGTATGTGAGTAATACTTGCATAGGGCTTCTATTCCTCCCCTAAATTAAAATCAGGACCACATTTTGTGCTCACACCTAAAACATTAGGTTGAAGAGTAGGAACAAATTGTCCTGCCAGAGAACCACACACCCACCCACACCCCACACATGTTTGTGGGGTGTGTGTGTTTTTTGCACAAGTCACTATGCTGGCCAGTTAAATCTGCTACATCTCTACATTGGGAGTGATTGAATGATCCAGTTACAGGGACTGCAGCATAACCTCAGCGGAGGCAGATTGAAAGGCTTCATGGCCAGAGATCATGCAGAGATCAGTGAGTAAAGGGAGCCCCAATGAGCTTTTAATTATTTCATTAGTGCATTTGTCACTGCACACCAGCAGTCCTCCTCTGGCAACGAGAGTGTCCTGGCATACAGTGTGGGAATTACTGAGAGAATTGGTGCATATCTCATAGAAGGGGCTTCCCCCCCCCAAAAAAAATGTCTAACTTTTGAGGAAGCAGCATCTAGCAAACCTTGAGCCCAGATTGCGCGCTTTACATTCTGAGCCACATCTGACTCAGAGGAATATGCAAGCCAGGAAATTCCATAGAGCGGTTTTTTGGCTTTTTCCATAGCGGTGTTTGGTTAAACGTTGTAGGAACAACATGCTATTTGCTTGACATGAGTCAGCTTAAAGCGCTGAGCTGAAAAAACTTCCCTTCGATGTGAATGCACCAATTACACCTCAAAAGTAACTAAACTGAAAGCATATGGCCACAAAATTATACTTTGGTCCCAGCTGGCCAGCACTTCACTATCTATCAGTGACATGTGTGAAAGTTTTATATATTTATATATATATAAATAACTCACTGGGTAGAACACAGAGCCTTGGGGGCAGGGAGACCGCAGGCTTCAAAATCCATTGAATTCTACCAATGCACTGCATAAGAAGTTTTTTAAGCATTTAGGGTAAAGTTTTGTTCTAAAATGGGACATGCACATTATCGCTGTAAATATGTGTCTAAGGACAACCCAAAAGGCACTCCCACATGTTACCAGGCTAGACCAGCATTTTGTCTCCAGTAGAGACCAAATGCCCACAGGAAACTCACAAACAAGACATGATGGAGATAAAAAATGTGTTTGTCTGCAACACCTGATAAACAGGGGTCTACTGCCTTTGAATTTGGAGGTCCCACTTTTAGCTCTGCTGTAGATAGATTTGGTAGGAATTTAACAGATTTTTATAAACTTTCCCAAGAACATGGGGAACTGCTGTTTTCCCCTCGCAGAACTCTAATTTTTGGGAAACTTAACAAACTACACCTCTCAGGATGCTTTAGGGGAAGCCAAGTCTTAAGGAAATCAGCCCTGAGTGCTCACTGGAAGGACAGATCCTGAAGCTGAGGCTCCAATACTTTGGCCACCTCATGAGAAGAGAAGAGTCCCTGGAAAAGACCCTGATGTTGGGAAAGATGGAGGGCACAAGGAGAAGGGGACAACAGAGGACGAGATGGTTGGACAGTGTTCTCGAAGCTGCAAACATGAGTCTGACCAAACTGTGGGAGGCAGTGGAAGACAGGAGTGCCTGGCGTGCTCTGGTCTATGGGGTCACGAAGAGTCAGACACGACTAAACAACTAAACAACAACAACAAGTTTTAATAATATTGATCTGATTTACATCCTATGCCCTTTAAAAAAAAAATTGGGGGGATTTGGGGTTGTTGTTGTTTTTATAATGTATTTTGTGGTTTTATATCTTGATTTTATTCTGTGAACTGCCCTGAGACCCCCGGGTATAGGGCAGCATATAATTTATAACAACAACAACGTGCATTGAAAGTCCTTTAAATGTGTGGTGTGGATCTACAAATAGTTTTTGCCATGCATATGTATTTCTCTAAGGTCTCAAGCACGAAGACTATTTTAAAACCTTGAACATTTAGTCACAACTCGTCTTTTAAACTAATCCAAGTAGTATCACAAAATTGTATGAAATACAATAATGGAGGGGGGACATTAGCATATTTCAAACATATGGAACATTTATTGCTGTGGCATTGAAAGGATGAAAATGTTGAAACCTTCCTTGATGTTACAAAATCATGGAGAGCTTGAGTGATAATATGCAGGTTGATGGATCCACAGAGACTGATATCAACTGCTGCAGAAAACAACATCCAGCATCTATCCTTATAATCCAGACTTCTTCATTAAACAGCTGCCCACCTGAAAAGTCACGAGTCCCATGGCAACCTTCAGCCCAGGCCAGAGCCAAATCTGACACATAGAGACTCTCTCCTTTCTCCGATCCCAGCAGGCTTCGATGATGAGCCAGGATGTTGAGCCACTGGTCCCTGGCTGTCGCTGGAGTCAGCAGAGGGGCTTGATATTGCTACACACCACCTCCAATCTCCAAGCAGTGAGAAATTCCAGGGGTTCCCAGTGCTTAGCCAAGGTTCATGTTTCCTTGATGGACAGAGGAGACTGTGGTGTCTTTATGATATGTTGTTTATTTACTGTCAAGGACTGAGCAGCGGAGGAATGGTGGAGATTGCCTCCCCACCCTGACCCTTCCAGAGAAGAGGAAGACAGTTCAGAATTACAACAGGGGTTTGAGGGAGGTCACAGCTCAGAGGCAGATGAGGGGGAAAGTTGGGAAATAATGGGAGAGGAGGACAAAGCGTGTGCTCCTTCATAGAGAGCACGTGTTGCAGTGGGTTGCTGGGTGGGATAGTTTCAATGTACAGGATTGTGATTGGCTATTCTGGGTTGTTGGGCAAATTATGATGTTGCCAATATGTGGGATGGCTTGAGGGTTTATATACTTAGCACGCAGCATTTAACATTCCCTTTTGCTGGACGCGGGTGGTGCTGTGGGTTAAACCACTGAGCCTAGGACTTGCCGATCAGAAGGCCGGCGGTTCGAATCCCTGTGACGGGGTGAGCTCCCGTTGCTCGGTCCCTGCTCCTGCCAACCTAGCAGTTCGAAAGCACGTCAAAGTGCAAGTAGATAAATAGGCGGGAAGGTAAACTGTGTTTCCGTGCGTTGCTCTGGTTTGCCAGAAGTGGCTTAGTCATGCTGGCCACATGACCCGGAAGCTGTATGCCAGCTCCCTTGGCCAATAAAGCGAGATGAGCACCGCAACCCCAGAGTCAGTCACGACTGGACCTAATGGTCAGGGGTCCCTTTACCTTTACATTTGCTGCATGCACCGGATCACCCGCCCACCCTCCCTAAGTTAGGGCTTGTGTGTCTGACCTTGCTATGCCTGTCATGGGGTCATCTGCTTTGGGGGCAGGGACCTGGTAGGAATTTTGTCCATTTGGCTGATTGGCTGGTGCCATTTGGTTTTTGCCTACTGCGTAGCAAATCGTCACAACTTGTAAGGTTGCGGTTAGGCATTGGTTAAAACTGGTTGGTGGAGGGGTAAGGATTGGCTGTGCCTGCCCCTCCAATGCTGCTGCTACAAGGATATTCCATTAAAGGAATCCAGGGGCTTGCCATGCTTTTGTCCGAATTCCTGGTAAGGGGCTTGGGCCCCGCAAGCATGCGGGGAGAGGTGAGGGTCTGGTGCCCAGCTCCATCCTCTCCCCAAATGTTTTTCCTTACTGACTTTCACAGGGTTGCGGAAGTCAGTTCTCTCCCTGGATGGAGAGAGATAGTCATGACCAATGCCTAAGCAACCACTCACATTATGTATTTTAATAAAGTTGTGGCCAAAATCACGCCAAAAACCTTAAACAAAAATTCTGTGTGAATTGTGGTTTATTTAGGGGGTGGCTTGGGGACCTCGATACGCAAGGAAGAGGAACCACCACGATGGCCGACGGACACAGTGTCTTTAGAAAGCATTCTAGATGCCCCCCCTCCCAGAACATGGTGGGCATTGAAAATAGGAGAGCAAAGAGCTCAGAAGCAAAGGACCCTCAGCGCCACCCGTAGGGGAGATGATGATGAATGAGGAAGTGGGAGAAAAAGGGGGTGGAGAGTCAATCGGGACAACGCCATTATCCAAGAGACTGTGTTCCAAGCCCCTCTCTATAAATATTGAATAAAAGGCAGATGATAATGGCTTTTCCTTATCTTATCCGTTCCTGGCGACCTACCGTGGGGTTGGGTCCACTGCCGTCTGACATTTACACATTTGCATGTCGAGGTCCCCAGGGCCACCCCAATAACTCACACATCACACAGAATTTTTTGTTTAGGGTTTTTGGCATAATTTTGGCCACAACTTTATTAAAATACAAAAATGTGAGTGGTTGCTTAGGCATTGGTTGTGACTATCTGCCCCCACCATGGGGGACAGACTGACATTCCGCACGATGCGAAAGTCAGAAAAGGGGAATACACTTGGGGGTAGCGAAGGAGCAGGGAACCTGCCCTCAGCCCAAATGCAACCAGGAGCTCATTGCTATGGCCCAAGCCCCCTTGACAGAGTGGACAATAGTTAGCCCCCGATTCCTTTAACGGAATCCCTCGCAGCAGCAGCATTAGAGGGGCAGGCACAGCCAATCCATGCCCCTCAACCAACCAAACCATAAACCAGTGCCTAACCTCAACCTTACAAGTTGTGACGATTTGCTACGCAGTAGGCAAAAACCAAATGGCCCCAACCAACCAGCCAGATGGACAAAATTCCTACTGGGCCCCTGCCCCAAGAGCAGACGACCCCATGACAGGCATACCAAGGTCAAAGCGAACAACCCTAACTATGGGGTGGGGGTGGGCAATCCGATGCACGGACGAAAAGAGGAAGCCCTAGCCTCGTGCAAGGAGTTTTAGCATTTCTGGCTGTCAATCAACAAATGGCAACATTAACTGCTTCCCAACAACAAGGGAAGCCCCAATCGCATCAGTGGCCAACGATCAATTAGCCCGCCCCCAACTTTGGAGTGTCCTGGTGGCCCCGACCGCAACACGTGCTCTCCATGAAGGAGAACACGCTATATACAACCTGAGCCTCTGATGAAGCATTAACGCAGCATTACCACCCCAAGAAGGACTTGCTTGGCCCTAGATGTAGGCTTGGATTCAAACAGAAATCAAGCATTCTGCCCCCCTCAACTCTTTGCTTCAGGCTCACATCACCTCCAGCTCTGGCCTTTGTCTTTCTAACTACAGTGGTGCCCCGCAAGACGAATGCCTCGCAAGACGAAGCACTCGCTAGATGAAAGAGTTTTCCGTTTTTTGAGTCGTTCCGCAAGACGAATTTCCCTATGGGTTTGCTTCGCAAGACGAAAGGTCTTGCGAGTTCTTGCGAGTTTGTTTCCTTTTTCTTAAAGCCGCTAAGCCACTAAGCCATTAATAGCCACTAAGCCGCTAAGCCGCTAAGCCGTTAATAGCCGCTAAGCCGCTAAGCTGCTAATAGCCGCTAAGCCGCTAAGCTGCTAATAGCCGTGTTTCGCAAGACGAAAAAACCGCAAGACGAAGAGACTCGCGGAACGGATTAATTTCGTCTTGCGAGGCACCACTGTACCAGCGAACTGAAGGAGGGTCCCCACCCACTTCCTTTGTCCCCTGACTGGCCCATTGTCTAAGCTATCACCTTACCAGAAAGTTAGCCTGGCTGTTCCTGGAATCTGAATCCTGGATTATATTTTAGCACTTTCTGGATCCCTGAATTAGAAGAGTCTCGGCATGCAGCCTATTCCTCCCCTTCTGCCAAACTCATAACACTACACAGCCTGGGGTGACTGAGCAAGATTTGAAGAGGGGAGGAAGGCACAGCATGCTGTCCTGGGACAAGGCACTACCTCCAAAAATGGGAAGAGACCTACTCACTTAGATGCAGTGCGCACACGCAGGTGAGACATTCCTGCACAACTCAAAAGTGTGCCTTGCCTGGGTCTAAAAGCTTAACAGGTGGTTGTGACGAAGAACATATTCTCAAGTCCTGTCCCGTGTGAACTTAATGCAAACTCTAATGGAATCTCTCACTTATCATATGGATAGGACCAAGCTATCAAGAAACTCCTGGAGCTGGAAACAGGAGTGACAGCACCCATGATACACATTGCAAAGTGGCAAAGGCATTGCTGGAGAACACTGCAGATCATAAGGTGAGTGTAACATTTAGGCCATGGGTAGGCAAACTAAGGCCCAGGGGCCAGATGCAGCCCAATCACCTTCTAAATCCAGCCTGCGGACGGTCCAGGAATCAGTGTGTTTTTACATGAGTAGAATGTGTCCTTTTATTTAAAATGCATCTCTGGGTTATTTGTGGGGTATAGGAATTCGTTCATTTTTATTTTTTTCAAAATATAGTCCGGCCCCCCACAAGGTCTGAGGGACAGTGGGCAGGTTCCCTGCTGAGAAAGTTTGCTGATCCCTGATTAAACCTAACGTAGAATGGCAACAGGCCAGGAGGGCTCAACAACAATGAGAAGGTCCAGCGGCAGGTGATCTGCTAGGGGGCTTCTTAAAAATCTTTTGCAGCCTGCATGAAGTTCACAGTGCAAATTCTCCTTTGCGCATATTATTACACTGATGCCCAATACAACTAGGATTAACTTTATCAGCATCTGACGCAGCCTTGAATATTGTGTGGCTTCTGATTCACTACGGGCTTATTTCAGTGTCCGTAGATACAGAAGGTGCATACTCTCTCACAATGAGATTTACAGAAGCTTCTTTTTTTAAAAAAAAAATAAAACCACACGCACCATGCATTGTAGTTGAAACTATATTTATGCACAGCAGTTTTCGTCTTTCTTTTTCCTTTTTTGACATCTTCACAAAGCCAGTGGTAGCTACCCACCTTCAGACTCTAAGAATGATTACATGGTTTCTTGGCAGGCCGAGATGACACATGTGGCTGGTAAGCCGTTTCTAGCTGTCATAATATGTAGCGTTTGAAAAGCAGAAAACAAAGACTTGCTTTAATGAGGCCTACAGCAACAGCAAACTCCAGCTATAAACACTTTTGCTGCTATTTTGAAATGTTGAGTGAACTTTCTCCCCTTACTTTCATATATCTTTTTATCCTCCTCTTCCTGCTTGCCATGATAACTTTGACCTGTGTTTATATGCCACTCTGTGTCAAACATGTAGCAGGGGGGAAATTCTTTCTTTCTTTCTTTCTTTCTTTCTTTCTTTCTTTCTTTCTTTCTTTCTTTCTTTCTTTCTTTCTTTCTTTCTTTCCTTTTGTATGCCTGTTTCTTTTGGATTTTTTTTTGGGGGGGTGTTTATCTGAGAAACCCTTCCATTTAATGCCGCTATTTAGCAGGAGTTTAAAAGTGTTAATTGGCGCGATTATGCACTTGGCAGAATAAAATGACACTGTTTCCACATACAGAGGGCTTCCACAAGTACAGTATATGTATATGTTTTCTTTTGAAAGCCTATGCAGGTGGTGTCAGTGCAGAATATTCTGTTTACAAATCATTAATGAAGTGATTGTGCCCCCTTTTTTTCCGTTTACTCACACTTTTGAACTGCTCAGAGAGACACATTCCTAAATAGAGAGCACAAGAGTTGGAGGGGAGCACACAATGGTCCCATTATGGGGGCCACAAAAACAGTGCTAGTGCTGAGGGTTTATTTTAACCCAATCAATTAAAGATGGACGGAAAGGGTTCAGTTAGTCGGGGACTGGGAAAAAATGAGAGATGGCAAAGAGTTGCTAGGCACTCGAGTCTGGACTCTGAAATTTTCCCTCGGTGCTGTATCTGCGCTTTCTTCCTTCACAATAAAAGGTCCCATTCAAAGCTGAGAGTCCTCAGCGCCACAACCATTGGGAGACAGTGCATTCTCTGAATGAAATAAATGCCTTCCTTTAATTCCTATAAGGACGGAGTAAATTTCCCTCCGCACAGGGCCATTAGAATTCTGCAGGAAAAGTGCATATATTATGCCATACTGTATGCCTATTCTGCTGTGAACATCCATCCACTCTCATGCTACTGATATGGAGTTTGAAAGCTTTTCTTCTTCTTCTTTTTTAAGCACAAGGGAAGAGATCCTGCTACACAAACAAACTGCACTGGCCCCCCAAAAGCAACCATTTTGTGAAAAACAACAACAACCACCCTTGTTTGAATAAACAATGTGGTGTAAGGCAATGAATGCAGATGATCAGTAAGTGTCCAGTTTTTACTGGATAGCTGAACAGAATATCAATCAAATTATAAAATGACATTATTATTATTAACAAATTTTCTACAAACTCTTATTCATCCCAGGATATTGTGCATACCTAGGTGTGCACACAATACTATTTCCTTCCCATACTAATACTGCATTCTTCACACATTGACCGTTTTCTTTTTATTCTCTCCTCCTGATTTGCTGCCAAGTGTACACCAATTTCAAAATGACACATCTTTCAACTCTGTTCCCTTAAAACCAAGGTTGTTGTTTTTTTGCCTTGCATATTGCATCACCAGAACGCAGCTTTCAGATTCTTTTGAGAATGCATTGCGTTTTTCAAAAGCGGCATCAAAATGAATTAAATTGACAAGGGACAAGTCTATCTGACTGCTGTACAAGTGCAATAAAGGTAAAGGTAAAGGTACCCCTGCCCATACGGGCCAGTCTTGCCAGACTCTAGGGTTGTGCGCTCATCTCACTCTATAGGCCGGGAGCCAGCGCTGTCCGCAGACACTTCCGGGTCACGTGGCCAGCGTGACAAGCTGCATCTGGCGAGCCAGCGCAGCACACAGAACGCCGTTTACCTTCCCGCTGGTAAGCGGTCCCTATTTATCTACTTGCATTCGGGGGTGCTTTCGAACTGCTAGGTTGGCAGGCGCTGGGACCGAATGACGGAGCGCAGCCCGCCACGGGGATTCGAACCGCCGACCATGCGATCGGCAAGTCCTAGGCGCTGAGGTTTTACCCACAGCGCCACCCGCGTCCCACAAGTGCAATAGAGAGAACTTATTAATTACCTTAGTTGCCAGGTTTAAAGTTGGAGAAATATAGTTGTTCTGTATATTTTCTTGAGCACTCTCTTTCTCACATATAAACTTTTATTATTCTTTCTTATACTGAGGATGAATTTATGTGGTCTAAAGGATGCTATAGGGAAACAAGAACTTACTATCAAAATTCATGCAAAATCACCAAGTAACAAAAATCTATATAGTTCATATTTTTGTGCAGTTTAGTGTAACTAGGATCTGGCTGAGTTCTCAGTAGGAATGGGGAAGAAATTTATGTGATTTGGATTTCATTGGGAACCCACCTAACTTCCTGGCTGAATATGCAAACCAAAGCACAGCTACCTGTTTATATGTCAGAGGAAAGTGTTCCCAAAAATGAAAGTATTGTGCAAAAATGTTTTCTTATTAGGGGAAATAGCTTGCAAAATGTGTACATTAGGAGAATTTTTTTAAAAAAAAAATGCACATGGTTTTCCTTTCTACCCATCAAACTGTTGCAAAACTGTTGCAAAAACGGGGTGCAAAAACCTATGGTTGGGAAAATGAGAAACTGAAAAAATCAGAAATAGGCATTTTCTTCCATCCCTAGCAATTCAGAATAATTATAATAAAATTCAGAATTTGAAAAGTTATGCAGTCATGGAGGAAAGAAATTCCAATATTAAATTCTTGGTTGGGCAAGAGGGTTTGTGTACTGCTCTTTGGAAGTGGGACTCTGAACTACACCAATAGAATCAATCTGCTAGACTTCTCTTTTACAGATTCAAGAACTCAGGGATTTGCCTATTAAATCCCACTCTCGACGGTGAGTGTGAGGTACCACTTTCCACCCTCCAGGTACAATGGTTAGGGAAGAGGAAGGAATTACCTAGATGTAATCAATATAACCCCATTAATTTCTATCCAAATCACTCCAGTACAGTAATAGCACTTAGAATTTTGCTCTGGATCCAACACATCATATTGAATCCTTTACAACAACTTTTGGAGACAGCTGAGTCTTATTATGCTAGAGAGAGAGAGAGAGTGATAGTTTCCCTGAGGCCACCTAGTGAATCCACGGAAGCGATGACATTTGAACCAAGGAGACTCTCAGTCATTTAGCCCCTCTGCTCTGCCCGATCTCAGTTATTAATTATTACACATCAGAATCTGCTGCACGTAAGACAGACTTAAATATATTCAGACCAGATTAAACGGAAATAAATTTTATGAAATGACACAAAATGATTATTAATCAAAGTCGTCTGACTAGTAGCTGGGATTATCAAGAGCAAAGTCAGACATCAAAGGGAAACAGGAAACCTCACAAGTTAAGCACTTGACAAACATGGTACTCCTCCTATTATAAATTTGCACTGCCCTTGATGCCCTCTGCCACAGAAGACCATTTTGGAAGAAAGAGTGTGCAGATCCCTTCCACCTTATTATGGAATGGCAAGGGTGGGGATAGCTAGAAGCCAGATAGCTTGTTATTTTTTATCAGTAAGTTGTTTGGACCAACATGGGGATCTGGAAAATGATAATGGCTGAAAATCCTATGGCTGGGTCGGGATGGCATGGGGATGAGGGACCAACTCCCTTCTCTTGCGGCGGCCCAGTTAGTGCCATTGCCTTCCGTTAAGAGTTTGGGTGTAATCCTTGACGCCTCCCTTTCCAAGGAGGCGCAAGTTACAGCAACAGCCAAGGCGACATTTTTCCACCTTCGCCCCATCAAGCAGTTGGTCCCTTAGCTTTCCCGCCCTGACCTGGCCACAGTGATCCATGCGACGGTCACCTCCAGGCTTGACTACTGTAATTCGCTCTACGTGGAGCTGCCCTTGAAGCTGTCCCAGAAACTCCAGCGGGTGCAGAATGCTGCAGCGAGGCTCCTCACAGGGTCTCTGCCATGGGAGCATATTCACCCAGTGCTTTTCAAGCTGCACTGGAGTACAGGGTCAGATTTAAGGTGCTGCTTTTGACCTTTAAAGCCCTTCACGGCCTAGGGCCCTCGTACCTACGGGACCGCCTCTCCTGGTATGCCCCACGGAGAGCCTCAAGGTCCATATATAGCAACACCCTAGTGGTCCCGGGCCCTAAGGAAGTTAGATTGGCTTCAACCAGAGCCAGGGCCTTTTCAACACTGGCTCCAGCCTGGTGGAACGCTCTGCCTCATGAGACCAGGGCCCTGCAGGATCTGATTTCTTTCCGCAGGGCCTGTAAGACAGAGTTGTTCCGCCTGGCCTTTGGCTTGGAGCCAATTTGATTCCCTCCCTCTCTTTTTTCTTTTCCTTCTCCTCCTGTGATGAGGCTACATTTTAATATTTTAATGTTTCAATATTTTAATATTGTCTTTTAATTTTGTTTTTAAGTTGTAATCATTCAACTTGTTTTTATTATTGCTTGTAAGCCGCTCTGAGCCCGGCCTTGGCTGGGGAGGGCAGGGTATAAATAAAAATTTTTATTATTATTAATGAAGTGTGGTTTATGTGATAGATAGGGAATAGGGGGTAGGAAGAAATCTGATTCACTTTGCATTAAAGGTGAACAGGAGTCACACTTTCCAAAGCAACGCGCAAACCGAAACACAGCAATCCTTTGAAATTTGCACTTCTCTGATTTTTGTTTTGTCATCCAAGTAACGTGTCAAAAAATTGCACGTGCTAGGTTAATATTTGCTGATGAATTTTATTAGGATTGAAAAGAAATCACAAGCTGATTAAGACACAATGAGACACTAAGTGAAACTGAAATTAGCAGATTCTGTCTTGTTTCTTTCTTTTATCTTTTGTCTTTCTTCTTTTCTAGTCTGCATTCTGGAAAATTGTGTAGACAAAATGTTTTTTTGTATGGTTATGTATTGTTTCTATTTCTTTTTTCAATTTTTTTGTAACATTTAATAAAATTTAATAAAAATTATTTATAAAAAAAAAAGAAACTGAAATTAGCAGATTCACCCAAGATGATGATGATGATGATGATGATCCAACAAATTAAAACATCAAACACAGGAAAACATCAAACATTTAAAACTTCTCTATACAGGGCGACTGTCAAATGTCTTCTAAAAGTCAGATAGTTGTTTCCTTGACATTATATGGGAGGGTGTTCCACAGGGTGGGTGCCACGGCCAAGAAGGCCCTCTGTCTGGTTCCCTGTAACCTCATTTCTCACAGTGAGGGAACCAACAGAAGGCCCTTGGAGCTAGACTTCAGTGTCCAGGCCGAACGATGGGGGTGAAGAAGGTCCTTCAGGTATTCAGATTAGCAGTTGGATTTGCATGGTGCAGTGGTTTGTATTTTTACTTGCTCTGCACTTGGGTGAATATGGTATGCTTTTTCTCAGGTCCAATCATGCATGTATATTTTTTTGAGGGGCCGTGACCGGGTGCCCCCATGACAGGCTTCCTCATTGGAGCCTGAATCGGTCCAACTGCAGCTCCACTCCTGGGTCAAGCCAGACCCGGGGACGGAGTGAGGAGAGTCGCGGCAACGCTGCAGTGAGAACAAGACCCTGCTTAGTTTTGCAGGCCCCAGCACATGTGATGGGGAGGATGTATTTGAAGTGTACTGGGCTGGGAACAGCAGAAACGTCCAAACAAGCATTCGATGAACATGTGAAGGAGTAGGAGCAATGCATCTGCTGGCCACACACGTCCCATGCTGATATATATTCATTAGCCACAAGTTTGGTGTTATTGAGAAAGGAGCCCAGCACACACCCAGTTGTGAGTCTGTAGGGCCCGTCACAAATATACTGGTCTCAACAGCACTCCCAAAGGTGACCATAATATGATTAGTAGAGTAGTATCACCCATTAAACAGGACGCGGGTGGCGCTGTGGGTTAAACCACAGAGCCTAGAAGAAGAAGAAGAGTTTGGATATCCCACCTTTCACTCCCCTTCAGGAGTCTCAAAGCGGCTAACATTCTCCATTCCCTTCTTCCCCCACAACAAACACTCTGTGAGGTGATTGGGGCTGAGAGACTTCAAAGAAGTGTGACTGGCCCAAGGTCACTCAGCAGCTGCATGTGGAGGAGCGGAGATGCGAACCCGGTTCACCAGATTACGAGTCTACCGCTCTTAACCGCTACACCACACTGGCTCCCTAGGACTTGCCGATCAGAAGGTCGGCGGTTCGAATTCCTGCGACGGGGTGAGCTCCCGTTGCTCGGTCCCTGCTCCTGCCAACCTAGCAGTTCGAAAGCACGTCAGAGTGCAAGTAGATAAATAGATACCGCTCCGGCGGGAAGGTAAACGGCGTTTCCATGCGCTGCTCTGGTTCGCCATAAGCGGCTTAGTCATGCTGGCCACATGACCCGGAAGCTGTACGCTGGCTCCCTCGGCTTGTAAAGCGAGATGAGCGCCGCAACCCCAGAGTCGGTCATGACTGGACCTAATGGTCAGGGGTCCCTTTACCTTTACCTTTTTATCACCCATTCAAAGTGACTGCCGGTAAGTTTGGGTCAAGAAAAGAAAGAATTTTGCAGTCCTTAGTGAACAACAAACTCCTTTACAATTCAATGCACCAATTTCTTTCTGATGATCTTTTTCTCATATATTGGGGTCTTCACAAGTTTTGTTCCTAGGGAAAAGTATGTTCTAATAGCCCTTGTTCGGCTTGGCACATCTGGCTGCCTGTCAAATTAAGAAGTTAGTTCCCCACCATCTCCCCAGTCTCACTTGTTACCAAGAATCTCATAACTGTGTTTCTAACAAAGATTACACTGATATTTCTCTCCAGCTACATGTCCTGCAGGGCTGTTTTGTGGTCTTCTGATCAGTAAAAATGTAATAACATTTTCACATAGTCAATATTTAATTCTGTAAATGCAACTGGTAGTTGTAATCTAGGTTATTAACCACACTGTGATTTACGATGGAGGGCAGACAGCGGAGGGGAGGGGAGCACCAGGAAGGTCCTCTGGTGACAATAAAAATGTTATAAATTTCATAGCTCTGCCTGAGAAATGTATTTATATCCTATATTAAAAATAGCTTTTTATAAATTTTAATGACCCATGTTATTAATGGTGCTGTCATCATTACTCCCTCTGCAAAACTGTATTCTTTTCTCTCTCACTCTCTCCTTTTTTTACTTTTCCATCTGTTTTTTGTTTTGTTTTTTAGTTTCAGAAAAATTCGTATTACTCATTTTCCAAGAAATCTTTAGGAGATATATAAGTCTAGCTTTGTTTCACCAGCCTGCAAAGAGCAGTTGGCATAAAGTTTACAGCCCAAGTAAAGGCTGGACTAATTGGAGACGAAAACAATTGCTTCTCTATCATATCCCACCTACCTCCCCAAAAACAAGGCAGTGGGGGGGGGGGGCAAACAAAGCCCTGAAACAGAAAGAGAAATTGAGACCTGGAAAGTTATGTCAGCCTCTTATGCTCACTGTACAATGATCAGAAGCATCAATGGAAGAAAAGCCTCTCAACTTACGTAGTTCCTGGAGAACAAATCACATATTTGAGATAGCTTGCCAGCTAGTGTCACAAATTTAGGAAATCTTTATCCGAACAGTTACCACAGAGCCATGGAGGGATGGAAGAAGAACAATTGTGACCTTCAAAATATACTGGATCCAATGGATGTGTGAGCAGGAGGCAACCCACACAACCAGTTACCTTGCTTTCTTCTGAAGACCCCTTGAAAACTGTCTCTAGAAGGTTAGGGGCTCCAGAACACGGAGGGCTGTGTCATGTGTGGTTTCAGAGAGAGAAGGAAATCATCCAAAATTTGGTAGAGTGATCTAGTATCAGCTGAATTCCCACAAGATCCGCCCAGTTTGGAGCAATTCCTCCCTTGGATTGCAGACCCATATATTACCTTTGCATAATAATAATAATAATAATAATAATAATAATAATAATAATATATTATTTATACCCCACCCATCTGGCTGAGTTTCCCCAGGCACTCTGGGCGGCTCTCAAACGAGTGTTAAAAACAATACAGCATTAAATATTAAAAACTTCCCTAAACAGGGCTGCCTTCAGATGTCTTTTAAAGATAGGATAGCTGCTTATTTCCTTCACATCTGAAGGGAGGGTGTTCCGCAGGGCGGGCGCCACTACCAAGAAGGCCCTCTGTTTGGTTCCCTGTAACCTCACTTCTTGCAATGAGGGAACCGCCAGAAGGCCCTCCGCACTGGATCTCAATGTCCGGGCTGAACAATGGGGGTGGAGACGCTCCTTCAGGTATACAGGACCGAGGCCGTTTAGGGCTTTAAAGGTCAGCACCAAACTTTGAATTGTGATGGGAAATGTACTGGGAGCCAATGCAGATCTCTCAGGACCAGTGTTATGTGGTCCCGGCGGCCACTCCCAGTCCCCAGTCTAGCTGCCGCATTCTGGATTAATTGCAATTTCCAGGTCACCTTCAAAGGTAGCCCCACGTAGAGTGCATTGCAGTAGTCCAAGTGGGAGATAACTAGAGCATGCACCACTCTGGAGAAACAGTCTGTGGGCAAGTAGGGTCTTAGCCTGCGTACCAGGTGGAGCTGGTAGACAGCCGCCCTGGACACAGAATTAACCTGCGCCTCCATGGACAGCTGTGAGTCCAAAATGACTCCCAGGCTGTGCACCTGGTCCTTCAGGGGCACAGTTACCCCATTCAGGACCAGGGAGTCTTCCACACCCACCCGCCCCCTGTCCCCCCAAAACAGTACTTCTGTCTTGTCAGGATTCAACCTCAATCTGTTAGCCGTCATCCATCCTCCTAGTGCCTCCAGGGACTCACACAGGACATTCACCGCCTTCACTGGTTCTGATTTAAAAGAGAGGTAGAGCTGGTTTCTACACACACAAATGTGCACATTTGATCTATCCTTCATCCAGGCAAGCAAGATGCATCATCAGAGGTGAAGGAGGCATTCTGGCCAGACAAAGACACTTGGGATGTCAAGCAAGGACAATATGTGGAGTGCCTTGGTGAGTAGGGCCTGTGGGGAAGTTATTAAAAGTAACTTCCTGACCATTAGGTCCAGTCGTGGCCGACTCTGGGGTTGTGGCACTCATCTCGCTTTATTGGCCGAGGGAGCCGGCGTACAGCTTCCGGGTCATGTGGCCAGCATGACTAAGCCGCTTCTGGCGAACCAGAGCAGCGCATGGAAACGCCGTTTACCTTCCTGCCAGAGCGGTACCTATTTATCTACTTGCACTTTGACGTGCTTTCGAACTGCTAGGTTGGCAGGAGCAGGGACAGAGCAACGGGAGCTCACCCCGTCGCAGGGATTCGAACCGCTGACCTTCCGATCGGCCAGCCCTAGACTCAGTGGTTTAGACCACAGTGCCACCCGCATCCCGGGGAAGTTATTAGGGCCTGATAAAGGCTTTGAGGGCCACATTTGGCCACAATCATGTCCTCAAAGGTGTCACCCCTCCAAAATCACCCTCAATGGAATGTGACAGAAAAAGGTGTCCCATCCTTTCCTTAAGATCACCTTTGGTTGGCACCTGTCTGTCTCAGGAGACAATGTAGGAGTGCACCTTTGAGGGTGAAGTCATTGGAGAGTTACAGTGCCTGCTGTGGCTGTAGAGACTGATACAGGAGAGACATGTTTTGTTGCAGCTGGGGCAGATGAAGGTGTCCGGTTGTGCTGCTGCAGATGTACCATGGCGTTTCTTCTCTCTGCGCTCCTCCTAGTGGCCATTCCTCCTCTGGTCACTGCTGTGGATCTTCAACCTGCCTGCCTGCCTCCAGGCATTGGGGTCACCTGGAAGAGATTTCCACACAGTGGGGCTGATGTTGTCAACCTAGCCCTTCATGGCCTAGGACCCTCGTACCTACGACCGCCTCTCCTGGTAAGCCCCACGGAGAGCCTCAAGGTCCATAAATAGCAACACCCTAGTGGTCCCGGGCCCTAAGGAAGTTAGATTCGCTTCAACTGTGATAAGGCTGCATTTTTAATGTTTTAATGTTTTAATATTTTAATCCTGTTTTTAAGTTGTATTCATTCAACTTGTTTTTATTATTGCTTGTTAGCTGCCCTGAGCCCGGCCTCGGCTGGGGAGGGCGGGGTATAAATAAAAATTATTATTATTATTATTATTATTATTATTATTATTATTATGCCAAGTCTTTGTAATTCTGAGTTGCTCTGCCAACTGGCCTGGGGCCCGAAGCCAGCTCTCCATAGAGCACACCCTTTGAGATCCTGGCATCTTCCATGCTGTGTACATGACCAAGGCAGAGTAGATGTCTCTGAAACAGGAGTGTGAACACCACAGCAGTGGAGACAATAGGATCCAAGACTGGTAGGCCATATCAAGCAAGGGAAGGGGAAATCTATTCATTGCAAGAAGGTAGAGTTCTATGTCCAAGGAAAGAGAAAATTATGAATGTAGACAGCAGCCAATCAGATGCACACCGAAGCTAAGCAAGAGAGGGAAATCCAGGCCTAAATGGAATAATAGCCTAATCTTTTTGAGTAGCACTGGTACATGCAACAGATACCAAGCCAGATTCTGAGCAAACCCTATAAAAAGAGGCAAAAAAAACCCCACTTTGGTTTTTAACAGCCATTCAGTGAAAACTGTGGGTAATTGTGGGGGTGTGCCTGAGGCTAATTTGAATTCCCAACCACAAATCATCCAGACAAAATTTACTTCAATTTGCAGCAAATGTCGGCCATCTTGCAGCCCCATACCTGGTATTTCACAGCCCAAATCCAATGTTCAGTTTCATGCAGCAGCCTTGTGCTCCAGAGACTTAGGTACATAAAGTGGCATAACTAGCAAATGGTTGGCATGGTATACAAATTTCAGGTTCCCGGTTTGGGGGACTAAAATGTAGTAACCTGGAATGCAGCTCACATCCTCCTCCCTGTGTACATGATATTCTACTTGCAGCACAAATGTGTGTGTGTATTAGTTTCTCTCCATCCAGAATCATTCAAGCTTGTCCTCAACATGCTGCTTTCAATCCAGATTGATTCTAGATCCTGCTGTCCACACAAGCGTGGGTGTGGTTACTTTGATGATGTTATCTATATCTTATCCACTCTACACATTCCCCACGTGAATGAAGGAAGCTGTAACCGTGATCTTGATATACACCCACCCACAACGTCGTCTGGTCCTTGTGGATACATCCCCACTGTTGGGAATGCTTGCATCTATTTTAATCCCTTTTCCAGTGAACACTCTGAAGGGTACTGCAGAATCAATCTGCAATGAGAATTTAGTTTTTGAATGAGACACGTTTTTCAAGGAGCACTTTTAAAGAACAAAAATATACATGCAATAGCTCTAGATTGTTGACTACATAGAATGCACACACCCCACTCCATTAATTCTAGAATAAATTGTCGTGAGTATGCAGCCTAAGTCTAAAGTGAGGGTGGCAAGTACGGCTGAAATAAACAATTCTGCCAGAGAAAGGATTTGTATATCCATTGCTGGTTGGCAAGAAGCAGTTTGGGTGGACCTGAGCATGTAGACAGTAAAGATGCTATAAACTCCATGCTTGTACCCATGAACATTGTACATGAACTAAAGCGAGGGAATGTTGATGTGATGGTGTGCGAGATCACATGCAGAAAACAAACATTGCATGGCTTCACTGCACACAACTGCTTGTGTGCATAGCTTAGCAGAGGCAAAAAAAGGAAAAAGGAAAAAACCCAAATCCTGTGAATGAATGGAACAGCTGTGGCAAGAGCAAACTGCACATAGGCCATTTCTGAAATTAATTAGAGAAATCCTCTATGGAGAATTGGAAGACAGGCAGAGCGGAACACCGAGCACAGGTAAGCCACAGAAGACTTAAGGAACAGAATGTAATGGGATCAAATCCATCTAGCCTTATCTCTAATGGGTCATGTTCACAGTTCCATAGAGAACTGTACGTGGTTCCTCTCCCTAATGCAGCTGCTGGGGCTTCCCATATGGACACGTCTGAAAAAGCATCATCAGCACCAGTCAGCTGTTTGGGAGGGAGATCCAGATGACTGACATATTTTAAAGGACTCTGTGTGCACACAGATTGGAGACATAGCCTCACAAAGAATAATGCGATCGCATTCACTAATGCGTCAACTTAAACATACTAGCAAAAAATGAGAAATATATGTGCAATTCATTTACTGCATCTCATGTTCTGCTCTGGGGCAATGCAGATTCTAGCAAACACAGTTTGTAGTAATGGGATGGAAAAACCCCAACACCCAATTACTTTTCTTTATTTAAATCAAATAAACAGTGAAACTGTGTGGATTGCGAAGAGATGTTCAACAGCTATATACTCTACATATGGCTAATGAAAACCACCCTCACATCTTAGTTCAGATTGCTTGCAATCCCAAGACTTCACATTCTTCCAGCTGGGGATGGAAGGCTGTCACTGATGTTGTTATTCCGGATGAGTCATTTTTGCATCACCAAACTGGGCCATAGAAAGCATTGTGAGACGCTTTAGGGACAAAATCATTCAGATTCAGACACAGTTGGATCCCACAATTAGAGGAAGTCCAGTAGAGATCACCTTCAGGAAGCAGTCCTGGACGGAAGACAAGAACATACTTGTTAAGCAAACATCCTTTTTGAAACCAACAGGTTTTAATCAAATCAAATCAAATCAAATCAAATCAAATTTTATCTTAACTTGGCTTCACTGATGCCCAAGCTTGTGTGTCAACTTGCAGTCCAAAGTAATAGTCATTGAACTTCCAATGAAAAGTCCCTGGGTAATGACTGCCATTCCCACCTCTCTTTGCTGCTGTAGAATTTATCTGTCCAAGAAAAAGGAAATGGGTTACTTATGTGTTTCATTTTGCCAGCCATGCGGCCATGACAGTTCCCTTACGCCTTGAGCAATGGATAGTGCCAGGAGAATTATGGTGCTGCCTCTCTCATTAAGATCACAGGCAGAGAAACGCAGAATACCACAGGTGACTGACTGATGGCCTGTAATTCCTATGGAATGACCTGCCAGTTCCAAACAGACGCTGTATAGATTTGTATAGGTGATTGATCAACTCATTGCCAATGCTGCACTTTATTATCCAGTTCAAACAGGGGGGAGCGCAACTGACAGATGTTCCACAGTTGTCTCTGGAGAGGGTGGAAAGAGGGGCCTTATTTTAATGTTCTAAAAATGTGAGCAACAATCTGTCAGCTTCTTTAAATATCAGTGGCATGCACAGAAATGCAATGCAATGCAAAGTACATTGTGAAACCATATCCTTCAAATCATTCTGGTTTAGAGTACTTTTGCACCAAGCAGAAGAAGGAGAGAGAAATTCTAATCTCCTTTATCCCTCTTCCTTCCAAACTCTCTGCAACTGCTCTTTCTGGGCATGCAGTTCACACATGCACTATTCATAAGTACACAGGCCATATTGCTGTGTGAAGAGACAGGCAAGTCTCCTTACTCATGAGGTGACCTACTGGGTGTACGTTGCTTCTGTTCACAACTAAAAATGGAGCCCTGTCCTCCCAGCCCTTCAGAGGGTAAGTCATGTCAGCTGAGAGAAATGCAAACATCTTGAAGAAAATACATGGATCAATCTCATGATGATCAAGTAACCACACATGGAACTACCTTCTGAATAGATCTGAGGGAAAGTCAGTAGATCCAACGTTCTCTGAAGTTCTGCTCATATATTGTTTGGAACACCCAGAGTTCCTCTTAAAAGAGGAACTTACTTTTCACGACCAATGCTGTAATCCTAAAAGAAATTATCAGAGAGTGACCCTCACTAAACTCAGTAGGACTTACTTCTGACCGAGCATGCGTAGGGTCGAAAACCCAGAAGTGGAGTAAGGTAAAGGTAAAGGGACCCCTGACCATTAGGTCCAGTCGTGACCGACTCTGGGGTTGCGGCACTCATCTCGCTTTATTGGCCGAGGGAGCCGGCATACAGCTTCTAGGTCATGTGGCCAGCATGACTAAGCCGGTTCTGGCAAACCAGAGCAGCACACGGAAACGCTGTTTATCTTCCCGCCAGAGCGGTACCTATTTATCTACTTGCACTTTGACATGCTTTTGAACTGCTAGGTGGGCAGGAGCTGGGACTGAACAACGGGAGCTCACCCCGTCGCGGGGATTCGAACCACCGACCTTCTGATCAGCAAGTCCTAGGCTCTGTGGTTTAGACCACAGCGCCACCCGCATCCCTCCAGAGGTGGAGTACTAACTAGCAATTCCTTCTTGGGATTAGTTCTAGACACTAGCTGGTGCACAAACACACCATTAGGTCTAGCTGGCGATGCAGTCACACAACTCAAACTTCACATCTAATTTTCTGGGAAGAAGTATTTTGCTTAAAGAAGAGCAAGGAATATATTGCCCTTTCATGTGCCATGCTTCAAGTGCAGTATTTGTTGTAATGATAAAACTTAGTTAATATATCATTGTGTATGGCAAATTTTGGAAGATTGGGGCCAACTATCCATGGCATTCATCCAGCTGTAGTCACATACAACCGTTAAGAGGCTGCTCATCTCCATCCATTTCCAAAAGATGCATCTAGGCGATTCAGTAGAGATCACGTGAGTACCACAATATGGATGTGGACTAGGATTCATATGCACATTTGCGTCTATATTGGATATGCACATGGAGCCTTGCTTCCACACAAGATCACCTTAGATAGAGTCAGGGACATGTTTATATTCGGAATGTACTATTTGCGTGTCAAGGTCCCCAAGCCACCCCACAAAATAATTCACAATTCACACATAATTTTTGTTTAAGGTTTTTGGCATAATTTTGGCCACAACTTTATTAAAATACATAATCTGTGAGTGGTTGCTTAGGCATTGGTTATGACTATCTGTCCCCCCGCCTGGGACAGAACTGACTTCCGAACTCCCTCGGAAGCCAGTGAAGGGAAAACAATATTGGGGAGCAATGGAGCTGAGTCACAGGCCCTCACCATTTACCCAACCTGCTCCCAAAGGCTTGACGGCCCTGGTCCCATTTCAGGGATTGGACGAAATTGTGGCAAGCCCCTGGATTCCTTTAATGGAATTCCCTTCCACACCACCATCGGAGGGGCAGCCCCAGCCTATCCTTACCCCTCCTCCAACCAATTTTTATGCCTAGCCGCAACCTTACAAGTTGTGACGAATTGCTAAGTAGTAGCCAAAAACCAAATGGCACCAGCTAATCAGCCAAATGGACAAAATTCCTACTAGACCCCTGCCCCAATGGCAGACGACCCCATGACAGGCATAGCAAGGTCAACTGGAACTCAGGGTGGGTGGGTGGGTGATCCGATGCACTCAGCGAAAGAGAAAGCAAAAGCTGAGTTCCCCCATATTTAAAGCCTCTAGTCCCACCCACCACATTGCAACATGCAATTTGCCCCAGCAACCCGGCTATCCAATCGTTGCCCCAGGCCAGCTCACTTTTACCTGCCTGGCAACAGAGGGATGGCTTGGCAGACCCCACCGCAACACGTGCTCTCATTTCAGGGAGAACACGCTTTCCCCCAAACTTTCTGCACAGCTAAGAGGTCCTTCTCATTGAATATAATGGAAATGAATCTTTGAGGCTCTTTGTATGGATTGATGGACAATCCAGCTCATGTTGGTGCTATGTTTTCACTGGGTCGTGTGGCTCTGGTCACAGTCTGTAGACAATACTGCAAGTGAAGTTGGATGATGGTTTAGAGACCTTTCTAATTAAATGCCTGGAAATGAATGAAGCCTAAGCACATAAGAAGCTCTTTTCAACTTTAATTGGCAAAAATGCTGGCAAAGGATGAATTGTGCATTGGCTTGTGGGAAGAGAATTCCAGCACATGTAATTATAGATGGGGAAATGGTAAAGAAAAATAGAATCTGGATTTTCAAAGAAAGCAAAATCGGGAAGGTTTCTAAAAAAAGAAAGAAAAAGTGATTCTCCATTCATAGCCCTTTTATGGGATTCTAACTAAGGATTGATGCTTTTGAATTATTGTGCTGGAGGAGACTCTTGAGAGTCCCATGGACTGCAAGAAGATCAAACCTATCCATTCTTAAGGAAATCAGCCCTGAGTGTTCACTGGAAGGACAGATCCTGAAGCTGAGGCTCCAATACTTTGGCCACCTCATGAGAAGTGAAGACTCCCTGGAAAAGACCCTGATGTTGGGAAAGATGGAGGGCACAAGGAGAAGGGGACGACAGAGGACGAGATGGTTGGACAGTGTTCTCGAAGCTACCAGCATGAGTTTGACCAAGCTGCAGGAGGCAGCAGAAGACAGGAGTGCCTGGTGTGCTCTGGTCCATGGGGTCACGAAGAGTCGGACACGACTAAACGATTAAACAACAACAACAAACTAAAGATTGTGGAATTTGCATCAGCTTCCTCTCACAAAATACATATATTCAGAAATCAATTCTACTGATGGAGGGGAAATAGTGTGGGGAAGCCCTTCCAATGGAAGGTTTGACAATCGTGGCTCATCACATGCCCAGAGTCTGTACCCCAACCATAGCAAGGGTCTGAATATAGTGTATTGAACTTGGAATATTTTGTTAGCGGCGCTGGATGCATTCATGCTACCACTAATCCAGCAGCACATTCTGTTCATTTCTTCTAAACTAAAGCATAGATTAGCCTATATTAATTCAACTTAGAGTCTGACCCACTGTGACACACCACTGTCCTTAATCTTTATTAATGGCTTTTTCACTATGCACTGTGAAGAGCAGTAAAAAAGATACTTTCTTCTGATCAATGCAAAGTGCGTTTGAAAAGAACATTTTCTTCATCCTTAAAAGGCATCCTTAGCAATCAATGGCTTTCTGAAGCAGGTGCTGATCAAGCACAGGCAACTGCGGGGCAAGGTACTAAATTGATCTCAGCTCAGAAAAGGAAATAACCTTGTAGTTGTTGTGTCTTATGCAATACGGTTGCAAATGAATCAAGATAGGTTGACTTGAAGCACACTCCACTAGGAACACTTCTGAATCGTGCAACTTCCACAGATGTCAATGAGTCTTGCTCAAGTCAAGACCATGCCCTGTCAATCAAGTCCTTGATTGACAGGCTACTGGATGCCTCTAATGATTAAGCAGTTTGCATTGGAGAAAGGAACACATCATCACTTTTTAGGTGCATCTGTGATCTTCTTAGTGTTAGCATGCTTTGAACACCCTCCGAATATGAGTTTCACAAAAAGGATCAAGTCAAGGCCTGGATGGGAAGCTGCCTGGGAACACTACCTCTGCCCTTTGGATTCCACCACAGAAGAACGAAAGGATCCCAAACAAAACGGCTTGCAAATGGATTCAGTTCCTGGATGTTATTATCGTATTCCAAAGCAACTACTCAATTCCGAACTAAAAAATGGAAAACGTAATGCTGGTGGTCAACAAAAGAGGTTTAAAGACTGTCTCAAGGCAAATCTTAAAAAATGTAGTATAAACACCAACAATTGGGAAAAATGGGAAAAATTAGCTTCAGCAATAAAATTTGATGACTTGGGAAATTAAGTTATAACTATGAAAGGACCAAAACTTAAAATACGCCTATTTTAGGATAAAAGAAATTTGATAATAAGTATTTTAAATTTAAAGTATAATTATTTGAAACCACAAAAAATGCATGAAACAAGGTAATAATTTGCTGACATCTTTATTGTAAAGAATGCAGGGTGAGGGAGATGTGGGGAAGTCCGGTTGGTTATGAACAGATGTTCTGGAAAGATGAATTTTATCTATTTTCTTTTTCTTTTTGTTCTGTTGCTTTTGTTATTTACCGGAATATATATTTGTACCTGGAAAAAGCAATAAAAAATATTATTAAAAAAATAAAATAAACACCAACAATTGGGAAACACTTGCTTGCGAGTGCTCCAATTGGAGAACAGCCTTTACCAAAGGTGTCATGGGCTTTGAAGACACTCAAACTCAGGACGCAAGGGAGAAACGTGCTAAGAGGAAGGCATGCTTGGCAAATCCACACTGTGATCCCGGAAACCAATGTTCCCACTGTGGAAGGACATGTGGATCCAGAATTGACCTCCACAGTCACTTACAGACTCATTGTTAAAACTGTGTTTATGGAAGACAATCTTACTCGGCTATGAGTGATCGCCAAAGAAGAAGAAAGAAGAAGTATTTGCAAGTCATCAAATGCAGAGCAATCAAGTGGTGAGACATCAAATAAGGTACACGTACATATGATCCAACCTCAGCCTTGACAGAAACATCTATGTGATTCAAGTCTTCATTTTATTTGTCTGATTCAACTAGCCACTGTTTGCTTAGAAGTCGGTCCTAAGGCATCAAAACTGATGTTCCACTGCCCTTTAGCCATGTTTTCACAAATACTCCCCATGACAGCACTGCATCATCTATCCTGGGGCTTCTAATGGATCTCACCTCCCATTCCGCCCCTTACACCCATCCATTTCTTCTTTCCGGTGGAATACCACTAAGCCATTCAGTCTGTTGTGATTTACTGCTACCATATCAAGGGACTTGTATCACCCAGAGCTCCCTTCCATCTGTATAGGCATCTCCTTCTCATGCATACTCTTCTCCCTTATTTTGTGTCTATTTCCCTGTTTCTTCTTCTTTGGCAATCATTTATAGCCGAGTAAGATTGTCTTCCATGAACATGGTTTTAACAGTGAGTCTGTAAGTGACTGTGGAGGCCAATTCTGGATCCACATGTCCTTCCACAGTGGGGACATTGGTTTCCAGGCGGGAGTTGATCACAGTGTGGATTTGCCAAGTGTGCCTTCCTCTTAGCATGTTTCTCCCTTTCGTCCTGAGTTCGAGCATCTTCAAAGCCCATGACACCTTTGGTAAAGGCTGTTCTCCAATTGGAGCACTCGCAAGCGTTTCCCAATTGTTGGTGTTTATACTACATTTTTTAAGATTTGCCTTGAGACAGTCTTTAAACCTCTTTTGTTGACCACCAGCATTACGCTTTCCATTTTTCAGTTTGGAATAGAGTAGTTGCTTTGGAAGACAATAATCAGGCATCCGAACAAGATGACCAGTCTAACTAAGTTGATGTTGAAGAATCATTGCTTCAACACTATTTCCTTGTTACTAAGCACGTGACAAGTAACCTTAGATCTCTTTTGTACTACTACCAGAAAGAGCTAATGTATCTCAACAATGAAGTATAGCTGCACCAACTCCCATGCGAGATACTCACTTATCCTGTATTATCAGTGATTCCTTATAGTCATTTATGTTTACAGAGGCTTCAGCTATTGTGATATTAAGGTTATTTGAGGCGGGGGAGGGAGTGGAGTGGAGTACAAGACCCAGGGGAAGAGTCTCCACTCCTGCAAAGTGGGCAAATTTGACTACAATATGCGCTCTGAAAGTGCAGCCTACTAACTAGACTCTGTTTAGACAGCATGTTTAAATGAAGAACTAAAAATGTTTGCAGTGACCCGTAGGTTATATTTGCAACTAATATAGCTCTTTAACCCATTTTAATCCTCAAATGCACTGAGATAATCTTTTATTGTACTGATTGTTAGGGATGGTTGAATCTGTCAGTTCTGGTTTCTTTCCGGTTCTCATTTTTCCAATCTTAAATTCAGTTCTTCACATTTTCACACAGGTTTTCAATTCTTTAAAATATAAAAAGTCCTCATAAAAACTATCCAGCATTTTAGTGCAATTTTTTTCCTGCTATACACATGTTTTTTATGCAATTTTGCCTAATATAAACATTTTTTTCCTAGCAATTTTCCCTAAAATAATGCATTTTCTATATTTTTTCACAATATATACATCTTTTATGAATGCTTTATCCTACTGTATGCACTTTTGTGCATGTTACCTGCCTGGCAAAAAGCACTGCAAAATTCAGAGATGTGTGAATTTTACAGTAAAAGGCATTTGTATTTTGGTTCTCGTATTGTTTCAGGAAGTGCAAAATAGCTACTAGATGCATCTTTAAATGCAAACTGAATTCCACCCCCCCCATCCCTACTTATTTTGGGGGTTTACAATATAATTTTCTGTCACATAAAAGGATGTAACTTATTATATATTTTTAAAAAGAACTAAATGTTTCAGATACAAACAGATAAATACAAGAAATATTTTGCAAAATGCTCACCCTGGGCATAAACAGAAAATCACCATTCAAACCATCAACTTAAATGGAGAATAATTTCCTTGATAGCCAAATACCCTTACTGAGTATTTCAATTTTACTGTTTTTTTTTCAATAGCATAGATGTTCAAAGTGGTAGATTAGCTGCTGTCTACAACAGCTAATGTACCACTTTGAACATCATGAGACAATTTAGGTTTGCACTGATCAAAGGTCATGTTCATATGTTTCATTATATGTAAATAATAAAGTTATATAAATATATGTAGGAAATCCTTTATGCTCCATACTCTAAATCTGGACACATGTGGGTGTTGTTATAATTACAGATGGTTGTGATGTCCATCATGTTATGGGTACATTTAAGTGCTGCTTCTTGTGTCTTTCAAACAATAAGTAGCTCTGGGTACCCTACATCCAAGTTTCTCCATCTCATGTCTGTTATTGTGTGAAAATGGGCTCCTGGCCAGGTAAGCAGCTGTAGGCTGTCTTGAAACTTCAAGTATCACAGCCTAGGAAAGGCTTTACCACGTGATTCTGCAGTGGCCCATAATAAAAGTCTAAAGAGTTTTAAATAGACAACGTTGCCTCTCCAATCCTCCATATTGGCCAATCTCATATCTATGGTGCTATTCAGGAAGCAGAATTAAGACCTTGCGGTAAGTGGGGGAAAGTAAACAAATACAGTCGTACTTTGGAAGTCAAATGGAATCTGTTCCAGAAGTCCATTCAACTTCCAAAGTGTTTGACTTCCAAATTACAGCTTCTGATTGGCTGCAGGAGCTTCCTGCAGCCAATCAGAAGCTGCAGAAGCCCTGTCAGATGTTCGGCTTCCAAAAGAACATTCAAAACCGGAACAGTCACTTCTGGGTTTTGATTGTTCAGGAGCCAAAACATTCAAGAACTAGGCTGCCAAGGTACGATTGTACCGGGCAAAGAGGCAAAGAACTTGAGGTAGAGATCTAGGCTACAGAGAGATGCAGGGCAGCTGAGGGAGAAATGTAAAGATGGCCTCACTTTGAGATTCAGAAGCAAAAATCTGCATAACTGCATGAGTTGAGTTAGGAAATCCCCACCCTCTTCCACTGTGCATCGTCCATTCCATTCTGGGCAATTGACATAGCTGAATCTCCGGTGCCAAGGAGTTAACACAGTTTGGGTGTTAATTATGGATCACAGCGGGCAATGAAACGTAGAGGAAGTTCAAAGAGAATATTACATCTGCTCCCCCCCCATCCCAACTCCAGCAGATGTGCAGCTCTGAGGTGTAAGGAGAAAAATATTGTGCAAGCAAATCTCTCCAGCTTCCTAAGCAGCTAGAAACCAACTCAGATCCCTGCAGGCAGCTGCAGGATCAGAATAGCTGAAAATAGCCTCTGCCCTTTGTAATTTGCCTTTGTTTTCCCTCTTCCTTAAAGATTATTGTTTCTGTGCATTATGCTCATAAGAGCCCATAACACAGTATGAGGGCAGACATCTAGGGTTTCGTCTTAGGTCTAAGCTTGCCAGAGAATATAAACCTGTTGAAAACTGTGTTAAATCTGATTCATGTTTAAAAAATTGGCATGAGCATTCCAATTCCAGTGCTCAAAGACCTTCCCTTTCCTAGCCACTATAATTGAAGGAAAATATGTTGTAACCGATCCTTTAATTCTGCCCTTTTTGTTCGCAGATGGATGGAAGAGATTGCTGGCTGTGATTGCTCCCTCAGATCCATTCCTTCTGCTAAGTTAGGTAAAGGTGCTTTAAGAGGAGAGGTGAATGCCTACTGGCGGAGAATGGTTGCTGGCTTATTGATGCTTCAGTAGAGATAATGCTGCACATTCACCAGTCTGGTGGGACTGAGAAGCAAACAGAGGTAGGCAATATGCTCTAGAGACTGAAACTCATGATATTACAGCGCTTGCCAGAAGCAAAAGACCACGCAGCAAAATAGATACAGCAACATTCTTCCAGGTACAAGATGAGCTGTGTGTACAGAATGGAATCTTATTCCAAGGGAAAAGAGCAGTGATGCTAAAAGCTCTTTGGGGGCGGGGGGGGGGGGCGATTCAAAAAGTGCATTCATCAAATCTGGGAAAGTGTGTTCTCCATAACAGAGAGCACGTGTTGCGGTGGGGGCCTAAAGACCAACCCACTGTTGTTTGGCTAATATTTGGCCAGGAGCTGTGATTGGGCAAAAGTGTGTTGCTGGGGAGTTCGTTATGTTACAAACTGGTGGGAGGGGTCAGAGGGCTTAAATACACCTGATCACTCGCCCACCCTCCCTGAAAAGGGGGGGGGGGTTCATTGTCCTCTGACCTTGCTATGCCTGTCATGGGGTCGTCTGCTTTGGAGCAGGGGCCTGGTAGGAATTTTGTCCATTTGACTGATTGGCTGTTGCCATTTGGTTTTTGCCTACTGCGTATCAAATCGTCACAACTTGTAAGGTTGGCGGTTAGGCATTGGTTAAAATTGGTTGGTGGAGGGGTAAGTGCCTACCCCTCCAATGGTGGTGCTGCAAGGGAATTCCGTTAAAGGAATCCAGGGGCTTGCCATCCTTTCATCCTAGTCCCTGGCATCGGACTTGGGCTGTGCAAGCCCCCGGGGGCATGAGGGTGAGAAGTGAGGGTCTGATGCCCAGCTTCATATCTCCCCAATATTGTTTTCCCTGACTGGCTTCCGCTGGAATCTGGAAGTCAGTTCTGTCCCTGGGGCAAGGACAGATAGTCATAACCAATGCCTAAGCAACCACTCACGTGTGTGTGTTTAAATAAAGTTGTGGCCAAATTCATGCCAAAAACCTTAAACAAAAATTGATGTGTGTGGTGTGAGTTTTTGGGGTGGCTTGGGGACCTCAACGCGCAACTGAAGAATATCTATGATGGGCCAGGAAGGCTGCAAATGAACGCGCAAATGAAGACATTCACAAATATCTGTGAAGTGTGCAAGTCCTAGGAAGACCACCAAATGATACTCCAGAGATATTTAGGGCAAAAGTAGGTGTGGATTTATTTAACTAGGCAGACAAGAAATATGTGATAATTGTAGATTACCTCCCAGATTTATAGTGTATAGATGTGATATCTCAGACAGTATGTAAGATAAAAACACATGTTGAGCGCTATAGAATATCAGACAGTGTGTATTTAGATAATGATCCTTGGTTTGTTGCAGAGGAATTCTAGAAATTGATCAAAAACAGGGATTTTGATCGCATTGCTTCATTACCTAGATATTCCCAATATAATGACAAAATAGAACCAGCGGTAGAAACAGCTAAGAAACTATTGAGAAAAGCAAAAGTTGTGGAGCAGATCTATATCTGGTGGTACTTGATCATTAGAAGACTCCATCCCAAGCCTAAACAAAACAAAAGGTTAAAGAGTTGAAGAATGGACAGGGCAATCCTAACTCCCAGAACAACTGACTAGATGAGGTTCAGATTGTGTGGAGATGCCTCCAAAGTCTCTCATTCACACAAGATGTTTCAGGGGAAGTGGATTTCACCCTCACTCACTCAATGAATGGTCTTTCCCCCCAAAATAATAGGCACGGTTCAAGTATGTAATGCTTTGGTTCATTTTCTTTTATTTGAAAACAGAAGGGGTGAAACTGTATGGGAGAGCCACTCCTGGTATGCCCCGCAGAGGCCCTTAAGGTCCACAAATGACAACATTTTAGAGGTCCCAAGTCACAAGGTGGTTAGATTGGTCTCAACTAGGGCCAGGGCCTTTTCAGTACTGGCCCCAACTTGGTGGAACGCTCTGTCACAAAAGACTAGGGCCCTGAGGGACTTGACATCTTTCTGCAGGGACTGCAAGACAGAGCTGTTCCGCCTGGCTTTTGGTTTGGACTCAGTCTGACCCTTATGTTTCCTTCCTCTTATGGTTTTGATCTATGGGCTACTTTTAAAATGAGGCTGCATTTTAAATTGCATTTTAACCTGTATTTTAAATTGGGTTTTTTCCCCTAATATGTTTTTACTGTAATTTTACTGGTGTTAGCTTCCCTGAGCCCGGTTCTGGCCAGGGAAGGTGGGGTATAAATAAAATTTATTATTATTATTATTATTATTATTATTATTAGCATTCTGATTATGTTGTACTTTGTGGGAGGAACCATGAAATAGTTAAGAGAAACATCCATTTCCTGAAGAAGGGCTGTAAAAGTGACTTTCATACAATTTGTTAGGGGTGGAATTCAAAGCCGTCTTAAGGTCCATCTGTGAAAGCGTTTCTGCTTACCCAATTGAACCATCTCACCTTCCCTTCTGCTGCTCTGAGAATTCTCCTGACCCTCCAGACAGGACTTGGGGAAGTTCTCAAGCTGGCTTCTGCTAATGGACCCAGAGAGTTGAAACCAGTTTGATCTTTACAAAGCAGGCTTCCCTTGATGCTATAAGCAATCCAACAGTCTTCAAACAGGGAAAGGACAAAGTTTGATGAGGTATGCCCCACAGAGGACCTTAAGGTCCATGAATAATCATAGTTTAGAGGTCCCGGGCCCTAAGGAAGTTAGATTATCCTCCACCAGGGCCAGGGCCTTCTCAGTGATGGCTCCAATCTCGTGGAATTCTCTGTCCCATGAGACCAGGGCCCTGCAGGATTTAACTTCCTTCTGCAGGGCCTGTAAGACAGAGCTATTCCACCTGGCTTTCAACTTGAACTTAGCCTGATCTTTTATTCCCCTTCCTTCCCTCCCCCTCCCCTTTTTATGAAGATTGCCCGTTCTGGGATCCCACAGCTAATTCTCCCCTGGTCTCCATGCTGGCCCAAATAGGACTAATTTAGCCAGCTAGCCCTGGTGATAATCTAATGTTTATTGGATGGATTTCCCCCCAAAATTGATTTTTGAATTCTGAATTTATCATTATTCACATTTTATACTGTATTTTATGCTGTTTTTTGTTGCATCAATTAAGTGTTTTAAATTTAGCCGCCCTGAGCCCGGTTTTTGAACCGGGAAGGGCGGGATATAAATAAAAAATTATTATTATTATTATTATTATTATTATTATTATTATTAGGCCACCAGCTGAACCAGAAGCCCTTCTCATTTCCCACCTGCCTTCTAGCACATATGAGCAGGAGGCAGACCATTAAAAAGTCTACTTGGCGGGAGGTGGGCAGAAACTCTTCCACTCGCCCATCCAGTCTGAATACACCGAGGGGAAAATGGAGCTGAAAAGAAGCGAGAAAGCAGTGCCAAGTGATGTGCTCCCTTGCCTATACAGTGGTACCTTGGGTTACATACGCTTCAGGTTACATATGCTTCAGGTTACAGACTCCGCTAACCCAGAAATAGTACCTTGGGTTAAGAACTTTGCTTCAGGATGAGAACAGAAATCGTGCTCTGGCGGCATGGCGGCAGCAGGAGGCCCCATTAGCTAAAGTGGCGCTTCAGGTTAAGAACAGTTTCAGAGTAAGAACAGACCTCTGGAACGAATTAAGTACTTAAACCGAGGTACCACTGTACTTCTTTTCCTTTCTTCTCACCTCCAAATATTTTATCATGCCTGCATGACAACTTTCCTCTGGAATATATTATTCCTGCTTTCTTGCTTTCTTGGTTTGGGAGTTCTAATGCTCTGCATCTCAGACGTGGAACAAGTGTGAGGGACCCTTCATCAACCTGATATTTTGGATTAGGACTCTCATCAGCCTCAGCTCCAGATTTCCGTTTCACAATCACCACTGGCAGGGGAACAACTCTCACACGCCTTAAAGATCAAAACAAAGGCAGTCATTATTGCAATGCTACAAGTTCGGCACAAAATTAGTGAAAACGTTAGCCCTCCTATTTCACCCCTCACATCTACACTATGCTGTGCTGGACCTGATTTTAATCAGAAAGAACTGTTGATACTTTCAGATTTAGATAGCTGAAGGCTTCAGTCAAATTGTTGACTTCTATATACATAATGAAATTGCCTCATATGCTGAAATATTTATGAGAATGGAACAACCACTTCTATTTTTCAATACTTACAGATGAGGTATTTTGATGCACTTGAAAGAGGAGAGCAGCTCAACGAATCTCTCTTACATAATTTGAATTACTGTGCAGAATCACAACGCTATCAAAAGGTCTGCTAATACCTGTTTGAAATAGCTCATGTTTAAGACAATCAGCAGACCCATTGGGTTGAAATAAAAGAAAATGAGAGCAGGATATGAAAGGGATTCTCTAGGCTAGTGTCTTTTGGCAAGTGTATTCTGCAACATGTCACTGACGCATTAGTGCATTGGTGGTGGATTGTCTACACACCATTCCACATCATTAGTTGTTCTGCTGTGTTTTCTCCATGTTACCACATTAGGTAAAGGCAAAGGACCCTTGGACAGTTAAGTCCAGTCAAAGGTGACTATGGGGTGTGGCGTTCATCTCGATTTCAGGCTGAGGGAGCCAGTGTTTGTCCACAGACAGCTTTCCAGGTCACGTGGCCAGCAGGACTAAACTGCTTCTGGCGCAACAGAACACTGTGACGGAAACCAGAGCACACGGAAACACCATTTACCTTCCCGCCACAGTGGTACCTATTTATCTACTAGAACTGGTGTGCTTTCGACCTTCTAGGCTGGCAGGAGCTCACCCCATTGAGCAGATTCAAACTGCCAACCCTCTGATCAGCAAGCCCAAGAGGGCTCAATGGTTTAGACCACAGCGCCACCTGCTCCCGCTTCTTCAGATAGCACATTATTGCTATCTGAAGAAGTGCTTTTGTGTTACAGCGCAACAAAAGCAAGGGAAAAAATACATTTGTGGCACGAAAGGTTGCAGGATTTCAGCCAGGGCCAACACCAAGCTGGAGCTCCCCTGACCTCACCACCCCTTCACCTTGCTGGATCCCCGTCCCTATTTGTGCTGTGCCACTGTCAGGATGCCACGGCCACTTTGCCCCCCACTCACAAGCCCCTGTTGAGCCTGCCTTTTAGTGGAGGTGAAGCACAGAGAAACAGTAAACCCAGGACTCAGCTATACAGCTGCAAATAAAAAGCTTTAAGTCTGTTATAAAGTGCATTATACAAGTGTGACACTAGATGGCGATGATGAGCTATGTGAAATTCAACATATTTTTCAAAACGTTTTTAAAATAAGCATTTTCACAATTTTTTTTGTATGTGCCTAGATTCCACCCCACTTTTTCATCTCAACAGGTTACTGATTTCCTGATTCAAGATGCTGCCCTAAATGGCTTGCGCTGATCATGCCTGAACATGTAGCTTCTTCCCCATATTCCTCCTAGTCTATGAAGGACATCTGGGGATAATGCTAACTGAATTCCATCCTTTAGGAATCTGTGAAGGCCCAGAACAAGACCTTGGTGGTTGATGATATGAAATCCCTGCCCAGAGAGAACCATTTGGTCACCTCCTTCTATTTTGTTTTCAGAAGCAAGTAGAGACTTGCAAGCAACATCAAAAAAACGAAGATCATGGCCACTGGTCCCATCATCTCCTGGCAAATAGAAGGGGAAGAGATGGAGGCAGTGAGAGATTTTACTTTCTTGGGCTCCATGATCACTACAGATGGTGACAGCAGTCACGAAATTAAAAGACGCCTGATTCTTGGGAGAAAAGCAATGACAAACCTAGACAGCATTTTAAAAAGCAGAGACATCACCTTGCCAACAAAGGTCTGTATAGTTAAAGCTATGGTTTTCCTACTAGTGATGTATGGAAGTGAGATCTGGACCATAAAGAAGGCTGATCGCCGAAGAATTGATGCTTTTGAAGTTATTCTCCCTTCTTTTATGGGATTCTAACTAAGGATTGATGCTTTTGAATTATGGTGCTGGAGGAGACTCTTGAGAGTCCCATGGACTGCAAGAAGATCAAACCTCTCCATTCTGAAGGAAATCAGCCCTGAGTGCTCACTAGAAGGACAGATCCTGAATCTGAGGCTCCTGTACTTTGGCCACATCATGAGAAGAGAAGATTTCCTGGAAAAGACCCTGGTGTTGGGAAAGATGGAGGGCACAAGGAGAAGGGGACGACAGAGGATGAGATGGTTGGACAGTGTTGTCGAAGCTACCAGCATGAGTTTGACCAAACTGCAGGAGGCAGTGGAAGACAGAAGTGCCTGGCGTGCTCTGGTCCATGGGGTCACGAAGAGTCGGACACGACTAAATGACTAAACAACTAAACAACAACAGAGACCGGGGTGGAATTCAGTGTAGCATTAAGTGGAGTATATGTGAATGAAACTAGGGGCAAATTAGCACCATACATTTAAAGCACTGTGATGCTACTTTAAATAGCCATGGCTTCCCCAAAGAATTCTGCAAGCTGTAGTTTGTTAAGGTGCTAGGAGAGTTGTCAGGAGGCCCCTGGGCAGAGGAGACAGGGGACGTCCCGTTGCACAAACAGAGCTTGTTCTGCTGGAGGATACACCACTTTACGCTATGTTGAATTTCACCTTTACACAATTATGAATTTGTAATTGCATTCCTCTCAAATAGCACATCGAGAAATATATTTTGAAGCTTATTTGATCCAAGAACTGATTTGGAACGTTCGGGAAATGCAAAAGCTGCTGAGTTCTGATCTGCATATAAGTTCAGGAGGGGTTGACAGTCAATATTTGAATTCACAAAGATGGAATTCCTCAAGCATCCCTTGGTCTTGCATCTATCAGGGGGAAAGGTGGGAGATATATAATAATCCTGGCTGGGGGGAAATAGCTGGGATGAGCTTCAGAGAGGAGAAATTTGTTCTTGTCCCATCCCTTCCTGCTGGGGCACTCCAGATGCTGCTGGACTCCATCTCCCATCAGTCTCAGCCAGCATGGCCAGCAGCCAGGGTCAATGGTCAGAGCTGTAGTCCAAAAACAACAGGAGCTTCCCCATCCCAGCTCTAGCGTTTGCCTTAGATTGCATTCCTGCAGAAAGGGATTCTCTTCCATTTTACTCTTGCACATCGCCTGGTAGATTTATTATCATTAGCACTGCCGTGATCATCATCATTACAGATGATGACGATGCATCATCATTATAGATGATGAAGCATTCCTCCTCCCGCCTGCCACTTTTCTCCTGCAAATTGCCCACTTTCAATGCCATTCAGCAGCAAAGTGGCAGCCAGGTGTTTGGACCTTTTTGCTCACACGCGCATACACACACACACACACACACACACACACAAATGGAATCTGTTAGTCCATTTGTCCATTTATTTCCATAGGTTCAGCCACCTCTCAAGATATCATCACCAAACTCAGCACAAGCATTCCTAAGTCGGGGTGGCACTGCTGGGACACCAGGTGCTATTTTCAATCAAGTTGCAGGATAAAATGTCACTTTTTTTAATGATATTTATTAAAGTTTCAAAAAATACAAAAACAGAAAATAAAAATAGAAGAAAATACAAAATACAGAAAAAAGGATAAAGTTTTTAAAATATAGCAAAAAAATAAAAATAAAAATAAAAATAAAAGGAAACATACAAAATAAAAACAATTAAAAACACATCGTTAGTTTTCCATAACATATCCTCCTTTCACTTATTTCCCCGGACCTCCTCGTACCTCCCTTTTTTGTATTCCAGTTCAGTTTGTTAGTTCAGCAAGTCCTTACCATTAAGCTTTTACCCATTTATAAAACCTTTTTTCGTATCTCTTAAAGCATTACAGCTGGAAACCACTTAGTTTCTATCCAACATCCTTCTAAAATTCCTTAATTTTACAATATTTCTGTAAATAGTCTTTAAATTTCTTCCAGTCTTCTTTCACCGACTCTTCTCCCTGGTCTCGGATTCTGCCAGTCATTTCCGACAATTCCATGTAGTCAATCACCTTCATCTGCCATTCTTCCAGAGTGGGTAGATCTTGTGTCTTCCAATACTTTGCAATGAGTATTCTTGCTGCTGTTGTGGCATACATGAAAAAGTTTCTATCCTTCTTTGGCACCAATTGGCCGACGATGCCCAGAAGAAAGGCCTCTGGTTTCTTCAGAAAGGTATATTTAAATACCTTTTTTATTTCATTATAAATCATCTCCCAGAAAGCCTTAATCCTTGGGCACGTCCACCAAAGGTGAAAGAATGTGCCTTCAGTTTCTTTACATTTCCAACATTTATTATCGGGCAAATGATAGATTTTTGCAAGCTTGACTGGGGTCATGTACCAACTGTATATCATTTTCATAATATTCTCTCTTAAAGCATTACATGCCGTAAACTTCATACCTGTGGTATGATAAAACGTCACTTTTAAAAGGTAAAGGGACCACTGACCGTAAGGTCCAGTCACAGACGACTCTGAGTTGCGGTGCTCACCTCGCTTTATTGGCCGAGGGAGCCGGCGTACAGCTTCCGGGTCATGTGGCCAGCATGACTAAGCAGCTTCTGGCGAACCAGAGCAGCACACAGAAACGCCGTTTACCTTCCCACCGGAGTGGTACCTATTTATCTACTTGCACTTTGACGTGCTTTCGAACTGCTAGGTTGACAGGAGCTGGGACAGAGCAATGGGAGCTCACCCCGTCGCAGGGATTCGAACTGCTGACCTTCTGATCGGCAAGCCCTAGGCTTTGTAGGTTTGGTTGCCTCTTGTGATATTGTTGACTAAACTCGGCATGAGAGTTCCCTGGGTGGGGGTGGCAGTCTCTGTCAATGTTTCAGTGCCTGGTGCCATTTTGTTGCAAGATGGCAGACCAAATCATGACTTGGGTGTGACTTTGCCCATGTTTTGATATAGGTTCAGCAGCTTCAGAAGATGTCATTGCCAGATTCAACATGAGTGTTCCTGGGATGACATTCTTCCTCAGCATTTGGATGCTGGACACTATTTTGATGCAAGGTAGCAGACCAATTATCACCACCAAACTTGACACGAGGGTATCTGACATAGGGGCATAGGTACATAGGGTATCTTCATCGGTAATTGGATGCTGACCGCCATTTTGAATCCCAGTGGTGTACTAAAATTTTACTTTGGATGGATTTCATACACTTTTTGGTGTGAAAAGTCTAAGCTTACAAATTACACTATTTTAAAATCGCAAATAAATTGTGTTTCTAAAAATACCTGGGCAACACTGGACACTCCCAGCTAATGTGTGTGTCTGCTTACAGTGGAACCTTGGTTCCCAAACAAATTGGCTCCCTAACGCCACAAACCTGAAAGTAAGCGTTCCAGTTTGTGAACGTTTTTCGGAAGCTGAACGTCTGACGCAGCTTCCGCTTGAGTGCAGGAAGCTCCTACAGCCAGAACTTTCTTTATGTATGCAACAACAGCAGCAAGAATACTTATTGCAAAGTATTGGAAGACACAAGAACTTCCCACGCTGGAGGAATGGCAGATGAAACTGATGGACTATATGGAACTGGCGGAAATGACTGGTAGAATCCGTGACCAGGGAGAAGAGTCGGTGGAGGAAGTTTGGAAGAAATTCAAAGATTATTTACAGAAACACTGCAAAATTAAAGAATGCTAGAGTGATGTTGGATTGAAAATAAGTGGTTTCCAGCTGTATAGGATTTAAAGTTATAGATAGACTAAGATTAAAGATTAGGATTAAAGAAGTTTAAGGAAATGGAAATTTGGTATTTAAGAGGTAAAATTTTAATGCTATATTATATTAAGATTAAAGATTGGGATTAAAAAAGTGGGAAAGAAATTGCTGGACAAACGATTTGAACTGGAATACAAAAGAGGGAGGTATGAGGAGGTCCAGAAAATAAGTAAATTTAAAAAAAGAAATGAAAAGGTGATATTGTTTTTAAATGTTCTGTTTCTTTCTCTTTTTTTTGTTTTTTGTTTTCTGTGCTTGTTTCTTTTTTGGATTATGTATTGTGTATTTGTGTATTTCTTTTTTATGTTTTTCTGTTTAACTTTCTACTGAAACCTTAATAAAAATCATTTAAAAAAAAAAAAGGAAGCTCCTACAGCCAATCGGAAGCTGCGCCTTGGTTTTCATACGGTTTCGGGAGTCGGAATGGATTAAGTTCAAGAACTAAGGTACCACTGTATATGCCTAGATCTAAAAAGGTCTTCGACAAGCAAAAAGGCATTTATGGTTCTTCAAGGCAGTCTTGCCAAATGATTCCTCAGTGCAGCTCCTATGACCCATCAGCACACCATTTGATAGATTTCATTGACCCTAGGGAGTGGGGTCGGGGGTGCTGCAAGTGAGGAGAGGAGCCAGGAAAGCCCCATAGCATGATCAGAGCTCCACAAACCTATCTCAGGAGTAGGTCATAATATCTACAGAATTCCAGAAGGTTAAAAAAAAAATCCTGCTTGGTCCACATATGCTGCCTGAAATATTTTGGAGGAAAGGTAAACAAATCTTAAAAGGAGAATTAAAGACATGCTTATAATCTTTTCCATGGAAATGAATAGAATTGAAAAGTCCTTAACTATAGGTGGAAATGTGCCCTGTATTTCTAATCTTTGTGCTTGGGGTGTAATCTGCATTTATGTTTAATCAACAATGTGCAGGAACATTCTTGACAGGATGTCTAACAGGGAAAGAATTTTAAACTGGAATGCATACTTTCAAAGTTTCATAAGATCCCGTTTGATGCAATCTCACTTAGAAAAACACGAGCCTGCCACCTGATGAAGGATAACCATCTGAAGACTAATACATTGTTAACATCCTCACTTCCTACTTATTTGCCTTTTTGACATTTTCTAAAATATTTTGTTTTCATGGGAGGTACAGGCTGCTTTTAATAAATTAGATTAAAATATAATTAATAACATCTATTGGCTGAAAACTATATAGGGAAAGTGTGTATATGTAGATCTTTGCTTTTAGAGGGGGAAAATCAATATTTGAAATTCTGTAATGCAGTATGACAGATGCCTCTGAGTGGAATATGTCATTTCTTGCATGCAAAATCAATAAGCAAAGATTCTCAAAATAAATCAATATCACATATTCATACACTGTATTATATAGCACTCCACAATGCTAGATGTTATTTATGCCAGAGACAAATTGATTAAATGAGATTTTTCCCCCAAGCCTGGTTAGACGTGAGATAATATGCCGGTAAGCTGAATATTCAGTTTGAATGCTGCCCTTTTCTTTTTGCATGGAAAAGTAAATATTTTTCATTCATATTATATTTTTAAATATTCTACTTTTTAAAAACCCCAAATATGTTACACTATGCAAAAATATACATTAATTTGACTCTCTGCCTACTTTGAACAGGTCAGGTTTATTAACTGATATTTATCACTAAGGGAAACATAAGCATTTTAGTCATAGAAATTGTAGCCATTTTCAGCCCCATCTTCCTCTAGAGGTTTTAACAGTCCATTCAATTATCTTTCTGCTTCCTTCAAAATAGGTGAGATGTTTCACTTGAGGAGAGACCACCAAATTCACCTCATTTTTTGTTGTTTGGGCAACACCCTACCACGAGCCAAATGCATGTAAGTAATTTAATTTGCCATACCTCAATCCTTCTAGCTTCTTTCAAAATGCCCAAGATGTTTCTCCTGAAGAGGAACTCTGAAATTTTATTCAGCAAAATCAATCAACACTTCGGATTGGGCTATGAATTGCCAAGTCTAAAATGGGATGTGCCTTGATAATTAAAAATACATGGCTTTTGTCTTTTAAAGCCATCCTAGTTGGTGGCTATCACTAAGCACACCCCATAATTCAAATACTTTTTGTGCTGTGTGAAGAAGTGTTTTCTGTTGTCTGTCCTGAATTTTCCAACATTCACCTTTGCTAGGTGGCCTTGACTTCTAGTATTATTAGAGAATGAGAAAATCAAAGCCCTGCCCACTTTCTCCATATCACAAATAATTTTAAACACCTCCATCCTGTTCCTCCTTACTTACCCTTCCTCCACTAAACAAAAAATTCCAAATTTCCAAAAAAAAAATTCCTTGTAGGGGAGTTGCTCCACCCCTTTTATTTGCCTTTTCTGATTTTTTTTCCTGCCACTATAAAATCCTTTTTTAGGACAACAACCAGAACTGTGCACAGTTGAAAGTGTGTATTACAAGTGTGGTTGTAGCACTTATTTGCATATATATGCATTATGATATTTGCTGTTATTTTCACTCATTTCCTAATGATCTCTAGCATGGAGTAAGAAAGAAAAATGTAAAACTGGGTAAGAGGGGGAAATAGAATGGAGTAGGTGAAACAAGACGATAGAATCTGTTGGAATTCCAGAATCATAGAATTGTAGAACTGGAAGGGACCATTATCTCTTCTAACCCCCCTGCAACGAGAGGAATCTTTTGTCCAACAAGGGGCTCAAACCCACAACCCTGAGGTTAAGAGTATTGTAATCTCTGTTGTTGTTGTTTAGTCATTTAGTCGTGTCCGACTCTTCATGACCCCATGGACCAGAGCACGCCAGACACTTCTGTCTTCCACTGCCTCCCGCTCAGTTTGGTCAAACTCATGCTGGTTGCTTCGAGAACACTATCCAACCATCTCGTCCTCTGTCGTCCCCTTCTCCTTGTGCCCTCCATCTTTCCCAATATCAGGGTCTTTTCCAGGGTCTTCTCTTCTCATGAGGTGGCCAAAGTATTGGAGCCTCAGCTTCACGATCTGTCCTTCCAGTGAGCATTGTAATCTACCAACCGAGATAGATAGATGATAGATAGATAGACAGATAGATAGATGATAGATAGATAGATAGATGATGATAGATGATAGATGATAGATGATAGATAGATAGATAGACAGATAGATAGATGATAGATAGATGATTATAGATAGATAGATATAGATAGATGATAGATGGATAGATAGATAGATAGATGATAGATAGATAGATGATAGATAGATGATATAGATAGATAGATGATAGATAGATAGATAGATGATAGAGCAATTAATTATTTCAAAAGTGTCAACACAAATCTCAGACTTCATTTCCTTACTATGAAGCAAACTGAAGACAGTAATAGCACTGTGATATATGGTTCTATCTAGACATATATACGGGCTGACCATAAGATGGGAGAGTCCACAGCAAAGCTCTTACTCCACTATTCCTTTCCTTGACCACCACCCAAGCTATAGCTTTGGATTAAGCACAGAGAGCAAGTTAAACCTCTGGGTTCCTTCTCGGCCTAGTCCATTATGAAACTGGCTTCTGTTTTATTGTTGTTTTACACCCATGATGCCATCACCTCCAGCAGGGAAAGTCTGCCTTCTTTCGAAGGCATCTCCAGCTAGTAGTTTCTGTGGCAATCAGAAACCTGTGCTCTTTAGGGATGCAAAGTGGTTAAGAAACCACAGGCTTAGAGAGGACCCAAAGATGACATCCATTTGTTGTTATTGTTTAGACGTTTAGTCATGCCCGACTCTTTGTGACCCCATGGGCCAGAGGACACCAGGCACTGCCTCCTGCAGTTTGGTCACTGTCCGACCATCTCGTCCTCTGTCGTCCCCTTCTCCTGGCACCCTCAATCTTTCCCAACATCAGGGTCTTTTCCAGGGAGTCTTCTCTTCTCTGCCAAAGTATTGGAGCCTCAGCTTCACGATCTGTCCTTCCAGTGAGAACTGGGGGTTGATTTCCTTCAGAATGGATAGGTTTGATCTTCTTGCAGTCCATGGGACTCTCAAGAGTCTCCTCTAGCACCATAATTCAAAAGCATCAATTCTTCGGCGATCAGCCTTCTTTATGGTCCAGCTCTCACTTCCATACATCACTACTGGGAAAACCATAGCTTTAACTATACGGACCTTTGTCGGCAAGGTGATGTCTCTGCTTTTTAAGATGCTGTCTAGGTTTGTCATTGCTTTTTTCCCAAGAAGCAGGCGTCTTTTAATTTCGTGACTGCTGTCACCATCTGCAGTGATCACGGAGCCCAAGAAAGTAAATCTCTCACTGCCTCCATTTCTTCCCCTTCTATTTGCCAGGAGGTGATGGGACCAGTGGCCATGATCTTCGTTTTTTTGATGTTGAGCTTCATCCATACTAACTCCCTAATTCTATAACGTTATATTAGAAAAATGCCACGCTGAATAGAGAACATATCCATAAACATCAATGAAGAAATTAAAAGCTTCACAAAAGCACAAAGCCCAATGAGCATACTCAGTGGGTATGGAATGTTGAGTGATTGTCATTGAGATGAAAAATGGGTGGCGTGAAGTAAAATAGAGGGGCTGGAACTCTGAAGAGAATTATTTAATGCTACAATATTTTGTTGCTGGGCCCAATTGTTACTGACTTCAACTGAGCATGTGTCTTTTAAAGTATCCACTTGATGTTTTTGATTCACTTATCCCACAATATATCCAAACCTCTTGACCTCTGGAGTGATTCATGTGGCAAAAGTATGCCACTGTTTGTGATGGCTAATTACGAATAGTACAACTGCAATAATTTTCCAAGGTGGTTGGTGATTCTGTTGTCTCTGGAGGACATCCTACGTCACAGGCCCAAACGGCATTGCTTTCCCAGAGCCTCTCCAACGATTGCCTAAGTCTCTCACCACCACCACCCATTTTCACTGAGTCAACTACAGTGGTACCTCAGGTTAAGTACTTAATTTGTTCCGGAGATCTGTACTTAACCTGAAACTGTTCTTAACCTGAAGCACCACTTTAGCTAATGGGGCCTCCTGCTGCTGCCGCGCCGCCAGAGCACAATTTCTGTTCTCATCCTGAAGCAAAGTTCTTAACCTGAAGCACTATTTCTGGGTTAGCGGAGTCTGTAACCTGAAGCGTATGTAACCTGAAGCATATGTAACCCGAGGTATCACTGTAATCCAAACAGAACAGGTTTTGTTTGAGTGATGGGTACTCCTAAATGAGATTCAATGAGAGGTTTAGAAGAAACCTTTGCAATGTAGAGACAAAGTCTCAATGTTAATAGTAGCAGTGGCTAACCTTTTTTTGGCCCGAGGGCCACATTCATCCTTCAAACAGCCCTCTGGGGTCCATATGCTATATCCTACACTCATCCATGCACGCACACAGACACAAAGCACAGAGCCATGCAGATCAGCCGAGGAAGGGGGCTATTGCCCACTCCTCACTCATCAAACGATCAATTCCTCACCATCTAGCCAAGCATTGGGTCTACTTGATTTATTTTATTTCCCCCCACCCCCAAAATCATTACTTGGGCGACCAGATCAGGCCCCTGGCACTGTGAATAGGGACCCCTGGTTTAGAGGATTTTGTACAAGAAACAGGGAATCCCACTTTTTTAAAGGGGGGATGGTCCTATTAATCAGAGGAACATATTTAACATTTTTCCTTCTTCTAGGAATAGATCCTGCCTCTTGTGCCCTGTCCCTTTGACATTTTTGTGTTTGTTTAATGGGAAAGAAGCTAGTACACACATTTACGACTTAAATAAAGTGGTTTTCCTACAATAGGCGGCAATGATTTTACAGACTGGGCAGAGGTGTATCCTTCTGGGGAAGATTCAATATGAGGAACGCAAGCTGGCTCCTTTTTCTCTGAGATCTCACTTACAGCTTTGAGTTTAAGCTTGCAGCTTACACTGTCAAAATGCATGCTGATTTGATCCCCCTCCCTCCAATTTTTATGGGGCTGGATTGGTAGAAAGGCTCAGCTCTGTTGTGGCGATAAAGTCCTATTCACTGTGGGGTCTGAACTGTTGGATTCGTGGGCCTGCAGGACTCAAAATGGAGTTCTTGCACCCCCTACAGTCTGAATGTTAACCATTCACACAGAAAGGAAACTAAATCTCCACCGTGATGTTTTCCCATAAGAATTTCGTGACTCATATTGACTATTAGGGAAGCATACAGAAGGCCTGGTTAAGAGAGAAGCCTAGTGGGACAAACCAGCTCTCTCTGTTTTCTGCTCACTTATTGCCCAAGGTTCCAAGATAACAGGTTCCAAGCAAAATTTAGAAGTCTTCTTTGGGTAATGCGTTCATTGACCCTGGGTACCATGTTATTTCCCATTTACTTGTAAGCCAGTCTTGTGACCTAGCTACCTTGTGGGTCATTTGCTCTATCAGGTATCAAAAGTGATGCACGAGGCTCCCAAGACAGACGTATGAGGTTGGTTGCTATAAGACCACCTATAACATGGTTAGCTACATAAAGGCACAGAGAGTGTGTTAGGCCAGGGCAGGAAGTGGATTATTATAATATCTCTCAAAATAATGTGCATTTATATCACAATATGTCATACAGGGCTAAAGGTATCACTGAAAGCTCAAAGGAGACAAAATCTCCTTTATAGCGTCACTATTCAGGTGAAAGTTCTGAAGGACTCTATAGTGCTGTCAGGTCACAAGGCTCAAATTTCAGTCAAATTGCAAGAAAAAGCTCAATAGATTTCAGGCAGGGATGTGCTGAGCATCTAATTTCATTCTGTTTCAGCCTCATTGGCACTCAGTCACCAGGCTGTTCCATCCCCTTCAGGCCATTCTGTCCCCATGTTTATTGTCCTGTCCCATTCCATCCCACTGAGTGCATTTTGCACACACTTAAAATGAAAACAGACAAACAGACAAACAAACAAACAAACAAACAAACAAACAAACAAACAAACAAACATGCAGTCTTTACCTAAAATAACTCTTCAGTACTTTTCAATGCATTCATTAAAATGCGTATTGTATGCATCTTTTACATATGCATCTTTTACATAAACTTTTTTGTACACAGTTTTTGTACACGGAAAGTGCACTTCAAAATTCATATAGGTGCACAATCTAACTGGCAGCTGCATTCCAATCCTCAAGCAAGTTTGGGAGCATCATATTGTATCAATCTACTGGGGAAAGGGGACCAAATTCCTCCCCCATCTATAATTTCAAGAGCTTTTAAAAGACAAAATCCAACAAAGGAGAAATAGCTCCCCACTTGCTGTCCTGGGCGATCAGCTTGCATATATTTAGGTTGCATTCTCCATCATTACTTTGATTCCTAGATGGATGCACTCTTTTCTTTTTAATTGGGTCACTCCTGATTTTCCAGTTACTTCTTTCAAAGCTGCTGCAATGTTGAACCTGCTACGTACATCCCTTTTCCTTTCATTTCCTGTAGCAGAGTTTCTGCAACTGTTCTGGACAAGGAAAGATGTTCCATCACATTTCTAGGCAAATTCCATGGTCCAGCGGAGGAAGAAGCTACAGAGGGTGCTGCTTGGCTTTCTCTGTGCATTTCAAACACTTGGCCTCAAAGGATCCTTAAGGGCAGATGACGTATTTGCATGTACAGGCGGAGTTCCCCCATCCCCAGGCGACCCCTGGGTGGAATAATGACTCAAGGCACTGTGTTATGGGATTAAAACTGGCCACAACTTTATTAGAACTTCAGATGTAGGGAGACCTTGGCTTAGGCCTTGGGTGTTTATCCCTCCCACGGAGCTGTGGAACATCAGGGTTATCCAGAATGTGTGGGGGTTGGGCTGGCTCTGGAGAACGTCTGTCAAACAGAGAGCCCACCCCCCATTTTGCCACCGCCACAGGGGAGAGCAATGGCAACCAATAGGCATATGGTCAATGCCTCCCCTCTTAAAGGGTAAAGGGACCCCTGACCATTAGGTCCCATCATGACCAACTCTGGGGTTGCAGCGCTCATCTCGCTCTATAGGCCAAGGGAGCCGGCATACAGCTTCTGGGTCATGTGGCCAGCATGACTAAGCCGCTTCTGGCAAACCAGAGCAGCGCACGGAAACGCTGTTTACATTCCGACTGGAGCGGTACCTATTTATCTGCTTGCACTTGACATGCTTTCGAACTGCTAAGTTGGCAGGAGCAGGGACCAAGCAACGGGAGCTCACCCCGTCACGGGGATTCGAACCGCCAACCTTCTGATCGGCAAGTCCTAGGCTCTGTGGTTTAACCCACAGCACCACCCGCATCCCAAAGTAGTATAATAGTGCTTTAAATGTATAGCCAAGATGGGGCCCCATGTAGACATTAATGGAATGAAACTCTGCAACAATACAAAATCAAATGAAAGAAGGGTCTACTCTAACTGTCAAATACCACCCTATAGGTAGGCAGCTATCCCTTTGTATGTGCTTTTATTTCTCCAATACACATGCAAAAATAAACAAAAAGACCACCTCTCTACCAAGATACATTCATCGTTTGCATTTCAACAGTGGGGAAGATGACAAGGAGAAACAAGGGTAATGAGGAGTGTGAGCAAGTGTACATTACATTTAGTTAAACTTCGTTTCAACTGAGGATTCAAGTTATGAGGTTAAGCCAATGGCTTCACAAGGAGGTGGGTTTTGGAAGGCATTTGAAGGCAGAGAGAGGCGGAGATGTCAATCTGCCTTGGATGTAGCAAAGGAGAATGGGCATTGGGGTGAGCAGGGTACATTTGAGGGTTGTAGAGATGGAATGTGAGTACGGATGATGAATTGATGTACAAACACTGTTCACTTTGTATTCCTGAGCAGCCTCTTCTCCCTTCCAAGGAACGCCGTCTGTTCAGATTACAAAGAGAAGGAAAAGCAGTGTCTTGATTAATCATCTATAATTAACTACATGGGGAGGAGCTGTCTCTTTAATGTAGCAAACGAAGGCATGATGAGATCTGCTACTTAAACTAGACAAATTTCAAAGTGGAAACAGGTCATAGATTTTTCACAGTGTGGATTACTAGTCATTTGAACTTATCATCACTGGAGATCTTTACCGTTGCAGATGTTCATTTGGAGCTTCATTCCTTTGCATATGTCTTTCTGCAGCCTCCCTGTCAATGGCATTGGACTACATAGCTTGGTAGTTGCGGGGAAATGGGGTGAGACTTGTGATGGGTTTTGCTCTCTGGCAGGGTTGGAGTGCAGAGAGTGTGTTTTGTTTCTTTTCACTGATTCTAGGGGCTAGCTCACTCATGCATATTCATCACATGAAGGCTGCAACATGCAACAAATGTCTCACACAAAGAAACGGGCCATCATAAACCAGCTAGTTAATCAGCAAGCCCTCAGTCAAGGATCCAGCAACCCACAGTGACAGCCAGGCAGTGCCCTGGAGCCTACAGAAGGCTACAAGGAAGGGTATGATCTGGCCCTGCCTTCCTGGAGAAAATTGGGTCTCAGTGACACCCCATCATGGCAAAGATGTTTCCCATCATAGTGCTATAGGGGAGATCACTAGAGGTGATGGATCTTCTTAGGAAGATATATCTATCTAAGGTCATGGGCAGAATACCTCCTCAGGAGCTAGGAGTGGTGGAATGACAGCTTAGAGATGCCACTGAACCTTATAATTCTTTGGTTTTGAATTACAAACCTCGGAAACTCACAATGTTCCTCCTGAGTTGTGGTCCTGGCAGAGGAGTTGCCTTGCTGACTGCTACCCAAGATGGGCTAAGGAGATCATTTCCACCATCCTGAGGGTCCTGGGACTTCTCTGCTGATGTACAAATTTCTGTGGCTGGGTCATCACACAGGAATCCTACGAAGCATTAGGTGTTCAAATGGCGCACTGAAGTGTATATCTGAGAATATGCATGCATTCGAATGTCACCAGTCTTTACATACACCAGATTTCATAGAAGTAAGTGCAGCTGAAATAAATAGGACGTAGGTCCCTGTTTAGGCCCAGAGTGTTGTAACTATATTATCTCTATCAAACAGAAGTGCTATACGGGCAAGCAGGCAGGTTCTGATCTAGATTATGTTGGTGCTAATCTCACAAGTAATTTTATCGATGTCAGCTGAGCTGTTTCACATTTATGTCAGGGTTACTGATATCGAAATCTGTTAAAAAATTACTCTCTCCCTGCTTCCGTCTCTCAGACCAACACAGTGGAGAATAGCATTCTGGTTTAGACTCTCATCCATGATCTCATTGCGACAACTAATGAATATTTATCTGCATGATATACTCATTTCATAATTTATTATGACTGGCAGTTGCTTCTCAAGAAAGGCCTCATGCTATGAAGGAGCTCTAGTTGAGAGCTCAGCGGTAGCTTCCTGTTTGTGGTATGTCTAATTTGAGACAGCGCTTATTAATGTGCTGACCTGGGTATCAATTTCACATGATAAAAATTCTCTCTAGACTTTGTCTACATAAAACATTTCTTTTATATTTCTTTTCTCTTGAGTCCCAGGTTAATCGGTACATTTCCTCAAACATTTATCTGCTAACCTGAGAGATCATGCATATATATGATTTAGAGGCTTTCCCATAGTTATTTTCTTGTTCTTGTCAGCAAAGATCTGGCTCCGAGTCTCTCTACCACAAGCAAAGGTCATTGACTTGAGAGCAAGGTTCACTTCACCATAGCTCTGTAGAGGAGCCAGCATGCAGCTTCAGATTCCATCTTCTCATATACATTGTCCAATGTATGAATGGAAACCCTGCTCCATTGTGCATCATGGCTCCTACTTGGGTGTAGAGTCCCATCCTTTTGTGCAAGATAAAAACACAATCAAACACAAAAAGTTCTAAAAACAACAACATTATTTCAACAAGCCAAACAAGTTTTCCCCCCAAATGTACAACTGTTCTGTAAATAATGCAGGGAAAACCTTAAACAAAACGGGAGTAGCCACTCCAGCCTTAGAATGTTAGTGTTTTGTGAGTCACTCACCTTACCAGAACCTCAAAGAGACCTCCTCTGAGGAAGAGGCATAGGGCCCCATAGAGTAGACATCCCCATTTCCCGGGGACAGTCCACGGATTTGTGAATATGTCCCTGGACAAATTCCATCCCCAGAATGTCCCCGGATTTCATCTAATGTCCCCAGGAAACGCAGCAGCGGCAGTCTCAGCAGCCTGGAGCAGTTGGCTCTGGCTGGCTTCAGGAGCTGCTCGGAAGTCCCCATGTGATGGTGGTGCAGGGGCTCTAAGATGCAGCTTCCAGGCTGCCTCCACCTTCCCTGACCCCAGCAACTAAACTGTGAAGGGAGGTTTCATGCTGCCTATCAAAGCAGCCTCCCAACTCCTACTTGCGTGCAAGCAGGAGCAGGGCGGGGATCTCTCAGCTGTGAAGGGAGGCTTCACGCTGCCTATCAGAGCTTGTGTGCAAGCAGGAGGGGGCAGGGATCTCTCAGTTAGGCAACGGGAAGCCTCCCTTCCCAGCTGAGGGATCCCCTCCCCCTCCTGCTTGCACGCAAGTAGGAGTTGGGATGGGGCTGCTCTGATGGGAAGGGAGGCATCGCGCTGCCCGAGCTGCCGCTCTCGGCCCTCCTTCTCCGCCTTCCATGCCTGACCCACCGCGCACCGCTTCCCCACCACCACTACCACCATCACCGAAGAACCAACAACTCAGGGGCTGCCCAGGCTCATGGAGAAAGGAGATAGAAGCCTAATTGATTAATTAATTAATTTAAGTATCCCCGGATTCATTGAAAAAACATCTGGTAACCTTACCATAGAGTATCCCAACACACAAACCTGCTGCCAGCCTAACACACTGCCTCTCAGACTTGGGTCTCTAGCTGTTGTTGGGCTACAACTACCACCGGTCCTGGTAGCTAGGGATGATGGGAGCTGTAGCCCAACAGCAGCAGCTAAAGACCCAAGTTTGAGAAACACTGGCCTAACATGAGCTAAAGTCTCACAGACATCTCACTGGAGCACCCCAGCAACCCTTCCATCCATATTAGGAAACCTCTGCCCCTAATTCTCTTGCTTTGGCTTGTGTACCTCAACAGCAAGGGCAGTGGCAGACCTGATGGAAGGCCAAGAGGCCAAGAGTCAGGGTCGGAGTAGCTCATTCAGCTGCTCACAGGCCTTATCTATCTTCCATGGCAGGGAGAAGTTAGAGAATATTTGGTTGTAAACAATGACAGCCAAGAAGGGGAAGTGCTGGCCGAGAGGCTATAAACTGCTCAGACTCTCCTGGGTTGTTCCTGGAGATATGATTCCAGTTCCTTCTAGCAATAGCTCTGGCTATAGAGTCTTCTGAAATCTCAGTAGATTTATTGAAATATACGTTGACCTCTTTGCCGTCTGAAAAGCACTCTCAAATGTGATCACTCTACTAACATCTATCTTTTTACGTTAATATCCCACAGCAAAATAGCAAGATTTCTCTACATATATTGCTCCTTTAATCTGGCTACTTAATGGAGTCAGAGCAGGAGATGAGTGAAGTCTTCCACCTGTTTCAGGCCTGGAGGAATGACAGCTCCCCACCTCAAATGGGGGGTGCCTTTTGCGTGGTCGCACACAGACCCCCTGGACCTATCCAGCTCTCAGGAATACATCCTGGCTCCCCCCCCCCAGCCAGATTCCTGTAGGTCTCCACCTACCCCTGCCAGATTGCTGGAAGTCTCCACCTACCCCTGCCTGTTATCCAGTCCTGGCTGGGGAGGTGTTGCCAGGGGACCTGGCCAGGTAAGGGGAGGGACCATCCTGGCCACACAGTATAGGGCAGATCTTACCTGGGAATCCTCAGTCGGCTCCAGAGTTTCTCCCACCCTACCTTCTGTCAGTTAAGCTTTCTTTTGCATGTTAACTTCTTCTTCCCAGTGCTACATTAAGGTCACTGTTGAAGGGCCAGAAAGAAATTTTCCTGCATTGGCAGGTTTTGCCTTCCCCCTTAACAAAATGTCACAACTTTGGCGGTTTCCGGCCTTGGGCGAAATCCTTTAGTCCATCTTCCTAATTGGGGGTGTGTGAAGTGGTGACCCACGCCCCTCTTGCGGCAGTGTTCTCAGAGTTCCCCGTTAAAGGGGTTGTAAGAGGGGTTGTAGGGACGCGGGTGGCGCTGTGGGTTAAACCACAGAGCCTAGGACTTGCCGATCAGAAGGCCGGTGGTTCGAATCCCCGCGACGGGGTGAGCTGGAGAGGTACCTATTTATCTACTTGCATTTGATGTGCTTTCGAACTGCTAAGTTGGCAGGAGCTGGGACAGAGCAACGGGAACTCACCCCGTCACGGGGATTCGAACTGCCGACCTTCTGATCAGCAAGTCCTAGGCTCTGTGGTTTAACCCACAGCACCACCTGCGTCCCTTAAAAGGAGATTAGACAAAGCCAATCTACCTATACTGCCTCCATCTGTTACACTTATGTAGCAGTGACTACAGAAATTTCAGAATGTTTGCCCACTTACTGCATCCTACAGTATGTGGGATCCTCCAGTAGTGGGAATTTAACATTGTTTCTACCACTGTTGAAACCAAGTGCAGAGGAGCCAACACATAAGGAGAATCAGATTAGGCGAGGGAGAGTGTTTTGCATCCCCTTGCTTTTAGGAACATGGGTGTGCATTTGGATCCTAATGTCATGCTGCCTTCTGCCCTCAGGGAGAAGCAGAAGATCTGAAAAACCTTTGGCTGTGCTCTCTGTTTGATTGGACCCCACTATGTTTCAATGATTAGATAAGGAGTCAAATTGATACCTAGCTGCATTTGAAGTGGTTGCGTTCTGATAACCTTATTTCTTTATTTTATGAATGATGAGAAATAACTTTAACGTGCAGGGAACCATCTCATGGCAGTGCTGGGGAGGGGCGGGGGGCAAGTCATTTAAAATCAAAAGAAGACTGCAAAAAGTGAAAGGTAAACATAACCTGAAAAATCATGGAATGCATCTCTCTGCTTTCAGCAGGGAGTGCAATCCCTAGACTGGTATTAAGAAAAAAGCCAGATAAGGTTATATTCCTCTAACTCCTATCACATATCATACAATTACCAAAAGAAGCAAAGACAGTAGGAACGACAGCATGGACTTATTCCTGAATACAGTAATTATCAACTCTGAGGCAACTCTCACTGCCTGTGGTCCCTCAGATGTTGGACCCCATCACCACCCAGTATATGGGAGTTGTAGTCCAGTAATGTCTTTCCTTTGGTGACACCAGTCACGAAATTAAAAGACGCCTGCTTCTTGGGAGAAAAGCAATGACAAACCTAGACAGCATCTTAAAAAGCAGAGACATCACCTTGCCGACCAAGGTCCATATAGTTAAAGCTATGGTTTTCCCAGTAGTGATGTATGGAAGTGAGAGCTGGACCATAAAAAAGGCTGATCGCCGAAGAATTGATGCTTTTGAATTATGGTGCTGGAGGAGACTCTTGAGAGTCCCATGGACTGCAAGAAGATCAAACCTATCCATTCTTAAGGAAATCAGCCCTGAGTGCTCACTGGAAAGACAGATCGTGAAGCTGAGGCTCTAATACTTTGGCCACCTCATGAGAAGAGAAGACTCCCTGGAAAAGACCCTGATGGGAAAGGGAAAGATGGCGGGCACAAGGAGAAGGGGACGACAGAGAATGAGTTGGTTGGACAGTGTTGTCGAAGCTACCAACATGAGTTTGACCAAACTGCGGGAGGCAGTGGAAGACAGAAGTGCCTGGCGTGCTCTGGTCCATGGGGTCACGAAGAGTCGGACATGACTAAACGACTAAACGACAACAACAACGTCTTTCTTCACCCCTGTTTCGTGGGTCTTGTGATGGAAGGTAGCTGAGACCATGGGGGACCTTTTGCTCTGTTCACTGTTAGAATTGAGAAGCACAAGCACTCCATTTCCCACTGTATCCCGTTGTTTTGCAACTTTCAGGGCCTTGGTCCTTGCTATAGCTTTCCCAGGAACTGTTCTTGTCATTCTATCTTCTCCCCAGTACGTTGTGCAAAATAGGAAGCAGCAGCGAGGGGTTCCACAAATATCTTATCGGGGACGGGGCCAAATCTTGTATTCAGTTCCACTCAGGCTGTACTTTGAAGAATGTAGAGCAGCCTTTGGCCACCTGATGCCCTCCAGGTTTTATTGGACTACAATTCCCATCGTCGCTGGCTGTTGGCTTTGCTGGCTGGGACTAATGGGAGTTGTAGTCCAAATCATCTGGAGGACACCAGGTGATCTAGGGCCTGGTTAAAATGCTTCTGGGGGTAGATGTGCCTTTGGAGTCTGCCTCCTTTAAAACAGGATAGGAGCCAGTGTGATAGAGAGACTATCAAATGCATCTATCAAATACTGATCCAGTTGATGGCTTACAAACTATGGAGAAACACCTAGTTTGGTTTCAAAACCTGAATCACATGTGCTGTGAACATCACCAGACCTCGTAGATTTGGAAGTGGTACCACAATTGTGTAAGGCTAGTGGTTGTGTACTATTGAAGTATTCAGGAATAGGATAGTCACACACACACACACACACACACACACACACACATGACTACAGCATTTTTTAAAAAAACAGAACTTTTATCAAAAATGTTAATCTAGCAGCAAGCAAAGGTCTTTGTGTAAGAATAGCAGCTCACAGCAGCCACGACGACAGTGTTTTTCAAAGTCATGACCTACAGCTTGTATTAAAAACAAAGGGTGAGGGCTTTTCAGAAGCATATGTTAACCTCATGCTGACACTGCAGTAGCGAAGTATGCAGAGTGTTTTATGTCAGAGGGCTGCGGGTTTGAGAAAAGCACTGAGGTTTCGTTGTGATGGTATATAAAAATGAGGGAGCCGCTCGCATAATTTCATGGTAGCTTCTAAGGTTTGTAAGCATTAAGTGAATCTGCTTAACATAACGTACATTTTTTTGGGGGGGGGAGTTTGAACAAAATTGAAAAGCTGTAGCTGAATATTTCCTTCTGTCTGGGTTCCGCTGAGAGGAACTTAAGGATTTGATTTGGACAAGGAATGAAAGAAATAAGTAAATTAGAAAACCTAGGGCATGATTCACCTAATGAGCCCCATCAGTGGGAACTCTGTGCAAAGGGTAACAGCCGAGAGTATTGAGAGGGGGAATCATTGCTTCTGGCAAGTCAAAATGCAAGTCAAAATTCACCATGGTGCAATGTTGAATTGCAATGTTGAATTGCAACCATATACTCTTTAAGATGGAGATGAGGTCTGGGGGTATTTGAGGATCTGCATGCTAGAACTTGTAGAATGGGGCCACTGCAACTGATCGCAGGATCTTAGCAGTCTGGACTTTCCCTGAGCACTTTCCTTGCAGCACTTCTCCATGAAAGAACAAAACAAACATTAGTTTTCTATACCTTATTGTATCATGGAAAAAAACTCTAATAAAAATCTTAACAGCAAATATCTATAGCCTAGATGAACAACAACAACAAAAACACCTATAGCAGGGAACAAGACTGTGACCTATGTGCTCTCCAGGAACAGGAACAGATTTAGGTTTGATGAGGCCCTAAGCTACTGAACGTATTGGGGCCCTTTATACATCCAGCTGTCCTTTGGCAACAACAAATTGTCACTGTTTTTTGTGTTGAATATATGCTATATGGTGATTTATGGACCTAATAGGTATCTCAAGCCATTTGCAGATGTTTCCATGCAACCAGTCCATGCAGAATGTAGGCACCCTATATATAGAAATGAGCAAACCATTTTAGGGAGCTAAAATGATATTTTAGGGAGCAGGCTAGCAGGCGGGGCCCATTACTTACATCATAGGAGCCTACACAACACAAAACACTGTTGCTGTATGTAGGTTTTATTTTATTTGTTTTTGAGCTTATATTTTGGAAATGTACATCCAGTTTTTTTTTCCTTTAAATTGTTTTTGGGGCCCCCAAGAGAGTGAGGCCCTAAGCTGTAGCCACTGGGTATTTAGAATACCTGAGTATTGTCTGCACTGACTTACAGTTTAATTGTTCCCAGTCCTAAAAGGAGCTGGCAAGGATTGAACCTGAGGCCTAATTCATGAAACTTATGTGTTCTACCACTGAGCTGTGGCCCTTCTCTGAAATGAAGTATATATCTCTTTCCTACTTAATTTCTTCTGTGCCAAAAGAGGACTCTGAAGCCTGAGAACACACAGTCCCCAAAGCAAGAACAAAACCACTGTATTTTTCGCTCCATAAGACACACCTGACCATAAGACGCACCTATTTTTTAGAGGGGGAATGCGAGAAAAAAAAATTCTTTAAAGGGAGTGCTAAGCAGAGCCTGTCTGCATCCCAGGCTTTGCTCAGCGCTCCCTTTCACAAGCTGTGTGGAGTGTGTGTGCGGCGCTTGCAAGCTCCACGTGGCTCTTGGGGGCTTTTCCGGGAGGTGGGGGAAGGGACTGAGAGGCTAAGCCAGAAGCTAAAACAGCAAGAGGGAGTGCTGCACAACAATCCCTCTTGCTGTTCTGGCTTCTGGGATAGATGCACGAAGCCTCTTCAGGGCAGCGGGATGAAGGCACCCACTGCCCTGAAGAGGCTTCGCGCAGCTAAGCCAGAAGCTAGAACAGCTAGAGGGAGCGCTGCACAGTGATCCCTCTTGTTGTCCTGGCTTCTGGGATAGCTGCGCAGCCTGCATTCGCTCCACAAGACGCACACACATTTCCCCTTACTTTTAGGAGGGAAAAAGTGTGCCTTATAGAGCAAAAAATACGGTATGTCCCAACATCAAACCATGAGGTTCCAGGTTTGTGCCTCAGAATTTTCTACAATTGGTAGATTTATTCAAAAGTGAGGATTACTGTGAGTGAAGGGAGCAGCAATTAGCTTCCTCTTCACCCATTTCCAAACCTAGCCCAATATTTTAATGTTTCTGATGTTTAATTTGTCTTTAACCTTATACTATATTTTTCCTCAAATAAATGGATGTTTTATGTAGCAAGGAAAAAAAAATATTTTTGCAAATATTGACACACACAAAAACACCCCCGTGTTTCTCCCCTTTCTGTTTTACTAGGGCAATAGTAGAACTCATCCTTTTGAGGATCCATTCCTATGGACCCAATGCTGGTCTCCTTTAAAATAAAGAAGGAATTTTGACACTAGCACCCACGGAAGCAGGATTGGACCCTAAGCCACAAAAGGCAGCACGAGAATGATGTGTCTGGAGTTGAACAATGCCTCAATCATCCCTCCGAATCAGCTTTCGGAGTTCACTTTGAAAAAGCTCCACTTCCAGCATATGCTTCTCATGTCCTTTCAAATCTCCGATGTGGCTGTACAAATGCAAGTGAATATAATGCAGTTTCGGTATCCAATCAGAAGGAAAGTTTCAATTATGCCGTTGCTTTTAAAGAAGACTTAAAATTAAGGCTCTTAGCACAGATTCCCCCAAATCTTCAAAAACTTCAGGCTTTCCTTGTTAAATAAAGAGAGCAAAACCCGAAACCATCACCGAGTACTTTAAACGGAGCCTTTGAGCAAGGCCTTCTTAAAGAAAGTTGTTTCTTACGGAAAGCATTGGCGAGGGCCTAATTACTTCCTTTAGAGTCACTTTGAATTGAGCCCTAAGATTCTAATGTGTATTGAATTTAAATTCTACTTATGGGCTCGCTTCCTTTGATTCTGCATTGCTGGCACGGGGAGCTCCTTACACTACATTAATCATAATATATGGAGGAAGGGCTTCTGTGTTTGCTGTTACCGAGCCCTAAGTTGTCCCTGAAGATAAAAAAAAAAATCCCCCTTGGAAGAAAAATCTCATTCTAAATGAAGATTTAAATTGAAATTATTGGAGAAGATGAGGCAAAGATGTGCCCAGTAAAATTAGAACAAGCATTTAAATGGAAGAAGGTATCTTAAATTATTTTTCTTCCTTTGCACATCAGGAAAAGAAATCCCATGGTATAAGAACTATGGGGGTTTAAACTGATGGGTACCATATGTAATATGTCAAAACATTTCTGTTTCACCGTTGGACACATATTAGTTTGAAATAAAGAGAGGGATGAAATGGGTGTGTGACTGTTCTGTGCAGCACTGTGCAGGGCTTCTGGGAAATGCATTAGTGCATATAATTAATCACACATAGCAGAGCAGAGTTGTATATGCATTTGCCCAGATGCAACAGGGGCAGTCTGCGCAAACTTCCAAGCACAGATTGTCTTGCAGATGAGAAACATTGTGCGTTCCAGAGTGCTGTAAGAGAAATGGTGAAGGCTGCAAGTGGTTCTTTTTGCGATAGACTAGAGGGACGCGGGTGGCACTGTGGGTTAAACCACAGAGCCTAGGACTTGCCGATCAGAAGGTCGGCGGTTCGAATCCCCGCAACGGGGTGAGCTCCTGTTGCTCGGTCCCTGCTCCTGCCAACCTAGCAGTTTGAAAGCACATCAAAGTGCAAGTAGATAAATAGGTACCGCTCTGGCAGGAAAGTAAATGGCGTTTCCGTGCTCTGCTCTGGTTCGCCAGAAGCGGCTTAGTCATGCTGGCCACATGACCCGGAAGCTGTATGCTGGCTCCCTCGGCCAATAAAGTGAGAGGAGCGTCACAACCCCAGAATCGGTCACGACTGGACCTAATGGTCAGGGGTCCCTTTACCCTTTACCTTTGAGGTATCTAGGCAGCTGGTGAATAGAAAAGCAATGGGAAATTTTAATTTGGGAACGCCGTGTGACTGAGTGAGCTCCCGTTGCTCTGTCCCAGCTCCTGCCAACCTAGCAGTTCAAAAGCATACCAGTGCAAGTAGATAAATAGGTACCACTGTGGCGGGAACATAAATGGCGTTTCCGTACACTCTGACACTCATCACGGTGTCCCGTTGTGCCAGAAGCGGTTTAGTCATGCTGGCCACATGACTCAGAAGGACAAACGCTGGTTCCCTCAGCCTGAAAAGCGAGATGAGCACCTTTGACTGGACTTAACCATTCAGGGGTCCTTTACTTTTTTTTACCATTGGAAATAAAATGCTAAAGGGAAATTTTGAGATGACTGTGGGTGAAATATTTGAGGAATTGCAACGGAAACACAAAGGTTTTGATGAGACTAGTGTTGTGCTGAAAATTTCTACCTTTTTGTCTTTCCCCCAACAAATAATGAGAAAATAAATTTCATTAGAAAATTATCACAAGTTATTGAATTGCTACACACAACTGCTACTACACGTCATTCTGTACTGAAACATTTTTTGCACAATTAGAAATATCAGATTCACCCTTTTCTAATGCTGGTATATTTCTATATGGCAAAAATGTCAATCTGTGACCAATAATTTCAAACAATCTTCAAGACCACATATGTCTACAAGACAATCACATCATTTCAGTTCCATAGCCATATTTCTAGGGACTTAACATTCAATGAAAAGTGGTTACTACCTCAATGAACAAGCAAGACCAACATTTCTGGTAATGGGCTGGCTTCACAGCATGGCAGGGTCACAGTAGGATTTGAACCCACAATTCCCAAGTTTAGAGTAGTTAACACTCCTGCTACACACTGAACCACAGCCGCTGATATTTCAGACTGGCTGCAATGCAATTCCCTGGATGCTCCAGCCCTTATAAGATCTGCCTCATGCCAAACGGAAATAGCAAAGCCTTGTCGTGTCTGCAAATGGAAAGGTTCCTTTTTTTATCTCATACGTGCTGTCTTTGAAGAATGGGCTTTTCATGGTGCCCATTTCCCCACAAGCGCCACTTCTCCTAATAAGAAAAACAGCCAACACCATCAACACCAGAATTGCATCCTAACCTTTATTTTTGTTGGTAGCCAAAGGCCACTGAATTTCTGTTGTACAGAAACACGGTAGGAACAGTGTTCTGGCAATTGAAGGCCAAATGACAAGGCTGCTAATTTATATTGGAAGTTCTGAATGGGCAGCCATAGCTCTTTCCTCTGATAATAGCTGTAACGGTGGCAGTCCACCTCGGAGGCAACTTTCTTTTATAATCACCCTGTCGTCTAAAGCTAAACGTCCAGAGCAAAGGTGGCATGCTCGACCATAATTTAAAGGCCTGTGATACAAAAGGAAGGGCTATGATGTTTAACTTATAGGGCATCCAAATGTCATAGGCTCAGGCAAGCTCCTATTAGCAATAACTCAGGTCCCACTGAAGAGATTTGGCATTCAAAACTGATGAGTGTTGGTCCCTGGGGCTTGCTCCTCCAGAGCCACGCTCAGGCCACTGGGTAACCCGGGTGACCCAGGAGTCAAACTATGATAACCCTCTTCAATTTAAAGAGCCACTTCTCCCCATCTGTCTGAGGCCTGACTCTGCACAATAAATTTCCCAAAGAGCATAAAGAGCCATCTTGTGTATATCAAATCGATATCATTGTGGCTCGCAGCAATATCTGAGGCTACAGTTCACAAAATAAACTAGGCCAGGGGCTGGTTTTCTGCCCTGGGCAATCAATCAGGCTCTCTGGGTCATAGATTTTAGTGTAAATTAACACAGCAGAAACAATCGCGCTCCCCAGATGATGATATAATACTGTATTTGCTTTCCTTTCTCCTCCCCGACGCATCCCAGTCTCTCCCCCCACCCCCCATCCACCCACTGTTTCATCGTTGCTCATGCTCGGCAGTGAAGCTGCACGGAACGAGAATAATAAAAAGCAATGATTAGAAAGATAGTGGTAGTCATAAAGCTGGACATTAATATTTTCCATATATATATATATATATATATACACACACACACACACACATAAATGTACAAACAATGTGAAGCGTGCATAGGGAGCAGGTACAAATAGCCACTCACGGTGTTTTTTAATGAAACAAGTATAGGAATGAACATACAGACTGATTTGAATTACTTTTGTTTGTGGATGTTTCTCTACCTACCTGCCATTGCCCTGGACAATCACAGAATGTACCATGCATGTGCATTTGAGCAGACATGGGGCACATATGTGTGTAGAGTTGGTGCACGTTGACAACCAAACAAAGGCAGATTAGGCCTTTCTCTCCCTGAAATGTTTCTATATTGTGATGGTTATTGTTAAGTTGTGGGCGAACATATCAGACGACACAGCGATTCTTCAAACAGCTCTTGTTTATTCAGAGGCCAGAACAGAACAGAACTGAAGAGCTCAGTCAACCTGCTTATATAGAGCTCCAGTACAACGTAACTGTAGCAACTTTCTAAAACTATCCAATCACTGAACGTCACTTTCGATCCTTCATTTGCATACAAACTATCTAATCACTCAACGTTACTTTCGATCCTTCATTTGCATAACTATCTACAGTATCCCCCTGCTGGCCCAGGGTGAGAACTTCAGTACATAACAGTTATTATAAGAACAGGTGCCTGAGGTTACTTGTTTTACCTCTTCTGTCCTCTCCCCTTTCTCCTTATTTGCAGTGGCTTTTGGATTCAGTCTTCGATTCTTATAGATGTTATGCAAGCTGCTATGGGAGCCCTTTTGGCCCTTTTGGCTAAAGTGTGGGATAAAGATGCTTCAAGTAAATAATAAACTGCTTTGCTGGTGTGGGCAGAGTACCATTGGAAAGTTGAGAAAGGCAGGAGATAATGGACTGTGTTTGAGAAGCCATGACATTTCACTTGGGGCAAGTCCCCCAAATGCTGCAAACCCCCCCCCCCCCACTCTGAGAGTTTTGTAAGAAATTAGAATTATTCCCCTGTTTTATGGAGGCATCAGGGCCTTTGTGACTTATTTAAGGTAGCTGGCATCTTTACAGGGTAAAGTAAAGAGGCTTCAGTCTGGTTCAAGGAGGAGGGTGGAGAAAAGCTGCCCTAGATAATGACCATGCTCCAGGGGGAGACATCATATATGGACATCTGAGCTAAGAAACCCATCAGAATGGGACACATTTCACTGCTGTTAGAAGGGAGTGACAATCCATAGTTTTTCAAAGATTGGTTAAATGGCACAGCCTGCTGCATGCATATATTAAAACTGCAATGGTGCTAATTTTAACTTTATTTTGGATAAGAATGACAGTTCATGTCTTCTGCAAAAATGACTACAGCAAAAGTATGGAAGTGACTGCATTATGTAAGGAGTTGACAAAAGCTCCAGATACCATTAGCTGTTTTGTGTTTCAAGTAAAATTAAAAAAAGCACCTTTCCATAAACAGAACAGCAGAAGAAAATCATTTCTAATTACGTTATATTTAGATCAATTCATTGCAAACTTATTATCTTTCATGTTTATGTCAGAATTAGATTTCTTTCATGTTTGCTTAAGCTTAGAAAGTCTGTTTCATAGACAAATGGAGCACGGTTAAAATAATCAATGCACTTTGTGGGTTCCAGATATGCAGATAACAGCAGAAGGGTTTTGTTTTGTTTTGTTTTGTTTTGTTAGAATCCAGTGCATCCTTTACTGTGAGAATTCTACTCAATTTCAGTTAGAGAAATGGAATTTTTCAAAAAATTATCTCATTCTTGCTTTCTCCTTGCATGTTTCTTTTTAACTCCTTGTCTTAAAAGGGGGGGGGGGGGTGACATTGAATAGGAAGAACATGCTCTACAGTTTCCACTACAGAAAACTGGAAAGGATTGCATCAGTTTGGGATTAAGCCTAGACCTTAAGGGAGAAGTCCTATTTGCGTTTACTCAGGGTTAAGTTAATGGCACTTACTCCCAAGTATGCTAGTTTGCTTATATGATTCCTTTCCCACCCTCCACCAGAAGGTCCCAACGAGGGCCACAGCATTATAAGATACAATGATTAAAAACAGACAAAGCTATTGCAATTATGATAATAAGTAAAAACAAAAAAAGTAGTGTATTTTTCACTCTATGGGATGCACCAGACCACAAGACGCATCTAGTTTTTAGAGGGGGAAATCAAGAAGAAAAAAAAAAAAATCCCCCCCCCCAGCCCCAAAGAGCAAAGAAGCCAAGACAGCGAGCGGGATCCATCTTCAGGATCAGAAATCCATCCACACTCAACCCTTTCCCCAGCTATGTTTAAATGGGCTTTAAAATCCTGTGTTTCAGTTCACTTTTAATTAAATTCATAATATTCTGCATTTTATAAACAGTAGTTTTTGCTGTTTTATGTTTGGTTTATATTGAAATGGAATGTTTACACTGCTGCTTTCATTAATGGTATGTTTTCCATCTGAAAGCAGAGCGGATCGTGTGTGAGGCTCTTGGGGGCTTTTCCTGCCTGCCTCCCCCCTGCATTCGCTCCATAAGATGCACACACATTTCCCCTTACTTTTTAGGAGGGGGAAAGTGCGTCTTATGGAGCGAAAAATACGGTATGTAGGTTCAGAATTGTAACCTGCTTCTTCCACAAGCTTTGCTTAAGATATAAAATTGTCTTATGCTGAGTCAGACCATTTGTCAGTGCGGCGAGCATCCCTCATCTCCCTGTGACACACACAACCTTATGTACAGTGAACCCACATGGTGGGGTGAGCAGGATCGACATGACAGCAGTTTCCCCCCTGATCTATGCATATTCAGTTGCCTGTGTGAATCAATCATATCCATATACAAACAGTCAGGAAATAGCATTGTCTGTGCAATCAAGGCCCTGCTTTTTCCACAGGATTACAATTGCACATACAGAGGGCTTAAACCAGCTCAGAAAATTTGCTCATCAAGTCCAGCACCGTCTGTTCTCATTGTCCAAGTTCTTCGCTGACTCTCCAGAATCTTAAGCACAGCTCTTTCTCATCTACAACTGTAAGATTCATTCACAAAGCCAACTGAATGAGTGTAGGCTGGGGAAGAAGCTGGCTCCATTACTCCACTCCTTCCTGCATACATTCACTGCTCTTATCTACTGACTGACCGCGGCCTTCCAAGGTCTCAGAAGTAGACCTCAGGTCTTCTGTACTTTTAGTATCTGAGATCTCTTTGACAAGAAATTCCATGGACTGAAACTCGGACCTTATGCATGCAGTAAAGTAAAAAGTAAAGGACCCCTGGGTGGTTCAGTCCAGCCAAAGGTAACTATGGGGTGAGGCACTCATTTGCTTTCAGGCCAAGGGAGACGACATCTGTCCATAGACGGCTTTCCAAGTCACGTGGGCAGCATGATTAAACCGCTTCTGGTGCAACAGAACACTGTGACAAGTGCCAGAGTGCACAGAAACGCCATTTACCTTCTTGCTGCAGAGGTACCTATTTATGGACTTGCACTGGCATGCTTTCAAACTGCTAGGTTGGCAGGAGCTGGAACAGAGCAATGGGAGCTCACCCCATTGTGGGGATTTGAAAACATCTCAGATAATTTCTTGAAGCCAGTCTAAAAAAAAAAAAAACTTCAGCACTGGCTGAAAGTTTGGCTGAATATCTCCATCCTTTTGTGGGGCCATTTTCCTCTTCCTGACTCTTGGATTTCGCTCCTACAGCATTTTCTGATACCCCTGGGCAATCTACTAATGAGCCCCTGAAGTTCTTCACCAGTGTCTTTCGTGCTAAGAGTGTTGCTCATCAAAAAATTCACACAAATGCAGTAGTGATGTTGTCATCCCTAGCATTACTACCTTTTCCAGAGTAGTAGCAAAAACAACAGAGTCTGGTGACACTTCAATGACTAACACATCATTATGTAATTTATGGTCTACAAAAGCTTATGCCATAACAAATTTGATAGTGTTTAAGGTACCACAAGACTCTTGTTGTTTTGGCTATCTTTGTTTTAGAAGTCTTGCAGCCACATAATTGGCAGCAGTGACATTATTTTAAAGCATTGCTTTGAAAAATATTTAAAGGTACTCATCATTTTTGAAAGAGAGACATAGATGAGATTTTCAGCTTTCCACCAATTATCAACTTTTTCCCCCCCGGTAGATTTTTTTTTGGGGGGGGGGTCCTCCCAGAGTAAGAAACAACTGAAGCTTCACTCCCTTAACTCTGAACTCAACCCTTTTACTTCTGGGCTATGCTCTAGTCGGGACGCGAATGGCACTGTGGTCTAAACCACTGAGCCTCTTGCGCTTGCCAATCAGAAGGTCGGTGGTTCAAATCCCCATGACGGGATGAGCTCCCGTCGCTCTGTCCCAGCTCCTGCCAACCAAGCACTTTGAAAGCACACCAGTGCAAGTAGATAAATAGGTACCGCTGTGGCGGGAAGGTAAACGGTGTTTCTGTGCGCTCTGGTTTCCCTCACAGTAAATGCAAGTAGCTGAAACACAAGTCCTGACCTTTTTTGAAAGATCAACTCCATTAGAGAAATAAAAAACAACAACCAGCAAAAAGCACCAGCTGTTTGAGATTAAATATGTTGTGTCACGTTGACATCTTTCTTCAGTTATTTCCATCAAAGAAGCTCAGCTGTGGTGTCTGGTTGATACAACACAATAAACCACAGCGTCTCCAGCTTTCCAGATCTGTTGGCATGACAGAAGAAGAAAATATCTGGCCAAGTGGTTGATTTCACAATAAAAGGTTTGATTTGTGAGATGAGTTCTTGCTGTGAATATTTGCAAGATATCCTCCCATCCAGGCCACTGAGGGCTGATTCAAAAGTTTTTGCGCACTCGAACATGTGCCATGTGGGAACAGCTGAAAATAATGGAAGAAGTGCTATGCTGAGTCAGTCCACCTAGACCAGCAACTTGTTTCCAGCTGTCATCATCCTGTAGAAAATTCACAATCAAGGCATGAAGTGACAGCTTTCCTGCTTGGTGGTGACCAAACCTGTCTGTAGGATCTGGTATACTGCCTTTGAAAATTGAAGGTTGCGTTTAGCTTTCATGACTAATACCTATGCATCAGTTGACCTGTTCTTTATGAATGTATCCAATTCCTTTCTTTAAAAAAAGCAATCTAAGTTAATGCCTATCAGCACATCTTCTGGCAGTAAACTTAATAACCGTTATGTATTGTATGGACAATACTTACTCTTGAAGGGATAAAGCTGTTTCTTTGTCCATGTCTTCTACTTCATTCCTGATCTTAAAAAACCTCCAGAAACATTTCCTCCCAGTTCCATGTTAGCCGCATGCAGTAAAATCTGAAATGCACATGTCAGGCCAGTGGCTCTGAGCACCACACAATCCTGTCGTGATTGAGGCATGATTGAGGGCCTTTAAATGGTAAGTGGATTCCAGACGTTTTGGACCTTGTGTGGAGCACCGATGTGCTTAGTTGTAGCAGATATGGGGTTATCACCTGTGCTGCTGCTGTGCAGGAATGAGGAACCTGTGGCCCTCCAGATGTTGTTGGAATACAACTCCAACCATGACCCTTAGCCACACTGGCTGGCTCTGATGGAAGTTCTAGTCCAAGAGCATGGAGCACAGATTCACAAGTGCTGCTTCAATGGAAGTTCTTGAGAGCAGTACATGTGAAAAGGATCTAGGAGTCTTGGTTGACCACAAACTTGACATGAGCCAACAGTGTGACGCAGCAGCTAAAAAAGCCAATGCAATTCTGGGCTGAATCAATAGGAGTATAGCATCTAGATCAAGGGAAGTAATGGTGCCACTGTATTCTGCTCTGGTCAGACCTCACCTGGAGTACTGTGTCCAGTTCTGGGCACCACAGTTCAAGAAGGACACTGACAAACTGGAACGTGTCCAGAGGAGGGCAACCAAAATGGTCAAAGGCCTGGAAACGATGCCTTATGAGGAACGGCTAAGGGAGCTGGGCATGTTTAGCCTGGAGAAGAGGAGGTTAAGGGGTGATATGATAGCCATGTTCAAATATATAAAAGGATGTCACATAGAGGAGGGAGAAAGGTTGTTTTCTGCTGCTCCAGAGAAGCGGACACGGAGCAATGGATCCAAACTACAAGAAAGAAGATTCCACCTAAACATTAGGAAGAACTTCCTGACAGTAAGAGCTGTTCGACAGTGGAATTTGCTGCCAAGGAGTGTGGTGGAGTCTCCTTCTTTGGAGGTCTTTAAGCGGAGGCTTGACAACCATATGTCAGGAGTGCTCTGATGGTGTTTCCCGCTTGGCAGGGGGTCGGATGCGATGGCCCTTGTGGTCTCTTCCAACTCTATGATTCTATGAGTTTATGATTCTATGACCCTTGAGAGGAGCAGGACTGTTAGATCAGCAAAAGGAGAGCACAGAAAGGGCATCATTAAACCCTGCAGGGGTTCTCTCCTGCATGCAGAAGGGAAAGCCACTTCCGAGCTGGAGAGGAGGTGGGGTTGTGGGCCCCACACCCTCCCCACGTGTGCGGGGGCTGACTGGGGGAATCCTCGGACGCATCATCTCCCTGGCCAGCCAATCAGCTGGCCAGGGAGGCATGGCCCGGGCTATTTAGGGCCGGCGCGGCCAAGGATTTCCCTCTCTTCTTCGCTCACGGGCTGTGGCGCGTAGAGTGGCGGCTCTGGGGGGGGGGTGTCATTGGCCACCCCAACACCCAGTTCAGAAAGTTGATGGCAACTACAGAGTTGATGGCATGCATCTTTCGGATGCTGGAAATAATATTTGGTTGGATGACATTTCTTCTAGGATTAGGGATTGGTTGCAGGTCTGAGGGTACTGGCGGCGAGCTATTGCTCGAGTGGCGGTTAGGCATTGGTAAGGGTATTGTTATGCAGATGAGTGGGGAGGAAGCGCCATCACCTTCCCCCAAATCAAAGGGTAGTCTGGTAAAGGGTTCCGGGGGGCGTTGCCCTGTCCGAAGCCTATGGAGGTGTGGGCCTAAGGCACGTCCCCGAGCAGTGACCCCGGGGGAGCTCCTAGTTGATGTACATCAGCAGGACTCCCCCTATTGCTGGTTAACCCTTACCGGTCTTCAAGCAATCAGGCTGAAGCCGGTTAGTCGATAGGACCAATGCCTAAGCCAATACCGCACAATTCCTGCAATCAATAAAGTTGTGTCCTTTTTCGCCCATTAACCTTAAATGCTGTGTCTTGTGTCTTTATCTTCCAAGAGGGGAGGTGGGTACTCGCCACACAAATAATCAATTATGCTGTTTGCTTTGAATGGGGTGGAGTGTAATGGTTGTAGATGGCATTTAAGAACATGGAGGACACCCAGCAAATAGGTTCAAATGGGAGAGGTAAGCATGCACATCACTCCCACCCCTTCGAGTCAGACAAAAATGCTGAACTTTTGCTAGATCATGACCTTCAACTGTGGCACACGATGCACTGAACTCTCCCAGGACATTTTTTTCCTCCAGAGATCTCTTGGCACATCAGGTGTTACAATCTGATTTATCCCTATTTTTTGCTCCATAAGACGCACCTAGTTTTTAGAGGAGGAAAACAAAGGGAAAAAATATTCTGAATCACAGCCTCCTCGGGAGGAGAGTGATGGTGTGCTGGTCCCATGGGTTAACCGTGAGGCGAGGTCTGAGTCCAGTCTGAGGTGCAGTATAGAGGCAGTCCGTCAAAGCTGAAGCTGGGTCCAAGGCAGGGAGTCGGGTGAGGTCAGGAGCTCCAGCAGGACAAGGTTCAGGCAGGAACTGGCTACCAACAATGTTGCTCCCACAACTTGGAACTGGGGCTGGCTGGCTTTTATCTGCCCCGAGGCATAGGGTGGCCCCGGTCCACAGGTGACTCACCTCTCCTGGCCTGGAGGCGAGCACTCTTCCTGCGGGAACTTAGTTCCCTCTGCCTCTCTGCCCTGAGCCTCTGCAGCTCAGGAGAGGCTGGAGGGGTACTGGACCCAGAGGCAACCTCAGCTTCCCCTGATGGGGCTGAGAGTGGAGCACCTGCAGGCAATGGGTCCTCCATCACCTCAGGAGCCAGAGCAGACTCAGCTGGTGCCTGCACCTTAGGATCCAGCACAGGTGAGGACCCTTCAGGCTCAGGCCCCAGCCCCGGCTCAGCTGGTTCTGGAGGCGGGGAATCCTGGGCAGGCTGGGATTCCTCAGGTTCAGCCTCCAAGTCCAAATCCCAGGCCATCACAGATGGCCACAGAGGCTTGGGAGGGAAGCTGCATGCCCGCCACCCATATGGTTGGCGGGGCGCAGCTTCCCTCCTAAGCCTCTGCAGGGATCGCTCTCCTTCTGTGGAGGCTTGGGAGACTTTCCTTCTCCCCACTTTTTTCTCCCCCTCCTCAAGCAGCAAAGGCCCCATTTCCAGCCTCCTCCTCTTCGTCCCTTTCGCCCAAACTTCTCAGGCGACGCCTGCAATTTCTCCCCTTCGCTGCTGCCTCTCCTTTGCCCTCTACCATGACTCTCCACTCGCGGCAACCTCCCTCCTCTCCCTTCGCCCCACTTCTCGGTTCCCCCTCCTCTCCGTCCTCTTCCTCCCCTCTCTCGGCAGCTGCCTCTTCTCGCCATCCTCCGGCCAACATCCCCGGAGCCATCAGGGGAAAGGAGAGACCATTGACAAAGCCTCTCTCAAAGAGAGCAGCCCAGGAGCGCGAGGCAACGTCGCACAGCCTGCCCGCCGCTCCCAAACCTTCCCGGGGCTTCAGGGGAAAGTGGAGGCTGCCGGCAACCCGGGAGGGAGGGGCAACGGCGCGCGCCGCACTTGAGCGATTTGGCTCCAGGGACCACAAATTCGCTCCATAAGATGCACAGACATTTCCCCTTACTTTTTAGGAGGAAAAAGGTGCGTCTTATGGAGTGAAAAATACGGTACCTTTATTTCTGAAGTGGAATCAATAGGTTAGGATTCCTCTATTGCTACTTTTGTTATTTTCTGATTCTGTGCAGAGCACTTTTCAGGTACAGTTTTTTTTTGGAGGGGAAGCCAATATGGTATAAGAGTATTACTTTTATATGTATTCATCCATATAACCTTTCCCTTCCCATTTCTGCATTAATTTGTGATTTTAAAAACTACACATTTGAAAAATGTTTGAATGTGTTTTCTTGTAAAATAACATTTTAAACACATTTTCTCTCTAAATTAATATTTATAAATGTATTTTATCATCACAAATGCATTTTTATACATGCTGGGACACAAATTTGAGCAGAGAACTACATCACAGAATTCAGAAAAGTGCAAAATGCCTATTCACAATTAGTCTGAGAAGTTTTGATCAGATCAGTTTGTAGTGGAATTTTCAAAGAGCGAATTCTTCAAGCATCCATGGTACTGAAAAGCTATACTATTTTACCTCTAAAGTTACTAGATCATGTCACAGTCCAGCACAATCAATACTGGCTAATAGGGCAGATCTATGTTATTAGTATTCTTTACAACCTCGACATACTTCATTTTATGTACAGATTGCCTATGAAAACTCTGGTTTATCTCTTGTCTAGACAATGCCTTACATGGTCATTCAAATTAATAATGTGCCAGAATTATCTTATGCTTAATGCAGCTGCTCTCAGTATTGACTCTGAAAATTAAATTTTCTTCACCGTCTTATTGACAGCTGGGTCTCGGGCATATTTAATGTATCGGAAGACAATGTTGTACTGAATGTTGGCCCTACAAGCAGGAGCAAAATGTAGATAGCTAATCATCTCCCTTAAAAAGCTAAAAAGGTCTTTAACTATATATGCCTTATGTACCTGTGTATGAAATGCTACACATAAAGGGCAATACTTTTATTAAATATCACAAATAGCAGCAAGCATACTCCAAGGTAGGGCTGTGCAGAGGTACCAAGATTTGCCCCTTCCTTCCTTCCTTCCTTCCTTCCTTCCTTCCTTTCTCTTTCTTTCTTTCTTTCTTTCTTTCTTTCTTTCTTTCTTTCTTTCTTTCTTTCTTTAAAAACAAACAAACTGGTGTGCTTTGGGTTGCTCTTGCTCTCTTTGCTTCAGTTTGTGTTTTGGTTTCTGAGCCGTTATGTATAAAAACTGTGCTTCCCCATTTGCAATAACGGAGAGTCAAACACTAAAGCTTTTGGCCAAAGTGGATGAAATTTGCAAGCCCATGAGTGGATTAAGCCTGTCAAATTGCAGACAAATGGGTCCAGGGTTTCTCGTTGGGGAAATAAAAAAAGATTCACAGGTATATCTGAATAAAGTACACATTTTGGGAGCTCAATTTTGGGAGGGGTGTGACTGTGGACATTTCTTACTGCTTCCTTTATAATGGCATAAAGCAGGTTTGCTGTGTGTGTGCGCGCACACACACCTCTCCACCACATATTACTGGAGTGTAACCCACAATAGATATCCACTGATGGCCTTTAGCCCAAAAAAGATTTATCAGCCCTAGCATAGAAACCTTCCGACCAAAGCTAAGTTATCTTCCACCACATCCTAACTTTCTCCCCCATCTCACCCCAGGATTGCACCCTTAACCACAGAGGACTCAGCTGGATCAAATGGTCTCCTGAAGCTAAGGTGTATTTCTATTAAACAAGTTATTTAAACCAACTGATTCATCTTGCGCTTGATAAGAATGCTTGCCCAAGAATAAACAGTGGATCTTTATGATATTTCATGCATTACAGATGTAATAAAATTGAGAAGCTTTGTAATTTTACATTTGACAATGGCAACACTGCTGTCAGCTAAAGACTATTGCCAAACTGAATAGCAATTATACTCTCCAGATGTTGTTTACAGAACTGATTTGTAAAAGCCAATTTGTTTGCCACGTGTGCAGATGGTCAGACATTATATAAAAATGTGGACAAGTTAAAAAACAAATTCTTGTCAGCATCAGCAGTGAATCACAAGCAGCTGCGGAGCTGAGGAGCTCAGGGGCCTCAAAGCTTTTCTCAGCCATAGAAGAGCATAATGGTATGCAACATTAGCTTCTGTGATTGGCTGACAGTATGAAGCCTCTGGATTGGCCAAGGGTGGTCATAAATACAAGGAGCCTTGTGTTGCCATCAGAACAGACTACCTGCACTCAGAGTCCATCTCAGTTCTTCATCCTCAACATCATTCTGGATTGAATTCACGTCTCTAAGTATAGCCCCAGGAACTGACCTCAAGGAAACTTGGTTGATGATGAAGCACTCCAAGTCGAGATTGTAGTATGGATAAATATTGTCCTTGCCATCTCTTAGCAGTTCTGAAGTATTCTTTGACTCAAATCAGTACAGTGGTAGCTCGGGTTAAGTACTTAATTTGTTCTGGAGGTCCGTACTTAACCTGAAACTGTTCTTAACCTGAAGCACCACTTTAGCTAATGGGGCCTCCTGCTGCCGCCACGCCGCCGGGGCACGATTTCTGTTCTCATCCTGAAGCAAAGTTCTTAACCTGAAGCACTATTTCTGGGTTAGCAGAGTCTGTAACCTGAAGCGTATGTAACCTGAAGCGTATGTAACCCGAGGTACCACTGTAATGAAATATATACCGCAGTGCAACAGCCTCATATAATGTCCAGATTAAACCACTATATTTTCATTCTTAAATCCAATAAGTCCTGCTACTCTTCAAATGCTCCATGTGTTTGTGTGGAATACAATTTTTCTTCTTCAGACATTGCTTTCCTAAGAAACACATCAGATCTTTAAAACAGGGTCCCTTGGATCCTACGGTTGCTAATGATGGATGAGATCATAGAATAGAATCATAGAATCATAGAGTTGGAAGAGACCACAAGGTCCATCGAGTCCAACCCCCTGCCAAGCAGGAAACACCATCAGAGCACTCCTGACATATGGTTGTCAAGCCTCTGCTTAAAGACCTCCAAAGAAGGAGACTCCACCACACTCCTTGGCAGCAAATTCCACTGTCAAACAGCTCTTACTGTCAGGAAGTTCTTCCTAATGTTTAGGTGGAATCTTCTTTCTTGTAGTTTGGATCCATTGCTCCGTGTCCGCTTCTCTGGAGCAGCAGAAAACAACCTTTCTCCCTCCTCTATGTGACATCCTTTTATATATTTGAACATGGCTATCATATCACCCCTTAACCTCCTCTTCTCCAGGCTAAACATGCCCAGCTCCCTGGGCATGCACTACAGAGATGCACTACAGAAAGTGCAATCATGCCATCCAGGAATACTTTATACTTGATTTCCTCTGAATGTCAGCAATTCTCATTCTTTTATTTTGTTTTCTTCCACCTAATATATTTTTGTTTTCTTTTGCGAGGGATGGGAGGGAAATAAAAGCCAAGCAGACAGGCAGAATATTTGGACTGCTAAGAAGAGGCATGTAATGCTTGGACACATATAGCTACATTTTACGGAGACAGATTGTTAGTCCATGTGGACCAGTCCAGTCTACAATTGTCTCTCCAATGCTTTAGAACCATGTTTGTGTGTGTCCAAAACCCTGGTACCTGAGTTTCCTTGAACTATAGCCTTCCCCCATTTCTGTTGGGAATGTGATTGAATTTGCTAGTTGGTTTTGCCCAGATTGAAGTGAAGGCATGAGTCAAGAGTTGGTAATGCAGGTGAGCTGTGCATAAGCAAGCTGCCAGCTAGCTCTGCCGAAGCTCTTTTTATTAGCACAATATGCAAAACCAGTCAGATACATTTTGGACTGTGACCTTTACACATCTTCCAATCCCGAGATCAAGGGGTGGTACAAAGTTATTCTGGCATCTGTTTCCACCACGTCACTTTCCCCTTGCACAATGTATGACGAAGGAGACAAAGGTCACAGATAGGGCACAGCAGACCACTAAGAGAGCAAAAGTTAGATAGAGGGCATGATGTTCAGACAGCTGTGGCTTTGTCTGCAGGTGGAAGTGTGCTCCACACCCGAAGGTCACCCGGTTAGGCAGCCTGTAGCTTGTCTGCAGGTGGAAGTGTGCTCCACACCCGGCGATCATTCCTTCACCAGATCTTCTATCAAAAAAGCCAAGCACATGAAAGAACAAACACAAACTAGGTTTCTAGAGAGAGTTCATTGATATTAAATTAGATGTAAACACTGTTTTTTTCTGGATTTGAAATAGAATGCTTAAATGCCTGGGTGTTCTTAATACCTACAGCTTGCAAATCAGCATCAAAGGCAGTCCCGTATAGAGTGCATTACAGAAGTCAAGTCCAGAGGTTACCAGTGTTTGAGTCACTGCGACAAGCCTATCCTTGTCCAGGAATGGTTGCAACTGGCACATTAGCCAAAGTTGGCAACAGGCACTCCTAGTCAATATCAATATGTGGGCTTCGACGTACAGTCATACCTTGGTTTTTGAACAGCTTAGTTCTCAAACGTTTTGGCTCCTAAACGCCACAAACCCAGAAGTGACTGTTCCGGTTTTTGGAAGCCAAACAACCGAATGGGCTTTCGCAGCCTCCGATTGGCTGCAGGAGCTTACTGCAGCCAATCAGAAGCTGCACTTTGGTTCCTGGAAGTTTTGGAAGTTGAATGGACTTCTGGAACGGATTCCGTTCAACTTCCAAGGTACGACTGTATATTTGTAATGCCTAATAAAGGTTTGGCGAAGTAAGAAGCGGGCTTCCACTGCCAAAAATGGTTCCAGACCTCATACCCAAGACTCCTCTTTTGAGAGGAGTGCAGCTCCACCCAAAACAGGTTTATTATGGCTTATGGGTAGCTTTAATTGTGCTACTGTTACTGCTACTCAATCTGAGCATTATTGGGAAGAACACCAAAGGGGGAGTTGTTCTGCATACGCCAAAGCTGAGCATTTAGGAACACTGAATGCACAAAGTGCTTCGGTTTCAAGAGAATGGTGTATAAACTCTGTTATGTATAATGGAGTTTCAAGGAAAACGCACCTTGAGCAACTCCAAAAGAAGATATTGGAGCATTCCAAATCATTTATGCACCCAGATAAAATAGTAAATCTAGCTGAAAGACAGTCCATGAAGATCTGCATTAATTGTTGCATTGCATCCCTAATATATGGGACGCGGGTGGCGCTGTGGGTTAAACCACAGAGCCTAGGACTTGCCGATCAGAAGGTCGGCAGTTCGAATCCCCGCGACGGGGTGAGCTCCCGTTGCTCAGTCCCTGCTCCTGCCAACCTAGCAGTTCGAAAGCACGTCAAAGTGCAAGTAGATAAATAGGTACCGCTCTGGCGGGAAGGTAAACAGCGTTTCCGTGCGCTGCTCTGGTTTGCCAGAAGCGACTTGGTCATGCTGGCCACATGATCCGGAAACTGTACGCCGGCTCCCTCGGCCAATAAAGAGAGATGAGCACCGCAACCCCAGTGTCGGTCACGAATGGACCTAATGGTTAGGGCTCCCTTTACCTTTACCTATAACTATTATATAATTATAAAGTTATTGTATAATATTAGAAGGTTGTATAATCTTAGTAGGTGACATAGCTGTGAGAGGGCATGGATGTGACTAACATGACGGGATCCTGCACTTCTGAATTTGTGATTACACTACTGCATGTGACTGATCTGTTACATTGCCCCCATTTGCTCTCAATTTAATTCTCCTTCTTGCATTTTTTTTCAGGTAGGTGATCCCAGGGAATCAGAGATCGTATAGTGATCTAGACCAGGCTTCCTCAACCTCGGCCCTCCAGATGTTTTGAGACTGCAATTCCCAGCATCCCTGACCACTGGTCCTGCTAGCAAGGGATCATGGGAGTTGTTGGCCAAAAACATCTGGAGGGCCGAGGTTGAGGAAGCCTGAACTAGACCATCAACATCCAGAACTTACCCAGCACTTTTCCTCCTGCCCTCCAAACACTTTATAGGTGTTTGGCACTGAGACAGTTTTGTGTTAATGCTCCTACTTCACCAAAATCATTATTTTCCACCTCAAACTGGAGAGACATTAGATGCATGTACCCAAACATTTAACTGATCTTGCTTCGCAAGATGAAAAAAACCACAAGACGAAAAACTCGCGGAACGAATTAATTTCGTCTTGCGAGGCACCACTGTAATGTTTTCGAATAAAACAAAAATAGTAAAGCAACGCGCTTTTCAGTCAACCTGCCTGGGAACATGAAAGGCAATGTTCTGCCTGCCAAACTCTAACAATAACTTGCTAACATAAAGCCTTCCCATAGCTGATTGCTGAATTTGTATGAAACAATTGTTGGACAGCCCTGTGCAACAGGAAGTGTGTAAGCTCTGAAATAATATTATTTGTTTGGATTTTTAAAGCCACATGCCTTAAATCTGCCTGAAGTGAAACTGCTCAGAGGGAAAAGCCAATCTGACTGATTTTCTTTAACGGAAGGTAGAATATCCACGCCAGCTCAACTGACGGAGATAGGAGTCTGGCTCATGCAACTCATTGTTAGAGCTTCGATTGAGAAATATGGGGGGGGGGAGAGACCCACAACAGCAAGTATATAATTAAACAAGCAGACACCGAAGAGAGACATCTTCAGCAACTGCCAAGATTGAAGTGCCACATGGCAGATTATGAAATTTAAGGGTGGAACAGAAGTATAACTGTAAATAAAGCTTATGGCATTGTACCTTGTGTTTACACAGGTGTGATGTTAGCAGTCTCAATGATTTCTTTGACATGCAGGCAGCATAAAAAGGGGGGTTTACAATATGGCCAGAAGTAAATTGGATTGTTACCAAAGCAGTGCATTCTTAAAGTGATGGGCATCTCCTCTGTGATGTGTCAGAAATAAATCCAAGGGCTCTGATCCCACAGAGCAAGTATAGAGCAAGGCCTGGGCTGCATGTAATGGTTTCATGTTAAAGGCTGGATTCCTGATGATCAGCAGTTGCAGAACTGCACACATCGTTTCATGCACACTTCCCATACATATCGCCCCTTGCAGGATTGGGCCATACAGTTTTTCCCACAGAGGAGACTCCTGGGATACACCTAGCTTTTCCTAAGCAGTGACCACATGGCCTTTCAATTACCAGTTTCCTAACTTGCAAAGCAAGGCCTTTTTCTCACACAACACCACACTTAGTGGTTAGATTTGATTCGGGAGAACTCCGTACCATAAACTCCAGGGCTAATTCACAGGCAAGAAATGTGGGCTTGAACATGCAGCAAATTCAGAGCACATTGCTTTGCTGTAAGCCAGTCAGCAAAGTAGTTTCAGGATTGCTTCATCTTGAGGGCAGATGGATTTCTAACGTACGATGATGTGAGCAGGAAAAAATTAAGAGGCTCCTCATGTGCTGATTACACAGCAGCGATCAGTTGGTCACCAGCACACTTTCAATTAATACACTCATGGTCAATTCTGGCCTCTAAAATATGACAGTTTGTTTTCAATAGTTACTAACCGGATGATTCTGCAAGGGCCACAAGAACGGGCCTGAAAGGCCACCCCCCTTGCCTTAGACCCATAATAACTCAGAATCTGGAGGTGCTATTTAAATGAGGCCTAATTAGACATGGGGCTAAATATCGCTGGGGGTGGCAGGCCCATGGCAAACTTGTCTGAGACCTGGGTGCAGCAGTCTTGTCCGTGAGATGCATCACCACAGCGCCAACACCTAATCTGATCTGACGCTACATGCTATTACGAAGTCATGCAGGTCCGGATTTTACTATTGCAGTCTTGCAGTGCATGGCTTTGTTTTGGTCATTAGGTTCTAGCTTGTCTGGGAAGCACAGGGCATTCTTGGCATGACACCATAAGTCTGGCAGGGCCTCTGGGTTGGCTTAGCCCTCCGAGGCCCGGAGCAAGTGGGTTGGGGTGTTTGTTGTTTACTTTATGCTAAAGGAAGCAGGTGGTTTTCACCAGGACTAGAGTGTGTGGGAAGGGCAGGTTTGCCCCTTCCCTCCCCTGTTGCCATCCTGATTAAAGTCTCCCTTGCTTTCATTTCCCTATTCTAATAGTTAAAGGTAAAGCTAAAGGACCCCTGACACTTAAGTCCAGTTGTGAACGACTCTGGGGTTGTGGTGCTCATCTCGCTTTACAGGCTGAGGGAGCCGACGTTTGTCCACAGACAGTTTTTCTGGGTCATGTGGTCATGACTAAGCCGCTTCTGGCAAAACCAGAGCAGCTCACGGAAATGCCGTTTACCTTCCCACCGGAGTGGTTCCTATTTATCTACTTGCACTTTGGCGTGCTTTCGAACTGCTAGGTTGGGAGGAGCGGGGACCGAACAACGGGAGCTCACCCCATCACAGGGATTCGAACCGCGACCTTCCAATTGGCAAGCCCAAGGCTCAGTGGTTTACACCACAGTGCCACCCGCGTCCCATTCTAATAGTGGGAAGGGTTAAATCCAGTGCTGTGGTCCATGTGAAAATCAAGCACATTTGCAATTAATTAAAACAAACCAATAAACCAAAACCACTGATTCGGGGGCCAATGACGCATTTAGTTAGGCCCGAAACCGATGTCCCATCACCACATCTTGAGGCAACAAATTTCATAAGTTTATTATGTGTTGAATGGAGAAGCACTGCCAGTCACTTCCGACTTTCATAGAAACCGAACCCAACTAACAGCTATAAGAACTCTAGAATCCTCAAACTGTAGGGTTGGAGGTATCATTAGATTGGAAACCTAATATAGAACAGCAGCGGTTAAGGATACTGTCCTGGGGTGAGACAGGGGGAGTGAGTTAAGATGTGGTGGATCTATGGCTCAGTTAGGAGGTTCTTAGCTCAGTCAGGCTACTCTGCCACAACCCTCTCAGGTGGAGCTAAACCGGCTGAGCCTAGAGCACCAGAACGCAGGCAGGCCTAAGCCTCTGTGGGTCTGGTCAGAGTGGTAAAAGGCAGAGGTAAAGGACCCCTGAACAGTTAAGTCCAAACAAAGGCGACTATGGGGTTGTGGCACCCATCTCACTTTCAGGTTGAGGGAGCCAGCGTTTGTCCACAGACAGCTTTCCAGGTCATATGGCCAGCATGACTCAACCACTTCTGGCACAACGGAACACCGTGACAGAAACCAGAGCACACGGAAACACCGTGTACCTTCCCGCTGCAGCGGTACCTATTTATCTACTCGCACTGGTGTGCTTTCGAACTGCTAGGTTGGCAGGAGCGGGGACAGAGCAACGGGAGCTCACCCCGTCGTGGGTATTCGAACTGCCAACCTTCTGATCAGCAAGCCCAAGAGGCTCAGTAGTTCAGACCACAGCGCCACCTGCGTCCCCTTTGGTCAGAGTGGATTTGGACTTCATTCAGCTCGGTCACATGACCTGGAAACCTAGCAAATCTTATGCTGTACTTCCATCCCTTCACACCAGCTTCGTTCCGGTCTTGTTGCCCTCCCCACATTGGAGTGTGAACGTCTCTAACAGGGGCCTGCTGCACTAGTGGAAATTCTCCATAGGAAGACTCCATGGGCCCAGGAAGCTTTCCACAGCAGACTTTTGCCTTCCAGTGCCGTGAGGCCAGTGGAGCAGGGGATGAAATGGAGACAATAGAGTTAATGAGGGTGCCCTGCTTTCCATTTCATTGCATGAGCTGGAGAAGTAGGGATTGTGTTTTCAGCCTTGTACGTGAAATTTTGTATTCCTACATGCAGAGAGGCTCCCCCCCCCCCCCCGATGAAAACAGCAAGAATCTGAAAATTACCTGCCCGTAATGTTAATAAATTGTGGAAAGAATTAATTTTTGCATATATGCTGATCTGTGGTCTGTTTTTTTAAAAAGCAAAACTTCTAATGGCTTATTGGTTAGTTATCAGAATATGGGTACAGTGAGTCTAAATAAATAAAGACAGACAGACAGCCCGGGGTTTAAAATAAATGCTTTCCACAGCTTGCTGTGTTTTAAGCAAACCACTTGTCATAAAAGAAAACATGCTCACTAACAGAGCACAATTAAATAAATGGTAATATAAAATCCTATTGCCAGGAGTGTTGTGTTTCAAGATTATCTGGACAGCATATAAAATGTTATATGGAAGGGAAGAATAAGGTAAAAAAAATAACCGTATGCCCCAGCTAAGTAGATAAACACAGGTAATATTATTCCATTGGATGGGATCAATCATAGCCAAAGAACATACAAATAAGTATCAGTTGCTTTATCTCCTGCTCCGTTGTCCCTTTTGTGTTCTCTCCCCACCTTTATTGTAAAATAGATTTTAAAGATTTATGTCCTCGCTGCAAAATAATACCTTAGACTTGTCTTGATAAAATTATGACTTAGACGGATTCAACTCAGACAGGCCTTGCATTGGAAAACCTGCCACAACAAATTTTTATTCATAATTGTTATTGAATAGCAAAGGCAGATTTAATTATCTCCATTATTGACCCCGTTTCAAAGCAAGTAGGTTATGTTATAAATCCAGGCGTTATTGCCAAAGAGAAAACTAAAATGTATAAATTCAGAAGCTGGCCTATGTGTGGGCTTCCCTTCTATTTATGCTATTGGAGAACTTTCAAAAGAATAATTTTTTAAAAGTCCAGCATTCTCCTTTACTCCCGCCAGCTCATAAAGGTCTTATAATGAAATTCCAATCTATTCCCACATATGAACCTATTTGGAAGATAACCACATTTGAATGGTTCAGGTTTGAAAATATTCAACAATCCCGATGGAAAACGCAGGTATGTAAGATATGGTTATGTGGGATAGTTGTCACATTGGATATCAATTAAGCAGACAGTTTAGTGCGCAATGCTGCGATCTGGCCCAATCCATTCAATTACCATTTTCTGAAGTAAAACCGTACTGCGGAAAGGAAGAAAAATATGGAATCATTATTTTATTATTTCATATTGAGAAATAATGGATTATGTTGGCATCGGTGAGTGATGACCTGAATAAAGGACATTTTCCGAAGCACCCATGTTAAATCCGAGCCATCTCTTTCTGTCAGCTTGCAATCCTGAAATAATACCCTGTTATCTGCATTGCTATCACTTAATTCAATTATTTGTGGCTGAGCAGTTTATTTTATAAATATTTTATCACTCACCCTGGCCATTTTCTTCAGTTGAGTCTTGTAAATTTCATAGTTCTGATGAACTATGAACTAAGAACACCTCACCAAGACGGTCTCCGTTATGTTTATAGACACCTGAAGGCATTACAGTGTAACCGCTAGAATGAAATAGCAAGATTATGCTTTTAAGAGAATGCAGTAGGGAGATACAATATATATCCTATTAGCTACTTGTTTTCTTCGTGAGCTGCTTTGAGATTCTAATGAAAAATGGATGGGGCAAGATTCAAAATTGACCTCACCCCTCCGAGACACTACTCCCTACAGAATCCTACCTCTGTGGTGCCAATAGGGAGGAGACCATGTGATATCACATGTTGTTTTTGTTGTTGTTGTCTTATATACCTTTTTCCATGATGGGACTCAAAGCAGCTTACACATAAAGATAAGAACCCCATAGACAAAGCAAAACAATGCTTAAGAAACAATTAATCGGATGGGATGTCAGGAAACTGGGAATTATGTTCACATGTGGTGGGGGTGTAAATATGTACAATTTTTCTGGCAAAGGGTGTTTAAGGAGATAACAGAAATCACTGGGTTAAAGCTGACCAAAAGTCCAGAGGTAGCATTATTATCAAATTGATGATGGGGTGGAAGGTTCGCAGGCTACGAAGGACTTGCTCACAAATTTATTGACAGCTGCACAAATTATGATAGCTAGGAAGTGGAAGGGGCAAGCAGAATATAAAATGGAAGAATGGTATAAAGAGGTGTGGGATATAGCTATTAATGATAAATTAACATGAGTCATTAAGGTAAGACGGGGAATATGTAGGAGAAATGATTTTGAGGAGGTGTTTGTAGAATTCGTACTGTTAAAACAGAAAGGGGTCAAACCATCGCAGGAGGTGTTGAAATTTTGGGAGGTTGGATCATGGTGGTGGGGTGCACATTTTTATTCTTATTTATTTATTCTTATTACTTTGCCAAAAAGAAAAAAAACTGAAAGAAACAATTAAACACTGATAGAATTAAAACTCTCTCTCTGTGTACACCATACAAATAATTACAATGAAAACAGCACAGCACCAGCCATTTCATTAAAAGCTGTCAGTTCCCAAAAGCCTGTGAGAAGAAGAAAGTCTAGTTTTACCTAGAGTAGACCTACTGAAATTAATGAACACAACAAAGTTAGGTCCATAAATTTCAACCGGTCTACTCTGAATAAAAGTTAGCTGAATATAGCTTTTTAAAAAAAAAAAATGTTGAAAAGGGGGTGGGCCTCTGGGAAAAAGACTCTAGCAATCTCATCCACCGTTGAACCCAATGTGTTTTGACTGCACAATTTTGGCTTCAGGCGCTATCCCTAGAACGTATTTGAGAGGCGTCTGTACCTACCCACATCTTTCCGTTTCTCCCACTGTTGACTGCAGATATATGAGTGCACCTTTCTTCCTATCAAAATACACATCCAGACTGTTCAATAGGGTATGTATGTGTAAACATGATTGAGATGTGAATTCTGATGCTGTATAAACATGCTTATGCACGCGGACTTTTGCTGGATCAGGGCACTAGTATTTTGTGTGAAGGACACTATGCAACCCCGTACATATATTGCAAATATGTCTGCATATATACAGAGGGGGCTGGGGTGAGAGAAAGAGAGAGGCCGGCACCAAATTTTTTAGTTATTACACTACTTTGATAGAGTGCCTGTAAGTTAATGTTATGTTATGAGTTTCAGTGTAAACTGTGCGTTTTTAATAAGCTGGCAATAAAATTGTACCTCGGGGATAAAGGGCCAGTTCCAAGCATAAAGGCTGCCGTTTTTATGTATACATTTTCACATACTAAAAAAGGGGGCTTTATATGGGTAATTGTTTATATTTTTAACATGTACAGATGTTTAGGTTTCAGTGTTCCACGGTATTAAACCATATAAGTACATATGACTGCAAAAAAGGAAACTGGTTTCTGCTTAAAATACGTGGGTTGTTTTTGTTTTTTTTCTTAAAGGTAAATCTTTAATCCGAATACATAGTCTCATACCTTTCATTTAATATTTTGCTTTAATTAGGAGGACATGAGATCGAAAAAAACGGCTATGAGAAATAGGGGCCCTGCCACATGGAACAGCAACTGCCCTCTCCCCAGCCCCCAGCCCAGTCTCCCATCAACATGATACACTTCATTAAATACAGAAATGCTTTGTTGCATTAGTAGGTTTATAGAAAGTAACCAGGTAGGCTCTTACACTTCCTGTGAGAAATGAATATTGACTTCCTCTAAAGAAGATGTAAATGGATTTGCTTAATAGGACTTGGGGCACCAGAGCAATTAATAATAGCTTATGTCATAGTGAAGGCTTTGTTCATATTTGAGGCAATAAATTACAAGTATTAAATTTATATTTATTCAAAGTTAAACTCATTTGTAATTGACAGATTACTTAGCCTCAGGCTTTTAAGATCTTTTAGTATAATTAAATTAATAGAGGGTTATAGATCACTGCATGATAAACAAACAGCATGGACTTTAATATGACAGATATACAGAGAAAAGGCCATGTTAGTAGATCATTATTATCGGCTTACCTTCAGCAGAAATGCAACTGAAATCTCAGCAATAGAGGCGAGAGCAAACCATACCAGGAAGAGCAATTTAATTGAATGCTAATTTTCTAACCAAGGCTCAGTCCAGGCCGTATAAACAGAGACAAGGGGAGCAGAGATGTATGCCTCAGCTCTGACCTCCTGTGACAGATCAGTCTATGGAAGGAGAAGGTACCCAAGCACACACACACCCCCGGAAAAAAACCCCACAGGACTGCTGTACTTACCACACCTGCACCCGAAGACTGGGGGGAGAAAGAAGGAGCCAGCCCAGTTGTGTAAGATTTGGCCACTTTGGATGACAGAACTTAGGGAGACTGAGTTCTAGGAGACTTCTTCCTCTTCCCTCTTGTACCAGTAAGTACAAGAAGCCTAAGAGAATCTGTGCGGATTCCCTAAATAACAGAAAAACTTTGCTCAGAAAGTGGAAGGACCAACAAGGTCCTCACCAACAGGGATGATTGATGATGTGGAAGTACTAGGAACCTTGAGAGGAAGCGATCATGTCATCTTTGGTTTAATTATAAAGAGGCAAGGGAGAGCCGAGTGTAGTTGGACGTGCACTCTGGACTTTAAGACCCATGGTCTGAAAAACTCAAAGTAAAGGGAGTCAAAAATGGATGGGAGTTTCTTTTTTGTATACAGTGGTACCTCAGGTTACATACGCTTCAGGTTACATACGCTTCAGGTTACATACGCTTCAGGTTACAGACTCCGCTAACCCAGAAATAGTGCTTCAGGTTAAGAACTTTGCTTCAGGATGAGAACAGAAATCGTGCTCCGGCGGCGCGGCAGCAGCAGGAGGCCCCATTGGCTAAAGTGGTGCTTCAGGTTAAGAACAGTTTCAGGTTAAGTACGGACCTCCGGAACGAATTAAGTACTTAACCCGAGGTACCACTGTATATACATTTTTATTAATTTTTTAATATATCATTTCCAACAATCATTTAATATAACTTCTTATCTTATACAATATTTTAGACTTCCATCAACAACCCCTGAAGATTTTCCGTTCTGTATCACTTGTTCTGCATTTCTTAATTTCTCTATTACTTTTAATTATCATTAGCTAATAATTCTCTTCATATTCTTCCTTGCAATATTTCACATAATCCTCCTTACAGAACCTCTTGCAGTCCTACTAGTGTAATCTGTTTATTACAATTGCTTTTCAAATAGTTCAGATATTTACTCCAGTCTTCTAAGAATCTCTGGTCTCGCAGGTTTTGAATCCTTCCTGTTAATTTATCTAATTCTGCATAGTCCATTAATTTCATTTGCCATTCTTCTTTCGTCGGTAGTTTTTCTTGCTTTCATTTCTGTGCCAATAATATTCTTGCTGCCATTGTTGCATATAAAAACAACTTACAATCCTGTCTGTTAACATGGGAGTTTCTTAAAGGTGGAATACTGAAGGTCCAAATGCAGACAATTCCACCAAGAAAGAAAGAAAACTGGGAGGCATCTAAAGAAACCAGTGTCGCTGACTAATGAGTTTACAGATGAGTTGAGATTTAAGAAGCCTTTGTATAAAAAATGGAAGAAAGGGGGAATCATGAAGGGAAGGTATACATGAGTAGCCAACAGTTTCAGGGGTAAGGTCTGGTGGGCCAAAGCTCAGAATGAGCTCAGGCTTGCAAGAGAGGTTGAAAATGATTTAAAATGTTTCTTTGGCTATATTTGAAGCAAAAGGAAGAACAAGCAAGTAGTAGTTCCTCTGTGTGGAGAACATGGAGAAATGCTATTGGGTGACAGAGAGCAGGTGCATCTGCTCAGCACCAACTTTGCCTCTGTCTTCATCCAAAAAGAAAGCAGCGTCCACCTGGTGATAACAGAATAAATGATACAAGGAGGGAGCTGCAACCTAAGGAACAGAGGTGGTAAGAAAACACCTAGCTACTTTATATCAATTCAAATCCCCAGAGGCTGATGAGCTGCACGTAAGGGTACTAAAGGAGATTGCAGATGTAATCTCAGAGTCTTTGTCTATAACCGTTGAGAATTATTGGTGAACAGATGAGGTCCCTGAGCAAATGTTGTCCTTATTTTCAAACAAGGGGGAAGAAGAAGACCAACTTCTCCAGAAAGCTTGAATTACCTTTTCTTCATCAGCCATGTAGAAAGATGAACAGGTGTGAGATAATAAAGATGGCGGCAAAAGCTGCAGGCGGCCCCTGTACTTAGTACTTAGATGCAAGGGACTTGTTCACCGAGGCCTTCATCTCACTTGTACTCTATCAACCTTGTTGTTGTTTAGTCGTTTAGTCGTGTCCGACTCTTTGTGACCCCATGAACCAGAGCACGCCAGGCACTCCTGTCTTCCACTGCCTCCCACAGTTTGGTCAGACTCATGTTTGTAGCTTCGAGAACACTGTCCAACCATCTCGTCCTCTGTTGTCCCATTCTCCTTGTGCCCTCCATCTTTCCCAACATCAGGGTCTTTTCCAGGGAGTCTTCTCTTCTCATGAGGTGGCCAAAGTATTGGAGCCTCAGCTTCAGGATCTGTCCTTCCAGTGAGCACTCAGGGCTGATTTCCTTCAGAATGGATAGGCTTGATCTTCTTGCAGTCCATGGGACTCTCAAGAGTCTCCTCCAGCACCATAATTCAAAAACATCAGTTCTTTGGCGATCAGCCTTCTTTATGGTCCAGCTCTCACTTCCATGCATCACTACTGGGAAAACCATAGCTTCAACTATACGGACCTTTGTTGGCAAGGTGATGTCTCTGCTTTTTAAGATGCTGTCTACCCATAAATAAGTGCCAAAGCATGCTGCTATTTGGCTCAGGAAGGAAGGACTGTATAGTATTTAATATGAAAGAATGCAGCTGACAGGTTGAGTTCAGGTGTCACGTGAAGCTGGTCAAAATATAATCAATGTGCTTGCCCTGGCCATCTCAGTTTGTATAAAACAAAGTATAACCTTCAACAAATGTCCATTGTATGAACAAGCAGAGGACACAATCATTACATTTCAGATTATCTTCCGGGCTCTGTTGTCATCCTCTGTTCCATCCTTCAGGTTTTTCCCCCCTCTCCTTGCGATTGCCACGCAATGTCGTCGTGTACACTTTGGAACCGAGTTTTGTAGTAAACAATGGTACTGATTGTTTTGGGGACAGCAAGTTTGCAGCATGTGGGCTAAGTCTCGAAACCTTCTGCAGAGCCAAATGGCATGTGGTCCACAGAAGGGCTTGCAAAGAATGGGTAGCAGATGGTACCAAACCACAAGTATCAGGCCTTTTGAGTCTGGAACCTTGATGCCTGACAAATGTTAAAAGACAACGGAAACAACTGTGGACATATCCGAAGTGCTCGTTGAATATGCTTCGCCAGCTATGTAATTAGTGGTGTGCCTCAATTTGGATTCTTAGCATTTTGCGGAAGTTGGTTAATTCTGAAAAGCTCAAATGACTGCACAACTACAATTTGGAAGACTTCCCCCCTGTTGTTCCACATTAGGACTATAATTAAAACTGCTCATTTTTCATAAGCTTTGTCAGCAGTGGCAAAGATGCCTCCCTTTCTGGACTTTTTTTTGTGAACCCCTGCCAATATTAATAATAATAATAATAATTCCTCTATTAATTTACATTGCCCTCTCTTGCACCACCAGTTGCTGGCAGAGACACAGGGCTTATCCATACTCTAAGCATGACTAAGTTTGAATCCAACCCAGAGTATTTCAGACATACTCAGCCTGTGAGACTCACCAAACCAAAAGTGACCTTGTCGTTACCTCTAAGCAACATTGATGTTTTAGGCTGAGGAGGGAACATGGAACACAGGAACATGGACAGGAACTTCCACCTCTGCCTGGTTTGAAGAGTTCCAATGCCAGCTGGACTGGCAGTGGTGCAACCAAGTGGTAACTTGCCTCCATGGAAGCTGCTCCACTGGGTAAGGCTGGAAAACAGGTGACTACAGACCAGTTTCAATACTAGTTATGACAGGCATAGGCAAACTCTGGCCCTCCCAGATGTCTGGGACTACAATTCCCTTCATCCCTGGCCACTGGTCCTGTAAGCTAGGGATGATGGGAGTTGTAGTCCCAAAACATCTGGAGGGCCGAGTTTGTCTGTGCCTGAGTTATGACAATGAAGACAGTTTGCAGAGAGGACCTAGAGAATGTGTGTGGGATGGGGGTGGGGAGAGGAGACCCAAATGAAGTGAATAAGCATTTACTCTCTCCTTCTTAGAAGTGGGGTGTCCTGGGCCCGTTGTTGTTCAACATCTTTATATACAACTTGGATGAAGGGGAAGCAGATGATACCAAACTGGTAGGGGTAACTAATGCTGCAGAAGATGGGGACGCCTGGATTGCCAGTAGTACATGTTGAACGGATCTAGGAGTCTTAGTAGACCACAGTCTTAACATGAGACAACAGTAATACAGCAGCAAAATAAGCTAATGCTATTCTAGGCTGCACCAACAGAAGTCTAGTGTCCAGATCAAGGGAAGTAATAGAACCACTCTATTCTGCCTTGATCAGACCATACCTAGAGTACTGTGTCCAGTTCTGGGTGCCACAATTTAAGAAGGCTATGGACAAGCTGGAGCATGTACAGAATAGGGCAACCAAGAATGACGAAGGGCCTGGAAACCATACTTTATGAGGAGCCATTGAGGGAATCAGGGTATGTTTATCCTGGTAAAGAGGAGAATGAAAGGAGATATGTTAGCCATCTTCAACTCTCTAGGGCTGTCACAAGCGGAATGGAACAAGCTTGTTTTCTCCTGCTCTGGAGGTAGGACCCAAACCAATGGATTCAAGTTACAAGAAATGAGATTCTGACTAGACATGTGGAAGAACTTTCTGACATTAAGAGCTGTTTGACAGTGGAATGGACTTTCTGGGAATATGAAAGTCTCTTCTAACTCTACAATTCTATGGTTCTATGCCCTTACTTCTTTACCCATCAGGTCTCTTCTTCTCAAAATCTAAAAACATGTTCAGATTGTCCTTTTGGAACTATTGGGTTGTATTCAGCTAAGTTTTCCTCAGAGTGCATCTACTGACATTAATGGAACTAACTTAGTCATGTTCATTAATTTCAAGGGTCTAGTCCGGGTAAAACCTAGCTGAATGTATCTTTAATTGTTTAACAACAACTTTTCTTTTTAATGGCTCATCTATTGCATGTTTACACATCAACAGATGAAGTCTTCCAGGATCTCCCAGACTTAAAACACTTTTATAGGTCTTAGTTGTACAGTTATCTTTAAGATTTCAACAGCCTTTCTGAAAGTCTCATAGTCTCTTTATATGAGTTTTCACACTGAAAATTAATTTGTGCAACTAAGAAGGATTTTCTTTCCATTTGTGACTAGACTAATGCTATTTTGGATAATCTTCATAATATCTCTACCACCAATATTGCCTTGAACAGCATGAGAAGCAGCAAGGAGATAAACTGCTCAGCCCTGGCAGAAGCTTTTATTAGTTATTCAGAAAGTATTATTAGAAAAGTACTGCTTGCTAAATTAGAACTTTTCCATCTTAAGCATAGTCTCTCAGAACCTCTCAAACTTTTCATAAGACTGCTTTTAATTGGTGATACTGTAACACCCCTTTCTCTCTTTCTCATACAGAATAGATTAAATATGTATGGACATACCATTACCATGAGGCCACGGCCAATCATATTAGTCTTGCCCACCTAGAGGTGGGGACGAAATTCAATTCAACTCACATCTAAAGATGAATCTCAATTTTGCACTTTCTGAAGCAATATGTGAACCAAACCACAGCTACCCTTCAAAATTCTCACTTACCTAATTTTCCAATGCAGTTTTCTAACCAAACAATATTTATAAAAGTGCGTATATTACAGGAAAATGTGTATAAAAATGATAATACTTGTAAAAAAATAACATAGACATGCATCATATTTTTAATATTTATATTTTATTGATTTTTTCCAGAAAAGAAATAAAATAAAAAGATGAGGAAAGATGAACACAAAAGAAAAAGAGAAAAGCACTTCAAACTGGTACAATATGTAAGTATACAAATATTACAAGTATTCTTACAGGTATAAACTTATGCCTTTTATAAATAAGATTCCAAATATCATTATATTTATCCATATGCCATCTACTTCTAAAACCAATCAGTTCATTTGTTGCAAGTCCTATCTTCTATGCATCTTTCAAATGGGGCCATGGTATTCTTTCCAATGTATCAATATCAGTCTTTTAGCTGATGTGATGGAGCAAAAAGTCCATTTACACTGACCCACTGTCAAACCACGTATAGTTGGTATGTGGTTTAGAATAATATTATCATCTGGAAATTTTAAATTCCTCCCAAAGTAGTATTTATACTGAGGCAAGGAAGAAGGGCTACCCCTATGCTATCCATATAATCAGTTATCAGTAATCAATATATTCATATATGCTTACACATAATCAAGGCTTACAGTATTTTATAATCCATTTTGAATCAAAGGGAAGCTGTGCCTTAGCTAACTGCAAACTGCTTGAAACAGCAAAGTTAGGAGCCGACCTTTCCCCTACAAACATCCGTGTACCCTGAACAAGGGGAAGACGTGAATCAGAGATACTGGTACAAAATCCCCTCAGATACAGGCTAAATTAATCCACAGAACAGGAAGAGCAAAACCACAAAATCTCCAAACTCCCTGTCCTGTCATAACTAGGGGAGAGGTTAGACAGAGCGTCACTGCAAGCATCGGAAAGCAGAACTAGAACTAGAACTAGAAGCTTGCCGATTGGCTAATTCTCGCTGACAATATCGTGAATCCCTCATGGTTGTCTCATGATCTATGATTTGCTGTGATCTGCTCAGGTATAAAGACCTCTGGATTTCTGTCGATCGGGGTCCCAGTTCCTTTTGGAAGAGATTCCAAACTGGGTCCTTGTTGCCTGGCAATAAACTTCACCTTCTTATTCTCCATTGCTGAGTCTGCCTGATCCTTATTTAACACCAAGCGAGTACCTGCTTACGTTCACGTGCTTCAATACATCTTAATACTTTCCTCCAAAAATTTGTAAGCATCAGACATTGCATTCCTTATTACATCTCCAGCAGCATGTTATCAGAGAGAGTCCCTTTCTGTAAAAACGTAGCAGAGTCTAATAAATTCTAAATATTATTTTTTGTTTTATAAGACTTAACGACACATTAACTACCAAAGTTAAAACAATGTCCCACTGAATAGGTAAAATAGAATCCATCAGTTCTTTATTCTATTCATTTATCAGATATTGTACATTGAATTGATTAATTGAATCCAGATATCTGTAAAAATAAAATCACTGGCTTTTTAGTCTCAGAGGATTTAACCAACTGTTCTAATATCTCAGGCATCTTAGATGCTGTAAAAGCTGATGACCCAAATAAAGATGTTAACATCTGTTGCAACGGCAAGCACAGCCATTGGGCCGAATCCAGTAATTGGTGGTCCTTTTAATGTAACATAAGTATATAATTCATCATTCTCATCTATCAGTTGGTCTTAAGTTAGATGCATTATGTTGAGAAAGCGTGTTCTGATTCATAGAGAGCACGTGTTGCAGTGGGGTCTAACAAGCCACCTCTCTGTTGCTGGGCGGGTTAGGATGGATGACCATCCTCAGTGATTGGGTGTTTGGGTCGCTGGGCAAATTTTGGTGTTGCCATTTAAGCGGACAGACCCCTTAAAGCAGGGCACTCAGCTCTGACTGGGCACTTCTGCTGCGTGCATTGGATCACCCGCCCACCCTCCCTAATTTAGGGCTATTTGCGTTGACCTTGCTATGCCTGCCATGGGGTCGCCTGCTTTGGGGGCAGGGGCCTGGTAGGAATTTTGTCCATTTGGCTGATTGGCTGGTGCCATTTGGTTTTTGCCTACTGCGTAGCAAATAGCCACAACTTGTAAGGTTGCTGTTTAAAAAGGTAAGGGGACCCCTGACCATTAGGTCCAGTCGTGGCCGACTCTGGGGTTTGTGGAATTGATTTATTGGTTTGACGTGACCCCCGCTAATTGATTTGCGATCCTCAATTAGCTCTTTATGGCCGCCCAGCACGCCTCCGCTGCGCGCTCTCAGTCACGCCTCAGCAGAGTTGAACACAGCGGTGAAAACTGTCACGTAGCTTCACTTAGCTTCAGACAAACACACACAGAGTCCAGGTTTGTCCATTTCAGTCCTTTATTCCGACATTCCCCAGGGATCTCCTGGGCTCACCGCAGCCATGACAAACTGCGACTTTCCTCCCTCAAAGACCAGAGGGGAACAGACAAACTCCTCCCAAACTCCTCCCAGCTTCTAAAGCTGACGTCAGAATGTTGAGGCATCATGGGAACTTCTTAACCAGTTAAGTTCCAAACCCAACACCCCCTCTTGCCGAACCATTCTGACAAGACCTTTTTAGAGTTCAACACCTTCCCCTTTGCCTTATGCCACTTCCCGGCATCTTTCCCAGGCACCTGTTGAACCCCTTCAACACTCCCAGAATCACACTGTGCGACACTTTTCCACGCACTTGTGACCTGATACCCTACTGACCCATTTGGGCCAGCAGTTGTGTCTTCTCCGTCAGATCCTTCCCCCTCTGACTTGACACCCTGTTTGTGAGCTTTCTCCATTACGCTAACCGGAGATGAAGCCTCACACCTGGACACTCCTTTCACAACCTTTGGAGATGCCCAGACCTGCCCTGAACCCTGATCCTGGACCTGGTCCCCATCACCGGGTTCTGAACCCTGATCCTGGACCTGGTCCCCATCACCGGGATCAGCCTCTGGCTCCCTTTCCTCCTCAGAATCAGACAGACATTCTGAGAGAAAATCAGGACCATCCCTGAGTCTTGAACACCCATCCTGTTCACAGAACTCAGCCTGCTTACTGACCAGCAGCTTGGTTTGATCACCCTCTGGGTATGCAAACTTCCACCCATTGGTTGCAGGATCATACCCACAGAAGATCATTTCCTGAACCTTTGGACCACCTGCCTCAAAGAGCTCAAAGGGCTCTTTGGCTACCCTCCCAAACCCGGGAAAACCATGTACCTGTGCACCCTTGCATGCCCTGCACCCTAGGGACCTCCCACATTTCCGGAGTTTGTACCCTTTTGTGCACCTGTGCAGCTTTTGCACATGACTGGGAACCTTAGCACACTGCGCCTGTGCTTTTCCAGCATTCCCACCACCCTCCAGAGGTGACTCCAGAACAAAGAGATTGTTCTGCCCCCTTTTCACGTTGGCCACTTGTTTCCCCCCTCTGAAAATGGAACAGGTGTCATTTTCAAAGCAAATTTTGTATCCCTGCTTCATTAGAGCTGATACAGATAACAAACAACAATTCAGTCCCGGCACAACGTAGACCTCTAGCTCCTCCTGTAAAGGAGAAAAAAAACATGTTAGCCACACCAGAAACAGATTTTCGTGTTCCGTCAGCGAACATAACAGTTGCTCCACTTGAAACAGCCCTGCAGTTCCGCATTTTGCCAGCAGGCTCGCTTAGCAGGTGCTGACCAACAGCAGTATTCAAAACCCAGCGTGTCACCGTGTCCTGGCTGGAGTTGTTCTTCACAGTTGCCATAGAAGCAGTGATAAGAAAACAACCCTCCCCAGCGTCTGAACCACGTCTTTCCCTTGTGTTCCCACGCTGGCCTCCTCTCCGAGACTGGTTCCCATGGGAACTCAGCTGGTTGACCTTGGGACCTTCCTGCCCAGCTGTCTCCGCTCTCCATGGGCAGCAGCGACGCAAGTGTCCCGTTGCATTACACACGTAGCAACCACGAACTCCAGTGGAAAAACACTGCCCTGGGCTCCTCCCAGCTGGCTTGGCCCTCCTTCTTCCGGAAAAGCACTCCTTGCCAGCTCCGCCCCCTCTGGCCTGGCTCCCACTGCGGCTTTCTGGGAACCTGCTTTGTTGACATTCCACTCCAGCACGCACAGTGGACAAGCCTTTACACTTGCCTTTGGAATCCTTCGCCCCCCCGATCTGCTCACTAGCACTCCTTGAGGCTAAAACATCAGGAACAGGGGCACCAGCCATCTCTAGGCTTTTCTCAATACTTTCTCCAGGGCTCTGGTCCCCTGCTGAAGCTTCACAGCACACGCAGCACATCCCCAGACAGCCCTTGCTCAACTTCTTAGAGTGAGCATTTCAAACGCAATGTCCTCCAAGACCTGGCTGCCTGCCATTGTCTTCCGTTCTCCCAAGGGGCCCAAGCTTACTTACAATCAGTTTCAGCTTCTCCGGCTCTCCCTTCTCCGTGGAGAAACGATTTTCCAGCTGCTCTCTTAGCTCCGCAGCTACTCCTTTGCCTCCTAGCAACAGGCAAAAATCTCACCACCTCCTGCCGCAATTTCAAACGCATTCCGGCACTTCCGTTGCTCTGAACCGCAACTTCAAAGCGTTCCTGTGACAGTTTTACGATCGGTGATTAAGGGTCCATAACCTGTGGAATTGATTTATTGGTTTGACGTGACCCCCGCTAATTGATTTGCGATCCTCAATTAGCTCTTTATGGCCGCCCGGCACGCCTCCGCTGCGCGCTCTCAGTCACGCCTCAGCAGAGTTGAACACAGCGGTGAAAACTGTCACGTAGCTTCACTTAGCTTCAGACAAACACACACAGAGTCCAGGTTTGTCCATTTCAGTCCTTTATTCCAACATTCCCCAGGGATCTCCTGGGCTCACCGCAGCCATGACAAACTGCGACTTTCCTCCCTCAAAGACCAGAGGGGAACAGACAAACTCCTCCCAAACTCCTCCCAGCTTCTAAAGCTGACGTCAGAATGTTGAGGCATCATGGGAACTTCTTAACCAGTTAAGTTCCAAACCCAACAGGGTTGCGGCGCTCATCTCGTTTTATTCGCCAAGGGAGCCGGCGTACAGCTTCCGGGTCATGTGGCCAGCATGACTAAGCTGCTTCTGGAACCAGAGCAGCGCACTGAAACGCCGTTTACCTTCCCACCGGAGCTGTACCTATTTATCTACTTGCACTGGCATGCTTTCGAACTGCTAGGTTGGCAGGAACAGGGACCAAGCAACGGGAGCTCACACCGTCACGGGGATTCGAACCACCGACCTTCTGATCGGCAAGTTCTAGGCTCTGTGGTTTAACCCAGGCATTGGTTAAAAAATTGGTTGGTGGAGGGGTAAGGATTGGCAGTGTCTGCCCCTCCAACGCTGCTGCTGCAAGGGAATTTCGTTAAAAGGAATCCAGGGGCTTGCCATTCTTTCGTCCGAACCCCAGAATGGGGCTTAGGGCCGCGCAAGCCTCTGGGAGCATGCGGGAGGGGGGGGATAAGGGTCTGGTGCCCAGCTCCACAGCTCTCCCCAATATTGTTTTCCCTTACTGGCTTTCACTGGAATCCAGAAGTCAGTTCTGTCCCTGGGCGGGGACAGATAGTCGCAACCAATGCCTAAGCAACCACTCACATTGATGTATTTTAATAAAGTTGTGGCCAAAATTATGCCAAAAAACCTTAAACAAAAATTATGTGTGAATTGTGAATTATTTAGGGGTGGTTTGGGGGACCTCGACACACAAGTTGCTTGTAAAAATGTGTACATGAGTGAAAAATACAGACTCCAACTGTGTTTATTGGAAGAAATTCACACTAAAACGCTGAAGAATTTTCATGCAGATTTATTTTCATTTTTCATTTTTTAAAAACTTTGCATATTGCTACATAAACATCAAGGAACCAATCCCATCTTGGCCGTGAGTCCACCTAACCTGGGAGGGTAGGGCCCTGACTTGACTGACTCCAACTACAAAAGCTGAACAGAATCTTGTTTAGGAGGTTTTGTTGGTGGGGGTTTTTGTTGTTGTTGTTAATTTTTTGTATCTTTCTTTTGAATCTTATGATTTGTGTGGAATTGTTTCAGTTTGGTTGTGCACTTTTTGATGTTTTGCCTATTGCTCATGACTACTTTCATTATGTTTGTAGTTACCTAATTCTTTATATGTTGTAAGTCCCCTTAAGCATGGCTTTAACTTAGGAAAGGTGGCATACGAGATGGGTTGTGGCCTGATCCAAAGTGGGATGCAACAGGAGCACTGCCACCATGTAAATATGTGGTAAAAGCTTAAGATTACAACTCCCATCATCCATGGCCATTGGTTGTGCTGCCTGGGGCTGATGGGAGTTGGAGTCCAACATCTGGATAAGTTTTCTACTCTACAGAGTGCTCATCCAAGACCCACTGTTTAATCGGGTCCTCCCTTAAAGAGGACACGTGTTATGGTGGGACCTGGCAACCCTGTGTTGTGGGTGGGTACGTTTGGATAGCCACAACACCCGATTGGTAGGTCCCTTGATGCAGTGTTCAATCAGGCCAATGGGACACAGGCTAAACGGAGCAAGGGACCTATATATACCTATGCACGTGACCCAGAGCTTCCTCTTTCAGATCGTGCATCGGAACACCTGCCCACCTCTCCCTATATTTAGGGCTTGCACGCTTGATCTTGCTATGCCACCGTGTGTCATCTGTCGTTGGGACAGGGGCACAGCAGGAATTTTCCCCACTTGGCGGATTGGCTGTTGTCATTTGGGTTTCGCATGCCGCGTAGCAAATCGTCACAACTTGTAAGGTTGTGGATAGGCTCTGGTTCAGGTGATAGGGATGGGGGAATGCTCTCGCCATCCCTGTGTGAAGGGTATTCCGTTAAAGGAATCCAGGGACTCAATGGTTTGGTCAACCCTGTGAGGGGGTTGTGCCCGTGCCTGAGTCCAGGGGGGCATTTGGGTGGCAGAGATAGCCTGCTCCTGGCTTTCTGCTTATCCAGTTGTTCACCCTTGGCTGACCTATGCTGGTGCCCTGGGTCAGCGCTACCTGCAACGGTTCAGGGAGCTAGTCGAACCAGAGCCTATGCAACCATTCACTTGCTGTAATCAAAAAAGTTGTGGCCTAAATTCTGCCAGAAACCAAACCAAAAGCTGAGTCTTATCTGAATTTATTTAAGGGGGAGGTTGTTGTTTTTTTAATATGATTTTTATTGAAATTTACAATCACCAACCAACCCCCACCACCCACCACCAAAACATCACATCTTGTTACATGTATCCTACTTTGTGTTTCATAGATCCATTAGCTTCCATCCTTCCCTTCCACTAGTTTTCCTATTCCATTCTATAGTTTACAGATTCTTTAATTATAAATTATACCATGACATGAGAATTATTTCAGTCCTGCCAACGTTTTCATATTTGTACAATTCTCACTTATATAAACCATAAATTTACTCCATTCTTTTTGGTACTTTGTCTCCTCCTGACTGCGAATTCTGTGTGTCAATTTAGCCATCTCAGCATACTCAACCAACTTTATCTGCCCATTCTCTTATTGTCGGCATCTCCTGTTGCTTCCACTTTAGAGCTATCAGAACTCTGGCTGCAGTTGTTGCATATAAATATAATCTTTGATCTATCTAAAAAAAAAAAAAAATTAAGGGGGAGGTTTAAAGGTCTCAACACGCAACAAGATGGGGGTATAAAGAACAGCCAATGCAACAAGTCTTTATTACACAATGCATAATTAACTTACGTAAATCCACAGTGACGGCAACTGTCTTAAAAATAGGGTTTGATCGTACATGGAGGACTGGTCAATTGACAGCTATTGGTCATTAGTCTGAGGGAATCGGATGCAGCAAACCTTGCTAAAGCTAAGCTGTTCCGGGTCTGATCACTGCCAAGATGGCTGACCATCTGGGAACCATATGTATGCTGTCTCGAATTCCGTGACAGAAGAAAGGCCGGATAAGGATATAAATGCAATAATTAAGTAATAGCTTAATAGTAGCAGCATTTGTTCCTAAGCAGTACACGTCTGAATTCCAGTTGATGCGGGGGGCAAACAACAGAGAAGGCTTGTTGTCGTCAGTGGCCTATCTGAGATTCTCAGAGGCAGCAGGCAAGCCACGGTGGGAAAAAGGTATCTTCTGACGTACTTTTGAGTAAACTGGAATCCTTGCAAGTGCCTTCAAAATCCTTTAATTTCTTCTTTACATATCATCTGTCCAATGTTTTCAGATGACCTGGCCTCTGCAGAACAAGACATAACCAACTGCAAGCCTCCTGTTCGTGGTGTTAACAAGGGGAAACGGCTTCAGTAATCAATGGAACGGCTGCTTTCACATACTGAGCTATTCATGAATTTGTTGGTGCTGCTGTTTTGCAGCACTTCAGAACTTCCATTGTTTTATATAGGAGCTCGGAGGCTGGTTTAATTAAAGTGATCTGAACAGGAATACAGTATGCCAGATGTGCGTTATAAATATAAAATAGATTATGTAATGGTAAACTATCATGAAATTTATGGGAATGGTTTATGATAACACATTGTTAGCTAATATAAACTGTAATTTGTTTCACTGTTTTAAAACATTCCCTAACTCGCTCACCCCCCACACCTTTTTTCAGAGCTCAAATGAACTCTTGAGCCGTGATGCAATGAAACCTCCACTGCATTGATTTAAGCAGCTTCCCATTGCCTTCACAAAACTGAAGCGCAAGTATTCTGTCTTAAGCGGTTTGTACAGTGCAATTGCTATATTTTTGTAAGAATCTCTGCGCACAGCAACAGAAGAGATCTGTTAGAATGGCTGAGGAACCCATTAGAAGTCCTGCTCTGCCTGTGGGATGGCATTTATACCCCCGGGGGGAGCCCCCAATATACTGGCAGAAAGCTCCACTTAAATAGGGTCCCACTGGCCATATTTGGCTGGTAAAGGGACCCCTGACTGTTCAGTCCAGTCGTGGACGACTCTGGGGTTGCGGCACTCATCTCGCTTTACTGGCTGAGGGAGCTGGCATTTGTCCACAGACAGTTTTTCTGGGTCAGATGGCCAGCATGACTAAGCCGCTTCTGGCGAACCAGAGCAGCACACAGAAATGCTGTTTGCCTTCCCACCAGAGCTACTTGCACTGGCATGCTTTCGAACTGCTAGGTTGGCGGGAGCTGGGACAGAGCAACGGGAATTCACCCCATCGTGGGTATTCAGACCTTCTGATTGGGAAGCCCAAGAGGCTCAGTGGTTTAGGCCACAGTGCCACCCACGTCCCTAATCCTCCACATAATAGCACCCATCCCACAGTAGTGCTGGGATAGGAGAAGGATGAACTTATTCTCCAAGCTCAGTGTGCTTTCCCTCCCCACACAAGCACTGAGATACAAGGAGAGGAAACTGCTAGGTCTCCTCCAAGCTCAGTGTAGCACCAAGATAGGTTAGCACATTTGTGGGATGGAAAAGCACTGATGTGGAGTGAGAAAAACTGAGAGAGGAAACCTAGTGTGAGGGGGAACCCTTTTCCAAGAGCTCTACTCTCAAGGTTTTGTCAATGGGCAGGCAACAGACTATTGGAAGTGACTTCATGAGATAGGTCTGACCCATAGACTGTGAGCTCCCCACTCGGCTTTGTCACTGCTTCTGTTAGTTTTACAGATTCTTCCAGACAACCTAGCTAGCAGAGAGCTGGCTGCATATATTGGAATCACAGCGCGGAAAACGCAGTTTATAAGCAAAGTGAAAGAATACCGTCAAAGCATTATGCAATCTATAGATCAAGTTGAACTGTTTGGGGTGTCTCTCCCCCCCCCCCCCACAACTGCTGAGGGTGGCCTAGTTTAATTAAAACCTAAAGAGCAGTAGGCTCATACAGTCCCTGTCACGTCAGCAAATATGTTGCCTGGGACTGAGTTTACTAATTATGCAGTGAATTCAATCTTACAGAGCATAGTGCTCTACTTGTGTTACATAGTTGAGTGCTTCTCAAACGTTAGAGCTTTGGGGCACCTCCACACAGGTACCAGGGAACCTTTAAGCACTGCAGAGAGTTCCTGGGTGTGCTTTAGCGTCCATCTCAGCTTATGCAGCGCACTATCCAACAGGTTCAACCCCACCAGAGCAAAGGTGTGCTCTAGAAACAACTGCACTCCATGTAAGCTCCACATTTCGCAGGAAAATCAAGGTGATGAGCAACTTGGCTCATCATTTCATTGAGGAACTCCAGAGTTTTCCAGAACACAGTTTGAAAGCCACAGAGATACATTAGTATTATCACTATCATTATCATTACAGTGGTACCTCACGTTACATACGCTTCAGGTTACATACGCTTCAGGTTACAGACTCCGCTAACCCAGAAATAGTGCTTCGGGTTAAGAACTTTGCTTCAGGATAAGTACAGAAATCGGGCTCTGGCGGCGGGGCGGCAGCAGGAGGCCCCATTAGCTAAAGTGGTGCTTCAGGTTAAGAACAGTTTCAGGTTAAGAACGGACCTCTGGAATGAATTAAGTACTTAACCTGAGGTACCACTGTACTATACTGCCCTTCATCCAAGGATCACAGGGTGGTTTACAGTATAAAAACACAAAAGACATAACACAACAACAACAACAACAACAATCCCATTTCATACAGAAAGTGCACACCTTAGGAAGATGAATGTTCACATTTATTCCTAAAGTGCTATATGTCCCCACCAGGGCTTTTTTTCCAGCCAGAACTCACTGGAACTCAGGTCCGGCTCCTCTCAGGTGGGGGCACCATTGCCATTCTGAGAGAAAGGAGACATTCATGGTGAGCTCCGGACCTGTTTCTCTAGAAAAATAGCGCTGGTCCTCACCAACCCAAAATACCTAGTATCACCTTAAGAGTCCACTGTTGTTTGTCCAAATAATTTAATCCTGAATCATGGCATGTACAGTGGTACCTCAGGTTACAGACGCTTCAGGTTACAGACACTTCAGGTTACAGACTCCGCTAACCCAGAAATAGTACCTTGGGTTAAGAACTTTACTTCAGAGTGAGAACAGAAATCGTGGTGCAGCGGCAGCGGGAAGCCCCATTAGCTAAAGTGGTACCTCAGGTTAAGAACAGTTTCAGGTTAAGAACGGACCTCCAGAACGAATTAAGTTCTTAACCCAAGGTACCACTGTATTAGTATGTTTATACAGGACTTTCAAATGGTTCACCAACCTTTTTGGCATCAAGACATTTGATTGGTACTGATTTCTTCAGTCAGCTATGGCAAACATGTGTCCATCCAGATGTTGTTGCACACCAGTTCCCTTCATCCCCAGCTTGCAGAGCCAGTGGCAAGGAGCAATGGGAGTTTTAACTCAACAGCATCTAGAGAGTCACAGGTTCCTCATCCCTGTATAAGAATGACATATGCTACTCAAGGCACTGCACAGAGTAGAAAAATAAGGTCCTGCCAATCTACCGGTCTACAAACTCTCACCTTTTCCGCTCTCACCTTTTCCGGCCTCCACAAAATACATTGCTGTTAAGATAACTATATGACAGAAAATAGAGGAAGATGGAAAGGAATTGCTGAAATAATTAATAGAAGTGGAATACAAAAAGGGAGGTATGAGGAGGTCGTTGAAACAAGTGAATGTAAGATATGATATTGAAATGGTTTGATGTGTGTTTTAAATTGTGTTTGTTATGTCTTGCTTAGTTTATTGTATTGCTTAGTTTATTGTGTTAGTGATGTGTTGTGTATTGTGTATACATTGTATTGTATTGTTTTTTTCCTGTTTTTTTCTTCATCTTGCTTTTTTTCCCTTTTCCTTCCTTTCTTTTCCTTTTTGTAATCTTTAAAAGTAATAAATATTATTTTTTTAAAAAAATAAAATACATTGCAGTACTAATTTTTGAAAGCTGCCACCAAGCAGTGACTAATGGCCATGCTGTTCAGCCCTACATGTGAAGTAGCAACTCTCCCCCCCCTCTCCCCACACCCTACGATTAATAAGTTCACATAAAGTTTACATATTCAGTGAAATCTCTGGAGCCAAGTTATGAGAAACACATTGACTTCTTTTATTAAATATTACACACTGTTCTAATTTGCAAGTTGCCAAGTTATATCATCCAGCTGAAAGGGGCTTTTATATATATATAAAAAAGGAGTGGGCGATTGTTGCTTAGACGTGCTGAGGCATCTGTTAGAAATAACCAGATAAAGCGGGGGGAATGATATAAAAGAGCACAAAGATATCTAAACTACAAAATATGGTTATCAGGCATTTCAACTAAATCCCCCGGTAAGTGAATAAACGTGATCTAAAGCCATTCGTGTATTCTAGACCACCATTAAATGAATAAGGTCTTTACTGGTCATATATTTTTGAACATCCTAAGAAAGTCAAGCCAGTCTGCCAGCTTAATTTGAAAGCAGGATGTATTGGTTTTGTCTTTCTCTCTCTCTCTCGTCCTAACTTCTCCTATGTTGTTTGCTTTGATATGCTGGTATAGATAACCCAATGACTTTATTCTCTCTTTAAAAATGTTGCTAACACAAGTGATTTATTGTCTGTATCTTGATACCAGCTGTAGAATGGAAGCAATTAAAGTATGGGGGGGGGGAGCAGAAAGGCGTCTGCATGAAGAAAATTAGTTAGAAAGACGAAATTGGCAATATGGTTTTTTTCCCTGAGAATTCCTGGTCTTCAGCCTAAGGCCTGGTTGACAGACATCTTAACAAGCGGTGCTACTCCTGTTTCCTGCGGATTAAATGCATTACACAAAGATGCAAACATTCTGTCCTTCAGAATGAAGAGCTATTTTTCAATTGTCTTAATTGTCCAACTTCTAAGCAATTTCTCTTTGTTGTTCTGACCTCTTTGACTTCAACCACATAGCAACAGCTTCTTGCTTCCAGTGATGCCATTTTAAATTTTGGTCTGCTTTAAAAGTCTGCTGTTGGTTATATTCAAGATCTAAGTGTTTCTGAAGAGTAATCAACATAGAGAAGAGGCAATACCTTCCCCACACCTTTCCTAAAATGGTGTCCATGCCCATTTTCACCCTTAGAGAATTAGAAGCATTCAAACCCTTCTTAAGATATTTGGTTAACCTTGGTAAAAGTTTTTTAACTTCTCTCAAAAACCCAGCAGCTGTTTTTCTTGAGCAGGCTCTACGAAATTCAGCTTGAATTTCCAGTTAGCTAAACTCCACCCTATGTGAAACCCTTGCCCATCATCCAAAAATGGCAAATTTCATCAACATTATTTCCGATTCCATTGAAATCCCCACAGATGATGTGCTTGACCGTCACTGTAGATGAAATGTGCAGACAAATTCGGAGAAAATACATCAATTTTATGCTCCCCAATGCATGTGTTGGGCACTCAAGGCCAAACAAGTGTTGGGTTAAGCCAAACACTCTCACACAAACATGCACACCTACACTGAGACATTGTTCATTCTCCTCCTCCTCCTCCTCCTCCTCCTTCTCTTCTTCTTCTTCTAATCAAAACATGGTAAACAAAGAACCAAATTGTGACTCCATGAAGCATGATTAAATATTGCTCCAGAACATAAAAAGGTTCACTCCAAGATCAATCAAGAGAATGGGAATATTATTTTCACTGATAGATATTAAATATAATATTTTGTTAGGTTATAACTAGCATATATCAGAGTTACAAAGCATGCAAACTGAAGCTGCCTAGATTTACTCACTCCCACCACCCATCCAGTCTCCTTCACACACTACTAGCATTGCTTAAGAACATAAGGAGCGCCTGCTGGATCAGGCCAATGGCCCATCTTGTCCACATCCTCTTCTCACAGTAGCCAGCCAGATGTTGTGGGAAACCAGGGAGCAGAACACGAGAACAAGAGCCTTCTCCCCTCCTGTGAGTTCTCCTGCTCCATGAATTTGTCTAATCCTCTTTTAAAGCTGTCCGAGTTGGTGGCCATTACTGCCTCCTGGGGAATGCAAGTTCCATAGTTTGACTATGTACAGTGGTACCTCAGGTTACAGACGCTTCAGATTACAGACTCCGCTAACCCAGAAATAGTACCTCAGGTTAAGAACTTTGCTTCAGGATGAGAACAGAAATTGCGCGGTAGTAGCGCAACGGCAGGGACGCGGGTGGCGCTGTGGGTTAAACCACAGAGCCTAGGACTTGCCGATCAGAAGGTTGGGGGTTGGAATCCCTGCGATGGGGTGAGCTCCCATTGCTCGGTCCCTGCTAATGCCAACCTAGCAGTTTGAAAGCACGAAGCGGGAAGGTAAACGGCGTTTCCGTGCGCTGCTCTGGTTCGCCAGAAGCGGCTTAGTCATGCTGACCACATGACCCAGAAGCTGTACGCCGGCTCCCTTGGCCAGTAAAGCGAGATGAGTGCCGCAACCCCAGAGTTGGCCACGACTGGACCTAATGGTCAGGGGGCCCTTTACCTTTACCTTTAGCGTGGAGGCAGCAGGAAGTCCCATTAGCTATAGCGATACCTCAGGTTTAGAACAGTTTCAGGTTAAGAACGGACCTGCAGAACAAATTAAGTTCTTAACCTAAGGTACCACTGTACTGCTTTCTTTTATTTGTCCTAAAACTTCCAAAAGGAGAAAATATAAAATACACAGGAGTGCCATTGCTATAGAAAAAAATGTTATTTGCTTACAATTACTTCATATTCACAAGAATGGCTTTGGAGTCTATACTACATGACTGGAGCGTGCTTCATGGCATCTGAGAGAGAGAGAGAGAGAGAACGTGCGCAGAAGGAAGGGGCAGAGCTTAGGTGCTCAGTGAAAAACAACAGAGCATATTTTTCCTATTTGTTAGTGGCAACTCTGCCCTCTATGGACTGGAGGTTGATAAACCCAACATAAGTCCCATGCATTCTGTGCAACAAGCAGATATCCTTCAAGCCATGCTCAGAGGTCTGGTAACAAAAATAAACAGACAGCTGGTGCAACAACAACATCCTTTAATCATGTAGGATGCAAAGGCATGATCTTTTGGGTAGAAAGAATTTGTTTAAATAATTCTACAGAATCTCAGCTTCAGTGGGTGAGGAATGTGGGTCATTATCTTATTTGCTCCACCAGTTTTATTGTTTTATACAGTCACGACATACGGCTTGGCTGTTTTTGCCACCCCTGTTTCATTCTACATTGGGATGATGTCTGGTTTTAAGCAATACAACCGAATTGATTGATATTAGCTTAGTATGGGATTTTTATTATTATTATTTGAGGAACATGGGTTTTAATAGATGTCCGCTGAGTGTTCTTCCAATGGTATAATTCTAGCCACTGGATTCAGTTCAGAGAACATGCAGGATGGAAAAATATACCATCTGTCTTCTTGGGAGCAGTGGGGGGGGGTATTAGGAAATTATGTCTGAGAAGACACATGGGGAACAGAAATAGTTCTGCTTCTTGAAATCAGGAACTGGTGTACTAAATGTAAAAAACACACAAAAAAACACTAGTTTCTTATCCCAGTAAAATGGGGTTAGAAGCTGGTCAGGACTCTCTATTTTAAATAGATTTAAAGTACATCAGGAACACACTACAGAGTATAATATAACCACATAAAAACAAATAGTTGGTGCTCTCATAAAATGCTGTGTCAATGAGCAAAATTGGTTTACAATCATACTCTTTTGTTAGGGCAGATCAACCATGACATGGCTCACATCCTACAGTTTTCTAGAATACTGTAATTATTTTGACAAGCAAGTGAAGTTATAATACTTGAATCCTTTGTAGTATCTAATTTTCCCCTTGCAAATTCTCTCCATTTATGAAGGGGATTTTTTTTCCAATTTCAGTCTTGCTATCCAAAATATTTGCAGATTTTTTTCACATTTATGCCAGCTACCAAAGCATATTCCACGTTAATGACATACACCTTGAACAATACCATAACTAGGGCAAATCCCTTCAGAATTCTGGTTTGTTTCCTTTTCTCAGCATGACTGCTAATCATTCCTTGCCCATTGCTTGTGATTTATCAAAGGATAGTGGACCAACCAAATATGACTTTCTAGTTCAGATTTCCTGAGCTTCTTTATGAGCAGGTCATATGGAACTGTGTTGCCAGAGCTGCTTCCTGTGAGTACTCAGCCACATGTGGAACTGCATTTACTGCCAAAAAATATGAGTTTCCCTCCTCGTGCTCTTGCGATGTTCATTGCCAACATCGCAATAGAAAAGTGAGCTGGATTTGGTCATGTTTGCTTTGGCTGGTACATCTACAGATTTTTAAACTCATTTATAGCTGCAGAATATTATTATTGGGGCGTGTGGAAGGGTAAAAAAAGAAAAAGGTTTAGTTGTAAAGCTGAAATTCACTTTGCTATGCTGGCAGTTGAGAAAACTGCAAATGTTACTTTCCTAGAAGCTTCCAGAACACCATGTTAAGCAAAGGGGAGAATGTGGAGGGTAACAACCTAAACTTGACCCCTTGCCCTTGTGTCGCCATTGTCGGATGAGGGACAGGCTTAGCTCCCTCTCAGCTTGGACTTTGTTTCTACATAGTCCCATAAAACTAAGTGGAACCCATTGACAACTAAGACATGGTCACCTGCATATTCCCACATCTCAATCTCAATCTACATAACCCCTTCTTGAGTTCCCTTCAGACAGTATTGTAGATCATAAAAATTAAAATTACATTTTTTTCTTACCTGCACTGATGGCTTTTATCCATTTCCGCAGTCACACAATCAATCAATCAATCAGTAGCTGAACTGGGTTCCACACAGTCACAAAAACAAATTAACCGGAAAAGCCTCAAAAACAAAAACGCAAAATAAATAGCAAAAACAAAAGTGCCAAACTTAATCCGTTCCGGAAGTCCGTTTGACTCCTGAAATGTTCGAAAACCAAGGCACAGCTTCTGATTGGTGAAGGTGCCCCAAAAACAATAGCCGACAGCTGCATCGTACCTTTGGCTTCCAAAAAACGTTTGAAAACTGGAACACTAACTTCAGGGTTTTCGGTGTTTGGGAACCAAGGCATTTGAGAACCAAGGTACCACTGAATACAATTGCAAGGAGAAGTGTTATGGTGAGCCAGACAGTGGCAGTCAACTGACTGAACCCCTCTTTACCTTTCCCCATTGAAATGAATGGTTGTCATTTGCATTTATAGGATTAGCAAATCCTTGGTTAACAGCGCTCAGCCCCTCACCAACACATTATTTACCCTCACTGTGAGTGACTCATTCACCATCGACACACCTGTGGGTGCTGAAATGGACCTCTGTAGGCATTGCACCCATTTCTGATCTCCTTGCAAGATAGAGGTCCTCCCTCTGCACATATCCCAAATGCTACAGTGATGGATATTTTGCTCATCATGCATTGTTATGGGTTTTCTCAAAAAAAGATCCTTGGATAGTTGGTTAGGGTGGTTTCCTGATGCTGAAATGTTGCTGGAACGTGAAGTCCATCAGGGCCCAAGGATGAGGAGTTCCGTTTTGATCCAGACTTAAAGAGCAGAGAACAAGAGTCATTTCTGGAACTAAAATGTGTCTTGGGGGTGCTACCTTCCTAGAAATCTCACCATAGTTGTGTTGTTTGACCAAGTGCTATACAGTCGACCCTCCGGATATGAACTTAATTTGTTCCCGGGGTCCATTTGCACCCTGAAAATAACGTAAATAGAGGCCTGCTTCTGCGCACATGCACGGCATGATAGAGTGCTTCTGCGCATGTGCGCATGGTGAAACCCAAAAAGTATACACTTCTGGGGTTGCCGTGGCCATAACCCGAAGATTCCGTATCCAGAGGGATACGTAAGTAGAGGTACAACTCTACTATTTGGCTCCATCTATGCTCAATTTAAATAGTTGAGCTGGAATACCATCACTTCCACTGGCCTTGTTATCTGCAGTGCTTTCTAAGGCCCACTGCAGATGCTGACAGCAGTCACGAAATTAAAAGACACCTGCTTCTTGGGAGAAAAGGAATGACAAACCTAGACAGCATCTTAAAAAGTAGAGATATCACCTTGCCAATAAAGGTTCGTATAGTAGAAGCTATGGTTTTCCCAGTAGTGATGTATGGAAGTGAGAGCTGGACCATAAAGAAGGCTGATCGCCGAAGAATTTATGCTTTTGAATTATGGTGCTGGAGGAGACTCTTGAGAGTCCCATGGACGGCAAGAAGGTCAAACCTATCCATTCTGAAGGAAATCAGCCCTGAGTGCTCACTGGAAGGACAGATCCTGAAGCTGAGGCTCCAATACTTTGGCCACCTCATGAGATGAGAAGACTCCCTGGAAAAGACCCTGATGTTGGGAAAGATGGAGGGCACAAGGAGAAGGGGACGACAGAGGACGAGATGGTTGGATAGTGTTCTCGAAGCTACCAGCATGAGTTTGACCAAACTGCGGGAGGCAGTGGAAGACAGAAGTGCCTGGCGTGCTCCGGTCCATGGGGTCACGAAGAGTCGGACACGACTAAACGACTAAACAACAACAACATGCTCAATTTGTATATTTATTACAAAGCAGAAAAAGTCTCTAATGATCTCTTCTTCAATGAAAGCCAAACTCAGCTAAGCCCTTCCACCTCTGAAGCTTCTCTCTGCTTAAAGAAATGCGAAATATAGATCACAGTAAAACCCAGCAGGCAACAGCATCTCCTAGAGGTTAGAAGGTACTGGTGTACCAGAGACCTCTTAAGCAAAAGCATATTAGAGATGCTAAAGCTGTCTGTGCGCAAGAGTGGGACTTGCTAACAACAATGTTACAGCATGTTCTCCTTGCGCGCATATATATATATATGGTTGCCACCCCCACTTCTTTTCATCCTCTTCCACAAGATCCAGTCTGCCTGATCAAAACAAATTGTGGGACAGCCTTATGAATTAGTTACAGTAGACTAATGTCTGACGGTGACAGGTCTGTTTTGCCATGGTGATGCACATCCTCCAGAGGTAATGTCACCTAGGTTGTCAGACAAGTAACATCATTTTCATAAATAATCCATGTGATGCTAATATAGAATGAGTGGTGATGCATTGTGAAAATTTGGGTTGGATTTGATTGGGTTGTGCTTACAGTACAGGGCATTGTTAACACCACAGCCTGAGCCAAATGGTTCGGACTGCCAAGTCTAGACAGCCTCCTGTTATTATTGATGGCTGAAGTGTTCAGGGGGCCACTGCCCAGTGGCAGAGGGGTACAGCAAAGTAACCATAGGTTTATTGGTGTGTGTGGCAGGCAGGTAGACTATAGTCACAATGTGAAGCCATCCAGTGTCAGAAGTATTGCCCTGACTCCTCCTGAGGGCTGAACGATTCATGCAGTGAAAAATACAAAATCCACAGAGAATTATTATTACTTAATTTATTTTGAATAACTAATATCCTGCTTACTTTCTGAGGAACTCAAAGCCCCCAATTTTATGGTATTTCGAAATATGAGGCAATTCTTCAGCATAAGCCCCTAACAAAAACCATTCGAACAAACCAAAAACACAGTAATAATTCCAGCGCAGCCAAGCTCCAGAGAAGTCAGGTGAAGGCTTTTTTGAACAGCCATGTCGCTTGAAACCATTGACACATCCTGATGCACCTCATTTGGCAAGGTGATCCTAGCCCTGCTTGCTATAAGCCACCCTTGCAAGGTTGAAGAATCTGCAGCGGGGCCTCAAATGATGATCGAAGCTTGTTTTGGCAAATTACAGACACAGGCAATCCTTAAGCGACACAGGTGCCAAGCCATGTAGGGTTTTAAAGGTGAACACCAACACCTTGAACTGAGCCTCAAAACAAACTGGCAACTAATGTGGGTTGTGCAAAATCGGCAAGATGGAATCAAAGTGCCTGGTGGCACCCATCAGCCATCTGGCTTCAGCATTTTGTACTAGTTCAAGGAGGCATTTACCGTATTTTTTGCTCTATAAGACTCACTTTTTCTCTCCTAAAAAGTAAGGGGAAATGTGTGAGCGTCTTATGGAGCGAATGCAAGCTGCGCAGCTATCCCAGAAGCCAGAACAGCAAGAGGGATTGCTGCTTTCACTGCGCAGCAATCCCTCTTGCTGTTCTAGCTTCTGAGATTCAGAATATTTATTTTCTTGTTTTCCTCCTCCAAAAACTAGGTGCATCTTGTGGTCTGGTGCGTCTTATAGAGCAAAAAATACAGTAGCTCTTAGTTTGAATCTTTAGTTTGTGAGGGGCACACCAAAGCATGAGTGGTATGTCTCCTGCTCCTTCTCTGATTGGTACTGAAGGGAGAGAAGACCTGAAAGAACTTCAAGCCGGTGTGGTGTAGTGGTTAAGAGCGGTAGTCTCGTAATCTGGGGAACCGGGTTCGCGTCTCCGCTCCTCCACATGCAGCTGCTGGGTGACCTTCTTTGAAGTCTCTCAGCCCCACTCACCTCACAGAGTGTTTGTTGTGGGGTAGGAAGGGAAAGGAGAATGTTAGCTGCTTTGAGAATGTTAGCTGCTTTGAGAATGTTAGCTGCTTTGAGAATGTTAGCTGCTTTGAGATTAATTTCCTGCTTGGCAGGGGGTTGGACTCGATAGCCCTTGTGGTCTCTATGATTCTATGATTCTATTCTATGATTCTATGAGACTCCTTAAAGGGAGTGAAAGGCGGAATATCAAATCCAAACTCTTCTTCTTCTTCTTCTTCTTCTTCTTCTTCTTCTTCTTCTTCAAGGAAGGAGTCCACATCTTCCAGGGATGCTGACAAGGACACTTTTACAAAAGCAGGGAATAGAGGGTGCATTGTTCTTTAGGGTTGCTTCCCTCTACATCTATGGGAAATTTTGCAAGATTGTCATGGTGGCTAAGGCAGGCTTGGGCAAGAGGCACTCAAGGCCCTTGATGTCCCCGATGCAGAGGAAATGTCAAATGACACCATTTTGAAATTTTGCTGCATAGTACAATGAGCATCAGTGACCCAGTCAGAGATACCTGTTTTAAATACTTGGAGGCCAACATATTTGGCATGGATCTTGGATTAGGTCACTGAAATGTATATCCCAAAATAAAATGCTGAGGTGAAAATTCCATCAAACGAGTTTATCCTCCCAAGCTTTAAGCTAAATGTAATTGGGGAAGGAGGGGTATTTTGGCTTTCTAATTGCTTTCATAAGATTGCATAACATGCATGATAACATAGCACCTACCTTTTGCTAATAAGGGCAAAAGTGCAAATACACAAGTATAAGTTAAATGAGTCCCAATCTGTGTTTTATAAATGTAAACCAGATGGCATTTTAATAGCTGAAAAATCTCTCAGGATGTTCCTATAGCAAATAACCTGGGCCAAAGACCACCTCCAAACCACTTGTATTTCTGGGCATCTGGTTTCTGTTTCTTTTTGTTGTCTACTTCCTGGGCTTTTAAGATGTTCTGAAGCTCAAAATTTATTCGCTTCAAGAGACCACAGTATGTCTTGACTAGGTGGCCATTGTCCCACTTTACAGAGGACAGCAATCTGTCTTAAAATGTCTTCCATTTGAAGCACTGTCCATTCCAGCTCCAATTTAAAGAAAAAGAACTATGAGGAAGGAAAGTAGGGTGACCTTGAAATTGCCCATCAAAAAGTAGCATCTGAATAGCTGCCTGAGCTCACCTGGTAACAGGCTACCCCACTACTGGGAGATGCATTGCATTTTTATTTAAATTATAGCGATCATTGCTAAATTTGCACCTATACATGTACATTAGCATATGCACACTTTAGGCAAATGTGTCTCCCACCTTTACTCGATTTTTTGGTAATTAATTTTCTCTTTGGGGGAGGACGCATAGGTGGCCATCTTAGTCTTGACTCAGACTTGTGGGATAGTCCTGCACCTATCGCTCCTCTTGTTAATTGACCTGTTAGCAATCTTTATGCTTACTTCATTTTATGTACAGTGGTACCTTGGTTCTCAAACTTAATTCATTCCAGAGGTCTGTTCCAAAACCAAAGCGTTTCAAAACCAAGGCACGCTTTCCCATAGAAAGTAATGCAAAACGGATTAATCTGTTCCAGACTTTTAAAAACAACTCCTAAATCAGCAATTTAACATGAATATTACAATCTAACAAGACCATTGATCCATAAAATGAAAGCAATAAACAATGTACCACAGTCACACAATCAGTCAATCAATCAGTAGCTGAACTGGGTTCCACACAGTCACAAAAACAAAAACAAAAGAGCTGCAAAAACAAAAAATCCCAAAATAAATAGCAAAAACAGACAGATCTCAGCGTAACACTCAAAATGGAAGTGTGGCACTCAAAACGGAAGCATAACACTCAAAATGGAGCACATTCGGCTTCTGAAAAAAGTTCACAAACCGGAACACTTACTTCCAGGTTTGCAGTGTTTAGGTTCCAAGTTGTTTGAGAACCAAGGCATTTGAGAACCAAGGTGCCACTGTATTTGAAAAGAATAGTTGACTGTCACAAAGCCAGCCAGCCAGTAAAGCACACAGTTCAAAGTTGGAGTTAACTCTTTATTAGCAAGAACATGATCTCCACAGACTTGGCTGAGTGTCAGGCCTATTGAGCAAAGCGGCTCATTCAAATCAGTTGCTGAGGCTAAAGATCCCCACCTCCACACAGCCGTCTATCTTTCCTCCTCTCCAGAGCTTTGTTGAAGCAATAGGAGACTGCACCTGCATGCCCATCTTTGCTCCTCCTGTTTCATGCCTCTCCTGGTTCTGGAAGTCAGTGGGGAGGGGAACTTGTCACAGTAGGAGGGGTAGACACCCCTGAATCTTCACCAGCTTGCTTCATCTCTCCTCTTGACCTCCCTCATCCCATTCTCCTGCTTCAGCTTCTGCTTCTGATTCTTGAATTCTCTCTGCCACAGACTCTCCCAGCTCACTAAGCCCTGTTACTCCTTTAGCTTCGAACACCTCCTTTCCCCAGTCTTGTCCCTCATCATTGTCCCACCACCACTCCCTGGGTTCTGAACCTTCTTCCCTTGGTGGTTCCCCAGCTGGTTTTTCTCACCATTCCTCTGTGTCCAACCAGTCCATGGCACTGACTTAGTCTTATGATATATTGATATTATAATTTTTATTATGTATTATATTGTACTCTTGCATTTTCACTATTCATTTTCCGCAAACCACTCTGAGCACAAATGTACCTTTGGGAAATAAGTAAATTCAAAGTTAGGTAACTCAATGTTTTCCCAGAAGAGAATTTTCAGGCGATTTCACTTCTCTCACCAAAAACTATCAACAAAATGCCCCCTCCCAATTTTGTCATGCCCAAATAACATGGAGAGTTTGGGGAGGCCCTTTGAAATTTGGCCAGTGCCAATTCTGATGAGCTTTTTAGCATCAGCTGAGTACTCCACCTCCTTCAATGGGCCTTTATACTAAGATACTAAGGGACACGGGTGGCGCTGTGGTCTAAACCACAGAGCCTAGGCTTGCCAATCAGAAGGTCGATGGTTCGAATCCCCGTGACAGGGTAAGCTCCTGTTGCTCAGTCCCTGCTTCTGTCAACCTAGCAGTTGGAAAGCACATCAAAGTGCAAGTAGATAAATAGGTACTGCTCTGGCGGAAAGGTAAACGGTGTTTCTGTGCACTGCTCTGGTTTGCCAGAAGTGGCTTAGTCATGCTGTCCACATGACCTGGAAGCTGTATGCCAGCCAGTAAAGCGAGATGAGCACCGCAACCCCAGAGTCGTTTGCGACTGGACCTAACAGTCAGGGGTCCCTTTACCTTTTAAGATACTAAAAGTCAGCAAGGCTATGCTGTTAAAGCACTTCTTGCATAACCAAGGGTCATTTTGGGATAATAAAACTGAGATGTCAACCTCTAAAACATCATGATGTCAATAGATTCTCTGCTATTAGATAATGGTTGTTGTAATGGAGCCTCTACAACTTGTATCCCACCAAGTAAAATAGAGCCCACCAATGATCTATGGCAATCTAGCATTACAGCCTTTCTGCATCTGCAAAAGCAGGTGTGGTGGGACAAGCAACAAACACCCAGCAGACCACAAGATACCTCCAATGTGCTGTGTTCAGCTATGTATATTACATGTAGCACAGGCCAGTTTCAATGTGATTATTTAATTACAGGTGATGGGCATTTCATTGTATGTTAAGCCACCTTGAGGTTCTGATTCAGGAGTAATGCCCTGATAATTTTCTTAGGATATTTTGATGCAGTTCTTACGTATTAGTATTAGTATTATTTTACACTCCATTGAGTGCTAGTACACTGGGATTGTGGTTATGACCTAGAGGGCATGTGGTTTCTCTGACATCAAGTTTATTTTTCTAAACCCTCAGCTTGATATTCTAGCACTTAATTTCAGAATGCAGCTTAAATCACAAGAAGCCCATAATATGTCAAATGATCCCACAGTTGCAGGGGGAAAACAGTAAGTAATGAAAAAGCTATGATTGCTTTTCTGTCCCTCCAAATGACAGTTATCACCTCAATGACCTGCTCCGGGCTGAACCATCTACACATGACACACTAAGGGATAACGTCATCTAACAGAGTAGTTACAAAAATCAATACAAAACCCATTTCAAAGATATTCTGTGTAAGAATCCTGGTGTAACGTTCATTTATCGAATAGGCCTGGGGAGAAAAGAAACCACCAACATTTCTGATATATGTGTTTTACCTCCCAAGCAAAAGAACTCTGTAGGTAAGCAATAATTGTATTTTTCAATCTATTACTTAGTCTTGCCATGGTTCAGCCTGGAATCTAATATGTGGATGACTGCTATAAGTCAGTTATGAAACCAAAGTATGGTGCTAGCAAGCCAAACAGGAAAACAGCCAGGTAGCTTCCCACGGCTCAAGGGTGGCTGCTGCGTGGGTTTGCGTGGATGCCAGGCAAGTCAGGCAAACAGGCAGGAAGAGAAAGACAAGATACTGCATTTATTCCCTCAGCAGGCAAGAGTCTCGTTGCTTTTCCTTCGTGAAATCAAAACAGAGCGTTACATCCACAGAGGTTTGAGCTTGGCACCTGCTCATGATTCTTAGGTACTTTTCAATGTTCTAAGAGCTCCGTCTCTAAGCAGTAGAAACTTGTTTTTAGGAAAAGAATCTGCCAATCTTTATTTACCTGTTTTGAGGGGGCAATGTTTGGGGTCCGAACCAAGTCCTGTCAGCCATGCCTTCACTGCCCAAACAATGGCCAAAATCCAGAAAGAGAGTTAGTTGCATTTCAGTCCCACTGAAAAGAAGGAAGCATAATTTAGTCGGGGTGATTCATTTGACTGCAATAGGGCTATAGCATTAACTGAGGGCTAGTTCACAAAAGCAGCAAATGAAGATGTGGAACTGGTCCTACGCTGTACCCTCTGAGGGTTCAAATGTGGGATCAGAAGATTGAATACCTCTCCCTTTGTGAGGGAGGGGAATCCTTTCATATGCAAAATCAGGAAACCCGGAAGAAGAGTGGGCTAGAACCCTTCTCCTGCTTAGATTATTTATTTATTTTTTTAATAAAAATTATATACTGCTTGATTTTGTGTGTGTGTATAATGCAAACTACTTCTATATTCATTAGGTTAAAAAGGCAAAGGGACCCTTGACCATTAGGTCCAGTCGTGACCGACTCTGGGGTTTCGGTGCTCATCTCGCTTTATTGGCCGAGAGAGCCGGCGTACAGCTTCCGGGTCATGTGGCCAGCATGATTAAGCCGCTTCTGGTGAATCAGAGCAGCGCACAGAAACACTGTTCACCTTCCTGCCAGAGTGGTACCTATTTATCTGCTTGCACTTTGACGTGCTATCGAACTGCTAGGTTGGCAGGAGCAGGGACCAAGCAACGGGAGCTCACCCCGTCACGGGGATTCGAACCGCCGACCTTCTGATCGGCAAGTCCTAGGCTCTGTGGTTTAACCCACAGCGCCACCCGCGTCCCATATTCATTAGGTTAGATCATTCCAAAATGAGAATTTTGGTATCAAAAGAAGTTGAACAGACTAAAGTTTCCATGAACCCCTTCGCCTCCCTCACCCATTTTTCAGTATTTATGTGTATTCTAGTAGCGATGAAAATTGCTCTCTCATTCCCCCCCCCCCTTCAGTTATGTCAGAGCAAGCAAAGAGAGCACTGCCCTTATTACGATGAGGCATTGTGATGGACCTAAATCAAACTGAGAGTGTTGCTTCCTGCTCTCGCTCCAAACAGACTTTCTGACTTCATCATGTTGCCATATCTGGCAGGATGTATGGTGTCATATTGAAGTCAGATCAGAGGGAGGATGATGCGTCTGTCATCACATTGCAGTGGCAAAGAGGAGAATGGCAAGGAACAGCAGTAAGGGAGGGCAGTGGGATGTGTGAACATGTTGACCCTGTTTTCATCCACACATGCAACCCCAGAATTGTTAAAAGGGTAGGAACTCTTCACAGCTCACTGACAGGGTGGTAAAGATTCAGGGCATTTTGGCACAGTTCTGCTTTTTATAGGAAGGAACACTCCATCATGTAATTTCCTCACCTATAATTTAAAGTGGTACAGCACAGGAACAGTTTTACCATCTCATCTGTTAGTTGCCCAATACACTAACCACAATAACAAATGTGTAGGTAATCCCTAATTTTCTCTGCTTCAAGTCAAATGTGTTTGAGGGTAAAGGAGCTTATAGAAGCCACCAAAAAAGCAATACAGTGGTACCTTGGGTTACAAACTTAATTCGTTCTGGAGGTCCATTCTTAACCCAAAACCGTTCTTAACCTGAGGTGTGCTTTCGCTAATGGGGCCTCCCACTGCCACCGTGCCACCGCCGCATGATTTTTGTTCTCATCCTGGGGCACAGTTCTCAACTCAAGGTACTACTTCTGGCTTAGCAGAGTTTGTAACCCGAAGCATTTGAAACCCGAGGTACCACTGTAGTGTTTTCTTCCAGCAGGTATGTTGCTTTGCAGAGACAGTGTTACTTTGTTGGCAATTCTCTGAAAATTTTAAAGTGCTGGATAGGACAACAAAGTCTGGAGAGCAATAGCAACTCCACACTGAATAAATAAACAGTCAGATCGCATTATAATAGGCTTGCAACAGGTCCTGTTGTGCCTTCATCATTTTGCTTCACTGATGTAGTAGTGAGGCTGGTCATTGTGTTTTGTGATAAAAAATGGCAACTCTAACAGTTCTGCCCGGCTTAGAAGGCCTGGGCTAGAAAAAAACAGTTATCCCACGATTTCTTGCATTTAGTCTGTGACTTGGTTTCTGTTGTTCTTTGGTGCAGCTACTTTGTTTACCACTGAACAGGAAAAAATGTCAATTTGCAGAAAACTCAGTTGATTTTTGCTTCAATTCAGCAGTAGATCATCATCCACTCATCTGGCTGGGGTTCCCAGCCATTTTGGTCAGCTTTCAGCACCACACAAACAGAGGGCTTTATCAAGGAAAGGAAAGGAAAAAAGAAGAAGAAGAGTTTGGATTTGATATCCCACTTTATCACTCCCCTTAAGGAGTCTCAAAGCGGCTAACATTCTCCTTTCCCTTCCTCCCCCACAACAAACACTCTGTGAGGTGAGTGGGGCTGAGAGACTTCAGAGAAGTGTGACTGGCCCAAGGTCACCCAGCAGCTGCATGTGGAGGAGTGGAGACGCGAACCCGGTTCCCCAGATTACAAGTCCACCACTCTAACCACTACACCAAAAATAAATAAAAAAATCTCTCGAACTCATGCCTAGAAGTCACAGACCAGCCAGACGTATGGATTAGCCGTCATTGAGGGATGAGCACTTTCTGAAACATGTTGGGAGAAGGCAAATAGATGGGATGCCCATTCCAGGCCAGCGACAAGCAACCACTGACACTACTGAGGTGCTGGCTTAAGAAGATGGGAACAACTAGGGGAGTGATTCGGGAGGAACACTGGCATGGGGAGTCAGTGTCATCTTCCAGTATCTTCTGCCTATTGTCGCCACCTGATTCTGCCTAATTATAGGGCTGGCCCTAGTAGTATCTCAAAGTGTCCCAATCTGGTACCTGGACAAGAACTAAATGTCAGTTTGCATTTCTTAGTGCAGAAAGTATTGATCTGATGTGCAGAGATCTTTCGTATTCTAATTAATTCAAAAGAGTTCTGGAAGCTTCTCTGTGTGAAAGAAACAAGCAGAAGGTACATGATGTTTGGGTTATACCTTCAGAGAAGCTGAGTACAGCTGGCTTAAACTGGTTCTGTTATCTCTTTCTGTCAAGGTCATGCTAACTATAATAATAAGGCCAGAAGGAGCCTGGGTCTCTCTTTCTTTCTTTCTTTCTTTCTTTCTTTCTTTCTTTCTTTCTTTCTTTCTCTCTTTCCTTCTGGTGTGGTGTTCTGTATATAGTGTTAAGGTTTAGTCTTATTGTAAGTTTAAGTTAAGTCTGCTGCAATTGGATTTCTTATGGACAGGGCCAATCCTGAATGTATTGGATTTGTGACCATTATGCTCATTTGCCCAGCAGTAAAGTTCTGCTGGATGGAATATTAATTGCCTCTGGTCTATTTTTTTGGGAATCCTGCAACATGTTTAAGTTTTTACTCTAACTATATGTCACAGTTCCGATCTGGATCAATATTGAGTAGAATTCCATGACGCTAAAGTTGAGTGAAAACCAAAGTGTACGTCCAAAACAAGGTCTTTACTAAATTTTGTACTAGCCCAACCCAAAGTTCTCAGCTATGGCTAGTTTGCAGTCAGTAGTAGCTATCCATCCAGCTTCTGACAAACCAATTCCAAGTGATAATGTTAACAAAAGTAAACAGCCCGAAGCCGCCGTTAATAGAGAAGTACTGATAGCAGTATTGAAGTGGCACTTTCTGGATAATTCTGATTTTGAAGCTTTGAGAAAAGTAGAGTTTATGAATACTTTAAAAAATAAAATATAGAAGTCAGTTCCACTTGTTAAGATTTTAACAGCTTGCAGAACCTTGGAGCTGCCTAGCCATTCTCAGCCTCTAACCATGCAAGTTGTCCCATCAGAGCCTGATCAACTTCATGATTTAGCTGCCTGCCTGGAACTGCAAAAGCAGTTCAAAGTCCCCCTGATTTAAAACAGCAAGCAATAAAACAATGAAAAAACATTTTTAAAGCCATCTCCTGTACTGTTGCAGAGTGGAAAAGACCTCTATCTAAAAGGGGTTTTTTGGAAGAGAATGTTTTTCAGGTGCTGAAAAGACAACAGAAAGAGATGTGCTCAAACACCACCCATTGAAATCTATATGGCTTAAAAGAGCTTAGATGAGGCTCTTAATTTGCAAACAACCAAAAGCACACAAATTGCCCTCGGAGCCCAAATCTTGCCACCACTTTGTCCCTCCTGCTGCTGCTGCCTGGAGGCTGTTGCATAACTCCACCCCACCGAATGAGCCTTTCCTGAATATTCTACTGAAATAATTGCCATAACCTTCTATTTTGTGTACAAATAAGTTACCTTGAACTCAATGGTATAAACCCGGAATGAATAATATTTTCTATTGTCATACTATCTGAATATTTTCCTCCGTTGCTCATTAAATATTATTCAGCGCTGCATGAATTAACATCATTGAATTTATATTGATCTTTCCTTGAAATCGCTGTAACCTCATCTTGGTGGTTATAAATCAAACATCTTTGTCTTGGAGCCTCTTTTTTAAAAAATAAAAATAAAAATCAGTCTTTACACACAGGAAGAGTTAAGACAGTTCCATGTAATGTATTCACCTAGTACGATGCATTACCCAATACTATTTTTTCCCCAGGTTATTTATATACTGCGCAGGGCATTTTTGGTCAGTGATGAAGGGCTGCTTTCTGTCTTATTCATTCTCTAAAATTGAGTCATAGTAGTGCCGATATTGGCTAGCGTTATATCTTCATTACTCTTAGGAATATGGATTGCTGGAAACCCATCCTCGCCCACTTCATGCATCACTAGAAATACACCCAGCTGGGGGAATGACTGGCTTCTCCTGAAGGACAGAATAGGCATCCCAAAAGTGACATTTCAGTTAGTCCAATTGCGAAATCAATTCCATTGTGGTTTTCTGACAATCATACTTCAAATGAAGGAAAAAATATCGGCAGCTCTTTCAATGACCCTATATCTTAAATGCCACTGTATATCAAAAAACATTGCAGAGGCTCTTATTGATGATACTGTTACACATTATTTGCCCTCAGCTCTAAGTAAAAGATGTGACCGGCTTGGATTTGTTCAATACACCGTTCTTAGGCATAACAGCTCTGTGTGTGCATGCAAGGATGAGCGGAGGTGCTCCCGGCCACAATTTTCAAACCAGGGGTGCCATTTCTGGTTTCAGTTTGGGAAACGGCAAAGAGATATCCAGAGGTGGGGTCTGCAAGGTTCACAGTAAGGTGAAGAGAGCATCAGAACAAGTTGGCCACAATAAGGAAATCTTGTCCATGGTATGACTATTTTCCACCTTCCCATTTCGACTCTCTGGCACCCTATCTGCATATGTTAGCAATCCTAAAATATAGACGTGCTTTTACTCTCGCAAGATTGAATGTATTGCCTTCGGCTGTACTTGAGGGACGATTCCAACAGATTCCATACGAAAAACGTTTATGTCCCTGTGGAGATGGCAGTCCCAAATCGGTGGCACATGCCCTTCTGGCTTACACTCTTTATAAAGACTTGAGGAATGAGATTATCACCCCTCTTTTATTGTCCATTCCGAGTCGCCCAACCACTGCCACAATGTCCTTTCTCTTGGCAGATCAAGATGAGCAGGTGACAGCAAAGGCTGCAAGGTTTTTAGCTGGGGCAATCAGAATAAGATCCACCATTTGACTATTGATTTAAAATCTCAAATTGTATTTTATATAATTGACTTCTTATTTCTATTCTTTGTATATTGCATTGTTGTTTTATTGCTATGGCTGATGGCTGACGCAAAGAAAGATTCATTCATTCATTCATTCAGTGGTGCCCCGTGTGACGCTAACATTCGTCCCCCCCACCATCCTGCTTCTTGCCTTGCATTCTAAGGCATTGTTGCAGAGCACTCAGCACCCAGTGTGGGCAAACCGGTCGCACTCCCAGAAATCCGCCCCTGGAATAGTCCCTTTCTTGTGTGAATTGTGTGAAGGGGGAACCTCGTGGTTACCAGGATCAGGACCACTCTCCTGTCCCCACTCCTGGATGCAGTAGGAAACTTACGCATAAGCAGCTGCACAAACTTAGGCTTCCTCCCTACAGACAGTCCATGGCAGCCCATGGATGTCCAGGATGAGGCCACCAGCTTGGTAATCTTAGATTTCCCCATTCACAGTGTGTTCACTGCAGTTATCTTTTTAATATATCAAAACAACCAGCTTCTGTGAAAGAATCACATGTGATCTGAAACTTTGGTGGCAGGACAACTGCCCCCCCCCTCCTAACTTAAAATGCTACTCATGGGCCACCTATGAACAAATAGTGAAGGAGATGGATTACCAATGGAAATTAAAACCTTATGATGAAGTTAAAAGTTTTGTGAATGATTGGTTGCATTATCGTCAAATTGACAAAATGTTTAAAGATGATGAAAAGAAAAATAGATTTGGATATACAAAATCGAGGTTTGAATTAGAACTGTTAAATAATAAAGTTAAAATATTGTCCAAAATGTATAAATTATTATTGGAATGTCATTTGAAAGATGAAGAAGTTAAATCAGTTATGGTACACTAGACTAAAGATATTGGTCACAATATACAATTACACCAGTTATAACATCAGTTATAAACTCATCATAAAAGAACATTCGTTGTGGATCCCTTTCCATACGCCATTGTTAAAAACTTCTTTTTGCTAAGCTTTCTGTGGCCTACTGAAGCCCCACATGCAGGACATTGGGCAATAGGCTTCTCCTACTAGGGCCTGCCCACCCATGAGGCAAGGTGAGGTGACTGCCTCAGGTGGCAAGATCCACAGAGGCAGCAGGTCCCAGTGTAGATCTTTATTCCGTGCTTTATTCCCCATGTAGGTGGGGAGCATGGGTAAAAATTCATATAGGTTTGCATTTAAAGGGAAACTTACCTAATTCACACTTTCTGAAGAACAGAAACACAGCCATCCTTTGAAATCCACACTTCTCTTAATTTTTTGCTGCAGTTCTCCAGCTGAGGAAAACCAAAATGCATATCCTAGGGTATTGCATATATTAGTGAAAATGGCTTATAGAAATGCATTATATTTGGGGAAATTGCTTCACAAAAATGTGTATATTAGAAGAAATCAGCACTAAAATGCTGACGAGGGGATTTTTTTGGGAGGGGAGAATGCAAACTGATGTGGAAATGTGGAGAACTTAAGACTGGAAAAATGAAAAAGTGAGAGAAACCTAAACAGATGGTTTTAATGTCAGGATTGTGTGGCAATAATGGTTGCGTAAGGCTCTCTAAAGGTCACCCTACTACACAGGAGTTGACCCCATAGCTTCTTTATACAGTCGTACATTGGAAGTCGAATGTTCCAAAACATTCAGAAACCAAAACTCGGCTTCCAATTGGCTGCTGGCCACATCAGACCTTCGGCTTTCGAAAATCAGTCGAAAACTGGAACACTCAGTGCCAGGTTTCAATTCTTTGGGAGCCAAGGCGTTGGAGATTCAAGGTACGACTGTATACTGCTATTGAAATGTTAGGAAGCCTGGATCTATGTGAAGAGGGTCAATTGCACTGCCAGGATGCAGTGGCGCCACAACGGTGGCAGGGGGCGGTGTGCCCCAGGCGCCATGTCTAGGGGGGTGACAAGAAGCCACAGCCGCATGTGGAGGATCCCGGCGCTGGTGGCAAACTGCTATGTACAGCGCATGTGCTGTATGTAACGAGCGCCGTATGGATGGTGATGGGATCCCTCCGCCGCCGCTACAGCCACATGTAGCGGATCCTCCGTTCGTGGTTGTAGCAGCGACAGAGGGATCCCGGCACCATCCGTATGGCGCTGGAGCGGCGCCGCCAGCAAACCGCTATGTACAGCACATGTACGGCATCGCATGCGTCCTACGTAGCAATGCCGCACATGCACCCTACATAGTGACGCCCCGTCCCAGGTGTCACGACGGCTTCGTTCGCCCCTGCCAGGATAGATGGTTGGGCTTGTTCATTTGCTCTGCCCCGGCATACCTTCCTTATTGCAGCAGTCTGACATAACGACAATGCCTCAGAGACCCTAAAGGTGTAGAGCAAAGCCCCTGTGGGCTAGGCAACCCTTTCCCCTCCCCCAGGCTTCCTGCTGAATACCACTGATCTGCAATAATGCACATGGACATTTGGCCTGTTTTCACCAATAAATACAGAACATACCAGTGCCCTGTGTCTCCGGACGAGGTGCGCTTGGTCTGCTGAGGAGGACACACCAATAATTCAAGGCAATCAGCAGAGTACATTACAGAAGAAAATGCTGAACCTACACGCCGCGCAAACAAAATAGCAATCAGAAGATTTAATGCATTTCTGATGTACATTTAAGGCATTGACACTGGGCCACAGATGTACATGTGTTGTGTTTTATCTTGTTGAGATATGGCCTGGGAGAACCAATTATAGCATATCATCAGCAACAACGAGAGGGGCTGGCAAAAGAAAGGATTCCATCACACATTACTCCCACAGATATATTAGAGAAACAAATTGTACTTGGGATTGAAAAGTCACAGGGTTTATTCTGTCTTAATAAATCCCTGCCAAAGGCTAAGTGTAAAACTCGAAATACTTCCCAAACGTTGTTACTGTATTATCATCTTTGACATCTCAAGGGCTGCTCGGGGATCATCTTGATATCATTCCACAGTTCTCACAATAAGCCTGTTTATTTTTAACCTGTGCTTGATTCTGGTTGTAGCCACTTCAGCTTGCTGTTCGTGTGATTTAACATCTCCTTTCCAAAAGACTAGAGTTTGTTTTATAAAAGGAACGCTGACAATGGAATGATCAAAAGCATCACAGGTTTCTGAAGCTGCCGTTATTGCTGCTGTGCTGTTATTCTTAATGCGGCAAGGTTTTGTGGGCTGACTATTCAGTGGGACAAATTTTAATCAAGGGGGGCTAGAGCTGAAATGAATCTGCTACCCAAAACCCTCTTTTGTGGGATGTTGAAGTGGTGCTTCAGGTTAAGTTTCAGGTTAAGAACGGCCCTCCGGAATAAATTAAGTACTTAACCCGAGGCACCACTGTCCATACAACTAAACTTGCCACCAATGCCGGTTCTCTGATGAGTGAGTCTGTGTCACTCATATATCTGTCACATTCACACTCTGGTTTTAGGTAAAAAGGTAAAGGGACCCCTGACCATTAGGTCCAGTCGCGGATGACTCTGGGGTTGCAACACTCATCTCGCTTTACGGGCCGAGGGAGCTGGCATTTGTCCAGAGACAGTTTTTCCTGGGTCATGTGGCCAGTATGACTAAGCCGCTTCTGGAAAACCAGAGCAGCACACGGAAACACCGTTTACTTTCCCGCCGGAGCGGTACCTATTTATCTACTTGCACTTTGACGTGCTTTCGAACTGCTAGGTGGGCAGGAGCTGGGACTGAGCAATGGGAGCTCACCCTGTTGCGGGGATTCAAACCACCGACCTTCTGATCAGCAAGCCCTAGTCTCTGTGGTTTAGACCACAGCGCCACCCGCGTTTAGGTAGGTAAGTAGAAATTCTGAAGCATACAAACACAACAGTGAGAAGCAGTCTGGGGGTATTAATCTGGCATAAATTACCGTATTTTTTTGCTCCATAACACTCACTTTTTTCCTCCTAGAAAGTAAGGGGAAATGTCTGTGCGTGTTATGGAGCGAATGCCTACGGATGGCAGGGGGATCTGCTGCAGTCGTGAGCAGAGGATCCATGGTTCCCCTTCCTTCGCTCCTCCGTGGCTCGCTTTGCTCGCTTTGAAACAGCAAAGCGGGAGAAGAGCCGCTTAGTGGGGCGAAGAGAGGGACAGAGAGCCTGGTTACAAAGCACGGATCCACATGGATCCTCAGGATTTTTGCACTGGGTCACCCCAAATTCACCATCAGATCACATAGCATGTCCATGGCTACAGCTTGCACCAAAAAAATCACGCACCCACTGTTGCCTGGGGCCGCAGTGGTGCAAAAACGTGGGTACAAAGCATGGATCCACATGGATCCTCAGGATTTTTGCATTGGGCTACCCCAAACTCACCGTCAGATCACATGTCTGTGGCCACAGCATGAACCACAAAAATTATACATCCATTGTTTCGTTTAGAATATTTTTTTTCTTGTTTCTTCCTCTAAAAACTATGTGCATGTTATGGTCGGGTGCGTGCTATAGAGCGAAAAATACGGTAATTATCAACATCATCATCCAAGTCTTGGTTTGCTATTGAGTCATGTTCCAGTTGTATCCTTGAACCCATGTTGGGTGTCTCTATGGACTCAGAGAGGCCCAAAGCATGCAAGAGCTGTGTTCCAAAATGAAATGGCTGGTAGTTTACAACTTGTTAACATGATACAGGTGAATGGATGAAAGCAATCTGATCCCTAAGTAGCATGATGATAACATGAAAACAAGACATCCAAGTTTCAGAGACCCTCCATATCCCCAGCGGATAAGCGTCATAAGCAACATGCTTACTCTGCACACCTGCAGCCTCCCACTAAATTGTCCAGACTGAGCACTTTACTGTAAGCCAGGGCAGTTAATCACTAGACAGCCCCAGGGCAGCCACATACAGCCTTATTTATGGGGAAATCAAGAAACTGAAATACTCAAGCGTGCCTGATTAGCTGCCCTAATATGCTACTTGTGGCTAATTTCTGAGCTGCTTAACTTACAGGTGTTGCCCCCAGCCAGTAAATCATTCCTTCTGCCTCATCTTTGCACTCCTAGACCTGCCATGCATATGTGAAGCCTGTTTAAGTGACAGGCAGCAAATAATTGATGGAGCATTAAATCATGCTTGCGTTTAGTGAACTGCATCCCTTTGAAACAAGCTAAGCGACGTTCTCAGGCTTGGACTCATTTCTGATGTTATTGTAACCCAAGACTTCTGCGCCACTGCTTGCAACCTTTGCAAGGTACAATGTGTGCATTTCCTCATTTTATTTGCTATACTTGTCGAGTGCAACCTTCACATAACATGCTGCTATTAAATTTTCCCACGCCAGGTAGTGATCCGTGCAACACAGCAGAACCAAAGTTTGTTTGCTTTGAATCAGAGAGGTATGGTAGTTGGAAGTTTAACATTCAGTTTCCCCTCCCTTTTGTTTTAGGCTGAACTCCTACTCCCACTTACCTGGGAGTAAGCCACATTGAACTTAATGGGACATTTCTGAGTAGACCTGTATAGGCTTGCCCTGCTACATTTTTAAAAATTAAACACAGCAAAGGTAAAAGAGTAGTTTACATTTTGACACATACAGCAGATGATGAGTGTGTGACTATTCTGACGATTCAGGACCACTCAGCAACTGGTATGGAAGAATAGAAGATAAAATGCTGGGATGAAAGGTAAGTCAATCAATAAGATTTGGAGATGAATTGTTGTCAAGTTGTGGGACTATACAACACTTAAAGGAATTATTTTTTAAAGCAAGACACGTTTGCCATGTAGGGTATAGATTCTATGGCTGGGAAACCCAGCCAGATGGGCGGGGTACAAATAATAAATTATTATTATTATTCTAACATGCAAAGTTCAAATCTCACTAAAATGCAAATTTCAGTCTCAGATATACTCCATTTTCCCTAGAGATGTTGACCCCCCATGCTCCAGCCCCATGGTCCCTTGCAGGAGTGCCTGGGCTGATCTTTGGTTTAGGGGCAAAGATGCCAACAAAATCATGAGGTCCATTCTTCGTCACATGTGACTGTGCAATCATTGCAGCTTTAAAAAGGCCCCACCTGGAGTCACTGGTTTATACATTTGCACCTTCCATTTGCTCTCCATTTGCTCTCCCACCAAGCCACAAGCCAGAGGCACCTCCATATGTTCCCAGGGTCGGTCATGTGGGAATTCCTGAGCATCTGAACCAGCCTTAGGAGGATCTTGCATATTTCTTGCATCAATTTCACCTCCTCCAAGGGATTTTCAGAACGACTTCTAATAAATGAGAGGCTCGTGCAGAGTGGCACATCCTTGAGAATGCATGGTCCAAATCTGACAGGCCTAACACACGCTAGTGGCCATATAATTGGTTGTTTTAAAAAGCAGAGAGGCTTAAGTGGAAGCGAACTATTAAAACTTTTGCTTTTGATAATTGAGAGTAAATTTCTAGTAGCCAGGCATGCTTTCAATTGCTTTGTTAACAATTTAACAGCAGTCCATTCCACTCTCATGTTACCTTAATATAAGTAAGCCAGTTAACATTTTACACCGAAAGCTTAAACTTAATAATTAAGCCATTGTTAAAAGTTAAGAAGGTAACAGTTGCCTTTCTGAATCAGAGCAAGGGGCATGTAATTCACCTTTCTGTTTCCTACAGCTGCCAGTCAGATGCCTCTGGTAGGGTTGCTGGAAGAATTCGTGCTATACAAATTCCAAGGCAAACTCACCTGATCCACACCTCTCAGACTACTGTGCAGACTGGAACACAGTTCTTCCTCAGAATTTGCACTTGGACAATTTTTACAAGAGTTGCCCTTCTTAAAAGCAATAAGAATTCTTTTTAAAACCAGCAATGGCTACTCTAAGCAGCAAGAAAGCCAGGCTGCTGGTGCATGTATTGAAAAGAGGGCTGCTGAATGTCTCTATGAGGACATGCTGTCCCTCCCAGAGACATTGTACAGGGAGGAAAGATGGCTGGGTTCATGTGGACAGTAAAATCTGTAAGTTGTATTGCAAGTAGAAGGACTTTTCCTTTCCCAGTTCTCAATCTTACACAAATATATTTCATTGGATGGCGTCCTGTTATTATAAGAGAAGGAGGGGTGGGGGAAATCTCTCCACGCTATTCAAAATGCAATTATCATTTCTTTCGTTAGTTGTCTTTTGCTTTTTCCCCAAACTAAAAACCTCCAAATACTTTAGCCTTTCCTTGTAGGGAAGGTGTTTCTCTAACCTCTTCATCATTTTAGCCAGCCTTTTCTGCACCTTTTCCAGTTCTTTGAGCTGTCAGACCTGTCAAACATAAAGCCAAAAAGGTAATTCCATACTTTAGGTACAGGTTACTCAGCCTGAAAACATTTATTTCTACAGCTTCTTGTACGATTTGTGATATGTAGTAATTGAAAGCTGATGTTCAAAGTAATATCTCCTGGCCTTAGGATCTAAAGGCCAATTCCCCAACCTGTGATGACTTTTAGCTGGTCTCATCGCAGTGGACACCTGTTCTTGTGTGTGCGTTCAACAAATACTGCATCATTGCCCCATATGCCCATATGGACTATCCTGTATACCTGGTGTTAGAGTAGCAGGAGAACTTGAAGAATCTGAACATAAAGAGTAGCGCCTGATAGATACCGCAGGGGTCTGTTCAATGAGCTACTCGTAGGCTCCATGTTACGTTTAGTTCTGATCTTGCACAGTGCTTCGGTTCTCTGCATGTTGCTGTGTTTTAAAGCAAAATCTAGAATTCAAAGATAAAGGGTGAAGTCTTCCTTCTGCCTATATACAATGGTACTTCAGGTTACAAACACCTTGGGTTACAAACACTTTGGGTTACAGACTCCGCTAACCCGGAAGTAGTACCTCGGGTTAAGAACTTTACCTCAGGATGAGAACAGAAATCGCGCAGCAGCGGCAGTGGGAGGCCCCATTAGCTAAAGTGGTACCTCAGGTTAAGAATGGTTTCAGGTTAAGAATGGACCTCCGGAACAAATTAAATTCGTAACCAGAGGTACCACTGTAGACTGAACTTCCATTCCACCCCCCTCAGCAAAACCAAACTGCACCCTATTCAGTCTACAATCCACATGGCACTGCTCCTTTGGAAAGATCCCCAAACCATGAGAAAACAACTTGGAAGTCCTCCTCCATCTTGTCCCACCAGTTGCTACTGCTGAACCTTTCTCCTGAGCAACAACAAGCCTAGCAGCTTGGAGTTATTGCACTCCCCCCCCCCCCACTGTCTTCTCACATTTACAAACTTAACACATAGCCCACGGAATGGCCACAGGACTTGTGAGCCAACCAAATGCCTAGCAAGATTATTCCAGGCTAGACTTCCTGATGATGTGCTAGCCCTGCTCCAGTAATAGGGGTGGGGTGGGGGATTAAAATTCCAGGCACAGCAAGATTGCCATCTCCCTTCTCCACGAAGCAACAGCGACTATGGCTATTCTCAGAAATGGCTCGATTGTGCCAAAGCAGAATTAAAGAGGTGTGGCAGTACGACACACTCCCAAGAAATGTCACATAACACGTCAGAAACAAGCTGCCTCCAAAAATGGAATATTCCAATTTGGAGCAGCCACAGACCGGCCATCAGATTTTTTTTTTTTTTTCCAGTAAGGAGAGGAAAAATGGGATGTATAAAACACAAGCATGAAGTGAAACTTTCCACTCCCCCCCTCCAAGAAAAAGAGGGGGAGGGAGATTCTGAGACCCTGCAGTAAATGGCTGCTGTGGAAGTGCTCAAAAATGCCTGATTTTGAATAGCTATAGAGCTAAGTTGAAAATGTTATAGTGCCTGTATGTGTGTCTTGCCAAAGAATGTTTTCTACTGCAGAGATATTTGCTGTATGTTCCAATCATCTTTTGAGTTAATAGCTAAGGAACAAGATTCTGACGTTTCCAAGATTCCGACATTTAAAAAATAAAATCAAAATAACAACTACTACAACAATAACAGCAACAACACCACCTTTTCCTATATGTGACATAGGTATTGCAGAGTTTTGCCATACTGTTCTCCTGGAGACACAACAGAAATCACAGAAACTGAACTTCAGCCATTTGAGAATTAAATGTGTGGCAGCTTTTGCTGTCAGAAGATGCTTTCAGGATGCAGCCGTTGAAGGATTATATCACAAAGGTCACTCAGAGAAAGAAAGTGTCACAAAGTTAAGTATATCCAGGGGGGGAAAAATCAGATAATAGGGAATATAGCTAACCGTGCTGCCTGCCCCCCCCAACCCCCCAGCAGGAATGATGGATTGCAAGGAAGGTAAAAATAGAGCACATGGCAGATATAAAAGGAAATCAAGACAAGAAGAAAAAATAAAATAGAAGGGTAATACAATAGAAGGGCAGCTGTAGAAATCATAAACGAAATGCGCAGAAACAAGAGTGAAACTTATTCAATAAAGTTGAATTTATTCACAGCATTCAGATGACGAGATGCAAAGGGAGGGAGGGAGGAAATAAGTCAGAGAATGGCACCCTGGCTGACTGAAAGATGCTGGAAGAATGCATTTTTAAAATTGTCATGTTTTCATATGACACCATATGAATAATTGAACAGGGATGCCAAGTTTTATTACAAGAGTATTATCAGTGAAATGTTAATGCCAGACTCCAAGTGCTCTTTCTTCCTTTTTTATTTTAAGGCAATACCACAGGTTTAATTTCCAGGCACTAATAGCAATTAATTTTATTTCCCTATTTGACAAGGATAACATCGTCTGAGATTCTGATAGTTTCAGCAAAGACGGGACAATCGATTCTCCTCTGTTTTACAGTGCCATGTGAAATGGTTGTTCTTGCTGTTGCTTTTCCGTGCGATGTTCTGTTCTGTATACAGTGGTACCTCAGGTTAAGTACGTGATTCGTTCTGGAGGTCTGTACTTAACCTGAAGCACCACTTTAGCTAATGGGGCCTCCTGCTGCCGCTGTGCCGCCAGAGCACGATTTCTGTTCTCATCCTGAAGCAAAGTTCTTAACCTGAGGTACTATTTCTGTGAATGGCGGAGTCTGTAACCTGAAGCGTATGTAACCCGAGGTACCACTGTAGTGTGTGGAGCCAAAAGGGAGAGAAAGAGTGGGAAGAAGAGGGCCTTTACCTCAACCTTGCCACACACAAACACAAAAAATGTTGGGGATCAGAATAAAGGTTGACAGCAAAGAGTAGTCTGCAGGTGTTTCAGCCAAAACAGAACGGTTACACAATATAATAGGCAGAAGACAAAAGGAAAAAGAAAGTTCAATGAATGTTAGAAAAATGTTGGAATGAAATTATATGGCTTTAGTAGAAATGTTATAAGGAATTAAGTATAAATAGATTAATAGAGTATTAAAGGAAAAAATAAGGTTAGAATGTGTTAAGATAATTATAGGATAGAAAACAGAGGAAGATGGAAAGGAATTGCTGAAACAATTAACAGAAGCGGAATACAAAAAGGGAGGTGTGAGGAGGTCGTGGAAATAAGTGAATGAAAGATAAGATATTGAAATTGTTTGATTTATTTTAAACTGTTTTTGTTTTGTTTTGTTAGTTTAATGTGTTTAATGTGTCAATGTTATGTAGTGTTTTTGTATTGTATTGTATTGTACTGTATTGTATTGTTTTTGTAGTGTTTAAATTGTTGGAAAAGTAATAAATATTAATTTTATAAAAAAAACAAAAGGAAAAAGAAAGAGCGTGGAGATAATCTGAGGCCAGGCAGTACTGGTAGTCCACTGATGGAATCTGCACTGGGACCACGGAGCCCATTGATACTTGGACCCAGTGCTTTTTTTCTTAATTTTTTTTTTTTAAATGGATACTCTCATTTTGACTCAAAAATATCACCATTTTATAGTTCAAATCAGGAAAAATGAATACAGTAAATGGACAAAAGGACAAAGAACATGCATTACGCATGTTGAAATACTGCCCCTCAATGAGGCCAAACACCACACATCCACATTCCACGCTGCTTCACACATTAAACGCTCACTTCCGTCTGAGACTCAAGAAACAACAGGAAAGGAAAGGAAGCCGCCATCAGAGGTGGTAACAATGAAACTGACCAATCACCGTGCTAGATTCCAACTCCTACTTCACACATTAAACGCTCACTTCAGTCTGAGACTAAGGAAACACTGGAAAAGGAAATGAAACCGCCGTCGGAGGTGGTAACAACGAAACTGACCAATCACCGTGCTAGATTCCAACTCCTACTTCACACATTAAACACTCGCTTCCGTCTGAGACTCTGGAAACACCATGACAGGAAACAAGGCCGCCATTGGGGGTAGCAACAGAACTGATGATTCACCATGCTAGAGAATAAACTAGATAGATAGATGATAGATAGATGATAGATAGATAGATAGATAGATAGATAGATAGATAGATAGATGATAGATAGATAGATAGAGATAGATAGATAGATAGATGATAGATAGATAGATGATAGATAGATGATAGATAGATAGAGATAGATAGATGATAGATGATAGATAGATAGATGATAGATAGATAGATGATAGATAGATAGATAGATAGATGATAGATGATAGATAGATAGATAGATAGATAGATAGATAGATAGATGATAGATAGATAGATATAGATAGATAGATAGATAGATAGATAGATGATAGATAGATAGATAGATAGATAGATAGATAGATAGATAGATGATAGATAGATAGGTGATAGATAGATAGATAGATAGATAGATGATATAGATAGATAGATAGATAGATAGATAGATAGATGATAGATAGATAGATATAGATGATAGATGATAGATGATGATAGATAGATAGATAGATAGATAGATAGATAGATGATAGATAGATGATAGATAGATAGATAGATAGATAGATAGATAGATAGATATAGATATAGATATAGATATAGATAGATGATAGATAGATAGATAGATAGATAGATAGATGATAGATAGATAGATAGGTGATAGATAGATAGATGATAGATAGATGATAGATAGTTTCTTCTCCTGTTAGATTCACAAAATGTTTAGGGGTTTGCGTACCCCAGCGTACCCCCAGAAAAAAAGCACTGCTTGGACCTATCTGTGTCAATGGAGAAGACCTCATTGTCTCTTCCTCCTCTTCTCACAGAGGCTGCATGGGATGGCCTGTTGGTGTCAGACTGGACAGTTGGGTGGCATAACCCAGTAATGCAAGAATATTTTTCCAATAGTGTACCATTACCAGTTCATTTCTAAGCTCCATTTAAAGCGCTTGTGTTAACCTTTAAAGCCCTAAATGGCTTGGGCCTTGGTTCTCTAGGCAATTACTTCCACCTGTTTGATCCTGGCAATAAATTAAATTCTGATTCAGAGGTTTATGCACTCACCAGTAGGACTGGTTAGGACGACAAGGGTGAGCCTGTCGAGGTATCAGGTGAATTTACTGCCTGTTTTAGTTAATATGTTGTTGCCGCCTTATGTAAAAACCAGGGCGAATCCTAGGGAAAGAGAAAAGTGTGGACTTATCAAGCTGCTGAGAAGGCATTCTAGGATGTTGAGTCCTGGTTTTGGAGAACAGGAATTGTTCTCTAAGAAAAATAAAAGATTTTTTTTTTTACATCTTCCTCAAGTATAGTGTAACACAAGTGACAAGGCCTTCCCGGTGGTGGCACCACAACTATGGAACTCCCTTACAACTCGTTCTTTCAGTTCTGTTTCAATAAGGTTATCATAATGATGTCTGAAAAGGAGGTATCAGGCATAAGCATTTCCAACCTCAAAATGACATTTATTGGCATTCAAATAGAAATGTTAACAGGAACCTTCAAGCGTTAGACTTTGTGGCCAGGCTCACACAAACATGGATATCCCTTGATTTCGCTGGTGTTATTTTTGTGTATTTGTGACCACAAATGCATGTGTTCTTCACTAAATGACAGCAGCACCACTAACACTGTGCTCTTCGGTAGAGTCAGTTCACACAGCCTGCTGTGAGTTAAACACATAAGGTGTCCAATAAATAGTCGGTGAGAAATCATGTGATACACCTGCATGTTGTGAACCCAGCCTTGAGGACTGGCAACTGACTACAGTGGTACCTTGATTCTCAAACGCCTCAGTATTCAAACAACTTGGAACCCAAACACTGCAAACCTGAAGTAAGGGTTCCGGTTTGCGAACTTTTATTGGAAGTCGAACGTGCTCCATTTTGAGTGTTATGCTTCCGATTTGAGTGCCACACTTGTGTTTTGAGTATTGCACTGAGGTCTGTCTGGTTTTGCTATTTATTTTGCATTTTTGTTTTTGCGGCTCTTTTTGTTTTGTTTTTGTGACTGCGTGGAACCCAGTTCAGCTACTGATTGATTGATTGATTGATTGATTGTGTGACTGCAGTACATTGTTTCTTGCTTTCATTTTATGGATCAATGGTCTCATTAGATAGTAAAATTCATGTTACATTGCTGTTTTGGGGGTTGTTTTTAAAAGTCTGGAACGGATTAATCCGTTTTGCATTACTTTCTATGGGAAAGCGTGCCTTGGTTTTGGAACGCTTTGGTTTTGGAACGGATTAAGTTTGAGAACCAAGGTACCACTGTATGTGGTTTTATATAAATATGGGGGTTGACTGCTGCAAAGCACTGAATTTGTTTTGTGTTTTAAATGATAATTATTAAAGTTTCAAAAGAAGAAAAATCACATTAATAAAAAAAATTAACAATAAAAAGGAAAAATACAAAGTAGAAAAAAGAAAAAACAGTTAAAAACAATTCCATCTTTTCTTCACTTCTTTTACGTTTACTTGTTTCCCGGACCTCCTCATACCTCCCTCTTTTGTATTCCAATTCAATTTGTTAATCCAACAATTCCTTTCCCTCCTTTTTAATCCTAATCTTTAATCTTGATATATTATAACATTAAATTTTTACATATTGAAAACCAATTTTTCCATATTCTTTTGTACCTATACCGCTAGAAACCACTTAACTTCAATCCAACATCATTCTAACATTCATTAATTTTACAGTATTTCTGCAAGTAGTCTTTAAATTTCTTCCAATCTTCTTCCACCGACTCTTCTCCCTGGTCTCGGATTCTGCCAGTCATTTCTGCCAATTCCATATAGTCCATCACCTTCATCTGCCATTCTTCCAAAGTGGGTAGATCTTGTGTCTTCCAATACTTTGTAATTAGTATTCTTGCTGCTGTTGTGGCATACATAAAAAAAGTTCTATCCTTCTTTGGCACCAATTGGCTGACTATGCCCAGGAGAAAGGCCTCTGGTTTCTTCAAGAAGGTATATTTAAATACCTTTTTCAATTCTATATTTCAAAGCACTGAATTTGAGGTGCTCTGCGATGATTTGAAAGTTCTTTCAGTTATGTTATATCCGACTTGTTAGCACATGCAAGCCACCACTGATTGTTGTTTTGCTAATGTTGTTTTCTAGATTTGCTAAACGTTTAAAAGATTTATCCTGGAACAGTGAGGTTTCCCTTGTTTTGTTAAGTTGCTGGTTTGCTAATATTGGTTTATAGATTGCAATTGTTTTACTCATGGCCGGACCAAGATGTTTTGGCACCCGAAGCAAACCACAGGCTTGTTGGACAATAGTTCCCATCATACGTGACTGTTGACCATACTGGCAGAGGCTGGTGTATTTTGAGATCAACAATTTCTGGAAGAATGTGTGTGGACAGGTTGCCTATTCCAGGAATAGGTGGACTGGGTTCAGGATTGGGAAGGTGCAATCCTGCTGCCAAATCATGTATGGATTCTACCTAATTTTTAGGCAAAGCAAATGAATAGAGCTTTGCTTTGCCTAATGGGATGCTAATTTATAAGTTGAAAAAAAAATATGAATCCATCATCTATTTGCACCTCCAGATTCTGGTAACTTAGAAATAAGTGCCTATAAAGACTTGCTCAACTTTGTTAATAATGTTTGAATCAAGTCATTCTTCATTTTCTATAAAAACTAAACAAGCTAGAAGTAATTCAGTAATTTATTTTAACAAGTACTAATGAATAAAGTAAATGTGTAATTTCCAATAAATTACACTGTTGTGGTGTGAAAATGAGGCACTCCAAAACACATTAAAATGTGTCACCTTTATTTTTTATAGTATATCCTTTAGAAGAGACATTAAACTATGTTTATTTTATCCCCTAGTACGGGACAGAAACTTGTAGAATATTTTTCCCTCTCAGGGAAACCTTGTAAAAAGCTCTCCCCTGAAAGAAAATGGGATCTTGTGGTGCTCTCGTTCATTTTAGCCATGATTGAAAATCAGGATTATGCCTCACGAGGGGAATTTAGTCAGGTGGATCAGGTTCACTGCTGCAGATGGTCACCACCCAGACCCCATAATGGCCTTGAGCTGCATAGGGCTAGCATGTTCATCCCCTCCACCACATGCTCATTTAACCCAGAAGACAAATGTCAGAATGGTGCAAAAGTGGTACCTTGGGTTACATACATTTCAGGTTACATACGCTTCAGGTTACAGACTCTGCTAACCCAGAAATAGTGCTTTAGGTTAAGAACTTTGCTTCAGGATAAGAACAGAAATTGTGCTCCGGTGGTGCGGCGGCAGCAGGAGGCCCCATTAGCTAAAGTGGTGCTTCAAGTTAAGAACAGTTTCAGGTTAAGAACGGACCTCTGGAATGAATTAAGTACTTAACCCAAGGTACCACTGTAATTAGGACTGAGGGATTAAATTGAAGGATTTGTGGAAGGGGCAAGTTGCTTTGGTGATTTCATAGAATCACAGAACTGTAGACCATGAAGGATCTTGTAGCCCGACCCCTTGCAACGCAGGAATATTTTGCCCAACGTGGGATTCGAACCCACAGTGCTAAGGTTAAGAGTCTCTTGCTCTACCGGCTGAGCTATGATGTCTGAAGAAATCAGAGATGGTACTACGCAGAATTCATCATGCGAAAGGCTGGGCTGGATGAATCCCTAGCCGGAATTAAGATTGCCGGAAGAAATATCAACAACCTCAGATATGCAGATGACACAACCTTGATGGCAGAAAGTGAGGAGGAATTAAAGAACCTTTTAATGAGGGTGAGAAAGGAGAGTGCAAAAAATGGTCTTGAAGCTCAACATCAAAAAAACTAAGATCATGGCAACTGGTCCCATCACCTCCTAGCAAATAGAAGGGGAAGAAATTGAGGCAGTGAGAGATTTTACTTTCTTGGGCTCCATGATCACTGCAGATGGTGACAGCAGCCACGAAATTAAAAGACGCCCGCTTCTTGGGAGAAAGTCAATGACAAACCTAGACAGCATCTTAAAAGGTAGAGACATCACCTTGCTAACAAAGGTCCGTATAGTAAAAGCTATGGTTTTCCCAGTAGTGATGTATGGAAGTTAAAGCTGGACCATAAAGAAGGCTGATCACCAAAGAACTGATGCTTTTGAATTATGGTGCTGGAGGAAACTCTTGAGAGTCCCATGGACTGCATGAAGATCAAACCTCTCCATTCTGAAGGAAATCAGCCCTGAGTGCTCACTGGAAGGACAGATCCTGAAGCTGAGGCTCCAATACTTTGGCCACCTCATGAGAAGAGAAGACTCCCTGGAAATGCCCCTGATGTTGGGAAAGATGGAGGGCACAAGGAGAAGGGGACGACAGAGGACGAGATGGTTGGATAGTGTTCGCGAAGCTACCAGCATGAGTTTGACCAAACTGCGGGAGGCAGTGGAAGACAGAAGTGCCTGGCGTGCTCTGGTCCATGGGGACATGAAGAGTCGGACACAACTAAACGACTAAACAACAACAACTACTGAGATCTGCCGAGAGGAGTTCCAGACATAGCAAGTAACATGGGAGCAAGGGCAGAGCCTTTGAAATGAACATGAGATCTTCTGGAGGTTTAAGGTGGTAGAATCAGAAGACCAGAGAGGAGAGTTCATTAGACTGCAGCTCAGTTTTTCAAGCCAGAGATGATTGATAATGCATCTTATGCTTTTTTGTTGCTTGGTTGCACAGGAGGAATAATTTCAGCGTGATCCAGGTTTTTGGGGTTTCATTTTTTAACTATGGAATTTCAATCGATACCTTTTGATCTTTTGTAATAAGATTCCTATAGATTTCAGAAGTCCCCGATAAGCACAAATGATAATTTTTTGCAAGACGCAGTGGATCTGTCGGCTTCGCTGGGTTGTGAATTAGGCCGCTTATTATGAACATCTCAACGATGGGAGGATTTGTGCCCCAAATTACTACATGGGGGGTTGCGCCGGATGTTCGGGAACCCATCCCTTCCCCCCTCTCCCACCCGCATAAGGGCTTGAGTTAAGTTATTGCAACTCCTCAGATATACAAAGCCCCCGGGAGAATAAATATCGCACTGAATATTGACAGGGTTAGTGCTATATTAGCTGTGCCACAAACTGTGAAATAAATGGCCATGATGGATGTGAAATATTTATTGCTTTGCTACAAAGCAAATCTGAATTTGCATCCGGAAATGATCCAGCCAGAGGAATCCAGAGCTGACTGGCTTGTTAGTCTGAGAGCACAGCAAAGTACAGCAAAGAGGTTAGATGCCAAATTGTGAAACAAAGGGATATTTCTTAGAGACTATACAATGCTGTAAAAAGGTAAAGGGACCCCGGACCATTAGGTCCAGTCGTGGCCGACTCTGGGGTTGCGGCGCTCATCTCGCTTTATTGGCCGAGGGAGCCAGCATACAGCTTCCGGGTCATGTGGCCAACATGACTAAGCCGCTTCTGGTGAACCAGAGCAGCGCACGGAAACGCTGTTTGCCTTCTCGCCGGAGTGGTATCTATTTATCTACTTGCACTTTGACATGCTTTCAAACTGCTAGGTGGGCAGGAGCAAGGACCGAGCAACGGGAGCTCACCCCGTCGCGGGGATTCGCACTGCCAGCCTTCTGAGTGGCAAGTCCTAGGCTCTGTGGTTTAACCCACAGCACCACCCATGTTCCTATATACAAGGCTGTAGCCACAATTAATTGCATGCCATCTTCACAAAAACCCTGTGAGATGGGTCAAGCTGAGTGGCCCAAGATGAAGGCTAACTGCAGATTTGAACTGGGGTCTCTCCATCCTAGTCCAGCATCCTTGCCAACACCAGTTTGGGCTCTTTGTCGAAACTGCATCACTTCAGATTGCAGGTGCGGCTCACATGATTACATTCCTGTGGATACAGTGGTACCTCTGGATGCGAACCCGATCCATTCCAGAGCCCCGTTCGCATCCTGAAGCAAACACAACCTGCGTCTGCGCGTGCGTGGGTCACGATTTGCCGCTTCCGCGCATGCACGTGATGTCATTTTGAGCGTCTGCGCATGTGCGAGCAGCGAAACCCGGAAGTAACATGCTCCGTTACTTCCGGGTCGCCACGGAGCACAACCCAAAAATGCTCAACCCGAAGCTACTTCAACCCGAGGGATGACTGTACAGTGGTACCTCGGGTTAAGTACTTAATTCGTTCCAGAGGTCCGTATTTAACCTGAAACCGATCTTAACCTGAAGCACCACTTTAGCTAATGGGGCCTCCTGCTGCTGCCACACCGCCGGAGCACAATTTCTGTTCTCATCCTGAAGCACTATTTCTGGGTTAGCGGAGTCTGTAACCTGAAGCATATGTAACCTGAAGCGTATGTAACCCGAGGTACCACTGTACTTTGAAATTCTGAATTCTGGCATTCTCCAGAAAGTCTCTTGAGAAAAATGTATAAATCTAAATCAAATAAGTGTTGGAAATGTGAAAAGAAAGAAGGTTCTTTTTATCATATGTGGTGGTCTTGTAGTAAGGTTAAAGCTTACTGGGAAATGATATATTATGAAATGAAAAGGATGTTTAAAATAACCTTTGTAAAAAAAACAAAAAACAGAAGCTTTTCTTTTGGGAATTATAGGGACAGAACTACCTAAAATGTATAGAAATTTATTCATGTACAGCAGCAAGAATGTTACTCGCTCCAAAATGGAAAAAAGCAGAAATTCCAGCAACAGAAGAATGGATCAAAAAAATGTATGGAATATGCAGAAATGGAGAAACTTACCGGAAGATTAAGAAACCAAGATAACAAACTTTTTAATAAAAGAATGCAAATGATTTGTTGAATATTTACAGATAAATTCTAAACAGATAAGAACATTGGCAGGATTATTGTAAATAACCTGCAGTTTTATAAGTGTATATTTAAAGCAGATTAATAAATGACCAAATTAAGTTAATTTGGATATGCAGAAGATATTAAAAATAAATTTAAGGAACCACAGAAAGAGGGGGAAGGAAGTCAAGTTTTGAAATGTCAAAATGATTGTAAAATTAGTGAAATGTATGAACTTGAAAAGTATAAATAAATAAAAAAACAACACAGAGATAGTCTCTCGGGATTTTAGAGCTACAAATTACCTGGCCTAGTTTCCAAAGTGGAACCAGGAATGAGCTTTGTCTCTTTGTTTTAATTTCTATCAATATGAATGTGTTCTTAGCTTTTATTCTGTTTTTGTTTTATGTAGGTTTTAATGCAGGCACAATTTTTGGTCAGTTGCTTTGGGTTGTTTTTTATTTAGAAGAAGAAGAAAATGTTTATTGAACTAATAAGTTCAGTAAATAATAGCACTGCCACAACTGACAAGAAATTGATACTCAGTTTTGGATCGAACAAGTACACATTGTCTACTGGCAAGCAGGGATAGCTGTTCGCTGTGGCTACAGCTCCAACTTGGATGCGAGATGGAGGTCAAGGGAAGAGCGTTGCTGAACAAGGGAAGCAAGTATAGTCTACCCAGTAAAACACAGAGAACGCAAGGTCACTGTGTTGGCCCCTCTTGCTGTTGGAGACATGCCAAAGCTCTTGAACAGATAGTTAAGAAAACCATTGTTTGACAAGCTTGACACAGCAAACAACCTTAAAATATGTTCTGATGGATTGTTCTGTGATTTAAAGAGCAGTTTGCTTTAGTAACTGAATGTTAGGATTTGGCTCCACCAACCCTCCTTCTTGAAAGCCAATGTAAGTATTCAAAGCCACCAATTGTATTTAAAACCCAAAGGACAAAGGATACTCCATAGTTCCATAGCTTAAGCTGTGCTGGTTTTTTTTCATATAGGAACTGTGTTTTTATTCTTTACAATACAGTGGACACTCAGGTTGTGAACGTGATCCGTGCGGGATGCAAGTTTGCAACCCGCAGCTGCGCATCTGCACATGTGTGGGTTGTGATTTGGCGCTTCTGCACATGCGTAAAGCACAATTTAGCGCTTCTGCGCATGCCAGTACTTCCAGGTTTCGGCTGTCCGTAACCTGAAAAAATGCAACCTGAAGCGTCTGTAACCCGAGGTATGACTGTATACTATATCTGAACCATTTCAATGGAGACTATTCAGAGAGAACAGTTATGGGACAGCTTAGAAATACCACTATTTATTTACTGAATTTGTTCATCACTTTATCTTGCCCCGGGCAACCCAAAGTGACCTACAACCAACCAAACAACAGCAATGTAATGATGGTGCCAGATGATCCTTCTTGGGGAGAGCATTCAACAAATGTGGAGCCACCACAGAAAAGGCCCCATCATGTGCTGCCACCCTCTGGACCTCTTACGGAGGGGGCACAGGAAGGTGGGATTCAGATGGTGATCCACAGGATCTGAAGATGATGTGGTGTGTTGCAGTTATTAGTCACATGCCTGCCTTATCCATTTCATGCAACTTTACCTCTCAGGACTCACAGCATCGCATTTTGGATGTGAATCTGAATGGACAGCTGATTTACAGCAGCAGTTCCAAAGCAAAAACAAAAACCAAGGATATCTGAAGTACTCCAGAAAGTTTCGATTAATATCAGAGTCCAGAGGGCAGAAAACTGGAATACTCAGAGCAGAAATAAAGGAAAGGGATTTGCTCATCCTGAGAAACATGCAATATTATTAATTACTGTCAAGGGTGATGGTGTGAGATTATAGCAACTTCATAAATAATGTTCTAGGGGAAATGACCGCCTTTCACATATTTATAGAATCGGAGGTTGTATATTTATCATTTACAGATTTTATCATTTAAATGTAGGAAGATCGTGCTGCATCTATTGCTGTGATATACAAGAAACCGGGGTTCTAAAAAAGCTAGTACAAATGATTATTGTCACAATTGCATTCATGTTTATAAGTTATATTTCTGCATTCTTCACTTGACATCACAGCAGCGCAAAGCTCTGTGGTTTCAGAGAAATGTGCCACTCATACATTGACTTTAAATTATTCATTTAAAATGGTGACAATGTCGTTTTATGTTACATATACCCAAAGATCTCACAGAGAACACAAGGGAAAACCGAAGAGACATTGCAGAAAAGGATATCACTTCATAGATATCAATTTTCATTGCGGGGGGGGGGAATAAAAATCCTTTTTTTAAAACCCAAAAGATTCATTTTTAATTTCACTTTTCCGCATTATTCACTCCAAACAATAACAAGATCCGAGTGTTGTCAATGCCGCCACTTTTTGCCAAAGTATTCTAAGCTCTAGATAGATTTATTACTATTCTTACGATAGCAGAGTTACCAGATGCTTTAGGATACACAATCAGAAATAAAAAGCAAACCAAAATATCCCTGCACGTACAGTAAGTCAGAGTCTGAAACAAATGATGATGATGTTCTTTATGAAACTGATGAAGTCTCTAGTTCAGAAGTAAATTCAAATAATTATCAATCATAGAACTGTAGAGTTGCAATGGAGGAATATTTTTGTTCAATGTGAGGCTTATACCCAGGACCTTGAGATTAAGAGAGCCATGCTCTACTCACTGAGCAATCCCAGTTCGATTCATCTGTGGCAAAAGCTGGAGCCAAGAGCCACCATAGATGGATCCTGCCGCTTGAGGTGGTCACCATAGACTATCTTCAAAGTGAGATCTCTCAGCTCACCAAGCACAATTTTAGCATATATCACTTGCAGATACGTGGTTAATTTTTTAATTTTTTTGTCACATTCTAGTGAGGATCACAACTTGTGTGGAAGCAGGCCTTCCCATGGGCAAAGTTAGCTAGACAGTTGGCTATTTTTTTAAAAAAAGTATTTTGTTCCAGACCATCTTGCTCACTTCACACAAACACACATGCTGCAGTCTCCCACTTTTGTTTGTTTTTAAAAAAATCATATAATTTACAGCAGCCCACAGATTCTTGCTCTCATGTATAAGGAAAACTGCTTTAAGATAACCGTACTTAGGTATTGGTCACCTTGATAAGAAAGTAAGATGACACCACCAGAAGTCAACAACTCTTTCATGGTGTCCTGGTATTCACTTTTTGAATAACAACAGCAACAGTAGTAATGATGATGATGATGATGTTATTATTATTTATATCCCACCCATCTCGCTGGGTTTCCCCAGCCACTCTGGGTGACTCCCAACAGAATCTTAAAAACACGATAAAACATCAAACATTAAAAACTTCCCTAAACAGGCTTGCCTTCAGATGTCTTCTAAAAGTCAGATAGTTATTTATTTCCTTGACATCTGATGGGAGGGCGGTCCACAGGGTGGGCGCCACCACCGAGAAGGCCCTCTGCCTGGCAACCCTGGTTTTGGTACCTGAGGTGAGCAACAAAAGGGCGTTCTCCTTCCCCAGCAGGGAAGAAGGGATGAGAGAAGATCGACATCAGGAACAAGGGGAGAATAAGTATGTACATCAGGATCTGTGGTTCCTGAGGATCCTGCCACTTGAGGTGGTCACTTCAGCTTGCATCATGGGTTGGCTGGCCCTGGGAAATTGGTGGAGGTGCCGAAAGGCTGTGAGCTTCTAGTACAGGGAGTGCACCAGTTGCCCATTTTGAATTTTGAGATAGTGCTGTGGGTGCCAGTCACAAAATGGCTGCTGTGAGAACATGGCACAACCCAAAATGGCTGCCATGCAGATTGACCCAGCACAAGACAACACAACACAACCTATTCAAGTCTGTATCCACAAATATACACAAAAGTTAAAGTTACACACCGATGGCATCATACACCAGTTCAGATTTCACACATAAATTCTCAGTCTTCTTAACTTTGTTGGAGGGGTTGCTCCTACAAACACAAATTTTCTCATTTATGGTGGGAATGCCCACGGGTCTCGACTTTTTGGATGGAAGTATTTGCAGAAATATCTCAAATATTTAAATCTGAAATTCAGGCATCACCGCAACTAGCACTATTAAATATATGGGATTATATTCTAAAACGATTCTCTTTGAAGGAGCTGCTCACTTGATTTCTAGTAGCTCCCAAATTTTCAACTGCACAAAAATGGCAGAACTTAAACCAACTGTCTCTTCAGTTATGGTCTAAGAACCTATGGTACAATTGCTGAAAAGACAACCCACAAGATTCACGTGGTGGAAGGCAAAAAACAACAACAGTAGAACAATTTTATGACATTTGGTGGGACTTTTTATCTTATGTTTCAAACAACGAGCTGCATGACTCATTACCTGCACCTAAAAAATAAATATGGTCATCCTAAATTATGTGTTACTTTAATATACCTATGTAGAATTTTAGTTGCCATGATTGTATAAGCATCTCTTTGATGCCTTCTGTGTTCTTGTGTTCAAATACCATATTTTTTGCTCTATAAGACTCACTTTTTCCCTCCTAAAAAGTAAGGGGAAATGTGTGTGCGTCTTATGGAGCGAATGCAGGTGCGCAGCTATCCCAGAAGCCAGAACAGCAAGAGGGATTGCTGCTTTCACTGCGCAGCGATCCCTCTTGCTGTTCTGGCTTCTGGGATTCAGAATATTTTTTTTCTTGTTTTCCTCCTCCAAAAACTAGGTGAGTCTTATGGTCTGGTGCGTCTTATGGAGCGAAAAATTCGGTAAATAGAATTCCTGCAAAAACAAAAGGCAGCAGAATTCCTCTTTGATTAATTTAAATATCTGTGTCACTTTTCCACCCTTCAGATAATAATCAACTTTAAATAGCAAGATACAAGGGACAGTGTGAGTTGTGAAAAGCGATGAATGTTTGGATCCCCAGTTTTTCTTAAAATAAACACGGAAATGGAGGCTGTCCCATCCAAACCATCACTATTACAATTAACCTTGTAGTCCTGCATTCTAAAATAGTACAATTCAGGGAAGTCTCAACAAGATTTGAACTTGGATCTCTCTCTTGTGGCCAACCATTTGCACTTTACGATGGTTGTTTCTCTACAGGCATTTGAGAAAACAAGAAGGCCTTAACAGTACAAAATACCCCAAAGACTGTTTTGTGGAAAGAGTCCTACAAAAGTCCTGTCCGTGAGTTCTGAGTGCAAGGAAGGAGGGGGAAAACCCCCCAATATCTGAGTATCTCTAGGCACTGCTATCTTACATCTTTGCAAACTGCCATGGGGTAGAATATCCTTGTGTTATCTGTCAATAGCAGAAGGTTCAGTCTTATAGATTTTTATGTTAAGATGCAAAACAGTGACACCTAGAGACTCAAACTCCTTGAGCAGGGAGGCGGGATTTTGTATTACATTTGTTTCATCCCCATCTTCATCAAAACACACAGCTGCTTGAGAAACATCAACAACAGAGGTTTTCATGACCCCGTGTGAGTTAGAATTATCCATGTTAAGTTTGACAGGGGAAAGTTAACCATAAATTGCCAACGTCGCTTGCAAGCGGTTCATATTAGATCACTAAACAGGAGCAAAGTTTGTCTACAGCTGAGACAAGGGGGGGCAGTTTCATGAGAATATTTGTGCCCACCGAGACACACCCTGGTTTCAGCAATTTGGGGAGACGGTGACCTCAAAAGAACACAGAAATGTTTGCAGAAGGTAATCCCCTTTGCCAAGGCAGTCACATCAATTTTTCCTATCCTCAGTCCTCAAATGTTAGGCAAATGTTGCCTAGGGATAACTAATTGAGTTAGATTGTAAATGGAGAGACACTTTCAGATGCACATTTCATTGAACTTGATGGCGTGCAAATAGATAACATCAGCATTCAGATTAGGGATGGACAAAAATGTTTATTTTACCCATAATTTTTTCATTGATCTTCTAGAGACCAACAACAACTCCTGATTTAAGTATAAATATCTATGTTCTCTCAAACAAACAAACAGAAACAGTGCTGATTATGATAGAGACAGGTTGGAAATGGATTTGCTGCCTTCTTAAATTTCCTAAACCACCCCTTCCCCCAACACACACTGCTTTTGGAGAACATTTTTAACTGCATTCTATTTTACATGTTTTTAACTGTAACTGTTTTCAACTCTTCAGCTGTTTTTTTAAAAAAAGAAATACTTCTTTTAAAAAAGTTTTGTTGTGGATAGATTTGCTTTGCCGGGCTCCTTTGAGATGAAGGACAGAATATAAATTCAATACATAAATAAGAAACACATTAAATAATCATATCATATTGCCACTCCCGCGTTAGTAGGACCAGAAGTTGCCCCGGTGGCAACAAGGAGGGAAGGGAATCTAACTTCAGATTTCCATCTCTGAGGCTGGGGCCATCTCTGCATCCGTGGAGAAGGAGATGTGGTGCCTCCCATGGCCAATGGGCGCATAGGATTTTACTCTAAATGTGCTTTTTGAAATCTGTCCAAGCACAATCCTGTACTCAGAAATAAGTTTAATTGAGTTCAGTGGGGCTTATTCCCAGCTGAATGTGTCTAGGACTGCAGCCTTCAACCAGCAAGAATTAGGTCAGTCCATTGGGAGAAGTGTGAAATCTGGTGGCTCAGCTAAGTCTGAGAGGTATAGATCTGGTCATCCCACAGAGGAATTGACAAAAATCAAATTCTTCAAGCATCCCCAAACAGAAGGCAATTGCGGATGTCCCTTGTACTGCTACATTATGCTTCATGAAACAGTCACATGTCAAGACAGGGGTAACCCTATTGTAAAGGCATCACAGCTGCTTCAAGAACAGGAGCAAATAATAATAATAATAATAATAATAATAATAATAATAATTTATTATTTGTACCCCACCCATCTGGCTGGGTTTCCCCAGCCACTCTGGGCAGCTTCCAACAAAGATTAAAAATACATCAAAATGTCACACAGTAAAAACTTCCCTGAACAGGGCTGCCTTCAGATGTTTTCTAAATGTCAGGTAGTTGTTTATCTCTTCGACATCTGATGGGAGGGCGTTCCACAGGGCGAGCGCCATTGTTACTACACAACAACAACAACAGCCAAATATCAGTTCTGTTTGCACTCACTGACATTATCACATAGCCCAATCTTATTTGTGTTATCTCTGGTTATCTGGAATCAGTGGAGGAGAGCAAAGTTAGCCTCTCCAAAATAACACCAGGATAAAACAACATCCGGCACTGTCTGAAAGCTTCCTCCCTCCAATTTTTGAGCTTAAAAATTCAGCACTGTACTTGTTTGGTCAGCGCTGCTCTAGCATAAGGCAGGAGGATAAACACTGAGCATTGGAATCCAAACCCCAGGCATTATCCAGGGTTCAATCTGGAGAAGGCGATGCAAAGTATTTTCTTATTTGTTTTCCAGCGGTAAGCACTTCTCAAATATCAGGTGGCAAAGTTTGTACTCGATGGAGGGAGAAAACAGCAGGAGAAAAATGACAGTCAGCTCTGTCAATCGACAAATTTAATGAGAAACACCACTCAGTTTAATGAATCCTCGGGCTTCGCTATCTTTTAAAGCAGCACTTGCGTACACAACGATGTCACCTCAATTTTGGCACTGCATTGTGGCGATGGTGGGACATCCTCTCTCATATATATATATATATATATATATGAATGCAAGTATTATTAATTTACAAAGTGAAGGGAGAAGTGAATAGATGATACTAAGGACATATTAGTGACAGTTTGAAAATGCATCACTGGAGATGGAATAACTCACTTTGTACCTCAGCATGGTATTAGAATGCAAGATAGAGGCAATCCCTTCACCAGAATTTATTGGGGGAGGAAGGAGGGAAATCACAAGTGACAAGAAATAATAGGCTTGTAGTTGAAGTAGGTCAACATGGAAACAAACATTAAGTTAGCTTTTCAGGTAGATTCAGTTTCTGTGAGCTTCTTTTAAACTGGAGGGCATGAAAACCCACCACTTGGGCTATACATCCAATATATGTGTGACAAAAGCCTCTTCCTCTTTTAATTACTACTTAGAGCGAATATTTTCTTATTGCAGACATTAGTTGCATAGGAATTAAAAATCAAGTCATATTGAAACCAGGGGACTTCCTTACATGTAGAGGAAAATTCTTCTGCAATTCATTTTTACTAAGCGTGCAAAATACTGTCGTATTTTGACAATGCAGCAAGACTCTTTTTTATTTATTTTTTAAAAACTAAATAACCGTTTCCCACATCTTTAATAAGTCTGAGTTTTCTTCTCCTGGGCATGGTCGGCCAACTGGTGCCAAAGAAGGATAGAACTTTTTTTATGTATGCAACTACAGCAGCAAGAATACTCATCGTGAAATATTGGAAGACACAAGATTTACCCACCCGGGAAGAATGGCAGATGAAGTTGATGGACTATGTGGAATTGGCGGAAATGACTGGCAGAATCCGAGACCAGGGAGAAGAGTCGGTGGAAGAAGACTGGAAAAAAATTAAAGACTATTTACAGAAATACTGTAAAATTAATGAATGTTAGAAAAATGTTGGAATGAAGTTATATGGCTTTAGTAGAAATGTTATAAGGAATTAAGTATAAATAGATTAATAGAGAATTAAAGGTAAAAATAAGGTAAAAATATGCTAAGATAATTATAGGATAGAAAACAGAGGAAGATGGAAAGGAATTGCTGAAACAATTAGCAGAAGTGGAATACAAAAAGGGAGGTGTGAGGAGGTCACTGAAATAAGTGAATGAAAGATAAGATACTGAAACTGTTTGATGTGTTTTAAATTGTTTTTGTTTTGTTTTGTTAGTTTAATGTATTAGTGTTATGTATTGTTTTTGTATTGTATTCTATTGTTTATTCTTTTTTTGTAATGTTTAAATTGTTGGAAAAGTAATAAATATTATTTTTTTTAAAAAAAGTCTGAGTTTTCACATTAAAAAGCAAGTGTTTAATGTGACCTTGGTGTGTTCCAGCATCCCCACTGTGTATTGTTAACAGTTTCAGCAGTAGCATTTAAGCAGATCATTATCTCACAATGGAAAAATTTGTAAATATTGTTGCACTTCCTAAACTTTCCCCTAAATCTGAGGCTTTCGAACTGTGTGGGAATAAACTCTGGGGAGGTCCTCAGAAGCTTATCAGGTCTTCCTTAGTAAGACAATCTGCGGTGGAAGACCTGCTTCTCTGAAAGGCAGGTTAGACAGTCTTTCCCTGGAACCTACAACAGGTACAATTGTGTTTGGTGCATTCTCAGGTCACATGAGATGATGGTGATGTTCAAACTGCCTGGCCTGTGTCCCCCATTGAAAAATGTGGGTGTTTTTCATACACTGAATGGGTTCTGTGGGAGACCCAAAAGAGCTTCCCGGTGACTCGTCAATGTGCAAAATATTCACCGAAAACAGAAAGTCTGAAAAAACATTCTGCCTTAAACCAACAAGGTGTAAATCCTGATAAAAGGAACTTTTTGCAGACTTTTCTAGACATCACTTTTGCAAAGTTGAATTGGAAAATGAAGGTTGTGTCATGATGCACCAGGGGAAAAAATAAAGAAATAAGTCGAACAAATGATTCAGGCAAGTTAACTCTGAATCTAAATTGCAACTATTCAACATTTTGAGGAATATTTGTGGAAGCATTTTTTTTAACAACTTTTGATTATTATTTTTGGCAGTTCCTGGGGAAAATATTTGTTTACTCGTTTACAATGCTACTATACTACATTAGCTATATTTATCTTTTCCACTCTCAAATCTCCTGTTAAAAAGTGATGCCTGATTGGTCGGGATGTCCCATGTGGTTAATCCATAAAGAAATAAACACATGCAAGGGGCAAGGGTGCTGTCAAAGCAGAAGGAAGCAGGGGAAATGAAGGCACAGAAGAGGATTTATAAAGATGAATATTATTCCAGTCAAAAGTATTTTTAGGAAACTTTTCTACATCCCAAAACTGCAGGTTTGGGTTTGCAATTCCAAGTGGGAGGGTGGGGGATATTCTGCACAGTCCTGCCAAGTTGCAAGACTTTGTCACAGGCAAAAAGTCCAAGTGGAACAGGTTATTTAGCTATTGTAGTCAGCAAAGGTTACAAACAAATTCATGGAAGGTCAAGCGACTCTGTATGTAAGCTTCCAGTGGGAATGAGATGGCGCTAGACTCAGAAACAGCTAGTAGAACTTTGACAATGCCGCCACCTACTGGTACATTGAGGCCTTCGGCGTTATTTTTTTTTTTCATTTTTCGTTTTCCAAGCTGCGATTTCCTGATTTCCCCAGGTAATATTCCCAAGGCAGCCCACCCCCGCCCCTTTGTTTGCTGGAAGAATTTCTGCTGATTCATCCAGCACCTCTAATATTTACAGGACAATTACCGGTCTTTCCTTGGGTCAGTGTGAATGCATTTTTATGATTTTGTTTTTTAGCTGATGTCTTTTGGAAACCATTTTTAAAGTGTGCTTTCATTATTTGGAGGCAGAGGGGGTGGGGGCTTACAGGAGTGGTCATGGGCTTCTGCTGATGAGTGGCAATCAAGGGTGTGAGGGAGACATGAATGTTCAATAGTGAAAGCTTTTTACCCTCCAGCAAAACACCCCACAAGACAGTGCACACATTGCCTGGATTTAAACACTAAGTAGCAATGCCTGGAATGGGGTGACTGAATTCTGTGTTGGCTTCAGCATCCAGACTGTCTTCAAGGGCAGCCCCACGCAAAATGCATTGCAGTCCAATATGAACCCCTATTTAAAATCATATAAAGGTAAAAGGACCCCTGGACAGTTAAGTTCAGTCAAAGGCGGTGCTCATCTCACTTTCAGGCCAAGGGAACCGGTGTTTGTCCACAGACAGCTTCCCGGCTCATGTGGCCAGCATGACTAAACCACTTCTGGTGCAATGGAACATTGTGATGGAAACCAGAGTGCACGGAAATGCTGTTTACCTTCTCGCCACAGCAATGCCTATTTATCTACTTTCACTGGTGTGCTTTCCAACTGCTAGGTTGGCAGGAGCTGGGACAGAGCAATGGGAGATCACCCCATCGCGGGGATTCGAACCGCCAACCTTCTGATCAGGAAGCCCACGAGGCTCAGTGGTTTAGACCACAGCGCCACCCACTGTGGTCTAAACAGCGGATCTTGTTTTCCTCTGGTGCTACTGTATTTTGGAGATGTTAACTTTGCTCTCCCCCACTGATTCCAGATAAGCAGAGATCACACAAATCAGATTTGGCTAAGTGACAATGTCAATGAGAGCAAACAGAACTGATATTTGGCCGTTGCTGTTGTTTTCATATATATATAAAAGGAACTTGCCAAAATAAATGTAGGCAAATCTTGTGATTTCCAATTAGTCATTCATTTGTTGTTTTAAGAGGCATGCTGTCCAACCAAAAAACGATAGGGCTCATTTATGTGTATCTACGTTCATCAGTTGATGACTGCACATTTTCCAACATTTCACGGATGAAAAGAAGGCACAATTTTCATGCATGAACAGGGCAGAATCTGACCACCCATCAAGTGCAAATTGCTAGGCAACGGTAGGCCCACCCAATCTAGGTGTCAGCATGCCACTAGTGGAAAAAGAGAAGCAAAAGGGAGACTTTTGCATCCAGCTCCTAGAGTATACAAAATTCTTCTACGCTGGCCAGTGCTAATTTAAAACAGGATAAAAGGGGCGAGAAAGAGTTGCTCTACGTGTTGTTGTTCAGCAGGGCTGCCTTTCTTTCTCCTCTTCCCAATGACCTCTACAGGATGTTTCACCTTCAAGTAGTTCCCTTTCCCCAGGAAATAACTATCTACACACTATACAGTTAGTTCAGTTAGTTTGTGGCATGGCCCCTTTCCAGAAAGCCAGAGAGGGAAATTCCTACAAATACCATGCCAGTATAGGAGTCTTCTGAGACTTTGGAAAAGGCAGGGTAGTGGGGTAAACAAAACATTGTTTTATTAAAGCACATTGATTATCAGCAAGATATAGCGAGGCCTGCCAGAATATTTCATGGCTTCCTGGCCAGGTCGAGTCAAATACTGTAGCTTGACTTCTAAGTGAAACTTGGGTGAGAACTATTCCAGATTCTGGTACGCTACAAATGCTAGGAGGAAAACGAGTTGACTTCTAACTGTTAAAACAAGCATAGCAGAGGAAAGATTACGATGGTACCCTCCTTTCTGAATTGTAGCTTTTTTTTATATTCCAGGTGGTCTTTATTTTTTAATTCACCTGTGCTCCGAAACAGTGCTGTCACCTAAGCAACTTGGACTGAGGCGTGACATTCATGAGAATTGAACAAGTGGCTTAAAGAAAGCAAAATCGTCTTCCCGTTCTTTAAGATAATATGTTTGAACCTATGACTGCCTGTAAAATCCAAAGTCTGAGATGCTTTCAGCTGTGCCATTTCACAGATAGGTGTGGACAATGATGTAAACCTGATTAAACTATAAGCTTAAAAAATATATATTCTGAAATGTTAGCATTGTTGCTCTTCTGCATTGGCTCATGGTGCTTCCTATTCCCCCCAGGTGTAAGGTAAAGGTAAAGGGACCCCTGACCATTAGGTCCAGTCGTGCCCGACTCTGGGGTTGCGGTGCTCATCTCGCTTTATTGGCCAAGGGAGCCAGCGTACAGCTTCCGGGTCATGTGGCCAGCATGACTAAGCCGCTTCTGGCGAACTAGAGCAGCGCACGGAAAGGCCATTTACCTTCCCGCTGGAGCGGTACCTATTTGTCTACTTGCACTTTGAAGTGCTTTCGAACTGCTAGGTTGGCAGGAGCAGGGACCGAGCAACGGGAGCTCACCCCGTCGTGGGGATTCGAACTGCCGACCTTCTCAGCAAGTCCTAGGCTCTGTGGTTTAACCCACAGCACCATCCGCATCCCCCCAGGTGTACTTAACTGCAAAAACTCTCCACTGTAGACTTTCTTTCTAAGTAACCAGGTTTGGGCTGGGTTTCCTTAGTGTGTGGAGGGGATAGAACCAAGTTTTATAGTTCAGATGCTTCATAGGATGGTGAGCTTTTTTCCTTTAGCAACTCTAACTTCTTCGACAAGCGTGGATCTCAGCAGCCTATTCTACTGATCCTGGTGTTTGAAACTCTGACAAAAAGGAAGAGGGGTGTTATATTTATTTGGGCAAGGAGGGAGGAGGGAATCTGAGTAAGGCATAATGCCATAACACCAGAAAAGAATTAAGCCACACCGTGATTCCCCCAAAGCAGCTACACCTGTAGCAGAAATCAGCGACGAGCATACCTTGACTCGGTGATAATATCAACTGTATATAAATTGCACATATTATTGGCTGTTTAAGGTTTGTAATTGCTTGTGCTCCTGCATTAGTCAAGGGTGGTGGGGGAGCAAATCTTTTCCTGGTTTGTTTAAATAACAAAATAGAAATCTATCCTGTTTGTTACTTCATATTTTATGTTATACTTATTTGAACTAAAGGGGGGGGGTGTATGTCAATATTTGTGAAAACAAAGGATGAGGCAGCTGAGAGCATTGCAGTTAGTGGGACTAACAGACCAGTCTTGTCTCTAGGAATTAATGAGACATACTCTGTTGTGAGAACAAGTGATTAACCAGTAGCATACAATACAATCCTCAACATGTCTACTCGGAAGTAAAACTCACTGAGATCAATGAGATCTGTTCCCAGGTATGTGCGTATAGAATTGCAGCCTAATTTATTTAGTTACAAAGCCTTGAGGGTATAAGGAAAGAAGCTCAGGGTTGGTACTTCTCTGATCAGGGGACAAAAAAGCCAGTGAAATGTGGTGATTAAAAAAGAAAAAAGAAAGAAACATCAAGCTCCCCTTCAATATCATATCCAGTGCAGAATTATCCTCTTTCTCACCTGTTTTCAAAATCTTTATTGGTGCCTGCCTCTGTCACTCACTTTCTGTCACAGAAAGAGAGAGAGAAAGAAGGGGAGGTTAGACTTTGTAATAGTGTTAAGTCAGAATCTCCTTTCTTGCAACTTGAATCCATTGGTTTGCATCCTACCCTCCAGAGCAGGAGAAAGCAAGCTTGCTCCATCTTCCATGAGAAGCCCTGAAGATATTTGAAAATGGCTATCCTATCTCCCCGAAGTCTCCTCTTTTCCAGGCTAAACTAGGTTACCAGATTTTTTTTTCAAAGAATCTGGGGACACTTTTTTTTAAAAAAAAAAAGAGGGGGGGGAATTGCTTCTAAAAAGTTATTAAAAATAAATAAATAAGAAGCAATATCTTCTCTTCTGTGGTCTCCTCTGTCGTGTGGCCTTCCTCTGCGTCCCAGCCACCTTGGAGTGCTAGCCACCGTGGAGTAGTCTCAGGTCGGGCCTGGGCTCAGCCACATGTCCTTGCCCTCCCAGTGCTCTGCTACCTTTCCTCCTCAGCAGCGGTGGCGGCAAGTGCAAGGTCGGGGCTCCCCTCTTTTTTTCTCCTTCCCCTTTCTCTCTCTTCCTTCTCCCTACGTCAGCTCCAGGGTTTTCCTGGCCCCGGAGAGCCACTGAGCAGTCAGCCAGGTGGCCGGGCGTTCTCGCTCCCAGCTCGATTTGGGTTGTGGGGGTCAACGGTTCCCTCAATTGATGCATTGGGCATCCCCAGTTTCCCCTCAGCAGTGCAGTGGCAGCAGCAGTCTCAGCAGCCCAGAGCCAGCCTGGTAGCGCAGTTGGCTCTGGCTGGCTTCAGGAGCTGCTCGCTGCCGTGGTGCCCGCCATTTTGCCTCACCCGAAGTCCCCAAATGATGTGTCTTGTGCTGTTGAACCAATCACGCAACATTCATTCCCGACTAATAAATCTACAACACTTAAAATATAAATCTGAGGACATTAAATGAAATCCGGGGACATTCCAGGGATGGATTTTGTCCGGGGACAGATTTGTAAATCCAGGGACTATCCCTGGGAAACGGGGACGTCTGGTAACTATAGGCTAAACACACCCAGCTTCCTCAACCATTCCACATAAGGCTTGGTTTGTAGACCCTTGATCATCTTGGACACCCTCCTCTGTACAATATGTGTGTGGGAGGTGCAGGGTGGACATTCAAACCTCCCCTGTGCCATATCACAATCTTTCATGTTTTCTTATGTCATGACAATGGTAGCCAATGATGTTGAGGAGAAGCGGTGGGGGATAAATTGGAGTCAGTTTAATTTTGAGAGCGACACTGCCTAACTTGCATTTTCGGAAACACCACGAAACTCAAAACACAGCCATCCTTCAAAATGTGCACTTCTCTGAATTTTGCAATACGGTTCTCAAGCCAAGTAATGTGTTCAAGAATGCATGTATCAGGATAAAGTGTGACTAAAAATGCAGATATTGGTGATAACCTACAAAAATGCTTCATGTTACAGAAAACGGTTTTGCAAAAATGTGTAAATTAGGGGAAATTATACACAAGTGTGTATATTAGGAAAGGGTTGAACTAAAATGCAGATGAATTTTCGTGATTTATTTTGTTTAAAGTTGCAAATTGATGTGGAAATGTGGAGAACTGAACTTGGAAAATGAGAAACTGAGAGAAACTGACATCATGAGGTAACTATTGAGAAGTAGAGTGGGTTGGATGTGTAGCTGCCATTTTCAGATGAAGCCAGGCATTTGCAGTTGTCATTGCAGGACCAGGCCACAACAGCCCCAGCCCCCAGGGATCATAAGAAAGGAATAAAGACGTGTTATGGAATTAAAATTAGGCCACAACTTTATTAAACTTCCAAATGTAGGAAGACCTTGGCTTAGGCCTTGGGCGTGTATCCCTCCCATCTGGGGGGACTGGGGCACATCAGGGTAAATGGGATATGGGGGTGCACTGCAAGACGTAAGTGTATGCAAGCAGCCCAGCCCATATCCCCACACGCAGGGTAGTTTACGGACAACCTTTCAGTGTATGGCCAGTGACACCCATTATATAACCCCTTTTAAGAGGGGACCCTGGAATCGCCCCACAGGGGGGTGAGTCACCACTACACACACACACCCATTATAGGGAAGAAAAGACAAAAGGATTCCACCCAAGGCCATAAACCGCCAAAGTTGTGATGAATAGCTACGGGGAAGACAAAACCTGCCACTGCAGGAAAATTTCTTCCCGGTCCTTCAACAGCAACCAGTCAAAGACCGTAGCAGCACCCGCTAAACAGGACAGGAAGAAAAAGTTAACCTGCAGACAAAGAAACATTAAACTAAGGGAGGGGAGGGTGGGTGAACCTCCTGAGCCGACTGCCTGGCTACTGCCGGCTCCACCCCCTATTTATAAATGGGACTGGCCCCACCTCTCAGCAATGAAACTTGAATACTGAGACTGGGCGTGAACCTCCAAATAACTACACTGGGAGGCAGGCCAGCCCCTGTTTGCCATTAAGTTCCCTGGGAACTGTAGCACCACACGCGATCCTGCAAAGGGCACCCACAATGTAAAGTGTGGGTGCTCACTGCATCTAGGTTAGCCTTCAGAGGAAAGAAGCAACTCCTTTACATGAGCAGCTAACTGCTGAGACTCTAGGACATTAAATTAAAACAGATCATTCAGTATACTGAGAGCATTTGGTAAACCATGCTGTTTGTACCTTGGGATTCTATTTCAAAATTTCCTATTGACTTTACAGGGTGAGGGGGGAAAACACATGGTTTTCGGTTAGAATGGCTGGTTTCCAAGCAAGTCAATAGGGATTACCTGCATATCTAAAATCTCGCTTTGCAGTTTTCTAAGAGATTTGTTTTTCTCTCCAATTGAGATGCTCCTGTAGGGTTTCTCTCTCTCTTTAAGCTATTATTCAGATCTCATATACTGAAAGTTCAGTGCAGCGTCCTCAAGGATTTCAGACAGGATGTCAACATTTTCAAAAGCCTATATATTGCAAAATATTAATTAATATGATCTTAAACTCACATGAATCAGGCCAGGAAACTGGGGAAAGACACACAGATGCTACTTAATTGCCCAATTGATTTGCTGATTTCAGTACCAGGTTGTAAGAGCAAGTGAACAGGAACAAATATTTTAAAAGGAGAACTGAAAAGGAAGAAGAGTCTGAAGTGTTGAACAAAATGCCAGAATCCAATAGAGAAAGATGGAGCAGCCCCTTTGCGCATATACAGAGATGCTCCCTTTATTATTGCTACATATGCCATACTATAATGGCTGAGGCCTGCCTCAAATTAAGCCCTGGGCAAACCTTTTAGAAGTTTGTGCAGCACTGGCAAACTTGAACTTTACACAGTTCCTCCACAGAAATCAAACTCCACCCATGTCTCTCCGTTTCCTTCACCAATCTAATATGTTCTATTATAAACCCACACTTCAAATCACGTCCTTCCTTGTCATGAAGCAATTGTAGGGAAATGATTGCATTTTGACCTAGTTGGCAGTTACAGTACACAGTATCAAAATGCCACACGCTTCTCTTTCCAAACAGTGGTGTGATCTGGGGGACACAAATAACAACGCCAACATGAAGGAGATTTTAAATTTTTCAGAAATTTCCCTGCGAACCCTTCCTAAGAATGCCGAGACGCTGTTACTAATGGCTCGTGCCGTTTAAAGTGGAGGGACGTATAGACATTAAGACGGGTGCTGCTCTATATGGTATCTCTGACTGGGCCTAATTAGAGCAGAGAAAGAAGAGCCCTGTCACTCTGGGGCACTGCCCCAAGCAAGGCAGAATAACTAACAATGCCTTATCCTGAAATGTTGTGGCTGATTTGTGGGTGGGAGGGAATGAATTTCTAAAAGCCCACAAGGCTCCCATGTGCACTGGTAATGTTGATAGTGGAAAATTTCTCCACCACCCCATTATCATTGACTTGCAAAAGCATCACCACCATGATGGGAAGGAGTATGTTTGCACTCTGTGGTGTTGCAAACATACGTGTTGGTGTGGCGTGTTTGCTCTGTTCATTTACAAGGTGTGAACGGAAAGTTCAGTGAATGGTCACAGAAATCGGACGGCGAGAAATATTCGAAGATACAATCAGCATCAGAAACCCAGGAAATGCTCACAATTGTATACGGAGGTGAAGCTGTAACTCAAAAGACAGTGTATGAGTGGTTTAAGATGATGAGATGACCCTCAGTCTGGCAGACCATCAACAAACAGAACAGCAGCAAATGTTGACAGAGTTCGTGAGTTATTGATGCAGGATCGGCGATTGTCCATCCGAATGATGGCGAAAGAATTGCATATTCCATGTGAAATTGTTACTGAACAATTTGTTATTCTCCCAATCTGGCCCTACCGGATTTCTTTCTTTTTCCAAAACTGAAATCTGCACTGAAAGGTCACAGATTTTCCAACATCTCACACGTCCAAGCTGCTGTGATGAGGGAACTGAAAGCATTATGAAAAGAGGACTTCTCCAGAAGTTTCCAACAGTTCTACAAACATTGTCAACGGTGCATTGTATCAGAGAGGGCCTACTTTGAAGGCCTGTAAGGTATGTATGTTCGAATATTTCTCGCTGTCCGATTTCTGTGACCATTCACCAAACTTTCTGGACATACCTTGTATATCTCTCAACAAGTTCTGAGGGAAGCTTAGAAAGAATTAAAATTGCATTGGAGACAAGATGAAAAGGTCTGAGAAATGGGGGGAAAGGTCTTCACTAGGCACTAAAATGGTATTTCAGTAGGTGCTAAGTGACTCTCCCTGGCTGTCCCTCAGCTGAGGTGCTACTACCAACCAACCCAGTAGTAGCCACCTGCCCTGACCCTGTCGGCACCTAAAGATGATGTCAGTGACCTGAGACAAGCGTTGGGTTCCCTGGTTGCAAGCTATGAAAAGTGAAAACCATTTGCTCAAATGCAAAGCTATCAAACATGGATTATACCAGTTTATTTTGGCTTGTTTCATTAGGGCTACCCAGGTCTCCAGAGGCTTAGACCCTGACATACAAAAGTCAGAAGCTGGGTAGTGCCTGTCACATTGAGGGTCTCTCTGGTGGGATGGGGCTGGTCTGTGGAGAACCTTGCTGATGGACATGGAGGTGGTGGGTGAATCGAATGACAAAACCTCTTGTCAAAAAGAAAACAGCCCTTCTGTCAGACATTACCACATGCATGTGATGGAGTGAAGGCATGCATCCCATAGATAGAAAGGTAGATACTTGTCCAAAGATATGCAAAAGTTCATACCCAGTACAAAGTATATTTTTATAATACGCCAAAGCAAAAGAAATGCTTTTACAAATCCAGTCCACAAAGGAATGGAAGCGAAAGGAAAGGAAAAGGAAAAAAGAGAGAGAGAAAATGAATGAATGAATGAAAATGAATGAATGAAAATGAAAAAGCTAAAAAGACTTCCAGTTCTTCATTCTGCAGCTAAATTCACTCATTAACATCCAATGACAAACCTAGACAGCATCTTAAAAAGCAGAGACATCACCTTGCCAACAAAGGTCCGTATAGTTAAAGCTATGGTTTTCCCAGTAGTGATGTATGGAAGTGAGAGCTGGACCACCAAGAAGGCTGATCGCCGAAGAATTGATGCTTTGGAATTATGGTGCTGGAGGAGACTCTTGAGAGTCCCATGGACTACAAGAAGATCAAACCTATCCATTCTGAAGGAAATCAGCCTTGAGTGCTCACTGGAATGACAGATCCTGAAGCTGAGGTTCCAATACTTTGGCCACCTCATGAGAAGAGAAGACTCCCGGGAAAAGACCCTGATGTTGGGAAAGATGGAGGGCACAAAGAGAAGGGGACGACTGAGGACGAGATGGTTGGACAGTGGTCTCAAAACTATGAACATGAGTTTGACCAAACTGCGGGAGGCAGTGGAAGACAAGGGTGCCTGGCGTGCTCTGGTCCATGGGGTCACGAAGAGTCGGACACGACTAAATGACTAAACAACAACAAAACATCCAATTATTCTACCTATTTTCTATAAGCCAATATTTTTTTCAATCTTCAAATCCAGATATTATTTTCTCTTTCATATAAAAAGTCCATAAGAAGTTGCCAATCCTTAATAAATGTCAATAATGATTTTTCTCTAATGAAACACTTTGCCATCTCAGCTGAATCAAATAAGTTTACCAACCATTCCTCCATTGTAGGTAGGACTGAATCTGCCCATCTTTGTACAAATAACATTCTCGCCGCTGCAGTCATGTAGCAGAATAATCTTCCATAGTCCTTTTCCAGTTGTGTATCCATTAACCCTAAAAAAGAACATTCTGGCTTCAATTGAATATTAAACTTTAAAATCTGTTCTATCAATGTATGTATTTGTATCCAATTTTTTTTAGCCTTTTAACATTCTACCAAGCAAGGTAAAATGTCCCTCCATGTTCTTAGCACTTCCAGCAAACATTTGAAACACCTTTATACATTCTCAATAACACCATTTTATAAAAAATCTCTTTAAGATCATAATGCAATGTAAAATTTAACCCTTTAGTCCACATATATTCCAGCTGTTCCATGTGTATATTATTATTTTTTAATTCCATTCAATTCTTAACCTGTTTTTCTGTTTTGAATTTCAACAAAAGTTTATACATTTTCACAACAACATGTTCACCATCAATTTCAAAGTCTGCCTTTCCTTGCTCTGTACCAAAAGTCTTTTTATCCAGTTTAAACCTCTCTGCTAATTGCATATAAGAAAACCACTGGAAATTATAACTTTCCACTCTTAGTTGCTCCCTTGGTTTGCCCTTATAGAACTTGGTGTGGACTTCCGGGGTGGCGCCATCGGTAATGGCAGATTCCCTCTGACTTGGAGGGAACCGGCTCTGCGGAAATCGGGTCTGCACCGCTACGGCGAAGCGGGGACCCTTCAAAAATCACAGGCAGGTGAAGCCTGTGACCGTGGGACTCGGCGGGCACCTTTTGCGCCCCCCCAACTTGCAAAGGAGCCCGATTACAGGTTCCGAAGCGGAGCGGGGAAGTGGCGCGGTGCTGTGAGTCAACTGTTTCTTCCGCGGAGCGAAGCTGCATAGCCGTTGCCAGAGAGCGCTGCCTTTTTCCTGGGACAATTTGGCTGTAAAACAACGATCCGTGAGTAGGCTAATTTCGGAAATAAAGAAACTAAGAAACAATTTGGCACCGAAGCGGAGAGGCATAAACAGGAAGTCTGCCTTCCGTTTTCTGTAAATGGAGTAAAGCAATGAACTTGTAAGCAGAAACCTTGAAAGACGTTGGAAAAGGATTATAATTCGAACATCAAATAAGTGACTTTCCCCCCTTGATTGCAGGGGAGGAGGGGGGAAAAGGTTTGAACTGTATTTCCCTGCAAAAAGAGAGAAAAAGAAGTTAAAATTCACCGGTCAAAAACCTGGGAACGGGTTGCCAGTGAACAGTAAGAATGCCGTATTGTGAATGTGCTGTTGCTGAAAGTACTTTTTGACAGTTAACTCTGCATCTGAGATACAAGTAAGATACAATATTTCTGACTGACTTCTCCTGGTTTTAAAGTAACAGAAAACAATTGGGATTGAAACTGTTGTCCTTTCTGTGAATTGGGGGGGCTAAAGGAAAAAAGTTAACTACTTTAAGACATTTTTGACTGCTACTGTGTCCCCCTAGAGGAAGTTTGAAATTGTTACAATAGCAGCTGGGCCAGGGGAATTTTCCACTTCAAAACAATTTCTGATCGTGAGACTGACCTTGGACCTTCTCTGGAGTGTTATGGCAGATGGAAAGGAGAAAATAGATTCGCTACAGGAAAAAGCAACGAGGTCTGGCAGATTATTTCGTACAGACGGTGGGCTGCAGTGAAGAACATCGACATCTGGCCCTTCTGGATTACCAACAGGAGCCTCATTGGCACAACCTAAACCCAAAGGAATGGCAGCTGAAGATGTTTTGGCTCAGGCACTTGGTAAAATTAATGAATCTTTGGATAAAATAAGTAAACAAGCAGCCGAAGCATCGGGCAAAATTGACCAAAATACTACAAGTATTAATAATTCGGGACAGAAGGTAAATACCAATACAGAAACTATTCAGAAATTATTACAGGAATCTACCTCGACACGAAAGACAGCTGAAGAGGCAAAGGATATAGCAACTGCTCTAGAAGAAAAAATACCACCGATACACAAACAACTTGAAGACCACAGGTCAATATTGTCTATGATTGAGTTGAACGAGAAGCAAACCAATTTAAGAATCAGGGCTGTACCTGAACTTGAGAAAGATAATTTGATTGATTTTCTTACGCAGGAATTTGCAGACTTTTGGAACCCAGATTTGGATAAGGACAACTTCAAGATAGTGAGTGCTTTTAGGCTTGGAAGAGGAGGGAAGAAGAACAGGGTGAGAGACTGTTTGATCACCCTCCAAACAAAAGAGGAGAGAGACAAAATCTTGAGTCTGCATTTCCAGAAGACTTTGGAAATTCACCAGTCAAAAGTAGAGATATTTAAGGACATGCCGAAATATCTTTTGGACCTTAGGTCCAAATATAGAGATTTGGCCGCCCTGTTGAGAAGCAACGGAATCATTTTTAGGTGGGAATTCCCCCAAGGCCTATCCTTCAGTTACAAAGGGAAGAAGATAAAAATAAGATCAGAGGACGACAAAGATAGATTTTGGAGAGACCAAGGAGAAGACTTGCAGAAGGAAGCTGCAGAAGAGTTAAGAGCACTAGTAAGTGAAACTTTAGACATACCAAGATTACCTCCTGAACTAAAAGACCGCCTGGAGAAGGTGATACCACCGACAGACCAGGAACAGGCACTGGGTGCAGTTGGAGGAAAAGCAAAGTAACTACATCATGGCTCTGCAACTATTAAGCTGGAATTGTAATGGTTTGAACTCCCCTCAGAAAAGGAAATCTGTGTTTCATTTATTAAAAAAGGAACAATTGGACTTGATTTGTTTACAGGAAACACATGTAACAAGATTACACAGGAAAATACTGATTAATAAAAGACTGGGTCAGGAGTTTATTTCCTCGGACAAAGTCAAAAAAAGAGGGGTAGTGATTTATGCAAAGGAGAGACTGTTACCGAAATTTATCTTTAAAGATGACCAAGGAAGATTTGTGGCAATTGAAATTCAAACACAAGGAGAGAAATTTTTGATAGTAGGAGTTTATGCACCAAATGAGGGGAAATCTGAATTTTTTAAAGAGTTGTATGAGACCTTGATGGACTATTTGGATTATAATGTGATTTTGATGGGAGACATGAATGGAGTGGTATCTACACATATGGATAAGGCACAAAGACAGGTAGTCACTAAGGACAGCAGATTACCGAAAACTTTTTTTGAGATGACAGACAACTTGGACTTGGTTGATATTTGGAGAACAAAGAATCCCTTGACCAGAGAGGGAACCTTCTTCTCTGAAGCCAAACTGACATGGACAAGAATTGACCAAATATGGGTAACTAGAGGAATGGCACCAAAGATAAGAAAAGTGGAAATCTGCCCAAAAACCTGCTCCGACCATAATGCTGTAAAGATGGAGATGAAGCTAACACCAACTGGTTCCTTTAGATGGAGGATGAATGACACCTTATTTAGAGATGAAGAAGTGTATAAAAAGGCCTAAAAAACCTTGAGAGACTATTTTGAGATAAATATGAACACCAATGTGGAAAAAAGAGTAATCTGGGACACTAGCAAAGCTGTTATGAGAGGGTTCTTGATACAACAGAACGCATTAAAGAAGAGAATTCAAAATGAGAAGAAGGATAAAATTTTGGAGAAAATAAAAGAAGGTGAAAAGAAATTGAGAGCAAAACCTAAGTCGCAAGAGATTTTGAGAGAAATAAAATTATATCAAGTACAATATATGAAAATGATCAATCAGGAGATAGAATGGAAAATTAAACAAATGAGACAAAAAACATTTGAGTCGGCTAATAAATGCGGGAAATTATTGGCTTGGCAAATGAAAAAAAGACAAAAATTAAACACAGTTATAAATTTAGAAGTGGAAGGAAGGAATATACAGAACCCAGCCGAGATTAGAAATTGTTTCCAGAGGTACTTTAAACAACTATATACACAAGGACCACAGAAAGAAATTGTTTTAGATCGATTTTTGAAAACAAATGGATTACAAAAAATCTCTCAGGAAAGTAAATCAATGTTGAACTATAAAATAACTGAACAGGAGATAGAAGGTGCTATTCAGAATATGCAACTAGGTAAATCTCCGGGACCGGATGGGCTGACTTCTAAATATTACAGATCCTTAAAAGAATGGTTGGTACAACCTTTGAAGGAAGTCTGTAATGAAATATTGGACGGGAAAAGGGCACCAGAGTCGTGGAAAGAAGCGTATATTACACTTGTACCGAAAACAGAGACTGAAAAGACACAACTTAAGAACTACCGTCCCATCTCATTGCTTAATGTGGATTACAAAATTTTTGCAGACATTTTGGCTAAAAGATTTAAAAAAGTGTTAGTGGAAGAGATTCATAAAGACCAAGCAGGCTTTCTCCCAGGTAGACACTTATCGGATAATGTGAGAAACATAATTAACATTTTAGAAAAACTACAAGTGAATATAAATACTAAAGCAGTTTTGATATTTGTGGACGCGGAGAAAGCTTTTGCCAATATTTCTTGGAGCTTTATGAAGAAGAACCTACAGGGGATGGGGGTAGGCCAAGGCTTTGAAAACGGTATAAGTGCAATTTATTCAGAACAAAAGGCTAATTGTAAATAATGTGGTGACGGAAGAATTTAAGATAGAAAAAGGGACATGACAAGGTTGCCCAATTTCCCCATTGCTTTTTATATCGGTCCTGGAGGTTCTGCTGAATATGATTAGAAGGGACCAGTTGGTTAAAGGTATACAAGTCGGAGCCAAACAGTACAAATTGAGAGCATTTGCAGATGACTTAGTATTGACGTTACAGGAGCCAGGATCTAGTACCAAAAGGGTTTTAGAACTGATTCAAGAATTTGGTCAGGTTGCAGGATTTAAACTGAATAAGTTAAAAACCAAGGTTTTAGAGAAAAATTTAACACCAATTGAGAGAGAGAGGTTTCAGAATGAGACAGGTTTAACAGTGGTTAAGAAAGTGAAATACCTGGGGATTAACATGACAGCAAAAAATGGGAATTTATTTAAAGACAACTACGAAAAATGCTGGGCTGAAGTGAAAAAAGATTTAGAAATTTGGTCAAATTTGAAGCTTTCACTGCTGGGCCGTATTGCTGCGATAAAAATGAATGTATTGCCTAGAATGTTGTTTTTGTTTCAAACATTGCAAATTGTGGACAAAATGGATTGTTTCAAGAAGTGGCAGAGAGACATTTCTAGATTTGTCTGGCAGGGCAAGAAGCCTAGAATAAAATTTAAAATACTAACAGATGCAAAGGAAAGAGGTGGATTTGCCCTGCCAGACTTTAAACTTTACTATGAATCAGCAGCTTTTTGCTGGTTGAAAGAATGGCTGCTTCTTGAAAACACAGACCTTTTGGATTTAGAAGGTTTTAACAATGTATTTGGATGGCATGCATATCTGTGGTATGATAAGGTCAAAGCACATAAAGCATTTAAAAACCATATTGTCAGGAAAGCATTGTTCAATGTTTGGATAAGATATAAGGATTTATTGGAAAACAAAACCCCAAGGTGGCTGTCACCGATGGAAGCGAAAGCTCAGAAAAAGCTCAATATGGAGGTCAAATGGCCGAAATATTGGGAAATTTTGGAACAAGATGGAGATAGACTGAAATTGCAGAGTTTTGAGAAATTAAAAAACAAAGTGCGAGACTGGCTTCATTATTATCAGATAATGGAGGCATATAATTTGGACAAGAAAATTGGCTTCCAGGTGGAAAAATCAAAATTGGAAACAGCACTGTTAGAACCCAAAACTAAGATTTTGTCAAAGATGTATAACTTGCTGTTGAAATGGAATACTCAGGATGAAACGGTGAAATCTGCTATGATTAAATGGGCACAAGATGTTGGACATAACATAATGATGGCTGACTGGGAACAATTATGGACCACAGGTATTAAGTTTACGGCATGCAATGCCTTAAGAGAGAATATTATGAAAATGATATACAGGTGGTACATGACCCCAGACAAGCTTGCAAAAATCTATCATCTGCCCGATAATAAATGTTGGAAATGTAAAGAAACTGAAGGTACATTCTTTCACCTTTGGTGGACGTGTCCAAGGATTAAGGCTTTCTGGGAGATGATCTATAATGAATTGAAAAAGGTATTTAAATATACCTTCTTGAAGAAACCAGAGGCCTTTCTCCTGGGCATAGTGGGCCAAATGGTGTTAAAAAAGGATAGAACTTTCTTTATGTATGCCACAACAGCAGCAAGAATACTTATTGCAAAGTATTGGAAGACACAAGACCTACCCACTCTGGAAGAATGGCAGATGAAGGTGATGGACTACATGGAATTGGCGGAAATGACTGGCAGAATCCGAGACCAGGGAGAAGAGTTGGTGAAAGAAGATTGGAAGAAATTTAAAGACTATCTACAGAAATATTGTAAAATTAATGAATGTTAGAATGATGTTAGAATGAAGTTAAGTGGTTTAAGCAGTAATGCTATAAAGGTGTATGTAAAAATGGATTGATAACAGGTGAAAATTTAAAGTTATACTATATTAAGTTAAGGGATTAAGAGAAAATAAAGAGGGAAAGAAATTGCTGAATTAACTAATTGAATTGGAATACAAAAAAGGGAGGTATGAGGAGGTCAGGGAAACAAGGATATGAATGTAAGGCATGGAAAGATTGATTTATTCTTTTTTCCTTTTTAAGTGTTTTTATTCTTTTATTCTGTATTTTGTATTTTGTATTTTTCTTGTATTTTGACTTTTGTCTTTTATTTTTTTATTTCTTGTTTTTATGTAATTCTTTTTTCTGAAATTTTAATAAATATCATTAAAAAAAAAATATAGAACTTGGTGTGGAGGAGGATGGGGACAAAACTAGAATTAGTGGCTCCACTAAGGCTGTGGCTCCACCTACTGTTGACCTCCTGCCTTGCACCCCACGAGTCCCAATGGACACCAACTGCCACAGGACCCACTCCCAGGGAGAGTGAATAAACTTGGCCAAAATATTTGCCCTTATTTGTGTGAATAACAAGCATTTCATTGAAACGAATGACTCTTGCTCTTCCAAAGCAACTTGAGGGTTGCTGCCCATGTCACTGTGTCCCTGCAAGACAATCTACACCAAACCCTCAGGGGCACACGGTTGATTTCCAAAGAGCCTTTGTGGCCTCCCATCTCTAAGACACAAATAGCAGAGAAAAATAAGGCAGAAATAAATGTGCCAGCAATTATCAGCTCAGATTTCTATATCATGCTACATGAATGACAGTGTTTAATGTAAAGGTTGCGCCTGGTCTCCACGGAATTAATAAAATGAAACCTGGATTCATAAAAACTGAAAACGAAAGAGTGTCACACTCTGCGGTGGGGAAAGGAAAACAGGACCAAATCATACTAGAAGTAGCAAGGCATATATATATATATATATATATAAAATATACACTAGCATGGAATACTTGGAGGAGGCACGACTTAAAGGTTTATCTTCCCCGCTTTTAAGGGTGACCTTGAAAATGCTTAGAAAAAGCTAGAGAGAAAAGCAATTACATTTTTCAAATTACATACTACTGTTCTCATTCATCTTGATAAGCACTTTTAAGGAATCCAAAAGGAAGGTTAGAATATAACTCTTAGAAGGGTTAAAGGGATCTCACTACAGCAGAGTCACTTTTAAATTTAGATGTAGATTTTTTATTTCCTTGTTCCACTGAACTGGTCACTATTTTAATAGAGATCCTCTTTTTCCCCTTTGGGAACTGAGAATTCATTTGTTGTGATTTTTGGGGGGGAATGTAATACTGCCTGATGTTGCTTTGGGAGAATCACACCATTGAAATCAAACCATCTTCCCATGTGAAACAGGGTGCCCAGATGTAAAAGAGGATGTAGTTTCTGCATGTTTAACAGCTGTGGAGAAGAGGACAACTGAGCAGGGGTAGCTTGCGTGACAGCCATAGCCGACTTTAGGCCTGGTCAGTTCCAGTCAGTCACCCACATTTACCCTGTCATTCTTAGAAGCTCTCTTCCACATTAGGAAGAAGCAGTGAAATCAGTACAACAGTGTTATACAACACCTTTAAAAAAAATAAATAAATGACATCATCACTTTAAAATATCCAGAAGTGGGGACCTAATTTACTCTTGCAGTTGCTCTCCTGCATTTTAAAGGCTCCCATACCAAGGGTCCCGTACCCAGTGCCTGGGGCAACTCAGTCAGATGGACAGGGTACAAATAAATTATTATTATTATTATTATTATTATTATTATTATTATTATTATTAACTTTCTGACTTGACAAGATTCACGTGTTATATTGGCATTAGATACCTGATTAGATTAGATTAGATTAGATTCCATTAGATGGAAAATGGACCAAAATTATATGACTTACATGAAGAAAACAATATGCTGGCTAGCTTAACATATACAGTGGTACCTTGGTTTTTGAACATCTCCGTTGACGAACATTTCGATTATCAAATGCCATAAACCCAGAAGTAAATGCTTCGGTTTTTGAACACGCCTTGAAAGTTGAACATGCCATGTGAATTCCACTGAGTGCAAGATCCTGAGGCCTAGCTGTCAGTTGTTGAGTTTTCGGTTTTTGAACGTTTCAGAACTCGAACTGTCTTCCGGAACGGATTAGGTTCGAAAACCGAGGTACCACGGTATATGACGAAGGTGTCATGTGCTTTCTCCACTGTATGCTAACCTAACATCGTGGTAGCAGCAGAACAGTAATAAGGGAATAATATGTTTTTGCCACCACAGGCACAAAATATTAATAATATTTTTTTAATTATTATTTATACCCCACCCTTCCCGGTTTAAAAACTGGGCTCAGGGCGGCTAACAGCAAATATAAAACATTGATTAGAATGTGACTTTAAAACAGCATAAAACAGCATAAAATACAACATAAAATGCAGCATCAATATCAATAAAATTCAAAAATTAAGGGGTCATTTTTTTGGGGGGGGGACCCCAGTCAGTAGACACTGAATGATCACCAGGGCTAACTGGCCAAGTTGGTCCTACTAGGGCCAGCAAGGAGACCAGGGAAGAATTTAAATGTGGGGTCCCAGAAAGGGTTTCTTCATAGAAGAGGAAAATGGAAAAGGGAATAGAGGTTCAGGCTAATTCAAATTGAAGGCCAGGTGGAATAGCTCTGTCTTACAGGCCCTGCGGAAGGAGATCAAGTCCTGCAGGGCCCTAGTCTCGTGGGACACAGAGCATTCCACCAGGTCGGAGCCATCACTGAAAAAGCCCTGGCCCTGGTGGAGGGTAGTCTGGCTTCCTTAGGGCCCGGGACCTTTAAGCTATTATTATTCATGGACCTTAGGGTCCTCTGCGGGACTTACCAGGAGAGGCAGTCCCATAAGTATGAGGGTCCTAGGCCACATAGGGCTTCAAAGGTCAAAACCAGCACCTTAAACCTGACCCTATACTCCACCGGGAGCTGGTGCAGTTGGTAGAGCTCTGGGTGAATATGCTGCCCTGGCAAGGACCCCGTGAGGAGCCTTGCTGCAGCATTCTGCACCCGCTGGAGTTTCTGAGACAGTTTCAAGGGCAGCCCCACATAGAGTGAGTTATAGTAGTCAAGCCTGGAGGTGACCGTCGCATGGATCACTGTGGCCAGGTCGGGGCAGAAAAGGTAAGGGATCAACTGTTTGATACGGCGAAGATGGAAAAATGTCACCTTGGCTGTTGCTAATATCTGCAACTAGTGCAGGGAAGATGAAAAGAATGGCCACAGGAGACTGGTACTGGGTTGAATTAGGCCACAACTTTATTGATTACAGGAAAGAGTAGGTGGAAAGAGTGAGGTTGACCATGCGCTGGGAAGTCACTCCTGGTATGGATCGGAAGAGGTGTTTTGCCCCATCAGCCCCCACCCCGAGGAATCCCAGAGTCTCCCCTCCTGGACCCCATTAGCAGGGTACCCCTGCAACTAAAGAGCCACCTCAATGTCTTACCCTCCACAAAATCCTGTGGGGTAGGTTGCGCTGAAAGAGCGGGCTTCTTTCAATGTCACCTAGTGGGCTTCATGGCCGAGCGGTGACTTTGAACCTGGGTCTTCCTGGCTTCAGTCAACCACTCCAGTCACTAAAGCACTATCTGAAACTGGGTAAACTGTGTTCATGCTGAAGAAGAAGAAGAGGAGGAGGAGGAGGAGGAGGAGGAGGAGGAGTTTGGATTTGATATCCCGCTTTATCACTACCCTGTTGTTGTTGTTTAGTCGTTTCCGACTCTTCATGACCCCATGGAGCAGAGCACGCCAGGCACTCCTGTCTTCCACTGCCTCCCACAGCTTGGTCAAACTCATGCTGGTAGCTTCAAGAACACTGTCCAACCATCTCGTCTTCCATCGTTCCCTTCTCCTTGTGCCCTCAGTCTTTCCCAACATCAGGGTCTTTTCCAGGGAGTCTTCTCTTCTCATGAGGTGGCCAAAGTATTGGAGCCTCAGCTTCAGGATCTGTCCTTCCAGTGAGCACTCAGGGCTGATTTCCTTCAGAATGGATCGGTTTGATCTTCTTGCAGTCCATGGGACTCTCAAGAGTCTCCTCCAGCACCATAATTCAAAAGCATCAATTTTTCAGCGATCAGCCTTCTTTATGGTCCAGCTCTCACTTCCGTACATCACTACTGGGAAAACCACAGCTTTAACTTTGCCTTTGTTGGCAATATGATGTCTCTGCTTTTTACCCTACCCTAGTCCTGATGCTTTTTATCACTACCCTAAGGAGTCTCAAAGCAGCTAACAATCTCCTTTTCCCTTCCTCCCCCACAACAAACACTCTGTGAGGTGAGTGAGGCTGAGAGACTTCAAAGAAGTGTGACTGGCCCAAGGTCACCCAGCAGCTGCATGTGGAGGAGCGGAGACGCGAACCCGGTTCACCAGATTACGAGTCCTCCGCTCTTAACCACAACACCACACTGGAAGATGTTGCGTTTACATGCTACAAGCTCCAAACTTCCAACTTGGTTGTTCTAATAAAAGGGATAGGACTATATTTGGAAACTGTTGACAGCTGTTGGTTAAGATGGGGAAAATATTTTTTAAAAAACCATTCAGCCTTCTTTTTTCCTGAGGACTCCCTCAGGAGTGTTGCTGAAAAGGATCCTGTCGACTTGCCACTGTTAATGGTCACTCAGCAGCCTGGTGTAAGCACTCTTCCAGAATCAATGTTCTTCAGCTACCAGGAGCAGCACTACTCATGCTTGAAAGGATTGGAAACACAGTATATGACAGCTGCTTATGAGTGATAGTCAGACAGAACAAAAAAAAGCCCAATGGTTACTGGAATCTTCTTACCCAGTATGCAACAAAAGGAAAAGAAAAAGGTGGGGGGGAGGGCTGTGTGTGTGTTAGTGAGTGACTGATGACTTTTCCTGGCCTGTTGGCTCATTCTAGCAGGTAGCTTCCTGTTCTCTGGATTGGCATCTTAGTTTAGTAGCAATTATTCATCTGCCACCTCTGCCAGAAAGGGGTGACATGGCTCTGTACATCAGCACAGCACTGTACAAAGGCTTGATGGCTGGATACCGAGAGTGGACAAGGGCAACTAGATGGACAGGCGGCGAACGCGATGTCAAAGAAATCAGAAATGTTTTATCCGAGAACATCTGGCATCAATCTGGAAAGGGGACTCTTGTGTGTGTGTTTGGGGGCTTGATTTGAGATAGAAGTAAGTCTTGAAGCAACTTCTCAGTGCCAGGACTGGCAAAATATGTGGGTGGATGGATGGATACACAGATGAGTGGGTTCTCTCTCATCATTTTATCATGCTGGCCTTCCAGTGTCATGTACGATCATACGTTCTGGGATGTGCAGAGACCAGAAGGGTTGGTGTAAGCATAGGAGAGGGGAGGAAACATTTTACTACTGAGGCTTATAAAATGATGCCACAGGAGACAGAAGTGTTGAGCAACATTACTTAGCACTGTGCTACTCAATGACCAGTGGATACAGAAGACCAGTTCACTACGTGGGATGTTAGAATCACCCTACTTGTGTGTAGGACCCTGGCAGAGACACATGCCCTACTGGCATGTTCTCTCCCTCCTAGTCGGGAGCTTCAAAAGCTTTCTCTTAATTCATTCTGGAGGTCTGTTCTTAACCTGAAACTGTTCTTAACCTGAGGTGCCACTTTAGCTAATGGGGCCTCCCGCTGCCGCCGCCGCACGATTTGTGTTCTCATCCTGAAGCAAAGTTCTTAACCCAAGGTACTATTTCTGGGTTAGCGGAGTCTGTAACCTGAAGCGTATGTAACCTGAAGCGTCTGTAACCCGAGGTACCACTGTAACTTGAATCCATTGGTTTGGGTCCTACCCCTGGAGCAGGAGAAAACAAGCTTGCTCCATCCTCCATGTGGCAGTCCTTCAGATATTTGAAGATGGCCCTCATAGCTCCTCTCAGTCTCCTTTTTACCAGGCTAAACACACCCAATTCCCTCAACCATTCCTCATAAGGCATGGTTTCCAGGCCCTTATCACCTAGGCCACCCTCCTCTGCACACATTCCAGCTTGTCAGTATGCAATAACTGATATTTTATCTGCTGAGGTATGTGGGGGGAAACTCCCAAGTAATGGTCTTATTGGACTTTTTGTGTGTGTGGCTTCCCTCAGTAATCTTCAAACATTTCAGCTGAGCAGAAAGCCCCAAAACTCCCTCTGAATTTGACGTTCGGGATTTCTGTCAAATGAAATGAAACTAAGCTGAACCTGACTAGGAAGGACAAGAAAGAAAACCACGTTGTCTTTAACCCTGTTTCCTCTGTCTGAGAGATCCAGAAATCCTGCACTCCCATCTGAGGCCTGCAACTAGCTTTTTCATGGTTGCTAATTTTTGCAGTGCTGAACAACTCAACACATTTTCACTTAATCTGCCTTTTAGAGAGTTGTCAGGAGATTCTTTACCAAGTTTTAATTTCAATGTAGATATTATTGAAACAAAGGTAACACTAAAGAAGCATTTCATGGGTTCATTGTCAAGGAATGAATATCAACCTTACTTGCAGGTGTTCTGTGTTGCTTTCACTGGCAAAGCAAATAGGGTTTTAATTTATGCTGCACTAATCTATATGGTTAGTTCAAAGATAATATAGCAAAACTATATTCCCTTGGATAAAACATCCTTGCATAAACTATGCCACAGGGTTACTGTGATTAGACAGCCCTTTTACTTGGAAGACTGAATAGTTTTGCCAATGGGAAATGAAGATAACCAAACTTCTTATACCAAACCGAATTAACTGTCTACAATGCCCCTATTTTTGTTGCAATATGAGCGCTGGCTGTCATTTTTGTTCTTGTTGGGGCATGAATTCCTCAGATAACTTAAGCACCTCCCCTCAATTCTTCACACAATTAAAATCCAAACCGTCAAAATGAGCCTCCATTTACTTTGACTCATTAGGACATGCCAATTAAAATTGCATGCTATCTATAAAACTGGAGAAGTAAACAACATAGTTTTGTTTATTTAGTGTTATGAATGTCCTCTTGCCCTTTGCAGAACAACAAGGCAATACATTTTGCTGCTCTCTCCCTGTCCTTGAAAGGGAGCTCCATGGTGGATCCAAATATCAGTAGGTAGGCTCGCTAGGTTGATTATTGGACAAACTGGATGGGGCTGATGGGAGTTTGAGTCCCACAACATCTAGAGGGCCCCAGGTTTCCAAGCCCTGCATCACAGATGGAGGATATCCTTTATGAGATGGGTTAACCAGAGTAGTCTCTATTATCCCAAACATAGTCACATCATAGATCACACAACAGCACTGTTATACTTAACATTTTATTTTCAGTCATTCTGCTAATGTTTCCTAACACTGTTTGCCTTCTTTTCACAACCAATGTACATGGAATTGACATATTTAGCTTGCTCTTTACCACAACCCCAGGATTTATTTTCCTGAGAGTTATGATCCGTTTGAGGCATAATTCTTGCAGGTAAGAGCTCAAAAGGAACAGATGCCTTTAAAAAAAAAAAAAGATTCTGTTTTCTGTTTTCCTTGCACGCTTCCTAACCAAGCTCATGTGAGTGACAGAGGGCTAGGACAAGTGGAAGAAGGTACAGTGGTACCTCAGGTTACAGACGCTTCAGGTTACAGACGCTTCAGGTTACAGACTTTGCTAACCCAGAAATAGTACCTCAAGTTAAGAACTTTGCTTCAGGATAAGAACAGAAATCACACTGCGGCAGTGGGAGGCCTCATCAGCTAAAGTGGTACCTCAGGTTAAGAACAGTTCCAGAACAGACCTCCAGAACGAATTAAGTTCTTAACCTGAGGTACTGCTGTATTTGAATTCTTCACTGGTGTGTGCCAGTTCTCAGGATTCCCTCCACTTGCATAAGACCTGAGTGTCTGGAAAATAAATTCATTTTGAAGCCAACAAGTTTATCACTCCTGATAAGAGCTCTTTTAACAGCAACTTAACAGCAGCCAGTGATTAATAGCAAAGATAAGGACAAAATTATATGTTTAACCTCTCCACAGCTGCTGCTATTATTTCGATTGCCACCCGAAAACACCTGCTCAATCAGAAGCCTTGGAGATGATCTTCGTTCTTGTAGACGTAGTCTGCCTTTGGCAGCAGTTGTAATGTAGGGATAAAAATTATTACCAGGAAGCACATTTCAGGGCCTCATGCATGGAATGGAGGTTATAGTGCGCAAGGGGAGCTACCCTGCCAAGCCACAGCAAGTGGCCTGCCGTACAACTTTATTTTCTCTTCAGCTGATCAGGAGATAAAGCACTCTGCCTGCTCATCCAGCCATGTTTCTTTTCCAGTGGGTAAAGGTAAAGGTAAAGGTACCCCTGCCCGTACGGGCCAGTCTTGACAGACTCTAGGGTTGTGCGCTCATCTCACTCTATAGGCCGGGAGCCAGCGCTGTCCGCAGACACTTCCGGGTCACGTGGCCAGCGTGACAAGCTGCAAATGGTGAGCCAGCGCAGCACACGGAACGCCGTTTACCTTCCCGCTGGTAAGCGGTCCCTATTTATCTACTTGCACCCAGGGGTGCTTTCGAACTGCTAGGTTGGCAGGCGCTGGGACCGAACGACGGGAGCGCACCCCGCCGCGGGGATTCGAACCGCCGACCATGCGATCCAGTGGGTACAATTCCCTTAATCTCCTGTGCAGGCTCTACTCTTTCTTAGACAGAGAGGACTTTGTAATGTTGATCTCTCCCAAGCACCAGCCTTGATTGTTACAATATGTTCCATGTTGGGCTGCACTTGAAGGCAGGATGTGCCCATTGGAGGTGTCGCTAAGCAATGAAGCAAAATCCACTTGAGTAAAGAAAGATGTTTTTAAAAAGCATTCTATCTAATAATTTGGAATGGACCAGCATCTCCAACCACATAAGTTAATTTTTTAAATGGCGAGAACAGCATAGACTATCCACTTTTGTAAACAAAGAACCACAAATTAGTGACAAAACCCTTCAGCAATGCATGGACATCTAGGCAGAATGGGTGTCTTCCCTCCGTAGCGGCAGAATGAGTCAGTAACTAAGGGTGGAGTGAGAGAAAGCACAGAATATTACAAAGCCAGACATAGTCACCTCTAATGCAACACATTAGCATACATTTAAGAAATGGAAAAGCTTTCCCATGTTAGGATTCTTGCTCCGTGTTTGCAGTCATGGGATTGTTGTCGGTGACATGATGGTGTATGGTTTCATTCCGCATAGTGGGAAGTGATGGAGACAGGATGTTTTGTACTCCTGTGTTCCGGAATGTAGGCCTATTGTCCTTTGTTTTTCAGTCTTTGCTGTCTGATGAGAAAGAGGAAGGAGCTAAGTCAGAATGCTCCAAGTGTATTACAATGGCACAATTAGGTGAAATGTTCCTTCCAATCTCTCTGCCCACAAATGCGGTGGAGAACCTTGAGAAGTCATCTGCACCCAGCTCTAATTACATGTGAGCTGACTATAGCTGTAAAGTGGTACCTCGGTTTACGAACTTAATCCGTTCCTGAAGTCCTTTCTTAAACCAAATCTGTTCTTAAACTGAGGTGCACTGTCCCTAATGAGGCCTCCCGCCGTCAGTGCCTTTCCACCATTTGGCTTCCATTCATAGACCAAGGTAAAGTTCGCAAACCGGAACACTGCTTCTGTTTTTGCAGAGTTCGTACACCGAATAATTTGTAAACAGGCTGTTCGTAAACCGATGTACCACTGTATTTACAAAACACAATAAGGGAAGAAGAACCCAGAGTAGAAAATTCAGGCAAAACTCGGCATGTGACACTTGCATGCCAATTTTATGTATTTCTTTTCTTACAATATTTCTTACACAACCCTTCACCACATAACACCGGTCCTGAGAGATCTGCATTGGCTCCCAGTACGTTTCCGAGCACAATTCAAAGTGTTGGTGCTGACCTTTAAAGCCCTAAACGGCCTCGGTCCTGTATACCTGAAGGAGCGTCTCCACCCCCATCGTTATGCCCGGACGCTGAGATCCAGCGCCGAGGGCCTTCTGGCGGTTCCCTCATTGCGAGAAGTGAGGTTACAGGGAACAGAGGGCCTTCTAGGTAGTGGCGCCCGCCCTGTGGAATTCCTTCAGATGCGAAGGAAATAAGCAGCTATCTTCTCTTTAAAAGACATCTGAAGGCAAGCCTGTTTAGGGAAGTTTTTAATATTTAATGCTGTATTGTTTTTAACACTTGATTGGAAGCCGCCCAGAGTGGCTGGGGAAACTCAGCCAGATGGGCGGGGTATAAATAATAAATTATTATTATTATTATTATTATTATTATTATTATTATTAGGTTCGGGATACATTACAACAACTGAATAAAAGCAGATAAAGCATGTTGCTTATTTATTTGCAAGATTTCTTTTGTTTGTACATTTGAAGTGTTTCTTTTACAGAGATGGAAATGGCTCCTGAAACCCACCTAAATGTTTACTTTGCTGCTGCTTGTGGCAATTTTTTCTCCCTCATCTGCCTAGATATGGCCACATGGTTAACCCCAACCAATCCTGGTTCATATAGTAAACATGATGGCCTTGCAGTGCTCTCTCTCTCTCTCTCTCTGTATACACACACTGACAGATGTTGTCACTGGGAGTGTACAAATCCATTGGAGAGTGAGGGCAATGCTTCTTGGATTACTACATGCCTCATTCTGCACTCACAAGCTGCTGAAAAGGGAGACAGCATTTCCCTGTTATTCAAAATGTTTATGAAAAGAGTGCCAGCAATGTGAAATTATATTGCACACTGAGATAGATCAAAATTTCAAAATGTGTTTGGAGATTCTGCTTAGCCGTAGGCAGTGCTTTTTTCTGGGGGGATACATACCCCTAAACTTTTTGTGAATCTAAAATTGGCCACATTGAGGAACATTATTTCAATATAAGTAGGAAAATGAGAGTACCCCTAAACATTTTTTTTAAGAAATAAAGCACTGACTGTAGGGATTTCAATAGAAATGAAATATTTTCAAGTAACTACCGTATTTTTTCGCTCCATAAGACGCATCTGACCATAAGACGCATCTAGTTTTTAGAGGAGGAAAACAGGGGGGAACATATTCTTAATCAAATGTTGTACTAAACTATTTAATAAACTATTGCTATATCAGAGGGAGAGGGAGAGGGACAGGAGCTGTATGTTTCTTTAGCGTGCAGGGAGCCATGAGCGGGGAGGCAGCATGCCCCCGGATGGGCCCGACACAGGAACCCCAGCAGCCTCCTCTCGTGTAAGCAGCTCCTCTCCCGCTTTGCTGCTTCAAAGCGAGCCACGGAGGAGGGAAGGAAGGGGAGCCATGGATCCTCCACTCACGACTGCAGCATTCACTCCATAAGATGCACAGACATTTCCCCTTACTTTTTAGGAGGAAAATAGTGTGTTTTATGGAGCGAAAAATACAGTATCTTTCCCCCCATCCCACCCAGGACAGGAGTTTGTCACACCCTTGTCTCGGGGAAAGAAAGAAAAAACATTAATACTGTGGATGTCCTTTGCTTTTCACTAGCAATGGGTGGATTGTTGGGAAACCAGACCTGGTGAAGACACTCCCAACACTGTTGCAAGTCTGTGCAGTGTAATTTTATTTTCTTGCTTTGATTTCTGGAAACAGGTCCTTAAAAAGGAGGGGGAGACCAATCCCCACAAATCCCATAATCCTTATTTCTTGGGGAGAGGGGTGTTGTTAGCATTGAAAGTTGACATGACATTTTTTTTGGAAAAAAAACATGACATCAAAGGCAAAGGTTAAACTCTACTACATTCTTTGTATGTAGCAAACAAAAGCTCCATTATATCCTTTGATCACTTGAGCTCACTTGTAGGAAATACTACACCTTCCTCCTCCCTGCATTTTTTTTTTAAAAAAACACACACTCTTGAACTGCGTTTTCTTTCTGAACTGGGTGCATTCCTGAAACGCTTAAAGTCATTAACACCTCGAAGGAATGTTCTCTCCCACCTTTGCTTGTTAGCGCAGAAACTGGGTAGTTTCCCAGGTGAGATGGAAGAGAGATGAAACCAGGGGAAAATTCGAAAAGGAGACATTGCATGGGAGTTGAATGTGAGCTGGTATCGGAGCTACGCATTTGGAGGAATGGATAAGCTCTTCTCTTTAGCTGCAGGAAATCTCATTGTTAGAAGGCATTGGAATTCCTTCTTGAACCTCTGCTTTTGGACTATCTAGAACAGGGATAAATAAAAAAATCCTCCCAGTAGCACCTTTAAGACCAACTAAGTTAGTTCTTGGTATGAGCTTTCGTGTGCAAGCACACTTCTTCAGATACACCTTGCTTGCACACGAAAGCTCATACCAAGAACTAACTTAGTTGGTCTTAAAGGTGCTACTGGGAGGATTTTTTTATTTTGACTATGGCAGACCAACACGGCTACCTATCTGTAACTAGAACAGGGATAGAAAAACATGGTACCCTCCAGATGTGGCTGAACTCTTGGCCAGCATGAAGAATGGTCAGGGATAATGGGATAGCTCAACAACATCTGGCAAGCACTGTGCTAGCTATCTCTGAATTAGATTCTAGTGACCATGGCCCAGTTCATCATGCATGGGCCTGTCAATGGGCTCCCAATCCAGACAGGATTGTGTGATGACACCAGCCGAAGAAGAAGAAGAAGAAGAAGAAGAAGAAGAAGAAGAGTTTGGATTTGATATCCCACTTTATCACTACCCTAAGGAGTCTCAAAGCGGTTAACATTTTCCTTTCCCTTCTTCCTCCACAACAAACACTTTTTTGAGTGTTTTTTGAGTGGGGCTGAGAGACTTCAGAGACGTGTGACTGGCCCAAGGTCACCCAGCAGCTGTATGTGGAGGAGCAGAGACGCGAACCCGGTTCCCCAGATTGCAAGACTGCCACTCTTAACCACTACACCACACTGGCTACAAACCAGTACCTGCTAGAAAAGTCCTCTCCAGCGATACAAGTCATACTAGTAGCATCTAGAAAATGTCATACTGAAGCACACTTCAAACAACCAGCATTTTCATGAAATCCCAAGTGAGCGATACATTGGCTGCCTCACATCATAGCTGTCAACTTTCAGATTTGAAAATAAGGGATCAGCAGCCTCAAAAATAAGGGACCAGCAGCCTCACCTATCCCGGGACAGTCTACAGGATATCTAGCAATCCGGGATAGCAGCGGGAAGCAGCGGGAAACGGCGCTGGAATAAGGGAATTTCCCGCAAAAAGGGGGAAGGTTGACAGCTATGCCTCACATATTTCCTCAAGAGATCAAATTCAGCCTGCTAATAGTCTGAACCAGGTTTATTTCTTGCTTATTTCCCCCCTGACTCCAGTAATTAATAATGATACCTTTAGCAATGGGACAGTGGTTGTCCTGATCTCTGGAGGTGGAGTAATTTGTAATATGAAAGGAACCACAGGTTTTAGGAGTAAATTCTTAAATTAGTAAGTGTAGTTGTATCTAAAAGGGAGTTAGATTAACTTGGTGATATTTAATTTGATTTAAGATTAAACTGCATATTCGCAAGGGTTTCGATGGGATGTTAAAAGCTAGTTTGTGCTTTTATATATTTGGATGTGTGTTCTAGATTCATGTATGACATGTGGAAGTAGAACCTAAAACAGCCTGCTAATTAATTGCAGTGTCTTTGGCAGTCATGATGCCATGTCCCTTGTGACATTTAATCCCCAAAACAGCACCACACTCACTGGTACTGTACCATATTTCATGATATATGGAATTTCAAAAGATTCTGTATAATCTCTCCACAACTCCAATGCATGCCAGGAGTTTGTGGAGGAAACCTACTCAGTGAGGACAATCTACCTGCCAAATTTCATCCATCCTGGGAATTCCCACATGAAGTCACTATATTTGCCATTTGATGGGTAATAATAATAATAATAAATTATATTTCTGTTAGGCAGGGCCAGCTCAAGACATTTTGGCACCTGAGGTGAATGTCAAAATGGTGCCTCCCTCCCTACCAAGGAGGAAGGGATGAGTGAAGATCTACATCAAGAAAAGCAGGGAATAAAGAACTATATCAGGATCTGCTGCCCCTATGGATTTTGCCACCTGAGGCACTCACCTCATCTTGCCTCATGGATGGGCTGGTCCACTTCTCACAACACTTTTAATGTTACAGAACAGGAACTTTATACATTTCTATCATGGCTGCTTTCATCAATTTGGAAATGGAAGGAGTGGTCTTGCCTCTTTTTTCCTCCTTTTTTGTTATGTTCTTTTTGACCCTCCATAAATTACATCCTATGATGTCCCACAGGTACTCACAGCAGTAAACATGCAACATGTAAAAAGCAAGTTATCTCCAAATATTCAAGAGGCATGCAGCAAGAAGCCATGGCTAGTTATAGCTCCATTATGTTTCCTTGAATATTTGGAGTGTGTGACTCCCTTTCATGCTTTTATTATGTATTGTGGAAAACAAACTGGTGGGATACTTTGTGCACATGGACTAATGCTTGAAGTGTGAAGAAGCTGTTACATTTACACCCAGAACATTTTATAAGTATTTGAGAACCTCTGACAAAGACCATGTAAGTCCGTGTTCATTATTTTTACGTACGAAGAGCTACACATGCATGTGGCTGAAATCAAGGGCAGATTCCTCCCTCCTCAAGGTTCCCCAATGAGCAAGGCCATAAGGGTGAAATCTATTGTTGTTCCTACATCAAGAAAACTGTAATTTTAATCACAATGTCTTCTGAGGGTCAGGCCATTTCTTAACATTTTGGTATCATCATTTGTGACATTTATGCTAATATGCCAACTGCTCCCAATTAACTTAATTTCCAACTTCAGTGAGAGAATTTTTAGGCATCGTTCAAAAATGGAAGGTCTTAATTAAAGAGTTTTATTCTTCGGCACAAGTTTCCACACTTAGATCAGATAGGAAATAGTCACTTGCTCCTGGTACATCCATTCCCATTTTTGATGTTTAATGTTGCACAGCTCTCTATACAAAGCACATAATTACCTTTTATATGTCATTGTTGATAGTGCCCTTGACAGAATATTCATTGGGAAGAGAACATTTACACGGTGACAAAGACATTATCACCCACAGATTAATCTAATTGGATTTGGAAATAGTATTATCACTGGCAAATTCATATCCCTTCTGGAAGTCTGGGGAAGTTTTCTTGCACAAGCCCCACTATAATGAATGGGAGTTAAACAAAAGCACAGAAGAGCTCCATGTAGATATTGCAAAACTGATTGAATCAAACATATTTCAGTATTAAAAACTCTCTTGCTATTGCTACGTGCCATATGGTCTGGGTTGTTTAAAAAAAAAAAACACAGAGTACATTCCAATATAATAAATAACCACTAGATTAATCATCTATAATACTATATGGGAACATGATCTAAAGAAGTCAATGCACTCTTCTTTGAAACAGCCCTCGATATTCTATTCGCTTGTGTGATTTACTTTTTCTTTTCTTCCTTAGCATCTTAGTGAAATGTAATACAACAGATCCCAGTCTGTCTCCTAAAAACCGCAGCTTGCTTGATACCTTTGTGGAACATTAATCTTTTAACCCCTTGAGGCATGCTGAACATCAATTATACTGTACTGTGGCCCAGGGGTGAGATATGTGAGCTGGAACCGAAGACAGGCTACAATAGAGGCATCTCAAACAGAGATCATGAACAATCAATCTTCTTCAGGGTGTGGGGGCAAGACAACGTCAGAAGGCCATTGGTGGGTAATGTGGTCTTTGAGAGCAGTTGCTGCTTGCACTGACTTGTCGCACAAGCCAGAGCTCGCAAATCATGCTTGACCTTCTTGACCCTCTGCAATGTGCTGCTGGAGAACAGAGGCTATTAAATAGCATTGTGGAGTCTTTACACACAGAACTGAATAAGGATCTATATCATGGTCCTATGGCCGGGCTTTTTAAAAAGAAAGAAAACGTGTTGTTTACATGGCTCAGGTTAGAGAAAGAATGAAAGTTGCAACTTTTTTGCCCCCTCCCCTGATTAAAAAGTGCCATTCCAAGGGACCTAAATCCCCCTTTGAAATTTCCACTCACTGGAGTCTGATACAACCCAGTGGTTAATTGACACATCCTTGTTGAGATCCTGCTCAAGACATTTTGCTGCCTGAGGCAAAGGACAGGATGGCACACATCCCCCCTCCCCATTCCTTGTACATACAGCAGCTAATTGTATTGGCATTTGGACCTTATTTCAAAACTTGTGCCACGATGGCACTTCCTGACAGTAAGAGCTGTTCGACAGTGGAATTTGCTGCCAAGGAGTGTGGTGGAGTCTCCTTCTTTGGAGGTCTTTAAGCAGAGGCTTGACAACCATATGTCAGGAGTGCTCTGATGGTGTTTCCTGCTTGGCAGGGGGTTGGACTCAATGGCCCTTGTGGTCTCTTCCAACTCTATGATTCTATGATTCTATGGTGTCCTCTAGCAGGCTGGTTTAGGGGGAACAGGGCAGATTGTACAATACACACTGTTTACAGCTGCACCCTGCAGCTTTTGCTATCCGACATAGCCACCTCATTCCACCCAATGGGAAAGTTTCCTTAGTTGCAGACATTGTATTACATGAACTTTCAAAACGCATTTCACAAAGTTCCTCACTGAAGACTCCTAAGTGAACTTAGCAATCATGGAATTAGCCATCATGGAATAAGAGGACAGCCCACCTTACGGTTTGGAACGGATTAAAGAATGGGAAGCAGAGAGTAGAATAAATAGGCAGTTTTCATTTTGGAGGGATGTAAGAAATGGACTTCCCCAACAATCTGTATTGGGAATGGTCCTTTTTAACTTGTTTGTAAATTATATGAGTGCTGAGGTGGCCTAGTTTGCAGATGACACCAAATTATTCAGGGGCAGAGAGGGGCTGTGAAGAGCTCCAAAAGGATCTCTCCAAACTGTGTGAATTGGTATTAAAATAGCAAATACAGCAAGTACAAAGTGATGCAAATTGGGGCAAAAAAACAAACAAACCTCTAAGCATCTCCTATCCAATGAAGGGGTCTGAACTGGCAGTAACTAACCAGGAAAGAGACCTTGGGGTAATAGTATAGTTCAATGAAAACGTCAGCCCAGTGCGTGGCAGCTATGAGAAATGCAAATACATTCTAAGGATCATTAAAAGAAAGGACTGGAAATATAAGGAAGCCCATTCCTTATACCAGCCGGGATGTTCGTCTAAGTTCACGCAAAACTATCCTTGCAAGATTCCCCTCTTTCTCCCAATACAGCATCCACAGCATTATCTAGACTGGATGACGTGCCTTAGCACAATTTGTAAGTAGCTTCTGGTAACAATACAAATCTGAGAACACAATAATAGCCATGCTGGATCACACTAATGGCCCAGCTATTTGATCACCCTGTTCTCACTGTGGGCCACCCATGACTTTCTGGAAAGAGCACGAGTGGCGCACCAAGGCAACAGTCCTCACCCACAGATTGTCTCTCAGCAACTGGTGTTTTGAGGTCCACTGCCTCTGAATTTGGAAGTTCTACTTAGCTGTGGTAACAGTCACTGGTAAACTTATCCATTCATTGTCGATTCCCCTTGAGGTAGTAGCTCTTTTTTTTTTTTTAACATTACTACTAATTATCCTGAAAATGTGTTCAGGTTTTGTTGCAGAAACCGCCTGACTTGAAGTTCTCCCCCAAACAGCTTGCGTTTCATGTGTGCAATGATTTGCTTTGCCTGCTTCTAAAGGACATTAGTTCAGCTGCTACAGACAACGTGTTACTGTGTGTGTGTGTGTGCAAAGTAGCAAAGCTCCTTTTCTCCTCTTGCAGGTTTTCTGTCCCATTCAAATTAGCAGACTAACAAACAAGCTGTTCACAGATCACTAGATGCCATTGGAATGTCTGGCTAAACTAAGTGACATATCAAGGGCGCAAAGATTAAATTTGGAAAGTAGGGCATATAGAACTATCCAAGGATTCAGTATCAGGCTTCAGCTATTGTTCCAGGGGTTTCATCTGACTCCAGGGCTTCCTGCAGTCTATGAAACCTGAGCAGTGGTACATTGAGACATCTGTAAGGCACTTCAGACTTGGCCTCATCTCGAGAGATGAACAGATTTCCTCCATTCTATTCCATGTTTGTTCAATGATGGCCTGAGTTGCACTCGGCTCATCTCTAGTTCACTGAAATAATTTCAAAAATTAATTTTGGAAATGTGTGCGCATGCAGTTTCTTTCTGGCACTTCTTTCCTTTTTTACAGGTTGCTGACTGATACCAGCACACACAGAGACATTTTTTAAAATAAATAAATTGCATCAAGATTTATTTCTGCACTGCAATTTAATTAATTCCTAACTCATGTTGGGAAGCCATAAAGGGATTGAAGGGGTGATATGTGATTTGAAACCTACAGCAACCCACACATCCACAAATGTCTGAACAGGAAATTTAAAAATGCAAAAATGGCTGCTTACCTGATCACAAGGTGGGTGGCTTTTGTGGCCAGTTGCACCAAGGTCCTTTGCCTCAGGAGCAATACTGGGGCTGGGCGGTCGGCCGTTGGGGACTTCCCAGGCCGGCCACTGGAGATTGCTGGGCTTTCCTGCCCTCTGTTGATTTGAATCCTGGCCAGGCCATGTAGGCGGGGCTTGAAGTGTTGCATCACTCCCACCTCAGAACTGTGTGATATCAGGGTACGCCAATAGAGGGGTCTATTAGGGAATTTCTGTCCAAAAGCCAGGTTGTGTGGCAGATGGGTCATAGAGCTTGGGTCCTTAAGTGGCTTGGGAAGGTCATTGTCAGGAATGAGCCAGCTCCAAGCGAAAGTTTGCAGCCAACTGCAGAGCAGCCAGGAACAGAAAGGCTGGTTAGATTTTACTAAGGCAAGGGAGAGCCGACACTTGCAGACTTCAGCTCTTCCTGACCTTGAACAGCAAACTGAGAATGCAGTATCTGAAAGCAGGCTGGAACACAGCCAATATTCACAGGAAGCACAAATAGTTGTGAACAGACACAGTGAGAGTCTCTCAGAACAGGAAGAGGTTGGAGCTGATCCACTAAGTCCAAAGAGTTGGCAAATGGGAGGGCTGCTAGACAGGAAGCAGAACAAGAGATGTAAGGGTCATAAGCTCAATATCTTCTGTCGACACAGGAAGGAGGCTTCAGAAGGGTCATCTTGAGTGATGATGCCAGAGGCTTTGTTAGAGCCATCTGGAGCTAGCTGTTTGTTTTTGCAATAAATTCTCCTTTTTAATTACCTACGCTTACTGTGTTATCAAGCTGGGAACCTGGACTCCTGACAGTCATATGTGTTGACTTGCTGCTTGCAGATGACCTGTTAATCCTGGACTTGACCCTGTCATGCGACAGCCCTCCACCAGGGGGTTTGTGGGGGATATACACCCAGAGCCTAAGGCAAGTCCAACCTACATCTGTAATCAATAAAGTTGTGGCCAACTTTTAAATCCCAGAACGTTGTCCTATACAGTTTGTTCCCCTTCTTCGCTCAGGCCTTGCTCTGGCGTGTGGGTGTGTGTCACTGTGAGTTGGTTTGCAATGGCTGGCCACCATCATTACAGCAGTACTCTGTAAACAACATCAAAATCCAGGTGTGCTGTAGAATATAAGGTCTTCCTCTTGAGCCTTCCAAGTAAGAAAGAAAATATCACCTCAGAAAATAGGTTCTATGCAGGCCAACTTTTTGCTAGTTTTCCACCTGCACTTTTCTCTTTGTGTTTATGCAGAGAAGCAGTCAGAAAAGCATCCCAAAGAGGCACAGTCTATTTTACTTCAGAATTCTACTACAGCCTTCTCAGTTCATTCTGCTGCATGTGGGAAACTGGGTCAATTGAGAAATATTGTGTTAGAACTCATACAAGGTGGTACAGAAGTCTGGCTTTCAAACAGAACATTTAATTAGATTGTTCTGCTTTAGCTTCCATCTACTCAACTCGCATTGAATCCTGTGCCTGCCCTCCAATCATCACCATGGCAGGACACTAGGTAAATGTGAACTGGGATGAAAATGACAGGTAGGGATAGATGTCATCAGCATCTAAATGACACCAACCTCAAAACATCACCACCATCTCCCCTGCTAAATGCAATTTCTAATATACATTGAATGTGATGGAATCTTTGTTTCCTCAAAACTTCATGAGCAAGAACCTCATCCAAGGCAATGTGAAGATGGAATGGAATCAACAAATCTTGTCATGAATAAATATCAGTATTTTAGCCCTCATCCAGTCTGTTACTGCCTCCAGGTATTGGTCAATAGTGTGCCAGGCTCACCTGATACAAATGGTATGCAGGCACAGAACTGATCCCAAACCATGAGACCATAAACTCCATCTGGTGCCATAACAATTGTCATCAAGTTCTAAACAAATATGAATAACTTTGCCCTTAAATTGCTTTGCAAATTTGCCCCATTATGCCCCTGCGGGTTGCAATACCTGCCAGGGTTTCATTGTATCTGAGTTTATTTAGAGGGTTCACTGTATCTGTCTATGTATAAGCACCAAAGTAACGTAGCACATTAAAGACGGATGTATTTGCAATGGCCTTCATGGGCAAGACGAAAGCCCACCAAAAATGCCCACAGAAACTTATGGTATAGGCGGTGACTATTTTGTTGTTGTTGTTTAGTCGTTTAGTCGTGTCCGACTCTTCGTGACCCCATGGACCAGAGCACGCCAGGCACTCCTGTCTTCCACTGCCTCCCGCAGTTCGGTCAGACTCATGCTGGTAGCTTCGAGAACACTGTCCAACCATCTCATCCTCTGTCGTCCCCTTCTCCTTGTGCCCTCAATCTTTCCCAACATCAGGGTCTTTTCCAGGGAGTCTTCTCTTCTCATGAGATGGCCAAAGTATTGGAGCCTCAGCTTCACGGTCTGTCCTTCCAGTGAGCACTCAGGGCTGATTTCCTTCAGAATGGAGAGGTTTGATCTTCTTGCAGTCCATGGGACTCAAGAGTCTCCTCCAGCACCAGAATTCAAAAGCATCAATTCTTCGGCGATCAGGTGACTATTTTAGGTGCATCCAATTGACGCACAATCACAATGTGGGGTCTTTTTGGACCCAGAAGAAGGCAGAACGGGGTGGAATGGGTCAAACCATGTTTATGCATGCTCCACTGATGCGTCAGGGGTGGGAACGGAACCCCCACACGAAATGGTCACCACCTGTACTGTAAATCTGTTAGTCTTTATGGTGGCACAAGGCTTAGTGGCTTTGCTGCACAAGTTCCCCTTTAGTTGTTCTACATTGTTGCACTTGTGGTGTCAACTCCATTCCCTTTAGCTGAATTTATGAACCAAGAAGAATGGTGGGGGTGGGAAGGGACGGAAACATAATTAATGTTTACTAGTAATGATCAAATGACACTCTTCCATCCTAAATATTGTTGTGATCTAGAGAGGCATCTCAGTTTCTGTCAGTGATCATGCAGTACAACTGCTGGTTATGTATCCGCCCGCCCCCCCCCCTCAATAATCCAATTACTTCCAGAAATTTCTTTTTAAAAACCTAACAATAAAATGGGTGAAATTCACAAAAGACAAATGATGAAAGGGAACTCGCGTGCCGTATCCTTTGATCATTAAACAATAAGAACTTCTTCTATATTCACAAAGAGAAAGGTATCTCACGTGAACCAAATATGTGTTTGTGTCCACGGTATCTTTCAGTTGTATAATTAAATGTGCATTTTTCATTAGGTTAAATTTACCTTCCTTGACAACCCAGTTTTGATTTACTTTCCCCATGCTCTTTTACTCTCTGTGTTATTTGTTCTCTAATACAGACTGCCATGAACACCATATTGGCCATTAATACTACCCTCCCCCAAAAGTAAATGCTTATTGCAGACAGTATGAAGAACCGCCTTTCCTATAAAGATATGTTTTTCATAAGAGAATGGGAAGTTATATTATTCTAAGTTTATTAGCGTTGGAAGCAAAACAGCCCAATTTCCCAGTTCAGGCCTACACTTGTTAAATTCCCCAGTCGTTCTTCCCCATCAAAAAAAGCTTCGTTGTGATGCCAGGTTCTCTTACTTGGCTATGCCCATGTTTCCTTAGCTACTGCAAACTGTTAGAATTCCTGTTCCATGATTGCAGTCATGGGATTGTTGTCTTTCACATGACGGTATATGTTTTGACTCCACGGAGTGGGAAGTGACGAAGGCAGGATGTTTGTGTTACTGTGTTCCGTGGAGTGGGACTATTGTCCTTTGTTTTTTTCTCTCTTTGCTGTCTGATGCTAGAGAGAGAGGGAGCCATGCTGCAGTGCTCCGTGTGTGTTTATATGTAAATAAAGTAGATTAGCCAAAATGCTGAGTTGCTGAGGTCTGTCACGCAAGATGCAAAGACTCTGCGGATCCCTAAGTGTGCCGGTGTCGGTTGGCATTGGCTGCTGTGATGTTTGGGCTGAAGAAAGCTTTTGAAGCTCCCGAACAATCGACCAGGAGGGAGGGAACATGCCAGTTGGGCATGTGTCTCTGCCAGGGTCCTACTCGAGTGTAGGACGAGCTCCTGACACAAACATACTCCATTTGATCAGGCCAATGGCATTTGGCGATTTTCTACATATCACAAGCTGCTTGTGATCCAGCGACTCAAATACAGCGCACTGCAGTTCCAGATTGCATTGCAGAATATAATAACGTTTAGTGGAACCAGCTATCATATTCTAGCTCTGCACAATGCTCTGTGTAGGCTGTGGGTTAAGGGGAAACTACATGGTATGGGTGTGTTTTAAAAAAAATCCATAAATACCAGCCACAGATGTTCCTGATCAGGATAGGGGCTGCAGCACAGGTGGAGAGTGTTTTTGGACTGTACAGCATGATGTTTATACATTCCCTCCATACCCACAGCTATCATTTGCAAATAAAAGAGAAAAGCATGCAGGGCCCAGCTGTGTGTTTTGCATGAAGTATAGTCTGGTACTTTAATCCAAAACCCTTTAGATATACCGAAAACTCCCAGATTTCAATGCAGGTATCCTACAGGAAATACAGGTGCCATCAATTTTGTAAATCAGAGCAGCATTTCAAAATAGAACAAAAATAGCCTTGAACCGTACAGTACAGCTCTTTCCTTAGCTACTTTCTGGCCGTATGAGACTACTCTTTCACCTGATGTTCTGCGTCCATTTGGGATGGGTTATACAGGGACTTCGTGACTCTTAAGGCTAGGAAACTGCTCCCTCCTGCCATAAAACAGTCTGATTTTCAGTTATTTTTCATTACCTGTCTATTTAGGTGGTGGGGGAATCTGCCTCATTAAGAAGGCAACAGCTGATGCAAAACAAAAGCATAACCCATAAAATTTTTGTCCTAACAGGAAGTGGGGGAAACCGTGTTTTTCATGCAGCCCCACCCTGCTATACAACACAGTATATAAAAGGACTCTAGCTGTGACAGTAAAGGTATATTCCCTTTTCATATTTACACTGTGTATATACATGTTGTGCCCGCAGGAGAGAGGGAGGGGGAAAGAGGGAGGGAGAGGAGGGAGGGAGCTTTGAGTGGCAGCAAGGGAAAGGCCAAGAAGCTCTTGTCCCCACCCATTCCTCCTTCCTGTCAGCGAGACAAGAAAGGCGCTTTCAGGTAAACCGGAGCACCCTTCTTCTGTTGTCAAAACAGATTGTGCAACCCTTTCTGATGTAGTTTCCCATTTTCTCATCTTCGTTGCCTTGTCAGGGTGTGCCATCATTCCAAATGGTACACAGCATTTTCCTTTTTTTTTCTTTTCAAAAAAGCAAAAAGGGAGAAGGAGGGAAAAGGATATAGGGCTAAGATGCAACTCTGTGCTTTAAAAAAAAAGTGGGATAGATAAAAGAGGAGACTGGCAGCAAAATAATAATGTGTCAGATGCTAAAGGGCTGTTCAGGAAGAATGGCATATGTAAAGAAAAACAACAGATTTTAGCGCTTTGGTTCCTGTGGAGCTGTTTTCGACAAAGGGTGATTATATGACAATTTTACACCCAAACAGGAGAGGGGTGGATTGAGGCATTTGATACAAGATTATCACAATGCATAAAGGATGAGAATTAGAATGGAAGATTACTGTAAAGTACTTATGTAGATTGCACATATGTGGGGAAGAAAGATAATTTTACTGGATTTTACATGTAGCTTCACCTGTAGAAATTCCACTGGATTCTTGGGAATTATTCAGTCTTGCCTTGGGACCCTTGCAAGGGGGATTCCCATATTGGCGTAAAGGTAAAGGTAAAGGGACCCCTGACCATTAGGTCCAGTCGTGACCAACTCTGGGGTTGCGGCGCTCATCTCACTTTATTGGCCGAGGGAGCCGGCGTACAGCTTCTGGGTCATGCGGCCAGCATGACTAAGTCGCTTCTGGAGAACCAGAGCGGTGCATGGAAACACCGTTTACCTTCCTGCCAGAGTGGTACCTATTTATCTACTTGCACTTTGACATGCTTTCGAGCTGCTAGGTTGGCAGGAGCAGGGACCGAGCAACGGGAGCTCACCCCGTCGCGGGGATTCGAACCGCCGACCTTCTGATCGGCAAGTCCTAGGCTCTGTGGTTTAACCCACAGCACCACCAGTGAGCCCCATAATGCATTACCATGAATGGGGGGGCAGGGAGTCAGAGCTAGACTGCCCATTAGGTGGGGTGAAGCCGCTGCCTCAGGCAGCATAAGCACAAGAGCCAGCGCCCCACCTGCCCCCCTGCTTCTGTCACCAGCTGAATACCCTTCTCTTGCTGGGAGCGCTCTGGCACACAGCATTTCCATGTCTTCCCTGCCCCTGGGGTGGAGAAGATGAGCGTCAAAGCCTTGCAGAGCCCTCCCCCCCCGGCTGTGTTTGACAAGCAGGGATGTTCCAGTGTGCAGTGAAAGTGGGGGGCAGCAGTGGCAGGTGCGATGGCACCATGGCACTTTCCCCCCGGCGCCATTGGGCCAGCCCTCACTTAAATATAGTGCACCGACCTCACAGAACACCAGTTCCGCGAATTCCTACAAGCTCCCCCAGATTATTTTGTGGGGGAATCGTGTGAGGGAAAACTTAATAATTTGGAGTCTCAGGCAGGATTTGATCAAATAAACCATAAAGGTTTTATTAAACAAAGGAAGTTTATGACACAAAGTTGGTAAAACATAGGATACTTCAGATTATATCACTTCAGTTCTTTCTCAGTTGTTGCACAGCTGTTGCCGCTTAATACTTTGGTTCGTAAACAAGGTGGAACTTCCTGTCAGTTACACACCCCTTTGACAATCCTACTCCTGAGGTACTCCAAGTAACAGACCCAAGGGATCACCACACCCCTCCTAACTGGTTTGGGAGTCTTCTCTTTGTAGAAGAATCTCTCCCCTCCTGACTGGAATAAGTCCTAAGTATTCTCACAGCTTCTACTTCTCCTGGCTCAGCCTCAGCCTCCCAGTTAATTCCTAGCCTAATTACTCTTACAGGACACCACACACTGTCCTTCACACTAAGCTCAGAGTCTCCTTTCTCTAGTTTTTGATATATTCCTCAGAGTGGATGTTTCTACCCAGAACCAACTCTCTCTCCTCTCACTTCCCATCTCCCAACCTAAAAAACTGTCTCTCAAAATCCTCTCCTTTTCAACTTCCCCTCCTGGAACCCCGGCTAATCAGAAGCTGCTGTTCATTAACCATTTGCTGGCAGGGAAAAAGTAAAAGAAAACACTTGGTGAACCAACTTGCCCAGCAAAACAAACTTTTTCATCACAGCAGGAAGCAGCACATTCCCTTTCTGCATCAGGTGGCAAAACAGGATGGGCCGCCCCTGCAGGAAGGAACAAAAGAGTGAGGCCTATACTTGTATTCCAGCTGTGGGCTGTGAACCCAGTGGTGCAGCAATAAAATTGCTAGCATATTTTCAAAGCTAAGCAGGGTCCAGTATGGTTTCAAAGTGGATGGGGGACAGTGTGTGATTTGTGCATCGAAGAGGCTTGGATTAGATGACCCTTAGGATCCCTTCCAACTCTTCGATTCTATGAGTCTAGGTGTGAGAGACTCTTAATTGCTCACTTGCTAAAATATCGGACTCCATCTGTTCCTTTTTAGTTTTGAGACTTAACTTAAATGACACATTCATCTGAACTCCTTGTCACCCCCATCTCCCTTGTTAAATGAATCCTTCGTGTATTAACTGGATAACTGTGGCTTGTTCACCTTTAGGAACTGAAATATACTCAGAGTCGCAAAGTGATTTCATGCTCTTTATTCAGCTCATAGTGGTGAGGAGGAATGAATAATTGTCCCCTCACAGTATCTGCTTTATATACATTATTTACACAATGGGCTGCACATGATTGGCTAATTCTGGAATTCTACTGTAAGCCAATCAGGTTGTGGATTCACTTCTATCTGGAGCAGGATTGGGTGGTTCCTGCCAACCAATCATACTGCTGCATTGTTCTAGGACCAATCAGACTGCTGCATTCTGAATCCTATTGTTCTAGGACCAATCAGACTGCTGCCTTTTGGATCCTATTGTTCTAGGACCAATCAGACTGCTACAGTTTGGATCCTATTCAACTCAGTACATAACACCCCTCCCCTCTAAGTTCCAGTCCTGCCCGGGAGGTCGCATTCATAGTCCTCAAGGTATGCCGGCGGCCTACGTGTGCGTTGTGGCCTGGGGTGTTCCCTGGTCCGGGCTCCGGGTTCTGGCTCGTGTTCCAAGGATGCTGGCTGTGATGCGGCTGTTTGGTCTGGTGCAACCGGCTCGCTCAGTCGTGGTTCTGGTTCCGGTGTCCTTTCGGCCTCACGGGTCCTCTCTGTATTTACTGATTCTGCCTCTCCTGCTGGCCCCTCCTGCTCTATGGGCCTCACTGCCCCGCTGTTCCCTTGGGACTCCTCTGACCTGTCCTCCTCCTGGTTTTCTCCCGGGAATCGTCGCCGTATCTGGTCGCAGTGGCGGCGCCAGCATTGCCCCCCATCCGTTAGCACCTCGTACGACACGGGGCCAGTGACCCTGGTGATTGTGGCGGGTACCCATGCTGGGCCTGCCCCAAAATTCTTTGCGTACACTGGGTCCTGGGCCTCGAAGGTCCGGGGGTTCCTGCCTTCCCCCACCACTACCTCATCCTGAGCTCTATCGGGGTGAAGGCGGTCCAATCTGATTGCAAGGCGCCGACCCATTAGTAGTTCAGCGGGGCTCCGGCCAGTCGTTGAGCTGGGGGTGCTGTGCTGTGCTAGAAGGAATGTGGCAAGGCGGTACTCCCAGTCCCCTTGCGTCATGCGGCGAAGGGTGTCCTTGGTGGTCCGCACCATGCGTTCTGCTTGGCCATTGGTGGCAGGGTGGAACGGCGCCGAACGGATGTGGCGGATGGCGTTCTGCGCTGTGAAGGTTTGGAATTCTCCTGACGTAAATGCAGTCCCGTTGTCTGAGACGAGAGTGTCAGGGAGCCCGTGGGTTGCAAACAGCCTGCGTAGTACCCGGATGGCTGCGGACGTGGAAGTGGACGGTACCAGTGCGACTTCCAGCCATTTGGTGTAGGAGTCCACCACTATGAAGAATGTTTTCCCCTGAAAGGGGCCAGCGAAATCCACATGCAGGCGTGACCATGGTGCTCGGGCGGACTCCCAGGACTGGACTGGGGCCCTTGGGGGATCTGGGCGGGATTCTTGGCAGGCCTGGCAGTGTTTGACCCAGGCCTCTATCTCTCCATCGATCCCCGGCCACCACACATAACTCCTGGCAAGGGCCTTCATTCTTACTACCCCTGGATGTGTCTCGTGTAGGGCTGTGAGGACCCTTTTGCAGAGGGGCTGGGGAACAACGACTCTGCTTCCCCATAACAGGCACCCCTTGTGGGCCGACAGTTCATGTTTGCGGGTTGTGTAGCCGGCGAATTCTGGCCCGGGGCTGCTGCTGGGCCATCCCCTCCACACCCAGTCCAGGACCCGGGAGATGACCCTATCTTTCTTGGAATGGTGTGCAACTTCTTGTGCCTGAATGGGGCGGTCGGGAAGCAGCTCCAGGCTCATAACCTCTTGTGCAGGTGCTGGGTCAGGGCCTGTTTCCGGTAGTGGTAGCCTGCTGAGGGCGTCCGCATGGCCCATCGCCTTCCCAGGTCGGTGAATCAGTGCATACTGGTAGCTGGCAAGGAAAATTGACCACCTGAGGACGCGAGGAGACAGCACTTGGGGGGTCTGCTTTTCGGGGGCAAACAAGCCAAGCAACGGCTTGTGGTCAGTCACCACGGTGAAGGGCCGCCCGTACAAGAAATCATGGAATTTTTTTACTCCCTTTACGATTGCCAGACCCTCCTTGTCGATTTGCGAGTAGTTCCGCTCGGTTGTGTTGAGTGTCTGGGAAAAGTACGCCACCGGTACCTCTCTTCCATCCGGGAGTTGGTGCCCCAGGACAGCTCCAATGCCATAGGGTGAGGCGTCGCATGCTAGCACCACCGGCAGCCTCTCGTCGAAGTGTGCCAAGACCGAGTTTGAGACAAGCAAGTCCTTGACTGCCTGGAATGCGGCCTCCTGGCGCTGGCCCCACACCCAAGGGGCCCGCTTGTCCAGGAGTCTGTGTAGGGGCTCCGCTACCGCCGCCTTGTGGGGAAGGAAGGAATGGTAAAAGTTCAATAGTCCCAAGAAGGCCTGAAGTTCAGTCTTGCTCTTGGGCGCTGGGGCATCACAAATGGCCCGTACCTTGTCCCCAGTCGGGTGGACCCCTTCTGCGTCCACCATAAATCCCAGAAAGTCCACCTGAGGCACTCCTAGTAGACATTTTTCCCGCTTCACCTTGAGACCCGCCGTCTGGAAACGGTGCAGAACGGTGCGGAGGCGGTCCTCAAACTCCTCTGGTGTGGGGCCGGCAATCAACACATCATCGAAGAAGGGGGTGACGCCAGGAATCCCTTTAAGGAGAGAGTCCATTATATTCTGGAATATGCCTGGTGCCACGCTGACACCGAATTGCAGCCGCTTTACCCTGAACGCTCCTCTGTGCGTCACAATCGTCTGTGCCTCTGCTGTGGCCTCATCTACTGGCAGCTGTTGATATGCTTGGGCCAAGTCCAGCTTGCCAAAAATTTTCGACCCAGCCAGGGTGGCAAGGACATGGCTGACCACTGGCACTGGGTATGCGTGGGCCGTGAGGGCCTTGTTTATGGTACATTTGTAGTCTGCGCAGATGCGGACCGAACCATTAGGCTTGACGGGTGTGACGATTGGGGTTTCCCAGGGAGCATTAGGCACCGGCTCCAGCACTCCTTGCTCTACGAGTCGGTCCAATTCCTCGTCTATACGGGGTTTCAAGGCGAACGGGACCCGGCGGGCCTTGAGCCTGACCGGTCGTACTGCGGGGTCAAGCTGTAGCGCAATGGGGGGGCCCGTATACTGTCCCAATTTCCCATCGAAAACCCCTGGAAATTCCTTGCATATGGCGTCCACGTCCACTTGTAAGCTAGTGTGGTTCACCCCGGTGACAGCTAGCCCCAGTGGTCCAAACCATGCCAATCCCAGTAAGCTAATGTAGGGGCCCTTGACCACAAGCAAGTCCAGTTGCCGCGTCCGCCCTCGGTATTGCACCCTGAAGGTCCCCACCCCCATTGTGGGGACCTTACGTTTCTGGAAGTCCCGGAGGGTGAATGGGGCCGGCCTGAGTTTGGGACCCCCAGTGGGACACAGTTTCCTTAAGGTCCTTGCCGAGATTATGGATAGAGTTGAACCCGTGTCAAGCTCCATGCGGCATGGGGCCCCCTCTATCTGTACCTCTACATAAATTTTCTCTACGTTGGGGTGGGGCAACTGGTATACCTGGAAGTCAGTGAGCTCCGTCGAGTTGCCTTGGTGCGTTGGGCCCCGGGACCTGGGGCTCTTGGATTGGTCATCTGATGCCTGGTGTCGGGTGGGCCGAGCCCGACACACCCGGGCGATGTGTCCCGATTTTCTGCACTGCCTGCACTCTGCGTTGCGGAAACGGCAGGTCCTCCTCTCGTGACTCTCCCCGCAGCTTGCGCAGTTCCCTCCTTCTCGTCGAGGCAGCTGTGGTCTGTGCGCTGCTTGAGTGCGCTGCTGTACTCGGTGCACCTCCTCCCTGTCGGATCCTGAGTCGTCGGTGAGGTCTTCATGGTGGACCCTCGGTTGGGATGGCAGGCTCGGCCGTGCCTCTTGGGTCGACCTCTCGGCAGCTTCTGTTGCCAGGGCCTCCTCCAGAGCGACCTGGAACGTTAGGTCCTTCTTAGCGTAGAGGCGCCGTTGCAGCTTCTCATCCTTCAGGCCACCGACGAGGCGGTCACGAAGCATGTTCTCCAGCTCTGAGAAGTTGCAGAACCGGGCGGCTTGGCGGAGAGAGGTCACAAACCCAGTTATGGTTTCCCCAGGGGCTTGCCGCTTTGCGTAGAAGGCATTTCGACGAGCCACCACTGAGGGCTGCGGCGAAAAGTGCCCCTTCAGCTGTTCCATTATTGTTTTGTATGGAACAGTAGCGACGTCTTCAGGCGCAAGGAGAGCCCGGGCGATTTCAAACGTCTCCTCTCCGCAGACGCTGAAGAATATCGCCCTCTTCTTGGAGTCTTCTTCGTCGGTGACCCCTTTGGCTTCTAGGAGGAAGGTGAAACGGGAGGCGTACGCTTCCCAGTCTCCAGATGCTGGGTTGAATGGCGAGAAGCTGCTGTTGGCTGCCATTCTGAGTTCCTTGTGCCCCGGAGCTGAAGCCTGGATACACGGTGCGAGGCAGCGGTGCGGCAGTTGGCGGTGCTGCGGTGCTGTGTGTGGCAGTCAGCTCAGCGGGATCCCACCCTCGTCGCCAGTGAAATATACTCAGAGTCGCAAAGTGATTTCATGCTCTTTATTCAGCTCATAGTGGTGAGGAGGAATGAATAATTGTCCCCTCACAGTATCTGCTTTATATACATTATTTACACAATGGGCTGCACATGATTGGCTAATTCTGGAATTCTACTGTAAGCCAATCAGGTTGTGGATTCACTTCTATCTGGAGCAGGATTGGGTGGTTCCTGCCAACCAATCATACTGCTGCATTGTTCTAGGACCAATCAGACTGCTGCATTCTGAATCCTATTGTTCTAGGACCAATCAGACTGCTGCCTTTTGGATCCTATTGTTCTAGGACCAATCAGACTGCTACAGTTTGGATCCTATTCAACTCAGTACATAACAGGAACCCTTAAATACTCTACAGAACTTTCATATTGCTGCCAGACACTATAAAGAGGATTTCATCTTTACATACCCAAAACGTTTCGCACTTGAATGGAAAATGATGTTAGCCTGGGAGGTCAGAAACCTACTACATTCACATTGTCCTAGCCAACACAATGTCTAGATCAGGAATGGGCAACCTCTTTCAGCCTGAAGGCTGCATTCCCATGTGGGCAATTGGCTACTGGCCAGCGGTGGGCAAGCCAAGACAAAAATGCGGATGGAGCAACAACTGTGACTCTTAGCTTTGTACAGGGAGCAACATTCTAGCCATCCATTCCTCTCCATCCAGGCAAGCAATAGCCATTGTCATAACTCAAGGATGCATTCCAGCTGAGATGAGCTATATTCCCTGGATTCCTATCCTAACTTTTGTTTTAAACCCGAGATACGAGGCACGATGCACAAACACTATTATCCTCATATACTGGGTGAAAATTGCTTCTCACAAAACTGCTTTTCTCCCACCTTTCAGTGCCTTTAGCCAATGAATGAAGCCACAGCAGTGACTGACATTAAGGAAAGCACATCTAGCCTATTAGGCAAAGAAGTGAAAGGCCTGTTGTCTGGATATGAAACTTCTTGGCTTGGTATAAAGTCATTTTTTCTCCCTGATGGAGAAGTGATTGCTGCCCCTTCAAAAAACCATTCAGAATTTTCCCCAGAAGTTTAGTGTAACTGTGCTTGGGCAAAAGGTATGAAAAGTAGCAGCAAAGATGGGAACCCCTTCACTTTCTGAGGTCTTATTTCATCCATCTCCCAAAAGCCATTGCCCACACAACCCCCATGTGTGTGCTCATTGCCTTGAGATTGCTAACTGCATATACAGAATCTGTTTTTATTGCTTTATAAGCCAACCACCCATATGAAATAGCAAGGCAGTGTGCAACAATATATGCAGGCACTGGAAGAAGCAAAGATCACCAGTGTTGACGCAATGATTCTTCAACATCAACTTTGTTGGACTGGTCATGTTGTGCGGATGCATGGTGATCGTCTTCCAAAGCAACTACTCTATTCCAAACTTAAAAATGGAAAGCGTAATGCTGGTGGTCAACAAAAGAGGTTTAAAGACTATCTCAAGGCAAATCTAAAAAAATGTAGTATACACACGGACAACTGGGAAACACTGGCCTGCGAGTGCTCCTGTTGGAGAACAGCCTTTACCAAAGGTGTCATGGGCTTTGAAGACACTCAAACTCAGGACACAAGGGAGAAACGTGCTAAGAGGAAGGCACGCTTGGCAAATCCACACTGTGATCAACTCCTGCCCGGAAACCAATGTCCCCACTGTGGAAGGACGTGCGGATCCAGAATTGGCCTCCACAGTCACTTACGGGCTCACTGTTAAAACCGTGTTTATAGAAGAAAATCCTACTCAGCTACCAGTGATCGCCAAAGAAGAATGCAGGCACAATAAGACATAAGATCCCACAAAACAATGCAAAATAATTATTATTATTTTACCCATGTTGATGGGAATGGTGTGATTGCTGAGAATATGTGGATTATACCAGCCTTGCTAACTAATCCTGCATTGCAAGACCCATTTTTTCTGTTGGGAGGGGGGAGTTGCAGTTGTGTATGACAACCAAACAGTTCAATGCTGTTTATTGTGGGGTGCGGGGTGCAGAGGGGTGTGTGAAAGTGACTAACTGCAGGAAAAACAAGTAATGGTTGGGGGAAGCCAGGGAAAGGAGGGTTTTAGTTGTGGTTGGAAGATGCTGGGCCTGTCCCTATTGAGAAACAAGGCGGAGTAGAGGCCAGGTTTACACACACACACACACACACACAACAACAACAACAACAACAACAACCCTGAAGATGTTCATGCTTCTTCTATCTGCAGCCTTAGTAGCAAATGAATCATAGAATCATAGAGTTGGAAGAGACCACAAGGGCCATCGAGTCCAACCCCCTGCCAAGCAGGAAACACCATCAGAGCACTCCTGACATATGGTTGTCAAGCCTCTGCTGAAAGACCTCCAAAGAAGGAGACTCCACCACACTCCTTGGCAGCAAATTCCACTGTCCAACAGCTCTTACTGTCAGGAAGTTCTTCCTAATGTTTAGGTGGAATCTTCTTTCTTGTAGTTTGGATCCATTGCTCCGTGTCCGCTTCTCTGGAGCAGCAGAAAACAACCTTTCTCCCTCCTCTAGGTGACATCCTTTTATATATTTGAACATGGCTATCATATCACCCCTTAACCTCCTCTTCTCCAGGCTAAACATGCCCAGCTCCCTTAGCCGTTCCTCATAAGGCATCGTTTCCAGGCCTTTGGTGGGAATGCATCTGAAAATAAGCAAGGCCTTGCATAATGTGAAGTGTTTGTGCGTGCATCATGGACAATTCTATATGCATGTATTGTCAACCACCCTGAACCTCTGTGATAGGGCTGATTATATATGTAAATAAATTTACCCTTTCCAGTCCCCATAGCCTTTCTGGAGCTCTAATTAAGCATTACTGAGCACTGCAAAACAAATATTCAGAGTCTGCAGAATTAGAGGCCTAAACTGTCATTTAATGGATGGTGCTTAGCACAGATCTAATGTGTAACTGTAATGAGGAAAGCCTATCCATGTAATGAGGACTGCCACTCAAGAAATTTTGCTGGATGTTGCAGACTGTCATCAGCAGTTCTGATGCAGACAGCTAATCTACTGTGCTCCACAATCCTTTCACTTTGGGGTTATCTAAGTAAAGAACTATCCAATTAACTGCTTCAAGCTATAGTAATGTTATGCATGACAAGCAGGAAAATTGCCCTGATTAGCCAAAAGTGCAGAGTCAGACCTCTGAACACTTCAACTGCACTTCCTCATGGATGTAGAGACAACTGAAGTCCAGACAGCTCTTCTCTTTGAGTGTATCTGAAACATGTGCACGATACTTTCATTAAAAGTTAGATAAATGGGATTTATGCATTACTAGTGCCATAGAAGGCCAGAAGCCAATCGACAATGAGGGGGAGAAATGACATGGCCTTTTGAGAGCTGTTACAGCATTGTGGCGAGACAGATCTAGCATGTTATGTGCAGCATTACCATAATGGCTAAGAATGTGTGGAGAAGTCAATGGTTCAAATTTCATATTAGCCATTTGCTCACTAGGTAAGCCACTGTTCTCTCAGCCCAACATTTGCATCATGTAGGTCGGAGAATGCTACTGGCCTACTTTAATGGGCTGTTGCAAGAATTACCGAGATAAAATACATGAAGGGCTTTGAGAAATTATGCAAATAATTATCACCACTTATGCCCTGAGTGCTTAAGCATACAAACATATCTTCCAATAGTTCATAATGAAAGTAAGGACATGCTAACACATCTTAGGTCTGAATTCAAGGGTCGCCACCCAAGATCTCACACTGTTACATACTGCTAAAGGCAATACAAATACAAGCTCCACTTGCTATGTTTGTTTACTCATCTTATGTCAGATAAAATTATTTTTCCATCCATTCCAGTTTTGTCTATCTGGAGTGGTGCTGGCTTTCCAGTGCTTGGGGAGATGTATTTCACAACGTCCAAATAATTGCGAGCCTCTCAAATTAATGTTATTTGCATTTATTTGTTTGTTTGTTTGTTAAAAAGAAAGAAACAAAACGCTGAACACATGTCTTCAACACATAAAGTTTGGCCTTGAATGAGACAATGTAAGAATGTAGGAAGCCCGTGGCAAAACAACAACAACCCAAAAAGGGTTTGGGATACAATGTACTTACATGTGTGTTATTCTGGCCTTCACTTGACATGCAAAATTCCTGAGGTTAGTTAATAAGTTATTAATTTCTATTCCACTTATTTGACAAAATGGCTTCTACGTGGTTTGCAACTATAAAATAAATCCATACTTCAAAATACACAGTAGCATTCAAGCACTTCTTAAAGTGCAACAATTAAAACAATTTAACAAACTCCAGTTCAAGGGGATGCTTGCTTAAACAGGTACGGAGCCAGCAAAATACCAACACTGAAGAGTCTTCTCTTATTTCAGCAGGACAGACCTTCCAAATCATGGGAGGTGAGAAAGGTTCCTGAAGGTTCTGAAAGTAGGACAAAGCAATTTTTTACTTCAATTCCGTGAGGCGGGGTGTTGTTAGGATAATCACTTAGGTCCAACTTTTGCCCCTCGTTGTTCTTTCTAAGCTGCAGGGCCAGAAGGAGTTGTCCTCTTCGGAGGACAGTACGGTTTCCCCTGCAGTAATTCTTCATGATTAATGCACTGGCAGCTAGTGCGCACCTGCAGTGAGAATGGCCTCAGGCTTCCCTTCAACTGCCATTTCTTGTTGTTACCCGTGTTTCAATTACAGTAAACCCTAGCAAAGCTCAAAATGGATGCGCCACCAGGAATAATGCATTCGGCGCTGCCCTTTGGAACGTCTTTTAATCACCTAGCGTTTTCTCTTGTATTCTCTGCCCTGCCCACACCCTCCCCGAGGCTACCTACCTACTCCTGTTTCCCAAAGGCACTTGCCAGCTTTCCTTTCATTAGCCTTCCTTACATCTGTCACGATACATAAACTTAATTTGTTCACGGGATTCACCTCTTAGTGTTTCCTTTCATGAAAACACCTTCCTCAGCTGATTTAGGTACTTTAATCTTATTATTTCCTTTAATCTGCTGCTTATGTCTCTGCACAAAAGGGAAAACAAGAGATGTTTACTTTTCTCATATGTGTATGTCTTGCGAGTATCTGTTCTTGAGTGCTGACATTGTTGGTTATGTATTAATTATTTTGTCAGTTTCATTATTTAGAAGGAAAGCCTCCATAATGGTAATTTGGGGAGCGCTCTCTCTCTCTCTCTCTCTCTCTCTCTCTCTCTCTCTCTCTGTGTGTGTGTCTTGAGAACAAAAGCCTGGTTTTTGCATTCCAGGAATGCTACAGTTGTTGCTTCCCCATGGCCCCACCCCACAACACTCTGCCAGTGGAATAATGTACAGAACACAAGGGAGGCCAGCTGATCTTATTGCAAGAAACCCAAATCACCCTTTTGCTAACATGGTCACTCCCAGGTACATATGAAGCTTCCTTATATGAAGTCAATACTATGTCAGCACCAACTGGCAGAGGCTACTGGCCACTGATGGATTAGCAACAGAGGAGGCTGCCTTGAACTGAGTCAGACTACTGGACCATCTCGGTCAGGATTGTCTACACTGACTTAGAACCAGCTCTCCAGGAACTCAGAAATGATTCTCTCCCAGCCCTGTACCTGAAGATACTGGGGACTGAACACCAGATATTGTGCATGGAAATCAGTTATTCCACCATGGAACTACAGTCCTTCACCCCCTGTTCCTGCCACTTCTTGTTTCCCATGTTTTTACACTACTGGTATGAGATGGAGCCATAGGGGAGCAATAGACACATCTTCTCATGATCAGGTCAGGACAGAGAACAACTACCTGTCAAGAGTAGTTCTTCTCTCAGCCATTCAAGCTTTAAACATTGAGGGGATTTTTTATTTTTATGGAGGCATGTTCTGTAATGCAAGCTGTCCTGCAGTCTGAAGTGGTACAATCCAGGCACCAGTTACCTCCTTAGTGACAAAGCTAGATGCTAGCCATATGTCTGAGATACATCTCTAGGTAGATTCTAGAAGTAGTAGAGCTTCAAGATATCAAACGTTTAAGCATCTTCAGACATCCAACAGGTAAACAAACGAAGGCTGGCAATCCTTAACAATTTTACTCAGTAATGCTCACTCCTTGAACTCTCTGGGATTTAACTCTAAATAAATGTGCCAGACTTTACCAATCCAGTCCTAGGGCTGGGCGATATTTGGTTTTCAACATTGCGATATATCACCAGCTAAACATCGCCATATATCAATATAGCATGATGTCTGAAATAAGGATGGAACTACGTTGAGGTGAACAGTAGGGCTGGGCAATATCTGGTTTTTAACATTGTGCAATGTCAACCAGCTAAACATCGCAATATTGGAAATAAGGATGGAGCTATGTAGAGGCATTGAGTGGCTTCACGGTTTTTCCCACATTGTGATTTTTGCATAACACACACACGTCATGATTCATGATATACTGTCAGGTCAAAAATTATGAACTTGATATCATGGTATGGACCTCAAACTGGTTTTGGACAATATATTGATTTATTGCCCAGCCCTATCCAGTGCCCTCCAGATGTATTGCACAAATCACAACAACCCACTCCCCAGAGTTGCCAACAACTTTGTTTGTGGCAAAAAGTGCAAAAAGGGAAAGGCATGTGCCTTCTACTCAGCCATAAGAAGAGGATTGCCAACCCAGTAAGTATATGACCTAAGTCTATATGTTTCCACCTCTGTCTACCATTTTGCTATTTTGCTGTTGAAAGGTCTTTGGAAAGTTGAGCTATTTTTAAAGTTAATCTTTAATTAAGATTATTAATTGCTTTCCTAATATTCCCTATCATGTGACCAATGCCAATTTTTACCCATACATGTATGCTATTTATTAGCTGTCAAACCAATTATAGTCAGTTTACTGATACTTTAATGACATGAAGAGCTTGGGAAGCTGTGCCAAAGTTTAGAAAAAGACAGTCTTGGGGCAGGCAACAATACTAGATTTTCCTCAACCATCCAAGTCATCAAGAAACTTCTGGAAAACACACATCAGTTTGGCCATTGTCACAAATACCCCATGCCGTTTTTTAAGAGAATTTTAAAGTGTCCACAATCTGGCCATTTCCCCCCTTACTTGGAATTTTAAGAAAAAAAGATTTGTATCCCACAAAATCACATTTTTGTCTCACTTTTCACACAGTGTTGATTCTTCTCCATAAAAAGAAAAGAAAGACAATCTACTACAAATTAGTTTTTGTTTTTTGAACAGGTTGTTAGGTAAATCTTCATGCATTGAACTAGACTCTTCATAAGAAGTATTCAGATCTGAGTGATTACAACAAAAAACAGGGAAAGAGGAAATAAAATTTGAGAAAGAATTTAGAACACAAACAAACATGTATTAATTAAATATATCATTGCTTCTGCAACACCCCGATGCAGTTCCAGTGACAATACCACCAGGGAGATCCACTGAATCTATGACACTAACTGCTGCTTTGGAACATGTTTTAGAGACAACAAACTATTGTTACTTCGGCTTCTGCTACAGATATTTAAAGTGAGGAAATACAAGAATTGCAGTCTTCACCATCAACACAGGAAAACCGAGGTTCGTACAAAGGTAGCAAAATGAATTTGGACTGGTTATTAGTTATTCAGAATCAAAAACACATAAAACCGCAAGATTATTGGAACAACGATCTGAGAATCATCCATGGGTGAAAATTCTGAAGCAGCGTCCGTGCATGTTGCAAATGGCCTTCTTTCCTTATGTATTGACTTGTGCAATGATTCTCTTATAGAAACACCCACTGCTCGCTCATTCATGGCTAGCATGTCCATTAGTGACACTGTAAGCACAATCAATACCAGAGCAGTTAAATGATATCCTGTTCAACTTAAGAACTTGCAAACCCCCGCTTCAGCTCTATGTTGCAGAAATCCAGACATATACAAAGAGATGCTACAGATCACCGGTGAGGTAGAAATGGAGAAAGTAGCTCAGATCTTGAAAACAGCTATTTGTCTTGCACTTCAAGTTGATGGAAGTCCAGATTGACAAGATGAAGAAAACAAATTTGTCATTGCTAGGTAAAGCCTGAAAGAAAGGCCAGCTGAGATCCCTAATGCCTTTATTGGAGTGATTTATCCTGAGAAATCTGGTTGTGACAAAGGCGTGTAAGTTTGCCAGTGTCCAGTTTGAATTGCTAGTTGGAGTTACAACTGGTGGGGAAACAGCTAATATTGGCTGAATGAGTGAGCTCTGGAAACGTATTGAAGACCATCTCAGACATAGATTAATGACATGATTTTCAGTTCTTTTGTTTGCCCCAGCAGTAGGGTGTGTGTGTGTGTGTGTGTGTGTGTGTGTGTGTGTGTTTAATGTATTTTAATTGCTTTTTCACATTTAATAATGATAATTTAAAATACAGTAAACACCAACAATATCAGCTAGTTTGTCATTTCTCGGAAAAAGGCATAACAGCAGTTTAAACCTAGAACCACTACTACAATATTTTAAAAAGGAATTCCCCCCTTTCTTCTGAATTCTTTGAATTCAGTAGGACTTGCTTCTGAATAGAAATGTACAGTATTGCACATTTTGCTCCCTCTTTGTCCCCCAAACATCATTGCATGTAGAAAACTGGATGGGAAGGCAAAGAGTTCTAGACTACCCTTCTCCAGGATGCACTAATTTTCTAGGCACAGGGATGATTTTGCATAGGAAATTCGGTTGAATCCAATGCCTGCAGTTTGAAGGGGTTGAATGTGGGAACAGTTTTAGCGCATGATGAGCAATTTGTCTAGAGAACAGCTTAGATACATCATTGAAAGTGGCTTATTTTCACTAAGGATAAAAGGGCTTAAGAATATATATATTGGCTCGGGATGGAGGTAGAAAATGAAGACAAGCTTTTTAATCTAAGGGTTAAAGTTAAAATTAAGTAGTGAGTTAACTGTGGGCATTGATGACATTTTTCAAGTAATAAAATCAATCTCATTTAAAGTTTGAGTTCAGAGCAAGAGGGGCTTTCTTTTTCCTTTGAACTTGCTTTGTTCTCTTAAGCCAATGATGGTCTTTTTCTAAACAGATTTTCTATAATTAGAGGCTAGGCAGAGGAAGATCATTAAATATTTCATCAACCATATGGTCACCAACTGAGAAATTCAGAAGTCCCGTTTAAGCTCCATCTGTGTCAGTAACAGTTTACTAACAATGTCAACGACTCCGTGGATAAGCACCAGACGAAACCTAAATCTGAGGTGACACAGTGCCAGAGGTAGTTACTGGAGAGATCCTGTTCTTTGATGGACAAACCATGACCTCAGTTGGACATATGTAAAACTGGGCATCATATAGGAAACAGATATACCATGGTCTGAGCAAGAGGGATACTTGTTGGAAATTCATCTGGACTGATCTAGGACTCGGATAATTTTCTATTTCAAAAAAGCAAAGGTGTGAAATCGATTTGATAACCCCCTGCCTGTACCCCTTAAAAGCTGAGCCAAATCTGAGGGAGGCAATTTTATGAAAAATATTATCCATAATAAAACGCACCCCATACTTCTGATAATATGTTTTTTAAGGCATTGCCCTTACCCTGATTCCATTCCATGTCACCAAATCTGATGATGAAATGCAGCCTGTTAAATGAGGTTGATGTCTGCTACCCTCACTCTGATTAGACTTTATGATATTGCCAATGTAATGACAGATCATCATATTGACTATGATAGACATGTTTAACCTGTAGATCCCCAGGTGATCGTGGTTGCTCTCATTTGCTCGTGTTTGTATTCGATCACCGAAGAAGCTGAACAGGTCTGCCCCCCCCCTAAAAAAACCCAACAACTCTCTTTTTTCCCCAGTGCAAAATTACAACAAAAATGACAAACATTGAATCCAAAATAAAACAATACAAACAAGAAAAAAACACAAACAAACAAAAACCAAAAATACACATCTACAAATAAAACCATATCATCATTCTAATCATTATGTACATATACACATATTGACTTCCTTCCTTTGTTCTAAGACCCCAACATTTTTACTCTTTCTAAATTGTTGTGTCTAATGTAGATTACCTCTGTCTTTAACCTTTTTGCACCATTTTTCTCTTTCTTTAACCCTACAAAGCTTCATTCGTTACATACCAATATGCTTAGTCCAGAACGTTTTTTCATATACTCTTTAGCACATCCCCATTCCTTTAATAATTTTTGGTCCAATTGTTCCCTTATGAATGCTGTGAGTCTTGCATTCGCAGCACTCACAGAAGACCCAAAAGCTCAATAACTCTTGTTTTTCCACCCTCACCCCCCCCCAAAAAGCTGAACAATTCTGGCAATGACAATGGGTAGATCACTGCCAGTTTTATTTTACTGGGAGTAGATTGCCTGGCCTATGACATATGCCCCTGGAAGAAGGTATTTTTTTAAAAAAAAAATACATTTTTTAAAAAAGAAAAGGTGCCAAAGCTGAAGGTCAGGAAAAGAAGCAACTGTGAGCAGGCAGCAAACAGCATATGGAAAAGGTATGCAAAAGGTGCTTGTGAAACCTACATTCAATGTTCTAAGACCCACTTTTTAACACTGTAAATTGTGTCAAAAAAATTTGCGTAAACCTAATACAGTGGTACCTCGGGTTAAGAACTTAATTCGTTCTGGAAGTCCGTTCTTAACCTGAAACTGTTCTTAACCTGAAGCACGACTGTAGCTGCTGCCATGCCTCCAGAGCACGATTTCTGTTCTCATCCTGAAGCAAAGTTCTTAACCCGAGGTACTATTTCTGGGTTAGCGAAGTCTGTAACTTGAAGCGTCTGTAACCCGAGGTACCACTGTACCTCCACTGTCAGAATCAGCATGCTTTTTTTTTTTTAATAAGATATTTATTAAGGTTTTTTGAAATATTACAGTAAAAATGAAAAAGAAAAAAGAAAAATACAAAATAAAAACAGTTAAAAACACACATATTTTCAATTACTTATTTTCCTTTAGCTTGTTTCCCGGACCTCCTCGTACCTCCCTTTTTTGTATTCCACTTCAATTTATTGGTTCAGCAAATCCTTACCATTAGATTTTAACCCATTTATAACCCTTTTTTCATATTCTCTTAAAGCATTACAGCTAGAAACCGCTTAATTACTATCCAACATCATTCTATCATTCATTAATTTTACAATATTTCTGTAAATAGTCTTTAAATTTCTTCCAATCTTCTTCCACCGACTCTTCTCCCTGGTCTCGGATTCTGCCAGTCATTTCTGCCAATTCCATATAGTCCACCACCTTCATCTGCCATTCTTCAGAATCAGCATGCTTTTGAATACCATTTGCTGGAAACTGCAGGAGGCGAGGCTGCTGCTGCAGTCGGATTCTCCTTTCGAGCTTCCCACAGACAACTTATGGCCACTGTGAGAGGAGGATGCTGAAATGCAAGAGCCACTGGGATGATCCAGCAGGCATTGTCCCCTTCACTGACAACTTTCTGAGGGATCTAACCATGATTGCTTCTACCAAGAGCTCACCATGGTTCCCGCTTATCAAGCCAGATACCTGACAAAGCTTGCTGACAAGCCAGATACCTGACAAAGCTTGCTGTATCGAGCCAGATACCTGACAAAGCTTGCTGTACTAAGAATCGCTTTTACAGAACTACGATTCCAATCGATGTCCTCGGTGGTGTTGGATGGACGGTACGGCAAAGTACATTATGAAGAGAGACTCTGTCTGTGTGGACAACCCTGCGTCGAGGACCTGTGCCATTATTTATTGCAGTGCCCGTAATATATAGACCCAAGAGACTGATTTATAAAACCCCTGTTTACGCATGGAACACATTTGAATAGGGTGGAAAGGGTGAAATGGCTGCTGAGCGACACCGACGACTTTGTTACTTATAAAGTAGCACTCTGTGCGCTGGCACCTAAGAAGATCAGGAGGAAGGAACTAGACAAAATAGTGGTCAACTGCAAAGGGGATTCGGATATTTAATTTGGCACATCTTACCTGAGAATCTTCTGCTATTCTATTCTATTTAATGCAACAAATAATTTTAGTAGCCGTGACTGTGGTTTTATTGTATGTCTGTGCCCTATGATTTTTATGGTTATTGGGTTTTGGGGGTTTTTTTTGTTTTTGTTTTTTGGTTCTTCTTCTGAATGATGCCATGGCCTATGGCTAGTACAATAAAAAGTTTAATTGGAATTGGAATTAGACAACTTTCTGGCTTCAACACATCTTAACACATCTTTTCACTAGGGCTTTATAGGGAGATGATGGTGATCTTCAACTATATATATATATATGGACTGCTGTGCTGTGGAATCCATTTTTAGGTATGTTTTTAAATTTTAACTCCAATTTTATGGGATTACCCTGTCCACTGCCCTGGGGTCCCATGGGAGAAAGAGCAGTCTAGAAATAATGAATGAATATAAAGCAGTAAGTTAATAATATCCAAAAGCAGAAAGTAATGGGCAGGTGCCAGACTCAGAGACAATGCACTCCTCCTCCCTCCAGTCACTTCAGCAGTGGAGTGAAGCAGACAGTGCTCCAATGCTACCCACCAACTGCATGAAGCTGGCAGACAAGAGTATTCATTGAGATGCCATCAGTGGTATAGTTGGATAATTTTAGCTTCTGAACTCATGGTATGATGGGTGTGTGATCTCTTTAGATGGAAAATACTACTATATTTACTTAAAAACATGGCGCACCAGTTTTGATGCATGGGGGGAGGGGCTTCTGCGCATTCTGCTGAGTGGGGCCATGTATATCTGCAGATAATAGACTTGTCAACCTATTTTTGTCATATGTTGGTTGCTTATATGTACAGTAATGGGTCCATGCTGCCCATCTGGTGTCTCCTCAACCTTATTATCCATAGTAACACACATAAAAAGTATCTTGCCATTTTTATGCTTGTTGCCTAAAAGGCTTTTGACTGCATGGAATGGCTATTTTGCCTACAGTTTGTATGTGTGTATTAATTTCATTTGTGAATTGCTTTCTATAAACCACCTCAAAGCAATTTAACAAAAAAAAAATTTGGCGGAAGAATAAGGGGGGAAATGTCAAGCGAAGGCATCAACCTACACCCAGCTTAAATATTTTATCTCTAACATCTCTGTGAATGCACAAACCACTTTGTGGCCCTTATGCCATTTGATCGCTTAGTATTGGAGGGTATAAAGGTCTTGTTTTTAAAATATATGGCCAGTTTCAACTAATCCAGTGCACTAGCAGAATCCTGAGCAAGGGCTCTCCCTAGCACAACAGAGCTATCCCACCTGCTCCCAATCTTCACCGGAGGGTCGTTAGTTGAATATAACATTCTGGGCTATATTCAATTAACCCATTGTGCTAGTGGAAGCCACAAGGACCTCTGCTAGCCCAATGGAGCTTTCCCCCACTCTCCTCCCATGCCATCTGCTCTGGAGGGTCAGGAGAATCCCATGAACGCAGTGGCGGAGCAACATACTGCAGCCCCCAGAGCGGAGAACAAGCGGGGGCATGGCTGGTGCATGTCCTGGGGGCGTGGCACGCATCCCGGGGTGTGGTATGTCACCTGCAGGGGCGTGGTGAGTGGCGCGGGCACGTGGCGAGCAGCACAGGGGCATGGCGAGTGGCGCAGGGGTGTGGCACATCGCCCGCGGGGGCGTAACACGCATCTGGGGTTGTGCAGCATGTTGCACACGTCCTGGGGGTGGCTGTGATGGCACCCTTTCCCCCAAATGGTGCCTGGGGCGGTGCACTCCCCACCCCACCCCCTTCGTATGCCATTGCCAGAATGGTGCCCAACAGGAAGAGAGGGGAGAACATTCCATCTGGTAGAATGATCCTTTTAGTACAATGTTGAATTCCACCCACTATCTTCCACCCATTCCCTAACTGAATGAATGCTATTAAGCTACTATGCAGAAATGGTCTTGGAGAGAACTGAACCAAAGCCAATGGAATAAAGTATGGGAGGATGCTAAAAATGAGCAGTGCTAAAAAGTAGTAACATGACTTAGGAATTCAAAAGATATTTTGGTTAAATTGATATAATTGAGTTTTACTTTCTTAGTAAAATGTGTGTAAAATTGCATAGAAATCATTAAAAATGATTGCTAAGTACTTGCAGTTATTTTATATATTAACATTATTATTATTATTATTATTATTATTATTATTAAGCATTGCCTGACATTTCCAGAAGGCAAAATGAAACTCCTTTGGTTTTCTGAAAGCAGTTTATGTGCTTCTTCACCAGACAGAGACTTACCAAGCTAAATGTTGGCCAATCACAAAAATAATAGCAGGTTCAAATTCCTCACCCCTAAAAACCCACAGCACCCCTCACTGAAGCTATTTGCAAAAATAAAGTTTCATTTGCTAAAATGACATGTCCTACTGTGTGGACTGTCTGCGGACAAACAAACTCCCTCAGCCTGTAAAGCAAGATGAGCGCCGCAACCCCAGAGTCAGTCACGACTGGACCTATTGGTCAGGGGTCCCTTTACCTTTACCTTTACCTTTACTGTGTGGGACCAGGGCTTTCCAGCCCCAGTATGTAGCATTGCCATCTTCAGACTCGGAGAATTCAACATGCAATGAGACCAGAGGCTTTCCCATTGCAGCACAGTAGGAGACTACTGGAATTGAAGAAGCATCAATCTTCCAGAGCACGTGGAACTAAAAACTGAGATGCAACTGCAGGTACCAGCTAGTGCTGAAGCAACAGCAAAGCCCAGCCCTACATGCAGCTTGAGCCTTGACTCCTTGCTCCTCCCCACTGAACCTTGTTGTTGTTGTTTAGTCGTGTCCGACTCTTCATGACCCCATGGACCAGAGCACGCCAGGCACTCCTGCCTTCCACTGCCTTCCACTGCGTCCTGAAGTTTGGTCAAATTTATGTTAGTAGTTTCAAGAACACTGTCCAACCATCTCACCCTCTGTTGTCTCCTTCTCCTTGTCCCCTCCATCTTTCCCAACATCAGGATCTTTTCCAGGGAGTCTTCTCTTCTCAAGAGGTGGCCAAAATATTGGTGCCTCAGCCTCTGAACCTTACCTCACCACAAAGCAGGATATTATGCTAACAGGCAAACTGCACCAAGTTGCTTCAGCACTTGTAAAAAGGTAAAGGTAAAGGACCCCTGACAGTTAAGTCCAGTTGCAGATGACTCTGGGGTTGCGGTGCTCATCTCACTTTACAGGCCAAGGGAGCCGGCGTTTGTCCACAGACAGTTTTTCTGGGTCATGTGGCCAGCATGACCAAGCCGTTTCTGGCAAAACCAGAGCAGTGCACGGAAATGCTGTTTACCTTCCCGCTGGAGCAGTACCTATTTATTTTCTTGCACTTTTTGGTGTGCTTTCGAACTGCTAGGTTGGCAGGAGCAGGGACCAAGCAACGGGATCTTACCCATGGGGATTCGAACTGCCGACCTTCTGATCAGCAAGCCCAAAAGGCTCAGTGGTTTAGACCACAGCGCCAACCGTATCCTCCAATTTGGCTTCTTAGATCAACTGGATCTTCTTTGTGTTGGGAGGGAGTGTAGAAACTGTTTTGGCACATGTGGTAAAGTTGCCCTCAGTGGGAAGCCTGTGTTACATAACAGGGAGCTGAGTATTTAGATGCCCATTCTCAGGGACCTAAAGCTTTGCCTGCTGTCAGTATCTGAGGTTGACAACACGGGCATTTGTCTTGCCAAGGGACAACAGGAACTCAATGGGCCTTATTTTTGATAGATACGAGTACAGGATTGAACTTTCTGTTTCATGAAATTGTCTGTTTTTTCTAAAGAATAAGATAGCTATGCTAGTGACTGTGACTGCCAGGAAATTACTTCTAAAAGTCCATTTTCTTGTCAGTGATGTCAGCCTTTGAAAATGGATTCATAGTTGTTTAGCAAAGCTGGAAGTGGCGCAAATAAAATTGTACCATGTCATTTTCTAGGTTCTTACAGTCAAAGATTCGTTAGCCCCTACTCTTTGTAAACCCCCCCCCCCTTAATAAGAACAGGTACATATCTAATTACCAGGCTGCTTCAAGGTAAGTGCTGTATTAGAAAAAGGACATATTTCCCCAAGTACTGTGGCAAGGCAGCTGCTTAGGTGACACAGAGTAGCAAAAGGGTAATGTTCATCATTCTCTGCCTGCAACTACACATCTTCCACCCCATTATAAAGGCCCTCAAGAGGGATCTTGGAGGAAGGTCTTGGAGGCAGAGGTAGGCCTGGGAATTAAAGTGGTGAGTGTTACCATGGGATAATCGCACTCCTGGGTATAAGATGTGCCAGTGCATCTTTAGCCTTGTAATACCATAAAGTGTTCTAATCTGCTGTCACATTATAATTTTTAATGAAAAATACGACAAATCTAACATCTGTGAGAAAATGCATAGCAACTAGTGAGATGTCCACCAGATTATAGGAATGTATGTGAATAGAACAGCATAAAGCACAGAGTTTCTTCGCCTCAGGCCTTGCACTTTTTCTCAAGTCCTGCACTTACTATCAGTTGTATTTCCAGACAGTGGCTCCATTGCTTGTTCGCTCTGCCTGCCCTCATTCAATTTTGACCCTTTGCTTAAAGGCCTGCTAAGAACTACCTTTTTTAAAAAAATAAAAATAAAAACTATCCTTGCCGCCAGATGTGTTGGTTTTAAAAATTCTTGTCACACTTGAGAGGGTAAGGATTGGAATAAATGGCTGCTGGTGCCCCAAATGCTGGAGAAAGCAGATATATTTCCTATACAAATCCTAACAGAGGTGGGCATTTGATGGGGACAGGAATGTGATTCTGCATAGGGATGTGGCGAACCACCCTGCTTCCATGAACTGTTTTACGTTGCCCAAAATCCTCAGATAGTGGTGGTTGTGAGCTAAGGTTTGTGTCCTGCATAGCTAACTTGAAGAGCTTTATAGAACTTTTTGCTGTAGAAGCCTTGGTTCTCAGCTCTTGTTAAGTAAAACGTGCAAACAGACTCAGGCAACAAGTAGCAGCTTCCCACCCTATTTTCATGCATTTGCCATCTTGGCCTTGATATGGACTACAGTTGGTCGCCTGTTGAGGGGGCCATATAGGAATTTTCCCACTTGGCCAATTGGCACCAGCCATGTGGTTTTCACTTGCCTCGTAGCAATCGTCACAACTTTGTAAGGTTTGGCGGTTAGGCATTGGTAAACCTGGTTGGTGGGAGGGGAGGTTGTGGCCTCCAGCTGCCCCCCCCCCCCTTTAAGGGTATTCAGTTAAGGGATCCAGGTATGGGCTAGGGCCATGCCACGACCCCATCGGGAACCCTGGGGGAGCTCACAGTTGATGTACCGTATTTTTCGCTCTATAAGATGCACCAGACCACAAGACGCACCTAGTTTTTGGAGGAGGAAAACAAGAAAAAAAATATTCTGAATCTCAGAAGCCAGAACAGCAAGAGGGATCACTGCGCAGTGAAAGCAGCAATCCCTCTTGCTGTTCTAGCTTCTGGGATAGCTGCACAGCCTGCATTCGCTCCATAAGACGCACAGACATTTCCCCTCCCTTTTACGGAGGGAAAAAGTGAGTCTTATAGAGCAAAAAATACGGTACATCAACAGAGCTCCCCCTACTGGTGGTTGGCCCTTATGAGACTACCTGCACGGCGGGCAGGAGTCAGATATAGTCGGTTCAGTTCCAGTGCCTAAGCCAATACCGCTCACACCTGTAACCAATAAAGTTGTGGCCTTATTTATCCCACTAACCCAAAATACAGGTGTTTGTGTGTTTCATGATCTAAAATGGGGTGAGCTCCGGGCCTTGCCATGCAACCCACTCAGTGTCTGCAAACAAAACAGAATAATAAAGATTTGAATCTATTGTTCACAGACAGTTGCACACCCAAATAATCTTGATTTTTAAATTTAAAAAACCTTACTTGGAAATGAAATACAACCCAGGTGGTTAAGAAAGCCCAACAGAGATTCCATCTCCTCAGTGTATTGCGGAAGAACAGTGTCAATCAACATTTGATGATCTCCTTCTACCGGTCCACAATAGAAAGTGTCCTTTCATATTGCATCATGGTGTAGTACGCTAGTTTGACATCAACTGATAGGAAGTGCCTACGCAGGGTGGTGAATATAGCACAAGATATTATGGGCTGTCCCGTGAATCCGCTGGATGAAATAGCAGAAGAAAGTTGCCTCAGGAGAGTGAGGAAAATTCTCAGGGATGATTCACACCCTGGCCGGCACTTTCTTGATCTCCTGCCCTCGGGCAGAAGATATAGAAGCATGATTAGTCACACCAACAGGGTAAAGAACAGCTTCTATCTGTGGGCTGTTAGGCTGCTGAATAAAAAGATAACAACAGGGCAACTGACTTTTGGGTTTGGTGGGTGTGCCTCAGTAAACGAGGGGAATTAAGACTAAGAGAGCTGAATGGGGGGTGCTCATGTAATCTCACTGTATACAAGTTGTACAAGTGACAATAAAGTATTTCAATTTCAATTTATTTTAGGTGTATGAGCTTCATGAATGCAACTTTTAAAAGATCTGGTCAGCTTTTTTTTGCTTTTTTGCTTTATATTAATCACGCGCTAAGAGTGAAAAGCAAGCAGCCATTGTATTTGGATTTTCGCAAGTTGGCAGGAATATTAATTCATGGGATTTGATAGGATTTGACAACAAAGGCTAACTACATTTTTGTTTGTTTCTTTGTTCTAAAGAAGTCAAAGTATGTTAAAACTCTGGCACCCTAAGGTGCTGAAATTCATCTCTGGGCTCAACACCATCATAAGCGTGCTGTACCCTCTAAGGTTCCTCACACATGTCTTCCCTCTAGATTCAGACTCCCCCTCATTAATGTTCACTAATAATAAAATAAAAATGGAATGCCATGTCTTCACATGTGGATCCATGAATCAGATGGTGGTCATTGTGAACAGGATATTAGCAATGCATTCCTATGCCTGTCTATTCAAAAGTCAATTCCAATGAGTTCAATGGGGTTTACTCCCAAGGCAGTAAGTGTGTATAGGACTACGCCGCAATTGGTGGAACTTTGCATATCTCAATATGGATTTCTGGACATTTAAGTACAAGTAAGTCCTCAGGTGATATTTTTAAATTTTATTTTTTAATCAAATATTAACCTGACTTAAGCTCTCTTTTAAAGGTTACATTTGCATTTACAAAGATCCTCCAAACTATTTAACTACAATGAATTTTAACAAGGCAGCTTCCTGTCCAAGCTGCCTACCTATTTTTAAATTTTATGAGGCGAAAGCTCTTCTGGCAGAGTTTTGTAGCTCTTAAGATGAAAGCCGGGATGCCTGCGCACTTTAAAAGAAGAGAGGAGGATGAAGAAATAGAAAAAGGAGAAAGGAAAATAATCAATTTGGTATCAAATTTATTCCAAAGCTGAAAAGTGCATTTTTTTTCCTTATTGTGAAGGAAGACATGCAGGGAGGTCAAAGGTCAAGCAAAGAGGAGACGGTATTGTGTAGGAACTGTCACGCATCACCACTTATTTTGACATGCACAGGGCCGTTTGTTGTCTGTCGAACATGCAAATTAAGTGCCTGCTGTCATAGCTAGCCGATATCTGAAAGTGGAAAATGAGACCACCTGTAACCAGTGAATGGAATGATGGACAAGCATTCAGCGCTCGTCATTTCCAACGCCATTCACACCACCTCCGAATTGCATATGACATGTAAAAATCTTTTCTTAATATTCACAACCGGGAAGTTTGGGGAATTATGGAGGCTTCAACTGCTGCATCTAATGGGTTCTTCAAGCAGACAGCTGTGACTGCGAGCTGGCTTGATAATTAGGTGTCCAGGAAGATTTTATGCTATGAATCAGTTAAAAGGGAGAAAAGGAAAAGGAAAAGGAAATAATGGCAAGCAAAACTCACCAGAATGGAAATAAAATTAACCCTTGAAATATCTGCACAAATGCTCAGCTTTGCAAAAAAAAAAAAATTAAATATAGCGGGTTTGTAAGAAGTTGCATTCCACTGCACAAGAAATTGGTGATAACTGTGACATTTCCTGGAGATGATGCTATTGCAATGCCCATTGTAATGGATTCCTCATGGAAAACTGGGAAGCATATAGGGATTAAAAAAAAAAGCTTTGGAATGTGCACACACATTTCTTAGTATCTCTGGGTGAAGCATTTTTGAATTTTAAAAATGAAGATTTGTTGTTGTTTTTTCACCATACCTTAGCACTACAGCTGAAGTATATGTGATATAATCTCCAACTGTGTATTCACAACTGGCTGCCCGTCATTTTTACTGGGAGGTGGGGTCTATACGCACAAAATAAAATACTTGGAAGCCCCATTTCAGATTTGGGGGAAGGAATGCCAAGAGATTTCAGTGACAGTGGGGAAGGTTGAGATTAGATTACAAAAAAGGCCGTTTATTTAAACAGCGTTTGAGGTTATTACTTTTGATACTTTATAATAATGTGAGATGCATCTCTTCCAGAAGAATGGGGGACTGAAACTGATAGAGCTGCCAAGTCTGTATCACCCTCTTCTCCTGTGCCCTTAACAGCAGCTTAATTCTATGACAACAAATCTCTATTGCATGAAAAGCTTTACCTGGTAATCCCGGAAAAACAACCAGCTGCCTCCCTCCATCAGTTGGAAACCCCAGAAACAAGCCCCTTGCTTTAAATAATCCTCCTGATCGTACTCTTATTTCAGGTGATCCACAATTTAGCAGTGATTTGCAGAACTTCTGCTTCCTCCCATGAAAATGACAGTGATCCAATTCAAAAAAATAAAATCAGCAAGAACAAAAGATTGGGCACATCCACCTTCCCAAATACTGCCTTTTAATTGGGTCTTACTAAATTAAGGTTAGCTAAAACAATTCCATTCCGCCACGAAAAGCCCAAACATTCCAGCGTGCCATTCTTGTTTTCCCCTGCGATATGAAAGGCATTTTCCTAGTTGGATTAATTCAATCTGCGGCACAAGAGCACACAGACGCCCGCACACATGCAGTGTACAGCCAGCATTCAGATTGATTATTCAGCTCGCCGAAGATGAATCGCAACTCAACAACAGAGTATTATTTATGAAGGCTTCCAGGCAAACTTAGAGAGGGTTTGTTGGGAGAGCTTAGATCTCAGCTAAACAAGTACAGCGCCTGCTATTCCTGACCCCTGCGGTGTGAAGCGAGCACCTAAGAAATGATCAAATACACTGAGAGGATATTAGCCAAGCACTTCTAAACCCAGACTAGCTGGTTTATAATCCTTTGAACTGTGCCCCTTTCCGTTTGTGTGTGACACCCTGCTTTTTATACAATACTTCCAGGAGGGTGTTCACAAGTCAGGCCAATCTGATACAGGTGGTGAAAGAAAGCAATGCTGCCAAAAAACAACAACAACCAACCCCTCTACTTGGATAAGATAAATCAGGGATGTGGCTTCCTCTTTCCTGTGCATCAGGGGATGGATGCTTCTCCCAACACCACAGAGAGAGACAGAAAGATAATCAGAAAATGATGGAGGAATTGCATTTTCAGTTGGAAGAGGATCCTGGCTCCAACCCACAGTTTGCCTGGCGGTCTGGCACTTGCTTCCCCATGGAATGTGAGGGCAGGCAAAGGCACTGGGTGCATGGAGCACTCTGGCTGCCATGACCCCGCCCCCCAATCCCATTCCTGGAAGCACAGGTTATCATGATAATTGGTTGTTGTTTTTTATTGGAGTAAACTACAGGCGCATGCTAGAGATAATGAGATAAGAAACTGCTGAAATGAACCCAGCTACGAGGATTTAAAAGGTTTGGATTGAGAGCAGATTTCATTTGGTGAACGAGACGGTGTGGGGAGGGGAACCCACGGTTTGCTTATATCAAAGGTTTTTTTCTACATTTATGATACAGCAACCCTCCTCAGAATGCATGTTGTTGTTGTTTTTTAAAAAAATCTGTACAAGTGAGGAAGGAAGAAATTGGACTATAGATATGGAGTTTAACAAAATCGGAACTGTGTGTGAGAGAGAAAGGAACTGAGAGGGGGGCGGAAATGCTACGCTTTGAAAATATGGAACAAGTGCTCCCTAAGCTCCGCTGTCCACAAAGGATATGTTTTAGATAAGGACAATTGGCCGTAAATCAGTGGCAGGGAAGAAAGGAGTCTACCAGCTGCGGGAATAGAAGCTTTTGGATGAATTATCTGCAGTCTGGATTCAGAGCGTTCTTCCTATGCTGAAAATATGGTGAAGATGGCTTGTTTACCGGAAGCCAAATCATGGGATGAAGTGATGCGGCGACTTTTGGAAACTGTGAGATAACCGCTTCTCCTGAGGCATGACTGGAACCATCAACAGTTGTAGGAATTAAGGATATAACACCATATATGGATGGGAAAACATCATGGTGGAGGGGGACTGTCACAAACAGGAAAGAATAAGGATTACAGTTAGAGTTCCTCACTTGAAACTTTATAAATTACCTAATATACCAACGCACATAAAATCACAAGATTACACCTGTTATATAAGGGATTATTTTATCTGAATGGAATGGAATGGAAAGTATTAAGATTTTGAAACACAGAAAAAAATGTAGAAGAATGAAGTCATCAAGAGAGCGGGGAGGCCAGTTTGATTAAATTGTATAATTCAACATTGGAATAATTGGCATTAATGATTGTATTAATTGGATAAAATTGGTATTGTTATAATGAAGCTGCTATTGGAACGCTATTGGAAAATCAATAAAAACATTTTTAAAAGATAAATTAGGGATGCTTTTTAGCATTTCCAACTGTAACTAACTCTAATTACGTCCATTAAATGTTGTACATAGCTCTCAGTCATCTGCTGGTCACTAAGGATGGCCAGCCACCAGATATTCATTAAGTCAAATAGGAATATGGTGATCAAATGCAAAGAACCTATTGCACATGAATGAACACTAAGAGCTCATCCAGAGCTTCGGTTTGTGCCACAATTTGTAGGCACTGGTCTGTGATTTGTAGGTACGGGTCTGAGCGTGTGTTTTTTTCTTTTGTCCCAATGCTTTCCCTGGAAAACCCACTGTCTACCTGCTGAATCAGAACAAATGTAAATCACAGGGGTGCTAACTTGAATAAAATAGGGGGGGCAGGTAAGCCCTGCTCCTCATAATCTATCACATGACATGGTGCATGCATACCATTTGAATGGCAATGGCCATCAACTTGGGGGAGGGGGCAATTAAAATGTATGGACTTGCAGAACATCCACTGATATAAAGTAGAGCTGTAGCAGATCCCAGAAATCCAGTGTTCCCCTCCCTCAACTGTATTTTGCTTTGGAGATCACTCTACCACTAAAAAAAATAAATTATGAAAAAGAAGCCTAACAAAGTGCTTGAGTGGTTGATGCGGAACTTCTGCTAGCAGGACCCATTAGATGAATCCAACCCACTGGATCCAAGTCTCCTGGAAAATTTTCAGATTTTTTTTAAGCTACAAAATCTCAAGATATTGCATGACAGCATTTCCAGAAGGAAATATAGCATCATGCAGTATCATGTTTGATATTTTATAGCTGGTTAAGAGATAGAAATACAATTGTCAGTGTGACTTCACAAAGGAGATACATCCAAGCGTCACGAAACAGGTTACAACTGATACCAGGAGAGGCTTGGGAAGACTGGGGTGTGTGTGAAACCTTATTGATATTTCAGGAGCCTGTTGTGTCAGGTGGAAGAACCTAATAAAACTTGATGAGGGGTCAGTTATTAAAAAAAGGTAATAGCCCTCCAGGGCTCCAAATTTTGGTTTATTTAACAATGAAAACCAGAATTTATTCTGAACCCAATACCAAAATGCCTAGTGGTATTGGGAGCCCAAATCAAAATCCCCATATTCAAATTCATCCTCCATGCCATACACTCTGCTGATTTTAAGATCACTTTGTATGAAATCATCTCCAGCAGCAAATAATCCATGTAAGAAGGGAGCAAATGTGCAGAGTTCTTGCAAGCTGTTTCCCTCCCCTCCTGGCTTTGCTCATATATTTTTTTCTCACACCAGTGTTTGTTTATAACTTTAGAATAGATCAATTATTTCCAGATGATTTTTATCTTGCCATTTCTAAAGTGGCTCTCTTGAAACCATCCAGAGATTTGTAAAGTAGGTGTGAAAGAAAGCCAGACATGAGACAGTGGGAATGCTTCCTGTCTGCCAAAATGCACTGTCAAAGCAAGTTAATTGAACTAAATAGTACCAACCAAAGACAGGTACCCAGCATGCTGATGAAGCCTTCAAAACAGAGTTTTATGATGGCAGCTCAAAAGTTGCTGTTGTGTTTTTTTAAAAGGAGAGAGAGAGAGATTATTGGGTTTTAACATTCAGTGAAGCTGTAACAGCTGCACCAATTCTCCATAATTAGACAAGGTCAAATGCTGAAAACGAAGGACATTCCCCGTTTGTCAAGTCAACAATGGAAATGGACTTAGCCCCACTCGGCTGGGGATGAGCGCTAACTAAATTCATTCTGTTGGTGAGAAAAGCATTATGTATGCCCTTTCTGTGCACTGCAGAAAGCGATAACCTGTCTGGAAACTCAAGTGTAAGAGCTAACAAGGCAAAGGACTAGCGCAACATCAGATTTTGTTTGAAATACCAAAAAGCATATGTTCGTTGACATAGATTAATTTTTCTGACACTTAGAAGGGTTGGAAACGACAGGGTTCTGTTAAAAGGTGAAAGCAAGCATTTAAATATATACTGACACTTATTTCCATGTTCCTCAGTGACAGGGTGATTGAATGTTTATATCTTTCTTTTTCTACTTTTACAACATTTCTAGGACACAGTCCATCTAAACTGGTCTGATTTCAGAGGGAGAGATTTAAGTGCCGAACACTTCCACTGAAACCAACGAGACTTCAAATTTATTTATTTCATAAAATTTATATACCTCTTTATTGTAAAAAAATAATAATAATAAAAAATCACCTCAGTGCAGTTGGACGATTACAATATTATGCCCTTAATATTTTGTCTCTGTCTGAAATATAAAGTTTATTTTAAAAAGAAAAACCTATGAATATAGCTCAGCAACGCAGCCTGACTTAGAAGTCAGACTGTGTTGCTGAGGTATATTCATAAAAACATCAGACCTGATCAAATGAAAGATAATTATTTAGATAGCAGAAGGGAATAATTTATTTTTAAAAAGTGATATTGCAACACAAAATGGGGGACAAATTCTTGATTTTTCAAACCCTGAATTTTTTTTATAACAAATTAGAGATCTGTGAAAAACATTTGCGGAAAGGGGAAAATAAGATTTCACTTCATGACTATTATTTATCATATAAATTATGATAATTTAAAACAAAAACATGATATGTCTACACACAAGGTCTCTGGTATGCTCAGTGTTTTGGTTAAACACATCCACACTTTTTAGAGCATTCCTGCCTATATGGATATAAGCTATTTCCATGTATACTCAGAAAAACCCCACCTCAGCTAGGAATGATGCATACAATGAAACAGCTTTCTATCTATGCACTGGATGGAGAATTATGTGTGCAAATGAGTGCTCTGCCTGAGATTCCTGATACCAGTCAACCAATGAGCAGCACATTGATAGCCCCAGACATAATCTCGATGCTGATCAGATTTTCCAAATAGCTAATTGCTGCTGTTTCTTGGATCTTCTTGGTGTTACACCTAGCTGAATGTGCCTCAAGTTAGAGGCCAATGTGTTGAAAGCGTCTCATACTTCAGTCCCGTCTGAAGTTACCAAGGCGATTACAAGAAGGGTGACGGACCATCTCTTCCTGGTGTGGGTTTCCTTAGCTTTGCCGAACCCAGAATTCAGCTGCGTAAAGGAATTTTTAAAACAAAGGCAAATTCAATTGACAACAGCCCAGTTAAAAGTAAGAAAGAAAGTAGGCTGTGTTTCGAAACATGGCTGGGCAGAGACAATTGGCTTACAATATTCTAATTATTATCTCATTGTTTACAAAGCAATGAATCCTTGACTAGTTCCTTTATCATATTTTCTTTGTCAGCGGAATAAATTAGAACCAGGAAATGTCAACGCGCAAAATACTTTTTTTCATATCCATTTGGCGTGCAGAGCAAAACAAACGCGTTCTTTGGTGGGGGGTTGCTTTGGTCACTTCTAGGAAATTAAAAAGTTATTCTAGAGGAACGGATTTTTGTAGCACAGAACCATCATCCTTGCATCACCATCATCATCATCATCATCATCATCATCATTTATTTATACCCCGCCCATCTGGCTGGGTTTCCCCAGCCACTCTGGGCAGCTCCCAGCAAAACATTTAAAACACGGTAAAAGTTCAAACATTAAAAACTTCCCTAAACAAGGGCTGCTTTTAGATGACTTCTAAAAGTCAGATAGTTGTTTATTGATGTCTGATGGGAAGGCATTTCACAGGGCAGGCGCCACTACCAAAAAGGCCCTCTGCCTGGTTCCCTGTAACCTCACTTCTCGCAGTGAAGGAATCACCAAAAGGCCCTGGGAGCTGGACCTCAGTGAATGATGGGGGTGGAGACGGTCCTTCAGGTATGGCCAGAGAAGTCTGAAATGCTGGAAGCCAGAGAATGTGTCATGGGGGGGGGGGGCTTCTCTTGTTACCACGTTTCATCCAACTGCCAAGTCAGTTTTTCCTTATAGTACCTCCTACATTGGTGATCCATTTCATATAGCACTGACCAGGGTTGGCTCCAGACTTTTGGGCAAACTGCACTGTGGGCCCACCATTTCAATCACTGCTGTCTGTTCATTTGACATTCCCAAACGAGATCCATCCACACCCCATACCAGAGGGAGAAACTTGTTCCTTTTCCTTTCTCCTCTTTGTGCTTCCTTGCTTGGTGACTGTAGAACAAGCAAGCAAGACTAGGAAGGAGGAAGGCATTCAGAATGCAGCCAAGACAGTTTTACCACTGAAGTTAAAGAGCTTCTGGCTCTATACGTTGCTTGGTTGAGAGATCATCTGAGAATCCTATGTGCGTCCCAGAGTTTTTCAGGGGCATAAATATAATAAGCAGAGCAACTTGGAAGGGAGCAGTCAGAATTTCCTCCCAAATCCCAGCCACTGATACACTGGGGGGGGGGGGGGGGCAGCAGAGAAACAGAGTTTATCAAGTGCTCAGTTGGCTGCATCTGTCATTGAAATGCATATAATGCAATTTTCTAGATATGATAGTAAACGATAAATTATTCATAGCAGGTATTTGCATTTCATGTATTCTGGAAACCAGCGACATGCCAGCATCCTCTCCATCTTGTCAGTGCTGTAACCCTAGGAAAGGAGAACTTCTAAGTGCCATAATATATGTTTTTTAAAATCCTCGAGAGTCTGCCCCTCTTCATAGTTCAAGAAGCAAGACCTTGCAATCCGTATCGTTAAAATATAGAATTAAAAACTTCAGTCAATTTCTGCAGTTTACGTTCAGAAATGACATTTAAAATCCTTCCCCCTCTTTAGTTAAGATGCTAGAAATAACACTATCAGAATGAGAAGGTTTCTTTGACAGCAATAAGATTGGATTTATTGGAGAGGGCAAACATTAGTGGTATGCACCGTTCTGGGCTGAATTGTCTCAATGAACGAACAGATAATCTGTTCTGTGACAAACCAGATGTTCGGGAAAAGCAAAACACCAAACTGCACTGAGATATGTAAAAGAAGGAGCCCCACAAAAGATGCAAGGCAACTAAATAGGGATTATTTTTGTCTCAGTTCACAAAGCGCTCCACCTGGCATCCATCTTGGAGAAGAGTCTTCAAGTTCCAAGGATATGATCAATCTCGCTTTGTTAAGCAAACTTTTCTTCCTTTTGGCCACTGGGTGGCAATAATCATAAAATATTCAGATCCTTATGACAGATTTGAGATCTGATTCAGGCAGCAAACCAAGCTGTCAGCCGAAAAAGCGTACTTTCCCCTCTCAGCATGAGTATATGGCAGAAAAGTACTACAAAGCTCAGCAGAGGGAAACAAAGATGGCCCACCACGCATTCAGCGTGAGACTAGAAAGTTGGTCAAGCACTTAGGAGCTGGTCAGGACCAGCTCAATATATTTTGCTACCTGACGTGAACCACAAAAAGACACCCCACCTCCCTGCCAGGGAAGAAGGGATGAGTAATGATTTACATCAGGAACAGGGAGGGTGGCGCTATGGGTTAAACCACAGAGCCTAGGACTTGCCGATCAGAAGGTCAACGGTTCGAATCCCCGCGACGGGGTGAGCTCCCGTTGCTCGGTCCCTGCTCCTGCCAACCTAGCGGTTCGAAAGCACGTCAAAGTGCAAGTAGATAAATAGGTACCGCTCCAGCGGGAAGGTAAATGGCGTTTCCGTGCGCTGCTCTGGTTCGCCAGAAGTGGCTTAGTCATGCTGGCCACATGACCCAGAAGCTGTACGCCGGCTCCCTCGGCCAATAAAGCGAGATGAGCGCCGCAACCCCAGAGTCGTCCGTGACTGGACCTAATGGTCAGGGGTCCCTTTACCTTTACCTTTAAAGGTCTACTGTACATCAGGATCTTTTGCCCCTGTGGAGCTTGCTGCCCGAGGCAGTTGCCTTACCTTGCCTCATGGGTTGGCCAGCCCTGATCTGGGTGGTGTGAGTGAACTAAATGTTGCTTGTTAGCTGGAGTGTAGCTGAAAGCAGCACACCAACACCTGAGGTACATTTGTGGTTTTTTTCATTCTGAGGCAATGGTTCATTGGCCAATGTTGCCTGCAGCCCCATACCTTGCTGGAAAACTAGATATGGAAAGGGTCAGTGGTCCCATTAACTTTCAAGTTTTCCTGTAGCTCTGAAGCAATCACCCACTGTGTAATATTGCAAACTAGGCAGTCGCTGGATCAAACAAATAGCCATGGATTAATAGTTGTGAATAAGCAGTCTGTCCTATCATAATAACGACACACCCCAAAGTGACAATGATAATTTCACCCAAGAAGGTCTACCAGCTTTTTTATCCGGCCTTTATCTGGCCAGGATTTGTATTGGCTCATTTCAAAACAGATCACAATATTCTCTGTGGTCATTGGGCGGCACTGGCTGGAGCTGAACCATAGAAAAATAGGATGACTTTGGGGCAGTTCACACTAAGTACTAAGCTGACAATTGTTTTCAAGGATTGCTCCACTTCCACTAAGACAAAGGTGGGCACTCCACATGGGGCCCATAAATGCCTATGCCCAGTTGTCAGATCAGATTCCTCTGAAGTTGAAGGTGGTTTTTAACTACCAAGAATAAATCTCCCAGTTACTCAAACCAGGGATGGACTACAACCCCCATCATTCCCTGACCATTGTTCAGTCTGGCTGGGACCTTGGAGAGTTGGGGTCCAACCATTTCTCATTCAGGGCTGAGGAATATCCCTGAAGTTCTGGGACCTATGGGTCTGCTGTGGCCTACTGGTGACATGAGGGAGGACTAGGAGCAGGTGTGTCTACTGTTCTGTCTGTCAGCCACAGCTGAGCAATAATATCTGCCTTCTGAGACCAAGTCTTGGTCATTTGGGGCAGGTGCAACACCTGAAGTATTCACAAACCTCTCCTTTTGAGGAAGAAGTAGGGCACAAATTGGATGTCCGTGGGAACTGCCACCTCACAATGTTCCCTTAGGTACCTGGTAGGAGGAGGATCACGCCCTCTCCTCTAGTGTGGAAAGAGTATTGTAGGCTGGGGGTGTATGTGAGCCAGCCCCTACTCTGTGGAAGGTGAGGAGGGCAGCAAAGTCATCACAATGACCTATAGATCTGAACTATTCACCTTGCAATAGAAAGACATCAGCGCTGAAGCTCACTTGACTGCCACTTCCTTCATTTCTTTGGAGGGTAAAGTATTGGTAGTGGCAGCAGTGGTAGTATTTAGGTTTTGTGTGCAAGGTGATTGCAAGAAGGAGAAGAAAATCCATTATATTACTTCTTTTGTTTAATAAGGGTTCTGCTAATAGGGTAACATAAACATACACCAGCCAAGCATAGGTGAGACCTCCTGTATAAATCCTGCAGAAGTGAAAGCTGTCATGAGTTCCTTTTTATGGGCCTGCTTGATGACTGTGGCCTGAGGTAACAATTAAAGAGGGCTATTTTATGGCATTATTAGTGCCAAGTGTGTTCAGAGGTGAGCCTATTTGTCATGCTTGATTAGCACCAAGCATGGAAAAAAAGTATTAAAATGGTAATAAACTAAGCTAAAAACTGCTTTCAAAATGATCCAGTCAAATTGATTTGACTTTCACATGTTTTTGTTGTTGTTGAAGGCTCCAATCTCTTGCATTTTTAAGAGCACAGCTTGTTGAAAACAAAGAACACAAAACCCCGGCCAAAGTTAAGCACTTGGAAGAGCCTTTTATTTGGGTGAGATAGATTAAAGACAGCGCTGAACTTCCACTGAAATCAAGGCATCTTTTAAAAATGCTTGATGGTGGTGGTATGTCCCCCCCCAAAAAAAAAAAACACCTTCAAAAGCTGATTGGCTATCATCAGAAATTGAATAGGATGGCACCTCTTAGACATATGAAGTTGATACAATGAGAGCAATTCAAAATGCCGAAGGAGTGTAGCTGAGGGCCACTGGATGTTGCAGGACTAATTCTCCCCAGGCAGAGATCTGGGATAAGGTAATAATGCAATTAATTATGTGAAATTTCCCCACAGTGGTCAGAGGAAAATGATAACCAGTTCTTCGTTGTCAGCTGAACTGCAGCGGAACAGAAACAACACTACGTGTGTCAAACACGTATCAAAACGAAAATCTTAAATCTTCTTAAATCCCTGCTTGCAAGTATCAAAAAATTTTAAACAAAACTTCAAGAGCACAGCACAGAATTTTGTTTAAAAAAAACTATGTTCAAGAGCTCAGCACAGCTCCCATTCATTCCAGTGGGGCTAATGCAGAAGAAAGCACTTCAGTGGACAGCCCCTACTTTTAACCATGAGTCCTGTTTGAAAGCCGATTCTTTGATAAGGGATAGCAACCGTATAGTAAATGTGCACCAACACACAACAGATAAATAATTATGGTGTGCACCTCATTGGAACACTCATTTAACCTATGAATTGCAAAGTTATTTTGGTAGCTGTGTCCTGTCTGCCAGGGTAGCAGATGATTTATAGTTCCCAGCACAGCTTCATCATCATTGTTCTCACCTTTATTTCCATCACATCTAATTAAGGGGAAGGTCATTGTCACCTTACATTTTAAACCTCCTTTACATAATACATCACCGTGGTACAGTTTAATAACTAAACTTATGAAGGGGTGATGTGTGAAGAGAGAGAGAGAGAGAGAGAAAAGGAGAGAGAGAGTTCTTTACAGCATAATCCATCTTGTTAACAATTGCACCTTAGCTTTGCTCATAATGAAAGCTAATAAACAGACAGAGTGAAAGCTACAGCTTGATGTCCATTCAAATCTTGATTAACTGGCTATGTGGTATAATGAAAGGAACCTTACCCAGGTACCAGACTTCCCTGCCCTTTCAGGTACAGTATTTTGGACTTAGTTAACATTCCCATCAAATATGTAGATGAGATGTTTTGAATTCTGGACTAAAGTGGAGGCTCCCGTATTTCCCAAGACAGGCAACACTTCCTGTCATCTCACCTGCACCATTTGGAAGGAACAAGCAGGAAGGGAGGCTACCTTTTGACTCTGCCCCACCATACCTCACATTCATCGTCAGCTCCACTTATCATTTGAAAGCTGCAGAGGAGGGCAACCAAGATGATCAAGGGTCTGGAAACCAAGTCTTAGGAGAAACAGTTGAAAGAGTTGGGTATGTTTAGCCAGGAAAAGAAGAAGCCATTTTCAAATATCTGAAGGGCTTCTCATGGAAGATGGAGCAAGCTTGCTTTCTCCTGCTCTGGAGGCTAGGACCCAAACCAATGGCTTCAAGTTACAAAGAAAGGAGATTCTGACTAAACATCAGGAAGAACTTTCCGACAGTAAGAGCTGTTCAACAGTGGAACTGTCTCCCTCAGGAGGTTGCGGGCTCTCCTTCCTTGGAGGTTTTTAAGCAGAGGTTGGTTGGTCATCTGCCATGGATGCTTTAGTTGAGATTCTTGCATTGCAGTGGGTTAGACTAGATGACTCTCGGGGTCCCTTCTGACACCACAAGTCTATGATTCTATGATTGCTCCAGGCACAGCTGCCTTTGCCTTGTCATGGAAGAAGCAGATCAGTAAGACATGTGCTGCTGCTGACACTGCTATATCTGTGAGAATGACCAGGCCACACTGTTCAAAACATGCAGGTAGCTTGCAGGTGTGTGGCATTTTGGTTATCCAAGTGGGAAGGCCTCCAATTTTTTCACTGACTGCTAATGGCTATAGAAGAGATTGAGTGGGTATCACATCTCCTTTGCGTGCTAATGATGTTAATCAAGTAGTAGTTTTGTTCTTATAGGCACCACCTTGAGACCAGGCAGTTTCCTTAAGAGCCCATTCCTATGCTTGAGGAATTTATGAATGGAATACCAGTGAACCTGATTGGCACCTCCCAAATTAGTGTGTGGCTTGGAACTTCGCTATCCACCAGCTTTTATGTTTCCCAAATGTACCAGTACAGTTCTTGGATTTTATTTTATTTTTAAAAAACCCTGTATTTTCAAAAATCTGTATTTTGAGAGAAAATGCATCTAGGGTTATAGCCAATGAAGTCATTGCATTAGCTGTGGGATTTCCTTTTCCTTTTCTCTACACCATGCACTCTAAATCTTTTCTAGGGCTTCCACCAACCCTCTAGAGTAGGGTTTTTCCCCCTGGGGGGGATGAGGGCACAAGAAAGAGGAGAGCTAACAGGACAGTTTCCTTGGATACATCCCTTAGAAATTCATATTTTGAAAGAAAATGCACTTCAAAATATGTATTTTAATAATAATAATAATGATAATAATAATAATAGTAATAATAATAATAATTCATTTATTATTATTTAAAAACCAGGCTCAGGGCGGCTAACAACAAATATAAAACATTGATTAAAATGCAACTTACAAACAGCATAAAGCAGCATAGAATACAACACAAAATGTAGCCTCCATATCATTAAAATTCAAAAATTCAGGGGTCATGTTTAGAAAGGGAAAAAACCCGTCAGTAGACACGGAAGGATCACCAGGGCTAACTGGCCAAGTTGGTCCTACTAGGGCCAACAAGGAAACCAGGGAAGAATTTAAAAGTGGGGTCCCAGAAATGGTTTCTTTATAGAAGAGGAAAGGAAAAAGGGAATAGAGGATCAAGCTAATTCAAATTGATGGCCAGGCAGAATAGCTGTGTCTTACAGGCCCTGCAGAAGATCAAGTTCTGCAGGTGTTTGTTAGATTTAAAAAATAATAATGGAATTATATATTAGTGTGGTATGAGATGAACTTGGATGGTGAAGGGGATACATGTTAAACAAATGGGGGGGGGGGGGACAGAATATGTTATCCAAGTGTCATAATGTTTTATTGTGCTCAAAATGTTTCACAGTTCAGAAATTCCTTCATTGGGGCAACCTGGGAAGACCTAAAAATGCATACAACACTAAAACAAAAACCCATAACAACCTTAATTTTTAAAAAGTTCTCCAAACCATTGTGCATGAGAACAACCATTTGCTCATTCTATTACAAGATAAGCACTGAATGAATTTGGATAGCTAGCTTTGACCCAATGGGTTGGGTGTTTTACTTAATTCCTTCAGCCATATCAACTTGTTTCTTAATGCTTCCCCGGTATGTAGCCTGAAGAAATCCATCTGGCCCCAAGCAATTCTTCCAATTAAGTATTTATTTGTCCCAATCAAATGTACTTGAACAACAAACGACACTCTGGTTTGTCGGATGAAGCAAGTTTCTCTCTAGCTGAGGAAACTTCCCAAATCAGAAACTGATTAAAGAACGCCTAATGATAATGAGCAAATAATGTTGAAAGGGATGTTTACTGTTTATAACTTAACAAATAATTTATGGCAACCTGCGGGATTCATGTTTTTACAGAGCAAATTACACAGGCATCTCGTCGTGACAATATGTTTAAATCTGATTTAATGAAATGCTCTCTACTTGATGCCTTTGTTGATAATAAATCTCTGGCTAATGTCACTTGGTTTCACATTTTAAATGATATATATGAATCTTGAGTTTTTGCAGGACATCTTAACTGCAGAGAGACTTGCCTCAAAATTCAAAGGCTCAGAGCTCTAGATGTGGATAAAGTACTTCCTCAGCAATGATGGACAAATGTGCCAGTTTTTGTTTCTCTCTGTTCCTCATATTCCCAGTCTTGAATTCAGTTTATCCCATTTTCTTTCTTTTTTAAAAGTCTGCACAAGAATCTACATATGTTTTTATGTGTTCTCCTAATACACACCTTTTAAAACCAATTTGCCAACAGCATGCATTTTTGCAAGCCATTTCCCCTAATATAATGGATCTTTCTGTGCCTCTTCCATGAGAGGTCCAGATGCAGCAACATGAGAACAGACCTTTTCTGAGGTGGCTCCCCATTTGGGGAATGCTCTTCACAGGGAAGCTTGCCTGGCACCTTCATTACATATGGCACCTTCTATATAACTAGGCCTTTAGCTGATTAATATTCTATGCCATTTTAAATGTGTTTATGGGAGGAGGGTTATTGGTTGGTTGGTTTTTTTATTATGAATTTTGTGTTCTCGTTTTGTATTTTTTGGGTTGTGAACCGCCCTGTGATCTTCAGAAAAAGGGCAGTATGCAAAATTAATAAAGAAATAATACCTTTCAATATCACTTTTCCTAAAATATACCAATTTGTGGGCATACTTTCTCCTAATATATGCATTTTTTGGCTGGAGAACTGCACCACAAAATTCAGAGAAGTGTTTACGTCAAAGGATGCTTGCATTTCAGTTCACACATGGGGTTGAGAAGTAGCAGTTAGGTAGGATCATATTAACATGCAAAATGAAACAAATCTACTTCCCTATTTCCCAGGGTAATAATAATAATAATAATAATAATAATAATAATAATAATAATAATTTATTTATACCCCGCCCATCTGGCTTGGTTTCCCCAGCCACTCTGGGCAGCTTCCAACCGAATATTAAAAACAATACAGCATCAGACATTTAAAAACTCCCCTAAACAGGGCCGCCTTCAGTTGTCTTTTAAAAGTAAAATAGTTGTTTATTGCCTTGACATCTGGTGGGAGGGCGTTTCACAGGGCAGGTGCCACTACCGAGAAGGCCCTCTGTCTGGTTCCCTGTAACCTCACTTCTCACAGTGAAGGAACCACCAGAAGGCCCTCAGGGCTGGACCTCAGTGTCCGGGCAGAACGATGGGGGTGGAGAAGCTCCTTCAGGTATGCAGGACCGAGGCCGTTTAGGGCTGCCAATAGAATAATCATTTGGGTCCAGTAAGAGCAAGACTCTGTCTGGAATGGGTCTGATCATTCCCTGTATTACAGCCCCTCTGAGCTTTGAACTACCTATGGTAGGTAGGAGGATCTGTGATTCCTTCTGTGTGGTCCTAAGCATCTCCTGTATGTTGCAAAACATGTGAATGTGTAGTAAATGAAAAGTTGGCTTTGCCATTAAACTGAATGGGAAAGGCCATTTTGGAGGGGGGGTGTCCCTGGTCCCTTTATCAGTGTTTCATTTACTTGCAGTATTTTTAATATTAGCTTGAACTGTGATTATTGTTAGAGCCTGTTCATTGGTATTGTTGTGAGCTGCCTTGTATTGGTATTGCTGTAATTTGCTCCCTCAAGGCAAATCTTTAAAAATGTAGTATAAACACCAACAACTGGGAAACACTGACCTGCGAGTGCTCCAATTGGAGAACAGCCTTCACCAAAGGTATCACGGGCTTTGAAGACGCTCAAACTCAGGACGAAAAGAAGAAATGCGCTAAGAGGAAGGCACGCTTGGCAAACCCTCACTGTGATCAACTCCCACACGGAAACCTATGTCCCCACTGTGGAAGGATGTGTGGATCCAGAATTGGTCTCCACAGTCACTTACGGACTCACTGTTAAAACTGTGTTTATGGCTACAAGTGATCGAAGAAGAAGAAGAAGAAGAAGAAGAAGAAGAAGAAGAAGAAGAAGAAGAAGAAGAATTTATTATTTATACCCCACCCATCTGGCTGGATTTCTCCAGCCACTCTGGGCGGCTTCCAACAGAATATTAAAACACAATAACCTATTAAACATTTAAAGCTTCCCTAAACAGGGCTGCCTTCAGATGTCTTCTAAAAGTCTGGTAGTTGTTTTTCTCTTTGACATCTGGCGGGAGGGCGTTCCACCGGGCAGGTGCCACTACCGAGAAGGCCCTCTGCCTGGTTCCCTGTAACTTGGCTTCTCGCAGCAAGGGAACCGCCAGAAGGCCCTTGGCGCTGGACCTCAGTGTCCAGGCTGGACGATGGGGGTGGAGACGGTCCTTCAGGTATACTGGACCGAGGCCGTTTAGGGCTTTGAAGGTCAGCATCAACACACTTTGAATTGTGCTCAGAAACGTACTGGGAGCCAGTGTAGGTCTTTCAAGAAGAAGAGGAGGAGGAGGAGGAGGAAGAAGAAGAAGAAGAAGAAGAAGAAGAAGAAGAAGAAGAAGAAGAAGAAGAAGAAGAAGAAGAAGAAGATCTGCCTTGTAATTCTGAAGGAAAGGCAGAATAGAAGAGTTTTAATTAAAAATAATACTAAAATACAGTGGTACCTCGGGTTACATGCACTTCAGGTTACAGACTCCGCTAACCCAGAAATAGTGCTTCAGATTAAGAACTTTGCTTCAGGATGAGAACAGAAATCGGGCTCTGGCAGCGCGGCGGCAGCGGGAGGCCCCATTAGCTAAAGTGGTGCTTCAGGTTAAAAACAGTTTCAGGGCAAGAACAGACCTCCGGAACGAATTAAGTACTTAACCCGAGGTACCACTGTAAACCCATCTGAACCCTGAATCTGCCACTCTGGAGAGGCTCTTGATAGGGCAGAGGAGCCCCTGTGTCCAGCTCTTTCTGTCCAGGTACCTAGGAAACTGCCTTTTACAGAGTTCGTATAACTGCCTTATGGTTCGTCAAGATTCGATTCAGGATTGTCTTCACTGTGTGGCAATGACTCTCCAGGATTTCAGACATTCTCAGCCCTATCTGTGAAACCAGGATTTGAGGACATACCACTTGTGACTATGGATGGAAATATCTGCCAAATTCAATTCTCTTCTCCCAGTTTCTCATTCTCCCAGTCTTAAAGTTAGTTCTCCAGAGTTTTGGCAGCAACTGAAGATTCACGAAAATTTGCCAGCATTACTATGTACTACTGTGCAAATTTTGATTAATGTACATATTTTCAGAAGCGGTTTCTCCGAATATAATGCATTTTTGCATTCTGCTTTCACTAACGTGGAAAAAAAAACAAAGATGTGCAAATTTCAAGGGATGACTGTGATTCGTTTCTCATACTGTTTCAGAAAGTGTGAATTTGATAGATTCACCTTTAAATGCAGACTGAATCATTTCCCCCCCCCCCCATCCCTATTTGTGACTACACACAATGTTACTCTGAATGGATTACTTCAGGTTACTCCTGTTAAATTTGTCTTGGTAAGAACAACACCCTCTTGCATGGGCACTACAGGCTTTTAGCAAATCAGTATATAGCCAGCTTCCATTGCTTCTGAACAGCATATCCCTTGAGAACAACAGTGGTGTTTTTAATCACTTAGGCCGCTATCTTCAAATCATTTACTCCAGAAAAGTTCTTTTCTAAATTAGATGGCTGCCAAGTAAGCTATTTAAGGATTGCAACATCAGATCAGGCTCCAATATTCACTTTTGCTCAGAGGCAATCTTCAGTCATTTTAAAGTATCTCACACCAGTGGAGTACTTTGTGGGTTGAAATGTTATACTCTTGGGCAGCTAAGGGAGTGCACTTAATGTATCACAATCCTAACGCTTGAACAAACAATACTTGAATGTGTCAAGCTTATATCTTAACATGAATTAAACAACATCAGGCAATACCACCGGTCTGATTCGATACATCAGCCTCCAGCTAGTTCAGTGCCTCAAACTGCTTAAAATAATAAAACTGTGCATAATTCAAGGAAAGCAAACCATAGTCAATATTTAAATTATCTACTCAAGACACACTGCCAGCATTCAGATGTAGCCCTAAACTATTGTTTAGCATGATGAGACAAAGTCACAGTGAACCTCTGGCTTGGACACTCCACTTTGACTGCAGGTGGAGTAGAAGGCTGAATTGCTTGAGATTAACCTTGGTTTGTTTGTTGTTCAAAATATGATTAACCTTAGCTATGGTTAGTTGAAGCAAGCCAGCATAATCAGGTATGGGTTGAAGCTGATTTAACATTAACCACAGTTTATCTGGGTTCAGAGTCACAATTAATTTAAAATAGAGGCCAAAGTTTATCTGTTTTTGTTGTTGTTGTTTAGTCGTTTAGTCGTGTCCGACTCTTCGTGACCCCATGGACCAGAGCATGCCAGGCACTCCTGCTTCCACTGCCTCCCGCAGTTTGGTCAAACTCATGCTGGTAGCTTCGAAGACACTATCCAACCATCTCGTCCTCTGTCGTCCCCTTCTCCTTGTGCCCTCCATCTTTCCCAACATCAGGGTCTTTTTCAGGGAGTCTTCTCTTCTCATGAGGTGGCCAAAGTATTGGAACCTCAGCTTCATGATCTGTCATTCCAGTGAGCACTCAGGGCTGATTTCCTTAAGAATGGACAGGTTTGATCTTCTTGCAGTCCATGGGACTCTCAAGAGTCTCCTCCAGCACCATAATTCAAAAGCATCAATTCTTCGGCAATCAGCCTTCTTTATGGTCCAGCTCTCACTTCCATACATCACTACTGGGAAAACCATAGCTTTTACTATATGGACCTTTGTTGGCAAGGTGATGTCTCTACTTTTTAAGATGCTGTCTAGGTTTGTCATTGCTTTCCTCCCAAGAAGCAGGCGTCTCTTAATTTCGTGGCTGCTGTCACCATCTGCAGTGATCCTACCAACAAGAGCCAGGTGCAAAAAGCATACAGTTAAAATTAAGGAACAAGGTGCCTATGAGCACATTCTGAGGCAAAGAATTGGTTTTCAATGTCAATTCATCATTCTTTCCCACAAAAATCTGCTCCTGGTTAACTTGGTCATTTCAGCAGCCTAATTTAGATGACACTAATACTTCTCTCAATAATACCAATAAAATCCCTCCCAGATCAGCTCATCAGTGCCATTCACAGTGCAGCTGATGAGAACATAGCCTCCCCTCGTCATTTCCTCTGATTTTTCTGCTTTTGTTGATCCCTGATCTCAGATATCCACATAAATTTCACAGACTGCCTTGGGTATCCTTTGGAAATCAAACCTGCTAGATTAGCATAAGGTAAAGGGACCCCTGACCATTAGGTCCAGTAGTGGCCGACTCTGGGGTTGTGGTGCTCATCTCGCTTTATTGGCCGAGGGAGCCGACGTACAGCTTCCAGGTCATGTGGCCAGCATGACTAAGCCACTTCTGGCGAACCAGAGCAGCGCACGGAAATGCCGTTTACCTTCCCGCCGAAGCGGTACCTATTTATCTACTTGCACTTTGAGGTGCTTTCAAACTGCTAGGTGGGCAGGAGCAGGGACCAAGCAATGGGAGCTCACCCCGTCACGGGGATTCAAACCGCCGACCTTCTGATCGGCAAGTCCTAGGCTCTGTGGTTTAACGCACAGCGCCACCCGCATCCCTTCTAGATTAGCATAGTATATCCTCAAAATACACTCACTTCACAGGTAATATACAGTGTAGTCTACACAAAGATATAGATGGGGGGAGGCAGAGAATGGCAACAGGTCTGTAGGAATAATTCAAAACATTGAAATAAAGAATCAAAAAGTAAACTATGTTAAGTAAACTATGTGAGTATCTGGAGTTAGCTAAACTGACAGATTTAATAAGGCATAAATCCAAAACTATGGTACAGAAACAATGGGATTTTTTAAATGAATATTTACACAAACAGGGCTTAAATACGAAAATTTGGTTGTGCTTAGACTAACCTTGTGAAGAATAGAAAGAATATAAAGATTTAATGGATTGTGAAAGAACTTAAGGAAAGGAAGTGACTAAAGAACAGATGTAAAGGTGAACTAGAAATTAAGAGACGTGTGGTGAATGTGGTGGAAGTCTTTTACAATATTTTAACTAGGATTTTTATATTGTAATGTTTAAAGTATAAATTTGGTATTATTGTTTATGAAAAGTATTTCTTTTTCCTTTTCTCTTTTTTTCTTTTTGGCTTTTTTCCTTTCTTTTCTTTTCTTCTTTTTCTTCTATAGGCTTCAACTGGTAAATATGTAGATAATCGTGTTTATATTGATATGTATAAATTTTGTTTTGATTTTTTCTTTTTCTATTTATCTTCTTGTAATATTAAATAAAACTAATAAAAATTTAAAAAGAAAGAGAGAATTTGCTTTTATGATACATTTGGTTTGTGGCTGAAAGTTGGCAAAAGAAGGTCCAATGCAATATTATTTAAGTTTAGTATTTCTTCAGGAATGTCAGAAATCTGGATGTTATGTGCTGCTAGGTTTTTCAGTGATTTTTGTTGCCTATGAGACCAGTCCTGAAAGATCAGCAAAGAATTTCATAAAAAGGGTGTGTGGATTTCAGCCAAACCACACAGGCATGTAAATCCATAGGCCTCAAGTCCTTTTGTCCTAGTACATCTTAACACAACTTAAATGAAATGGGTTTCACTTGGTACCCCTTCATGCAACTAAACTTTTCCCCTCTTTCTCCTCATTTTAAATTCTGGAAACCTGGCTTTTGAGATCAAGGGTTCTTGTGAGACTCCTCTGAAGCTGTCAAAACGAGGACATTTATAAGCCTACCAGGATGTGCTATGGAATTCACGTTCTGATACTGGTCATGTGTCAAGGTGAGGTATGGAGTTTTTGCTTATTTGCAGGGCAGGATGGGGAAACAGTACTGATTTTATTATGGTTGTATCTTTGTCTATAAATGGAATACAAAATAGTTCTAAAACAAGACAGAAGGCAGCTACCAATCAACCAGTGACCTGGAAGATGGCATAGCTGGGGTACCTTCCACCCATCAATCTCAAGCCCTGGTATCTTGCTGTGCAGAAAACCTAGAACCTTCCTTGCCCAAGGAAGGGGGCAGATGACAGGACCAGGGAGATAAAAGGTGAAGCAAGGATGTAGTCACAGCTATTTCAACCCCCCCCCCCCCCCGTTTCATCAGTGGCTTTAAAGATAAAGAGTGAAATTCAGACTGGAATCTGGTAATCCTAGCAGAGCATAACCCTCTTCACACATTCAAAACGATGTAACAGATATAGAGGGAGTAGGTGAACATGCCCCCAACATCTCTATTCACCCTATCTCCACCCCCTTGCCATTTTTAGCTGGAAGGTCTGAATGGAGCTTCTTCTTCTTCTTCTTCTTCTTTGGTGATCACTCATAGCCGAGTAAGATTGTCTTCCATGAAAACAGCCTTAACAGTAAATGTGTAAGTGACTGTGGAGGCCAATTTTGGATCCACATGTCCTTCCACGGTGGGGGCACAGGTTTCCGGATGGAAGTTGATCACGGTGAGGGTTTACCAGATGTCGCTTCCTCTTTGCACGTTTCTTCCTTTCATCCTGAGTTCGAGCGTCTTCAAAGTCCACTTCAGACCTTCTCATGAAACTCAGGAATATTGGGATATAGAAGAAGAAGAGGAGGAGGAGGAGGAGTTTGGACTTGATATCCTGCCTTTCACTCCCCTTAAGGAGTCTCAAAATGGCTAGCAGTCTGCTTTCCCTTCCTTCCCTACAACAAACACTCTGTGAGGTGAGTGAGGCTGAGAGACTTTAGAGAAGTGTGACTTGCCCAAGGTCACCCAGCAGCTGCATGTGGAGGAGTGGGGAAGTGAACCTGGTTCGCCAGATTATAAGTCCACCGCTCTTAACCACTACACCACGTTGGCTCTCAGTATAGCAAGTGTACCTATGAATGTTGGGGCAAATTGGTACACATACAGGCACACCCCATAGACACTTTATGCCCACATGCTTCTTTTGAATGTGGTAGAAGGAGCAGCAGAGATATTGGGAGAGATTTTCTGCAGTGGGTGATGTGGAGCAAAGGAGCTGGTGTTAATGCTATGCATACATTACCATCGCTTATCACTGCTTGCTGGCAGTACAGAGTGAACGTGGTGTCTGAAAACACCCTGGGGACCAGCATTTGGACATGATAATGCTTCTCATAAGGAGCCAGCCATGTCCGTAGATAATTCATATATTTCAACAAAGTGTCCTCTTGGAGCTTTTGTGAGCTCTAGGCTACAACCGCTGTTCTGAAGCATGCTTTGTCAAGCTTACGCTGAATCAAGAGAACTGACAACATAATTGGTTTATCAAGAGGAGAATCTCCTTGATGTCCTTTTTTTGACTCTACCCAACTGGCTGCTCAGTAGAAAGGAACAAGAGTTCAGAGCAGATGTGGTTGGGTTTAGAACCATGGGGACCCTACTCTGCCTCCAGATGAGCATGTCAACAATGCGCCTGCCATGTAGCTTTGTGAATATGATGCTACTCTGGCCTTATGAATTAACTGCCAAGTACATTCTTGAGGCTTCATGTATTAAATATAGGAGAACCAGAAGATGCTTTCAGCACAGAAGGGTTTCCTGACAAGCTAGGTCAATACCCTCTAAAACTGTTCATTTCTCTACTAATGGATATGCCGGAAAGTACTTTCATTAATATCTATTCAGGTTATCAGGTTTATATCCTGCCTTAAAATTACCCAATGGATCCTCAGGTTGCCAGAACTTGAGGTTTCCACCCTTAAAGTGGATTCAAGGGCTCTGTCACCTTAGTGCACAAATCCACTGCGAGGGGGGAATTAGACTTTTTCCAATCAGAAAAATAACAGAGAAATGCATTGAAACATGTGGAAGGAATGAACAAAAACAGGAAGACATATGAACACCCCACAAGCAAATCAGAATGAATGCTCATTGTCTCATAACTGCCAATCAGACAAATCGGAACAATTGCTCAAAAAAGGCAGGATATAATCTAAACTCTGTGTAAACTTTGTGCAAGCAGATTGAGATGAAGTCTCAATAAACAGGTCATCTGGAGAAATCCAGAGGGTAGCTCACAGCAGAAATGCAAAACCCACACTTCTAAAAATAACCAGTACATAATTGCCTTTATAATCACTGTGAAATTATAACTTACTCAGTACAAAATATCCTATTTAAAATATTATATCTATATCTATATCTATATCTATATCTATATCTATATCATCTATATCTATATCCTACCCTTCTTCCCAAAGGAGCCCAAGACAGCAAACACATCCACAACAACAAAAACATTTCTAAAAACAGTTAAAATATTCCAAAGACAGTTATAGTTAAAAACAGTTAAAACATTATCTTATCCAGTGATCTCAGGGTTGCCAGGAAGAATGTCCTTCAGCCATTAAATTCCTGGATAAACAGGAATGTTTTCAGATTCCTCCTGAAAGTCAATAGTGAAGGCGGGAGGCAAATGGGGAACTGCCACTGAAAGTAATACCCTGGCAACCGGTCGATGCCAAATGGGTAGCCAGTAAAAGGATTAGAGATCAGGAGTTTGCAAACATTCTCAGTAAGATGTGTGGGGTATAAATCGTGAAATTATCATTATGGAATGGGACGCCCCTATTTTCATCGGAGAAATGTTGGCGGGTATGTTCTCCCTGTTCCCCTCCTGACAGCATGCTTAATCAGTGTTCAGACTCGAAACACTCTGCAAGAGTTATGATTTGTTTCAGGGCCCCCATTCGGGTCGAGTCGGCCCAAGGTGAGATTGGGGCTACTCTGAAGCACTGGGCTAGCCACCATATTGGATCTGCGGGGCCATGCACAGCCCAACTTTAAACAACGAGAGAAAAAGAAAGCTTAAAAATAATTACAGTGGCACCTCGGGTTAAGTACTTAATTCGTTCCAGAGGTCCGTTCTTAACCTGAAACTGTTCTTAACCTGAAGCACCACTTTAGTTAATGGAGCCTCCTGCTGCCGCCGCGCCTCCGGAGCACAATTTCTGTTCTCATCCTGAAGCAAAGTTCTTAACCTAAGGTACTATTTCTGGGTTAGTGGAGTCTGTAACCTGAAGCGTATGTAACCTGTAGTGTATGTAACCCAAGGTACCACTGTACCGATACTATTTATAATTCAGTCCCCCTTTTTTGCCAGTAAAGATCTCTGAATCATTTATCTTATCATTTCAGTCTACTTCAACTGATAGGATATCTGATGCACGCCAACATTAATATTTTATGCATGAGTTTAAAATCCTTTACCAAGAGAATCCCTGCGAGGAGCATTTAAAATAATTGCATTCCCACATTAGTTCATAGTGATTTAAGATACTTATGTCTGTCTCAGGGGTGCTTTGATGAGAGTTTTTACATAGCAGAGGCCAATGCTTGCAAGCTGTTCATATGTGGAGCATCTGCAGGCATTCCTGGTGTCAGGGGAGCGGGGAGGGAGGCCAACTAATAATGCTGTGAGTGATGCAACAGTGTTCAGGGAGTTCAGAAAAGTTTTGTGAAGACTGGACCTTTGCTTATCGCATTTCTTCTACAAGGCGATAAGATCTCAAGAAACCACCAGACATTTTTCAGCCTAGTTAAACCAAGGTACTGGAAACTAACCACTCACTTGTTTTGGTGAAATTGTGCATGTAGAAATTTCATTCATTTGTTTGCAAATCATCAGAAACTTTGGCAAAAATTTGTCCTCATAAGGGTGAAAATACATTTCAAGGGACTAACGCATGAATCCAAAAATTCAGTACAGTGGTACCTTGGGTTACATACTCTTCAAGTTACATACGCTTCAAGTTACAGACTCCTCTAACCCAGAAACAGTACCTCGGGTTAAGAGCTTTGCTTCAGGATGAGAACAGAAAACGTGTTTCGGCAGTGCGGCGGCAGCAGGAGGCCCCATTAGCTAAAGTGGTACCTCAGGTTAAGAACAGTTTCAGGTTAAGAACGGACCTCCAGAACAAATTAAGTTCTTAACCTGAGGTACCACTGTATTCCTAACTTCAGGAGATATCTGTGAAATATTCTATGTAACATTTGGGGCGAGGTGTCAACAAAATGCAGATGACACCTAATTCTGTTTTGCTGGTGTTTTTTCCCCATCCTGTTTAGGTGAAGCAGCGATGAGGTGAAAACAGCAGTGGAGTAATAATGGGCCAAACAACTGAAGCTTTTTGCAGACGAGATGGAGATATTGTGGATAAAAAGTGTATCTGCCCAGGTTAGTGGTGTTCAGCCTGCCTAGGATGAAGTTTGCCTCCCTCACAAGCCTGGGAGTGCTCACAGATCCATCGTTGTCACTAGAGGTGCAGGTTGCTTCTCTAGCCCATTTAGGCTGTTCCTGTTGAAGGATCTTAGTCAGAACCTATTGAATATAGCAGAGCATACGCAGACTGTCCAGAAGCAGTCAGTTGCAGGCAGGATGAAGCAGGAACAAGACGCTGCTACTAGTAACTTGGGTAAAGGTAAAGGGACCCATGACCATTAGGTCCAGTCGTGACCGACTCTAGGGTTGCAGCGCTCATCTCACTTTATTGGCCGAGGGAGCCGGCGTACAGCTTCCGGGTCATGTGGCCAGCATGACTAAGCTGCTTCTGGTGAACCAGAGCAGCGCACGGAAACGCCATTTACCTTCCCGCCGGAGCGGTACCTATTAATCTACTTGCACTTTGACGCAGTGGCGTAGCGTGGGTTGTCAGCACCCGGGGCAAGGCAAGTAATTTGCGCCCCCTAACCCGAGTGAGCCAGGTAGGGGCAGAGAGCTGCGAGTGCGAGCGCCCCCCCAGATGTTGCGACCAGTGCGGCCGGCCCCCCTGCACCCCCCACGCTACGCCACTGCTTTGACGTGCTTTCGAGCTGCTAGGTTGGCAGGAGCAGGGACCAAGCAACGGGAGCTCACCCCGTCGTGGGGATTCAAACTGCCAACCTTGATCGGCAAGTCCTAGGCTCTGTGGTTTAACCCACAGCACCACCTGCATCCATTTTAGTAACTTGGTTACTTAGAGGTTTATTATTTACAGCAGAATCACAAGTTACTATATACAGGATACAGACACGGATCTTAACTCTCTCACTGAACAAACTCCAACGAACTCTCAAACCACACACTGACCAACCAACTAACCGCACAAAAGGTCATGAGTCATCATGCATATGTGGAGACCTCGACCAATAGCAGAGTTGTATCCAAGGTCCCATATCTCTACGCAGAATAACTCCCTCTGCTCAGTCTTCTTGGCCTTTGGCCAACTCCTTAATTGCTTCTGTGGGAAGCTGCATCAAATAGCACGTAGTCAAAAATCCCAACAGTTCCATCAGCTGCAACTTCCTGGACAGAGATCCACGCCTTGGCAACTTCCACAAATGGTTGGCATCCGTCAGTCTCAGCTACTATAATATGTTATACATGGGAATGCCTTTGAAGATCAGAAACACCCACTAAACCAAAATACAGCTTGGGAGGCTGTTAACTAGTATTCAGTTATGGTCACATCGCATGTTATGGACCTATGCATATACTCAGATTTTCAAACAGAGGCTCTTCTTTGAGTACAGTGGGTGGCTACAAGGTAGGGTTTCCATGTATCTTCTTTTTCCAGGACACATCCTCTTTTTCAGGGATAACATTTCTGTGGTGGATTTTTAAAAGTGTCTCTGGCTATATTTTCTGGATGAGACATAGACATAACTGGTGGTTGAAGACTTGCTTTCCTATTATTATTATTATTATTATTATTATTATTATTATTATTATTAAAATTTCCTTTACATGTGGCATATAATACAAAACATATACAACACAAAACCACAATACCATACACTATATAACAATACTATACATCATTATACACTACAGTTTAGTTCAATACAAACCTATATAATATCAACACCATAATGCAAAACTATACTAGACATACTATCTATTTATCTATTTCCTCTTTTCTTATCCTTCCCTCCTCAGCAATATATCACAGCTTCTATAGCCTATATATAGTAGGGGTATTTAAAATGAGTGTCAGGCTGCTGCCAGCGACTCCCAGCCAGGAACAAGGAAAGGTTTCTTACTGTCCACTTTTTATTCAGTATTTACAGAGAGAGGCTATAGAAAACCCAGTCTCTTGGATAATGGTGTTGTCCCAAATGAATCTCCACCTCCCATCTCTCCCACTTCCTCATTTGCCACTTCTATGGGTGCTGCTAAGTGCCCTCTGTCTTTGAGCTCTTTCCTCAGCTACTTTCAAGGCTCACAGGGTTCTGGGAGAGGGGGTCTGGAAAGCTTTCTAAAGACACTGTGTCCATCAGCTGTTGCCCCTCTGGTGCTTCCTCCTCCTCCTCGCCCATTATTTCCCAACTTTCCCCCTCATCTGCCCCTGAGCTGTGACCTCCCTCAAACCCCTGTTGTAAATCTAAATTGTCTTCCTCTTCCCTGGAAGAGTCAAGCTGGGGAGGTGGTCTCCACCATTCCTCCTCTGCCCAGTCTCTGGCAAGGAGAGCCATCCTACCATCCTCTTTTTTGCTCTTCAAAGTGCTGGGAGATTCCATTCCACCTTTTGTTGCAGATATGTGGGATTGTTAGTTGTCACTTGTCTGTTTACATTCCAGCACAGACTGTTGGGTCCCGTGAGCGGAACTTCCGGTTTGTGTATTGCTTTTGTTCCTAGTCTCTCTCTGAGAAGACAGCAAGAAGAGACAACATGTTTCTTTGTTCCAATTTATGTATAATAAATCCATAGTTTTAGTAGGTATGTACAGCCTCAAGCCTCTTCTGTTGTGCAGTTTACTCTGCTAAGTAAAGTGTGCTCAAGTCAGCAGGCTTGAGTCGCTGATTTACGGCGGAGCCAGAGGTCGATGAATCTCTGCAGCTCAATGGCTGAGAGGGAGACGATCCAGCTGGGCCGAGCCAGCTGGCCTATCGACCCCCAGATGCCGACACAAAATATGTCAATAAGGGAGAGGGCCTACTTTTTGGTTTCACCCTGACTACAGAATGCCTACCTTAATGTCATTTTGGTGGGTGCCAAATATCTTCTTTTATCTTCTTCTTCTCGGTAGTGGCGCCTTCCCTGTGGAACACCCTCCCACCAGATGTCAAAGAGAACAACAACTACCAGGCTTTTAGAAGACATCTGAAGGCAGCCCTGTTTCGGGAAGCTTTTAATGTTTGATGTATTATAGTATTTTAATATTCTTTTGGAAGCCGCCCAGAGTGGCCGGGGAAGCCCAGCCAGATGGGCGGGGTATAAATAATAAATTATTATTATTATTATTATTATTATTATTATTATTATTATTATTATTATTATTTTCCCCAGGCATATGTCCCTCTGCTAATTGCTTTCATGGTGCTTTAGATAGGTTTTATTTCTTCTGACTGTCTTTATGATACTCTTTTACATTGTGTTTAATGCATTTTTTTAAAAAAAATCCAAGCCACCATTGTTTAAAGAGCATAAATCCCTAGAATAAATAAATAACTAGCCTTTAGAACAGGGGTAGGCAACCTGAGGCCCATGGGCCACAAGTAGTCCACAGAGGTCTTTTAACCAGCCCACGAGCCACCCCTGAACCGAGACACCTGCTCAGTGAGTCCCCGCGGCATGGGGACTCGCTTCTGTGGTGCCAGAAATTGTGTCTGTGCATGCGCAGATGACAAAAATCGCATCTGCGTAGACGCAGACACCGGAAATCGTGTCTGCGCGGACACAAACGCTGGAAATCGCAGGTGTGTGTGCTCACACACACATGCCATCCAGCCCATGGAGGGATCTCCACTGGAGTGAACCGGCCCAGGCGAGATAAACCTTGACGAACCCTGCTTTAGAAGCACAGGGCAAAGTTCTTTGTGGAACCGTGATGGAAGAGAGGGAGAGAGCAGAACCCAGCAAGAGGCTGTGACTCTCCTGTGGGGGCAATTTTTGGAGCTACAGATCAAAGAGCCTGAAATACTATGTGCATCCCTAATGCTGCACTCCTGGTGTGGCGCAATGGTTGTGGGAAACCCAGATTCACACACACACACACCCCTTCAGAGCCAATTTAAACTTCATAAAGGCAGGCATGTTTCCAGTGAGGAACGTATGAAGGCCACCATTTACTAAGTTCTTATTATGTGCACAGGTGGGAATCAAACCACTTGCGGAACAGCAGTGCCCTTAAAGCTAATGGGATATCTCTGGAGAAAGCGGTTTTTGGAGATGACTGCATGGCGACCACTGCACAGAAAGGAAGACTGAAGAGCAGAGATCTGAGTCCCAAACATTTTCTTTTCCCATTGTCCCCTTATAAAGAAAACAGAAAGGAGAGATAGTAATGTGAAAGGGTAAAATTTCTATCAGAATTTATTCAGAAGCGAGACACGGGCGGGAGGTGGAAGCATGTACTAATATGGTCCATGGCACTAAAGTTTAATATTACTATCCAAATGCCATTTATCTTTCCCCTTTTCCCCATCAGAGTAGGGGGTTTATGTTGGAGATAATGTGATATTGCAGCATAAGCCCTCCTCAGATTTCAAACAGGTCAACTTGTCAAAGCTTTTTAAGGGAGCCAATTACATTAATTTTCCACAGCAGAGAAATACATATTTCATTTCCATCTCCCACTAGAGATGGGGCCCAGGGATTCTGTTTCTAGAGGCTCTTATCACTAAGTAACATTCATACCCCCAAAGGAACCTTTGGCAGTCACTGGTCCATTGATATAATTGAGCAAGCTATGCGCCGTCTGACACTGCCATGGCACTCTTCAATGGTCCTGTGTGCTAAGCACTCAGAACAATGAAGCTTTAGAAGACTGCCACATTGTCAATAAATTTCAATTACACTAATTGCCAAGAGTTCAATGAGTGCATTTTGAAAAAGCAGGGGAAAGGACGAATTAAAAAAAAAGGAAAGAAAGAAAGAAAAAGAAAAGCACAGGCCTACTGAGGCTATAGAAAAGGAAGCAGTAAAAAAGAAAAATGAAACTGCAGTTTGTAATATGGGCATCGGTGTGTGGGTGTGGGTGTATGTTTAAAAGCATGATTTAACAAGATTTTACAAGCTGGTACCAGTTTCAGGGATCTTGTTTTACATTTCTTTGTTGCTGTCACCAAACTACACATGCAGAGAGACACATTTATGTGGCATTGTCTTTCAAGGCAGAATCATTTTCTTAGTCTGGTTTTGCCTTGTTGTTGTTGTTCATGTCCTGTTTAAGACGGATAATGCTCCTGAAAGCAGAAGGCAGCGATGTCAGTTCCATGAGCAAATTAGACGGCTTACTAAATCAGCACAGTGAAGCCAAATGTGTCACCTTATGTCAGGGCAGGCATCCCAAATTAATTACAGCTCAGCAGGAAAGCACAGTACACAGACGTATATGTACAGACTGCAGCGGGCATCAATATTGAATGTACAGCATTGTGCACTTTCTGCAGGCAAGTGTTAAGGGCAGGTCGACACAACTTATGAACTACCAAACTGAGCACAGCCTGCCAGTGCCTCAGTGAGCATTCTCTTCCTATATGTGAGCTATTATTTACAGTAAATGCCTATACGTGTCTACACATGTAGAAAAGTTCATTTATTTATTTGTTTCAGGAATTCTATACGGTCCTTCACCAAAAATGGTCACGTAGCAGTTTTGCAAATCATGAAGTGATATGACACACAACCAACAGCAAAAATTTGCGTACTGTACTTTGCATACCTTTACTTGCAAGACATCAGAGACATCATCTTGCCAACAAAGGTCGGTATAGTTAAAGCTATGGTTTTCCCAGTAGTGATGTATGGAAGTGAGAGCTGGACCATAAAGAAGGCTGATTGCCGAAGAATTGATGCTTTTGAATTATGGTGCTGGAGGAGACTCTTGAGAGTCCCATGGACTGCAAGAAGATCAAACCTCTCCATTCTGAAGGAAATCAGCCCTGAGTGCTCACTGGAAGGACAGATCCTGAAGCTGAGACTCCAATACTTTGGCCACCTCATGAGAAGAGAAGACTCCCTGGAAAAGACCCTGATGTTGGGAAAGATGGAGGGCACAAGGAGAAGGGGACGACAGAGGATGAGATGGTTGGATAGTGTTCTCGAAGCTACCAGCATGACTTTGACTAAACTGCGGGAGGCAGTGGAAGACAGAAGTGCCTGGCGTGCTCTGGTCCAGGGGGTCACGAAGAGTCGGAAACGACTAAACGACTAAACAGCAACAACAACTTGCAAGTAAGGACCTCTCTTGTTCTGTTCTGGGCAGGAGTCAAGATAATCAGCAAGCCTGTATTCCCCCTATCTTCCCCCTGCTTGGTCCCCAAACAAGGCCTGAAGCTGGATTGAAAGAGATCTAGATTAGGGGTAGCGACTATGGTACTTTCCTTATGTTTTGGACTACAACTCTCATCAACCCCAGCCAGCATGGCCAATGTTCAGGGGTGATGGGAGCTCTATTCCACAGCAATTGGGTGGCTGTTCTGCTGTCACTTTCTCAAGGACCCTGCCATGAGACCTACACTTTTGCACACAATTCCATTAATCACAAGAAGGCATACTTCTGAATAATCACATATAGGATTTCTCTGCATATCTTACTAAGTTAGTCTCAACTGGACATTTATACTTTTTACTAGGGGTGGGCACTGACCACTGGATTCAGTGTGGACTCTGATTTGACAATTCAGAAACCAGCCTACCTTGGTCCAAGGTATCCAATTATTTCTGAGGTCCAGCCAAGTCTGCCTCCTTCCCTCCCCCTGGCCCATTATTCACTACTGAGAAATCAAAAAAACAACTGTAACTTTATTCCTCTTTTGACAAAAGTGGATGAAATTTGCAAGCATACTAGCCCATCCAGAGTGGATAAGGTGTGCTGAATTACAGCGAAATAAGTTTAAGGGCAGTTGCGTTGCACACCTTTTAAAAAAGGTTTTTGGATGAAATTGGATGAAATTTGCAGGCTTTACTCTGTCTGAGAGCATGAATCCTGCCAAGTTTCAGGATAGCTGCAGTGTTTTTTCAGCAAAGTATAGTCTTGGTAGTTTGGGGGTTTAAAGGGGGAATCTCTTAATCTCCCTAAAATTCCATAGGCAACTTTTTTAAAAAAATTATTAAATTTATGGGCAACTGGCTTGAAAATTGCAGACATGCAATTTTCAAAATGCAAAATGTCAGATAGATAGGTCCAAAGGCTTTTATGCTAGGCACCTCTAAATTGGTTTTTGTTTTAGATTGAAAAACTAAAAGGGATTCATTCTCCAAGTAAAAGTAATTCCTTCAGGTTGCAAACCTCACCTGTCAGTCACAATAGCAATACTCCTCCCACATCCACTCTGTTTGCTCTTCCCACAACCATCACCCCACCCTGGCATTATGGCAAACTTTGAGACATCACTTTCACTTTTAGCAGATGCTTGTCTGCAGTAATTTTTTCCATGTCGGAGTTGCCAAGGTGCTTTAAAGATCCCTGATTCAAGTTATGCCACATCATACAGATCCTGGTTCACCCCAGACAAGCCAAATATCCCTCTGTTTCGCCTCGGGATTTGGGTCCTGCACTTGATGCACATACCTACTTTTTACAGGCTGCCTTGAACTGCAGAAATGGGGGACCTGGTTGCCGAACCCACAAAAAAAGAGCAGGCCAGAGAAAGTTTCGTGGGCTGCATTAGGATTGGTGGGTCATAGGTTGTTCCAACCTGATTGATGCCAGTTTCACGTAAAGCCAAAGGTAAAGGTACCCCCTGACCGTTAGGTCCAGTCACGGACGACTCCGGGGTTGCGGCACTCATCTCGCTCTATAGGCCGAGGGCATTTGTCCGCAGACAGCTTCCGGGTCATGTGGCCAGCATGACTAAGCTGCTTCTGGCGAGCTAGAGCAGCGCACAGAAACGCCGTTTACCTTCCCGCCTGAGCGGTACCTATTTATCTACTTGCACTTTGACGTGCTTTCGAACCGCTAGGTCGGCAGGAGCAGGGACTGAGCAATGGGAGCACACCCCATCACGGGGATTCGAACCGCCGACCTTCTGATCGGCATGCCGTAGGCTCTGTGGTTTAGACCACAGCGCCACCCGCGTCCCGCTCTGTTTCACATAATTAATCGTTATCCCAGGCTACTACTGTCAGGAGAGAAGGAGGCAGGTATTCAAGTCTTCTCTTATAATAACTCTTTTTTGAAATGTATATTGACCTTTCATAACAACATTCAAAGGAGTATCACTGTTATTTACGGATGGATAACTGAGGCTGAGCCATAGAGTACTATCTGGTCCCTCTGCATATATGCTGAGTGTGAAAAGGCTCTTCATAGCACACACCGCAATTCTGCCATTCCATGGTGTGGCACAGCCCATCACCGTTCCTGGTAAGCCAAGGCCAACTAGCAACATATATATACTTCTCCCCAGAGCCTGAGTGTGGAAGCTTATTAAGGGCACCGTGGGTTTTGCAAATATCTACGTAAGTGAGACACAGGAGGTCCTAGGCTTGGCAGGAACACAGCAGCTGGAACATGTCTGGCATTATACTGGCTTGGAAGGGAGAGGCGCGGGTCGCAATATGTGCTATGACATCAAATGTACATTTTCTATAGCAGCTTTCCCCCACCTGGATTCCTCCCGATATCTTAAGAATACAATCCCCATCATTCCTGGCCATTGTGGCTAGGCAGGGCAGCCACGAGGTGGAGTGAAGGAGCAGTCTTACCTTCACTGCTATCAGAGAAGCGGGGCTGGCACTAGTGCTGATTTCTGGTGAGATCTCATCGGAATCTACCGTCACCACCGCCATTTTGCAACGCCACAATGCAATGTAGGCAAAGGATGCTTCAGCAGGGTTGCAGTAGCACGGCACTTCCCATTTTGCCTCAAGTGACAAAACAGGATGTGCTGCCCCTGTTGCTAAGGCTGATGGGAACTGTAGTTCAAACGATCTGGGGGGCTCTAGGTTGGAGACAGTTGAGCTTCTTTGGAGGTTATAGCAGGGGAGCACAGCTATTATATACCCTTGACCGAAGAACGGTACTGTGATAGCCTGGGATTCGGACTCAGAGGCTGAATGTGAGGAATCCCAGCCTGCACAGGAGTCCCCGCCTCCAGAACCAGCTGAGCCGGGGCCGGGGCCTGAGCCTGAAGGGTCCTCACCTGTGCTGGATCCTCACGTGCAGGCACCAGCTGAGTCTGCTCTGGCCCCTGAAGTGATGGAAGACCCATTGCCTGCAGGTGCTCCACTCTCAGTCCCGTCAGGGGAAGGTGAGGTTGTCTCTGGGTCCAGTAACTCTCCTGAGCTGCAGAGGCACAGGGCAGAGAGGTGGAGGGAACTAAGTTCTCGCAGGAGGAGTGCTCGCCTCAAGGCCAGGAGAGGTGAGTCACCTGTGGACCGGGGCCGCCCTATGGCTCAGAGGAGATAAAGGCCAGCCTGCCCAGTCCCAGGTTGCGGGAGCAACGTTGTTGCTAGCCTGTTCCTGCCTGCACCCTGCCCTGCTCTTCTGCCAGAGTTCCTGACCCCACCCGACTCCCCGCCTTGGACCCAGGTACAGCTTTGACGGACAGCCTCCATACCGCACCATCGACCTCAGACTGTACTCGGACCTTGCCTCTCGGTTAGTCCCCTGGGACCAGCACAGGTACACTCCTTCTATCTGGGATGGTCGTCCTCTTCCACCAAGCGTGCAGCTTCGGGAGGGACGCCCATGGAGCAGTGAGGGAGGGGACACCCGCCTAGCCAGCCAGATCAGCCGAATCAACCCTGGCGATCAATGGGGTGACAGATGTTGCAGCCAGATCGCTCTCACATCCGGTTGGAGACAGTTGCTCTACAGCAATGTCCACATTTGGATGGAGGTTTCCCAGCCCTGTTTTATAGGCAGGCCTGGTCAGGGGGAGCCTTCTTGAGAGGTAGAGCCATGATGGAAGCTGGACTGCAAGAACAACACGGCCGCTTTTCCTTCCACTCAGCAGTCTCAAGGGCTTCACCACATGGGGCAGCAGTCAACACAACCCAGAAGACTTGCCGTCTGAATCATGACTGGTCTGACAAGTACAAAGATGGATTTTTTGAAACCTCGCATTTGACAACCTAAGCAAATAGTAGGGAATATTTCTTTTTGTCAAGGCCTAGTGTTGAGAATAATTCCAACTAAATTCATGAGAGGAAAAATGTAATGCCAGAGTTGAGGTTGATGGAATGGAAGCATAAGAACTTGAATGAAGGCCTAGGAAGGTGGCGGTGGAGGGGAAGCGTATAATTTGGAAATGATCACTGAAGCAAGCTACAACATAGCCAGCTCTTGCTACGTAAAGCTTGTTGAGAAGTCAGTTTAATATTTAAACCAGAGACATGGGTGTTAATATAAAATTGCAGATGAGCTTCAGTTGGAAAATGACACGCCCTGTCAGCATAATAATGTCAAAAACTGCTGTGACATTGAAAAAGGATAAAAATAAGTTAGCAGAGTCGAAGGAGTAGCAGACTACATTAAGGGGAGTGGGGCTATTATCAGATAATGTGGAAAGCAGATAAGTCTACTGTGAGAAGTGATGTGGTCGGAGAAGTGATGAATTAAAATTTCCCCCTCGGGTATGATTGCTGGATTTACATACAAGGAAAAAGAACCAGGCAGAAGTGCCTTTCCTGAGGCCACACAGGAAAAATATTTCAGTCTTAGGAAAAGAAACCTGGATTCCTGTAGGGAAACATATATGGATGGAAGGATTTCTGATAGGGCTGGATAAAAAATAGATGGTTTTCCTGTCCCATTTTTTTTAAACAAACAAACAGAAATAGATAATAATTTCATTAAAGAGATCTTTTGGTTGATCTTAGACTTTGCATGCAATACAGTGGGGTGCTTTTTGGCTAGCAGACCAGATCTTTATCTCCCCCACCACATGGACCACCTTTGACAGGTGTGTGGTACCACCTGCATGTCATTCAATGGACATCATTAGGTGAATGAGAGGCAGGTAGTCCCACCCACCTGTCAAAGGTTGTCTGCCAGGTTGGGGGGCGGGGAGCTAGTGGCTTCAAAGCACCACACTGACTTGATTGCCACCTCCTGGACTAAGGTGTGGATCAGAATATAGATATTCATGGGATTTTGCACTTGTGTGAACATTGCATTGTCATTTTAAGTTTAAAAGCCATATAAAGATATTGCTGTATTTTGAAATGCACTTTTTGAGAGAAAGTGGGTTTATCCATGTGTAATTTGAAGAAAAATACATTTCAAGTACACATACAGTGGTAACTTGGTTGCCAAACGTAATCCGTTCCAGAAGACCATTTGACTTCCGAAACATTCGACAACCGAAGCGCAATGAGTGGTTGGAAAATTCAATTGAGAAAATTGAGAAATGCGCCTCAGAAGCCATTCGACTTCTGAGGCATGTTCAAAAGTGGAAGCATTCACTTCCAGGTTTTCGGCGTTTGAAAACTGAAACGTTTGGCTTCTGAGACACTCGAAAACCAAGGTACCACTGTATATATAAACTTATTTAAAAGCAAATTTTCACATGATTCTTGTTTTTAAATGCAAAAACAACAGGCGCATGCAAAAGTTGACATGAACTGCAGATCCATTCTTATCCAGCATAACTCATGGCTCACAACTGATTTGGAGTTCACTTCTCCATTCCAAACAAAAACCAAAAAACTCACAACCCAAATACTCTTGGAAGAAGAGAGGTTTTAAGAACAGGAGAGAGAACAACCACATACAACATTTGCAATAAACGATCAAGAAAATTAACCGAAATAGATAAGAAGTCTGGTTATTTAGTTGTTGGCATTCAAAGGGGTTAAAGAACATCTGTTAAAGAACATTAAAGAACATCTGTGCTGGCTTTGTAGTTCAGGTAGTTTCACAGAAATCAAGGAGAGGTCTATCCTCCTTATTTCATGGAGAGTAAGATGAAATAATGTTGCAGTAAATGTTAACAATTTAAATACGTAGAGGCCAACATGAAATAACTTTTGTCCAAGTGTTTACAAAGCATCCTGGTCATCCTGACCACATATGTGGCAGAACTGTGTTTCACGTTCCCAGAAATAAAAACAAATTATGGGAGACATTATGCGTAGTTAGTAGCATAGCCAAGCAATACGAGTTGGACAAATCTCGTATTGGGTAATTATGAACATAATCTCTAGGACGTTTCTGAGCAATAATTCTGCTGATAATGATCATAAACACAGGCTGGATCCATTCATCACACATTATAAAATGTGCCATAAGTAGAAGAGAGAATCATCCACTACAGAAAGACTGCTAACAATGTGTCCTAGTTATTCTAAAACATAAGAAATGTTATCAGTGGTGTGTGTGTATGTGTATTCCTTTTTATGAAGTTGTTACCTAGAGTTTAATGGGCCACTCTGATGTCTCTCACATTTATCGCAACTTCTTTTCTCCCTATACTATATTAGTACTAGTTCGTCGTCATGCAGGTGACACACAAGTTTCTTGCCAATGTGTGTGTGTGTGTGTGAGAGAGAGAGAGAGAGAGAGAGAGAGAGAACGTTGTCCATTCATCTTTGAAACGTAGCTGGAGAACTAGTAATTTCTGGTCATATTACATTAAAATGAAAGTGTGTGTGGGAATCCTTATGGCAAATAAGGAGTTTCAATCATTTCCTGTCGTCATTCATTTGTAACTGCCAATAGCCACTGCTTAAATCAATGGAACTGAAAAATACTGCTTGGCTAGGGAAACCAGAAAAAAAAACTTCAAACAAAAATAAATAAGTATTTATTAGGAATGGATATTTGTCTTCACTGGTTGCATTCATTTTTCAGAAATGGATTTTCCTTAGTTGTTGTCTGTATGGTTTTATAATTAATACTGTCTTAAACAATAATATTGCTATTAGTCACACAGAGTACAAGAAATAGTCTACAAGTTGACATGGAAGAGACAACAGAGAAAAAGGAGGAAAGTAAAGGCAGGAATGAACAGAGAAAGAACATGTGTATTTTTTTCAGTTACCACATACCTAGCATTACGCATACAGGATGGGTGCATACAATTTCTTTCAAGGGGGAGAGACTCCTGGAAGCAATGCACGGTATTGTTTTGTTTTAATGTCTCTTCTGTGTAGATAGGACAAGACACCATTATAAATAGTAATATGTAAACTGCACCCAGTCATCAGGGATAGAACTGTTAGTTTCTGTTTCTCTCACTGAGCAGCTGCTGCAAGTCACAGGACTATGTTTTCATTCCACAGTGCAGATACTGTTGGGTTCCCACAGGAAAGGGAGATGGGATGTGACGTTTACTGGTTTCCTGTTTCCTTTGTTCTGTCATTTCTTTGTTGGAGTTGCTCTCTGCTTCTCACAGAGACAAGATGTATATTTGTGTGCTCTCAGCATAGCTTAGAAATAAAGCTTAGCAATGTAGCACCATACCTGCTTCATGCTTTCATTGCGGACTCTGGGAATACTCTGCTGGGCTCAAGCCAAGATGAGCCGTATCAGCTCGGAGGATTGGAGCTGAATTTAACTAACAATTTTTGGTTATGGGCCCAGAGTTTGGAATCAAGATGACGGATGGCGGAGGACCGGAAAGTTACATAAAATGGTCTCTGGAGAGATGTATTTGATCAATTGCTATCTCTTCTTCCTTTGCAGCATTACAAAACCACAGCACTTCCTCTCTGGCCCTTTGTCAAAACTTCTAGTTCCTATCTGGTTCCTATCTTGGTCATCTCTTGCCTTACTCTTGTCATAGTTTGGTTCCCTTCACTCCACCTAGTAATTCATTCACTGTTCTCTTTGCTCTGGTCACATGGCACCCTCGTACTGGCTTCTCCCAGATCCAGCACAGGCTCCTCACCCTTTAAAGTCCCCCATGCTCATACTTATGTTGCTGATCTTAAATTCTGATACATTGCTGCCCATGGCCTTCACTGGTCCAACTCCTGCCCATAATTTTCACTGTTTCAGTCCTCCAGCACCACTGTCTTTCATAGCTGTCAAGTGTCCCTTATTTGAAGGGACAGTCCCTTATTCCAGCACCATGTCCCGCTGCTGTCCCTTATTGATGGATGTCCCTTAAATGTCCCTTAAATGATGTCCCTTAAATTTCAAAGGAAGCAGCTCCTCTCCCTCCCAGCCAGGGAGGAGGGAGGCTCCAACTGTGTTGCTTGGCTGTGTTGCTCACCCAATAAGAAGTCTAAGAACGACTGAGGGGGTGGAGCTTGCATGCCTTGTGTGTGGCTAGTTAATGTAAGCTGAGGGGTTTTTTGAATGCTGGACGCCATTTTGTTGTACGTGCTGCTGCAAACTTTGCAGTGCAAAGCCAGGCCAGGGAGCCATCTTAAGTTGAGGCTGCATAGGCCTTGTGGTGCATGTGATTCAGATTCTATTCAGTTGAACCTCTGGTTACAAAGTTGGTTGAACAGTGTTCTCGAAGCTACCAATATGAGTTTGACCAGACTGCAGGAGGACAGGAAGACTGGAGTGCCTGGAACAGGTGAGGCAGCAGGTCCCTTATTTTGGCTGCTGGTCCCTTATTTTCAAATCTGTAAGTTGACAGCTATGCTGTCTTTGGCCATCCAAAGATCATTTCTTGCTCCCTCCAACAGCTCTACTCTTTCTTCTTTCTTCTTTCTTGTCCCTTGTGCTTGGAACTGCCTCCCAGAATCTCTGTATGGGGCTACCTCTTTTCCTTCTTTAAAACCATATTTCCTTTGAAGCGTTTGATGCAACCCTCTCATCCTCATATCCAACTGTAACTAATGCTAGGTATTAAAAAATTGTCCAGTAGCACCTTAGAGACCAACTAAGTAGTTTTGGGTATAAGCTTTCGTGTGCATTCACACTTCTTCAGATACACTGAAACAGAAGTCACCAGACCCTTCTATATAGTGGGAGGGTAGGGTGGAGTATTTCTCAGAAGGGTGGCAGGAGATGGGTGATTGACTTAATGGGTATGGTAAATCTGTTGACGACTGTTAATGACTGCAATTAGTCCTACAGGAAAAAGTGAGGGATAATATGCAGATGACCAAAAATAGCTTTAGCATGTGTAATGAGACAAGAATCCAATATCTCTATTCACACCAGGTCTCTCCATAGTTTTCAGTTTAGTAATAAGTTGTAATTCAGCAACTTCTCTTTCAAGTCTATTTCTGAAATTCTTTTGTAATAACACAGCTGCTTTGAGATCTTGTATTGAATGTCCTGGGAGATTGAAGTGTTCTCCTACTGGCTTCTCTGTCTTGTGATTCCTGATGTCAGATTTATGTCCATTTATCCTTTGGCGTAGGGTCTGGCCTGTTTATCCAGTATAGAGAGCTGAAGGGCACTGTTGGTATTTGATAGCATAAACAATGTTAGAAGATGAGCAATTAAATAGGCCTGAGATGGTATGTTTGATGTTGTTGGGTCCAGTGATGGTGTTGTCTGGGTGTATGTGGCAGCAAAGTTGGCATCTGGGTTTATTGCAGGCTCTGGTACCAGTGTCCATGTTAAGTCTGCTTGCTGTATTATTGTGGGTGAGGAAGCACTTAATGTGATACATAAGAGATACTTGTGATTATTATCAACAATCTGTTGTGTGCCACATGACTATTATTGGCAGTGGTAATACGAGTTATGGTTGCCACATTACCAAAATAAAAAGAAAAATGAGATATTGCATCATGGAAAAGAGAACAAGAGACACATTTGCATACTATTTGTCCATGTTACTTTAAATATATAAATGCATGCTTAGAAATAATTTAGTTTTTTTAAAATGCAATGCATTTCATCATAGTGGCAGTGGGGAAGATGGTGAGCAAGTGACCTACCGTATTTTTCCATGTATAAGGCGACCTTTTTTCTTATTTTTCTTTCTGTGATAAATTGAGGGTCATCTTATACACGGGTTAATAGGCTAAGTAAGCGAGGGCTGGTGCTGCGGCGGTAGCAGGGAAATGTCGGAGAGGAGGCTGCATACCCGCTCTTCCCAGCTTAGGAAGAGTATTTGGTGAGTGCCAGTATGCAGTGTATTACGGCACCGGTTCCATCAGCCAGAGCGGAGGATAGTCAAAAAGCTGCTCAACAGCTCAGCAAACTTACAAAAGAAGCTCAACGACTGTTGAGGGCTCCCAAAAATAGGGGTCGTCTTATACATGAGGTTGTGTTATACATGGAAAAATACGGTGTGTGCCTGTTCAGTCTGCTCTTGCAGCGCTAACTGCTAAAAAGCTAGTTCAAGGCCTGGCTCTGCTTTCTTGTTGTTATCTGTCTTTAAACCAGATCTGGACTGGACAAGCCTTCAAAGTGAGGGTGCCTTCAAACAGAGGACTTCAAACATAGTAGGACATTTGGCCTACTATGCTAGCAGGTTTTACGAAGTATCTGACTTTACATGGAAGCGGGGGGGGGGGACAGCTCCTTGCCTCAAAAAGCTTACAGTCTAGTTCATGGGGGACGGGTGCAGTCAATGGAGAGAAAGGAAGGGGCTAGCATGGAGGTGTATATGAAAATAAATAATTTTCTGGGATGAAATCACTGGGGAGTGATTTTCTGGTTGACTGAATGCTGCTACAGTATAGCTAGAGATGAGCCAAATTTCCACGAGCTTTGATTTTCATGCCAAAACATGCAGGTTCAATGAGGAGAAACTTTTTGTGTGTGTGAACACCTAAAGTGACACATTGGAGAAGTTATAAAGCAGAGGCTCGTCCAACTCGGTGTGTCCAGGACACCAAGAGGTTGCTGCTTGCGGCGGCCTGGTGAATGGGAAGCAGGAGAACCGAAAACACCTCTGAACATCTGCCCTCCATACCTCCTGCTAGCCGTGCACCTGCCTCCAATTGCCAATTACCACCAAGCAAGCCTCTTGCCACCAGGCAGACAAGCCTAGCAGCTGAGAGCAATGGTGCCTGAAGACTGTGCAGCTGTTATCACTTTTCATTTTCAAGGCTCGTCCAACGTGATGGGCTGCCATCTGGCAAGACCATGGGGTTGTCACAAGGGTGAGAGGGAGACATACGTAGGTTTGTGCTTTTGGAGTACGAGAAATTGAGGGGTCCTAGAGGGTTTAAAACTCCTGGGTGTAGAAAATCTACTGTTTATGCCCCAGAATAAAGATGGGATGGGATGCCTGTATAATATACTGTTTTGTTTTGTTTCCTCAGCTGGAGGGTTGGCATGTTTATGGTGGACTGTATGTACTCTTGACTATTGTGGATTGATGTCTACGTGGCCTGGTAGCATGATAAATCGTGCACTGGGTTTTTCTAGAAGAGTGTCCTATACACAGGGTGTGTCTCGGCAGAAGGGTATTGAAGGAGGGGGTTCAATCTTAGTGATTGAAAGGAGGCATGTTGGAAGGTTGATGATAGGTAAAGGTAAAGGGACTCCTGACTATTAGGTTCAGTCGCGGACGACTCTGGGGTTGTGGCGCTCATCTCACTTTATTGGCCAAGGGAGCCAGCGTACAGCTTCTGGGTCATGTGGCCAGCATGACTAAGCCGCTTCTGGCGAACCAGAGCAGCGCACGGAAACGCCGTTTACCTTCCCGCCAGAGCGGTACCTATTTATCTACTTGCACTTCATGCTTTCGAACTGCTAGGTTGGCAGGAGCAGGGACCAAGCAACGGGAGCTCACCCCGTCGCAGGGATTCGAACCGCCGACCTTCTGATCGGCAAGTCCTAGGCTCTGTGGTTTAACCTACAGTGCCACTTGAGCCTAATATCTCCAATGAAGTTCCCTCCTATCCCTGTTACCAATGAATGCTCTACCATTGCTGCCAACAGTTTGGTGGTTCTGCAGCTGAATGCCAAGCTGGTCAGTAATAAAACCATGCCTATGCACGATTTAATTGTAGATAAGTGAGCCAACCTGGTGCATAATACTGAGACCTGGGTAGAGTAAATGGGCAGGCCAGACCTGGCTCATCTCTGCCTGCCTGGGTACTCAGCACAACATCAGCCCAGACTGGAGGGCTGCTTGGGAACTGTTACTGCAGTCCATAGGAGTTCATGTCCCATCACTCAGAAACCTCTCACGCTTGAAGTGAGACTATAAAGCAGGAGTTGTCAACCTGGTCCCTACCGCCCACGAGTGGGTGTTTCAGGATTCTAGGTGGACGGTAAGGGGTTCTACGGCACAAGCTGAATCCTCCTTCCATCAAGCACTGGTGGGCGGTAAGGAAATTTTACCATCAAGAAAGATGCATTAGTGGGCGGTAGGTATAAAAAGGTTGACTACTCCTGCTATAGGGACGCAGGTGGCACTGTGGGTTAAACCACAGAGACTAGGACTTGGTGATCAGAAGATTGGCGGTTCGAATCCCCGCGACGGGGTGAGCTCCCGTTGCTCGGTCCCTGCTCCTGCCAACCTAGCAGTTCGAAAGCACATCAAAATGCAAGTAGATAAATAGGTACCACTCCGGCGGGAAGGTAACCAGTGTTTCCGTGCGCTGTTCTGGTTCGCCAGAAGCGGCTTAGTCATGCTGGCCACATGACCCGGAAGCTGAACGCCGGCTCCCTTGGCCAATAAAGCGAGATGAGTGCCACAACCCCAGAGTTGGCCACAACTGGACCTAATGGTCAGGGGTCCCTTTACCTTTACCTTTACTCCTGCTATAAAGCCTGAACTGGTGTTGGGCCAAAGCCCCAAACGTCATTGGTTTAGGATACATATCTTATTTATTAAATTTTTATTCTGCCTTTCCTCCTGAAGCATCTCAGGGAAGCAAGCACATTCGGATTGATTTTTTAAGCATTCTAAAACAGTTAAGCATTCTTAAAACAGTTTCGGTTTAAAACATGATTTTATCTAGGGCTCTCAAGATTGCCAGGAACAGGATTCTTCTACCATCAAATGCCTGGGTAAACAGAAATGTTTTCAAGCTCCTTATATCTCAGCTCCTTCACTCAGATCATCCGCAGAAGTGTGGCTGGTCATTCCCCAAGTTGGCAAGGCTCATCTGACAGCAGCAAGAAAGTGAGCCCAGTTCTGTGGAATGCTCTTCCAACAGAGATTCAACAAGTGCCTTCTGATTTAACCTTTAAATGTCTGCTGGAAACTTACATCATCTTCGTATAGTTGTAGCCACTCCTATTTAACGGGAAGAAACTTTGCTTAGCACACAGTTGTGTTTTGAGTAACAGCAGCTGCACAGCAAGTGTATATGTAACTCTATTCTGTAGGTCCACAGAACTGACTAAAAAGGCATTTTAAACCAAGCTTCACAACTCATGCCAAATGCATACCACTGACAATCAAAGCCTGAACAATTATCCTGTTTTTCTTACCTATGTGGAACTTTAGAAACAGGGGCAAGAAGATATACCATAATAAAACATTAAACCATGCTGTTTTATTATGTTTTTGTATATGTTGGAAGCTGCCCAGAGCGGCTTGGGCAACCCAGTCAGGTGGATGGGGTGCAAATTTTTATTTTATTTATTGTTTAGTGTTGTTGTTGTTGTTGTTGTTGTTGTTGTTTGTTGTTACTACCACCACATGGCAGGTCGGTTATGTCCAGCTATGTGTTGTTTAGGCAGGCCTTGGCCTGGTCAATACTTCTCAGGCTGGCTACTAGTCCCCTCACTTCCCCTTTGGTCTAATCATGGATGCAAAGCTACAAATCAGTCAAAAACTAAATAGAAAATTCTGTCCAAATTGTATTCTCTGCCCTGAGAAAATTAGCCCTTTGTTGACTAACATCAAACAAGTAAGTGGCATTGCACGATGGAGTCTGAACACAACACTCTGTGTGATTGTTCAGACAAAGCTCCGGGATTCATCTGAAGTGTTTTCTAGCATTTGCCAGGTCACAGCACTGCCCCCGAAGCCGTCATTTGGAATCTCTCTTCTACGGCAGGCTGCAGTGCATGGAAAATATTGGTTTACACACTGCTTTTTTTCCAGGCAAAGTTGATTTCCAGTAAAGTCTATAATTGCAAGGAGAAGAGCTTCCATTGCTCACAGCTGCCAGTCAGAAGTGCGTGAGATTTCCTCCCCAGAGACCTTTGGTGCACAAGGCTTGGATTACACTGCCACCCACCGGCTCTCTTGTGCAAATGGCACAAAGGGAAATGGGGCTTTACATTTCCTTGGCTTAATTCCTACTACAGGGCAAGCCATCCCTAGACAGATATCCTCCCAATTCATTTCCTCTTGCTTGCGATAACTGTGAAATTTACCCAGCTCAAAATGGAAAGGAAATAATTTCTCTAATAGCCTTAATGGGTTTTTAGAGGTCTTGGCTAGCAGCCAAGGGAGACTTAGATATGACTGCACAGGCAAACTGAATACACAGTTTATTCCGTGCGTGTGTGTGAGAGAGAGACGGGGGGAGAGTGTTCATTGTCAGATAAGTTTCAGAAACGATGTATTAATTGAACTCCCCTCTGTCGTGATCCACCCGGCAACAGCTTTGCCTGACAGCATCAATGGATGGAAATGAAAACTAATTGTGCTTCAAAGAAAGAAAGAAAAATCATAAGACTGTTGTAGGGTTATGTTCTCTTTAATAAGAGGATGGGAGTAAACAGGAATAGTAGTTGCTGCAGAAGTGTTACTTTTTTTGTTCTACTTTAGTTCCACTTTCTTATTTGGAAATCAAAAACTCTAATAATGCACAAAAGTAGATCAAAGGACGCACATGCGCACCCACCCAAACACACTCCCTCCCTAATGCATCAATTAAGACGTATTTAATCTTTACTCATGCACAGTGAATGGTGTCTTAAGATAGCCTTGGGCAGTTGCAAAATGGCAGGGTCTGCAATCGGGTTTTGCGGGCAAAAGATTTGCCATGGCTCTCCCACCTCCATCATGGTGCTGCCGCTGCTGCTCATAGCAGACAATGGGTGGTGTTCTCCTCCACCACTGCTTCAGAGTCAGAACCTTTTGTAGAGGCTAAAGAGTACCGCCTGACATGCTGTGGCCTATGGGTGCAATGAGGCTTCCTTGGTTAGTCACCTAGAATTCGCTCCTTTGGCTGGAGTTGGATGGTGATGCCCTGGCTAGATTTTCCTCAGCTGTTATTCCCTTAGGTCACCAATTCATCTCCGGTGGGTTTGAGTCTGTTTATTTATTTGGGAGGTGGAGGGAAACAGTGTCATGTTCAGAGGAATAATTTAAACAATTTTTGCTTCCAAGCTATACAGGCAACTAAACAAAAGCTGTACACTGTAATATCAAGCAATGCGCATGGTCTTGGTCCATCGTAAGACCAATACCACAGTTAGCACGATAGACCTTTTACAGTTTCATGCTGAGGCAGGGGATGCAATTATTATTATTATTATTATTATTATTATTATTATTATTATTATTGAAACTGGGGGTGATAGTGCTAAGTACACATCTGCCCAAACATAGACTGTGTTAATGAAATTGTGTGGGAAACGTTCAAGTGAATAAATAGTTATGGAGGCTAATGTCTCATGAAATTCTCAGTTTTAGCAGATGAAACAGCAGCTATTCCTGGTATAGAACAACTATCTCTAGGTGAAAGATTTGTGAAATAAAATGATGAGAATGCATATGTACATGAGGAATTCTTGGGTTGATTTCAGTCTCAGACCAAACTGCAATAGTCATATCCAAAACAATCATACCTGTTTGTTCTAATTTTTGACCAGGTCTCAATAAATTACTTGGACAACAATACAATGAGTTTAGAAGCAGGACAGGAAAAGAAGGTTCAAGCGCAAATCTAGGTATTCTATCCTCAGGCAATGTTTGCCCCCTACTGCTCATCCCATAGACTTAATCTCTCTGTTAATTATCTGAACAGCGCAAGTGATATGTGTAATACAGTTGACACAATTAAGGTCATCATAAGAAAATACATTAGTTTATCCAAAAATGACATCTAATACCAACAGACCAATGCTGTGTGAAATAATAATAATAATAATAATAATAATAATAATAAATTTTATTTATATCCCGCCCTCCCCAGCCAAAGCCAGGCTCAGGGCGGCTAACAACAATCAAATAATCAAACAATCAAATAATCCAACATTCTAAAACATTTCATTATAAAAATTAATTAAAATCAAATTAATGGCAACCGTTAAGCAAAGTTCTGTGCAGGTTGCCAGAGGAGGGAGTCAGGCTGGGCCCTGACCAAAGGCCTGGTGGAACAACTCTGTCTTGCAGGCCTTGCGGAAAGATGTCAGGTCCCGCAGGGCCCTAGTCTCTTGTGACAGAGCGTTCCACCAGATTGGAGCCACAGCCGAGAAAGCCCTGGCTCTAGTTGAGGCCAGCCTAACCTCTCTGAGGCCTGGGACCTTCAGAAAACGGTGGACTTAGAAATACAAGAGCATCTGTGTGTTTGCAGCATTGTCTCACAACTGAAGAAAACTTTCATACCAGTTGTTGCGTGTTCATGGAGATCAACTTGTATTGATTGATTGCCTTGTGATTATAAGCAAATATTCTTCAGAGCCATAGCCAGTCACTCAAGCTGTGAAAAGTTAGATGTAATGGAAATGAAAGCACATATGCAGTACTTGCTGGGTGTAATATAACACAGGGAAGCTTGTCAAGAGACCTTCAGCACAATAGCAGAGAAGTGCAAGAAAGTAGCAGATGAAGTGGATGTAGAACTTAATGCACCTAGACAAACTGTACAACAGAAGAGTCATGCCAGTCATCCCAGCCAATCCACAGAAGAGTTCTACCATCAAACCATCTACAGCCTAGCTGGACTTGCTTATTTCCTCACTGAGGACTTCTTTCAGTGATGAAAGCCAACTTGCTTGCAGTTTGCTGGACCCATATCCATCTCAGTCCCACACAGAAGAAAAATAATATTTTCATGCCCATGCCAAATCCATTCTGGAACTTTACAAATCTGAAAACCATTTGGCTGAATCTGCGACTTGTATGGGGTTGTGGGCAAAAGAAAAAAGTTGAATACCTAACCCAAGGAAAAATTAACGAAGGTAGTTATTGGCCGTCTTGGCCAAGACTCTCAAAGACTCCACTTTTATTTAAATTATATCCACTTTGTATTGCGTGCTGAGGTCCCCCAAAACCCGTACCCCAATAACTCAGACATCACACGTAATTTTTGTTTAAGGTTTTTGGCATAATTTTGGCCACAACTTTATTTTCATACAAATTGAGAGTGGTTGCTTAGGCATTGGTTATGACTACCTGTCCCCCCCCCCCCCCGCCTTGGGGGACAGCACTGACTCCCTAGTCAGTCCCGGAGGAAGCAAGGCCAGAGTCAGATGGAGCTGCGTCACAGGCCCTCATCTACTCCGCGCTTGTTCCTTGAAGCTTACGCGGCCCGCACCCTGCCGTCAGGGTTTGGACGAAGGGGATGGTAAGCTTCAGAATTCCTTTAACGGAATACCCGTCAGCAGCAGCATTGGAGGGGCAGGCACAGCCAATCCATACCCCTCCACCAACCAATTTTAACCAATGCCTAACCGCCAACCTTACAAGTTGTGACGATTTGCTAAGCAGTAGGCAAAACCCAAAAGGCACGCACTAATCAGCCAGTTGGACAAATTCCTACTGGGCCCCCGCACCAATGCGAACGACCCCATGACAGGCAGAGCAAGGTCAAAGCGCAAGCCCAATCAAGGGAGGGCGGGCGGGAGATCCGGTGTCCACAGCGAAAGAGAAAGAGAAAGCTGTGGACCCTGCTTATATATAACCATTAATCCCACCCCTAAATTGGCAACATCAAATTTACCCCAGTAACAGCATCATCCAATCTGCTCCAGCCCATTGCCATCAATGGCCTGGTCACTAACAGGGGGTTTTGTTTGGCCCCATCCGCAACACGTGCTCTCTCTTTTATGAGAACACGCTTTATCTTTTTGACAGACAAGCATTAACAAAACAAAACAATTCTGACTGGTTTCAGATCTTGTGTCTGGCATTCACCACAGCCAAAGCAGATTTTTGTAAAATGTGTGAAACTGAGCCTTGTTTTTTTTTTTAAATTTCTTTTTTAAGTTGGTTCTGAAATGTATAATCTCATAAAGGTAAAGGGACCCCTGACCATTAGGTCCAGTTGTGACCGACTCTGGGGTTGTGGCGCTCATCTTGCTTTACTGGCTGAGGGAGCGGGCGTACAGCTTCCGGGTCATGTTGCCAGCATGATTAAGCCGCTTCTGGTGAACCAGAGCAGCGCACGGAAACGCCGTTTACCTTCCCGCTGGAGCGGTACACACTTTGGCGTGCTTTCGAATTGCTAGGTTAGCAGGAGCAGTGACCGAGCAACGGAAGCTCACACCGTCATGGGGATTCAAACTTCCGACCTTCTGATCAGCAAGTCCTAGGCTCTCTGGTTTAACCCACAGCGCCACCCGCGTCCCTTGTATAATCTCATACAATGCAGTAAATCATCAACAGGCATAGTCCACCATTGCTTCTTGTTGTGTCGCTTCAATACCATGTCATGGTACATAGGGTTCAGAAGTCAGTCAACAACCTTGTTGTTACAAGTCATAGACCACCCCTCCCTAGACCGAGTTATGGGATGGACTGTTTTCTGAAACCATGTGATGTTCCACAGCTACAACAGTCGCTGTACTAAATGGTTCTGGAAGAAAAGCTTTCGGGAGATGATCAGTGCCAGATTTACGTATACGCTAAACAAGCTATAGCTTAGGGCTCCACTCTCTTGGGGGCTCCCAAAAATATACTTCTTCTTAATTGTATTTCACTATTAATATACTTCTTAATTGTATTTCAATTCAACAATTACATATTTTGTTATGTGCAAATGGCTTTCGATACGTATTAGGTCCATAAATTACCATATAGCATACATTCAACACAAAAAAACAGTGACAATTTGTTGTTGACAAAGGACAGCTGGACATATAAAGGGGCACATTAACTTAAGGAGCTTAGGGCCTCATCAAACCTAAATCCGGCCCTGGATGAGATCCACACCATAGCAAACATGGGAAGGAACATCCTCTTTTTTAGATTGAACAAACCACTCTGCCACCTGGTACAATGGGGGGGGGGGGATGACACGCCCACAAACTAAGCATTTTTGAACTTCAGCACCCCCCAACCTGTTTACAGACCAGTTCACTCCACACCCTCCCACAACAAATGGCTGAACTAGTTCTTTGTTAAATTCCCTTTCTGTAAAAGTAAAATACAAATTAGACAAACTTTAAACATGCAAAAGGGAAAAAAAGAAGATGACAAAGAGTACTAATCAGAATTAATATTTTTACGTTTGCAGGTATTCTGTTAGAAACAGCAAGACCTATAATTCAGGATGGGCAGAGGCCCACATCAGAGAAAAAATAGTTAAATCAACCATATAAAAGCACAAGGTGATGTAGGACATCTTATGAAGTCACTAAATATACTCGGTTTAGACAGAAGAGAAAGGCATTTTGCATTTGGGGTATAACTCAGTGGTAGAGCATTTGACTGCATGTACTAGATATCACATAATGCTATGAATAACTGAAAAGAATCCTTCATTCATCAATATGAATTGAGGTAAGCAAATCCAAACTTCAATTACAGGCAAAATGAAGATTTCTGGAGTCAAGTTTAGAAGGCTCTCCAACATGATGCTATACAAAAAGTAGATGAAGTCCATTAAGGGAGGGGATATTAAATTCAGAATCAGGCAAATGCTTCTGCCAATTAGCTGAAACCGTCACATAAACTGTTAATTCTTTTCATGGCAACATGTCCAGAAAGGACTTAAATGTTGGCTGCTCATGAGTTAGCAACCCTACCTGCAAATTGTTCTAAAACTCGCTTCCTGTGATAGCATAACTCTAGCTCCCAGGTAAACTTGTTTATCATCACCTGGGCTAGGTCTACACTGACCCTGTTTGTTGTTATTAGAACGATATTAGATATGCTGTTCTAAAACGTCACAGAGCATACTTGTAAATTAAAGCGTTTCTTACCTTTGTTTTCCCCCCGTCAAAATGCTGTTTCCCTAATGCTGGTTCCTGGTTGCTCTGCAACGCTCTCTGGTGTCACATTTTAATAACGCATTATGAACATTGAAAGTAGGACGTAATTCATCCAAATATGAAAACCATTCCTTACATCTTCCTTGACGTTAAAAACCATGAGTGTAGATCCTCCCCTGTTCTGAACCTCCAGCCTGTGTCCAGACTCAGTCTGACTGTTAACTGACTTTCTTGTTGCCCAGACTTTGAGCTTATCTGTTTGTGACATCACGCATGACACCACAACGCCATGTTTGCATTCAAGCCAGCTATCTCTGTGCCAGCTGCAGTGGATATTAGACTTCGCTAGGGAGCTAACCAACCTTCTGACTGTCCAGAAAGTTCCATGTTTAGATTTATTTGATTTTTATTTATTTTTTTGCTCTCATGACCAAACCCTGAAGAAGAGCTTGGTGGCACCTGAAAGCCAGATTCTTCTTTAACACAAAACAACAGCCAGCTTTGCCAACAGCAGCCAACTATCCTCTCCAAATATGGAGAGTCCGTGCACATTTGGAAAAGTAGCAATCTTTGCCATGCTTTAGCTTCTTTCTGGTATATGTGCAACCACCCTCAGAACTTTGTGGCTTTAAGCTTGAGCTCACAGCAAACCAACTGTGCCAGACAGCAGTTTCAATTTGCAAGCTATAGAAGTATTTTTCCACAATGAACTAATTATCTTCTGGCATATAACTAAATTAATTGCTGTTCCATGTCAGAAGTAGTTATACTAATGTTTTAAGTAGTCTATCAGTAGCATATCAGTAGATATAACAAGAGATACAATATACTGAATTGGAGTTACAATGAAAGATTAAATATTGGCAAGGGCAGCTATATATCTTGTGTTATTTCTGCCCCTTTTAAAAATATCTATTTTTCATTTCAGGGTTTCTCATTCCCTTAGGTACGGAATGAACTTAAAAGCAACCTAGATTTTTCACAGGACTTTTAGAGTGTGTGATAGATCGATAATTTGCTCTTTTTTTGTTTATGAAATATGCCAACTTACTGGGACAGAGTCATTTTTAAGAGGCAGCCAAGATCAATACATGTGTGCATAGATTTATGGGTAGTTTAGTTACAATCAAAACAAGTCTTTCTGCTTAAAGAATTCTAAAAGGGAAACTTGGATTTTTTCACTTCTGTTGAACTGAGGAATGCCAGCTACACCGGGGTGAGGGGGTATTTTGCTAATTAGCATTCTGACAATGGTACTTGCTGAATTTCACCAAATTAGCACTCATTTTAGGCTGGTAACAGAACAAGTTTTCTGGTACCCCAAGCCCAGTGTTTTTTTCCTCAGGGGGTACTCAAGGCTACACAGTCCCAGCACCTCTTTTTTTTGTTGTTAAAAGGTGTGGCACTTACTGTAAAGCGTGTTCTCCAATAAATGAGAGCACGTGTTGCGGTGTGGGCCACCGGGCCAGGCCTCTTGTTGCCAGGCAGGTTAATAGTTGTTGCCTGGCATTGTGATTGGATAACCGGGTTGCTGGGGCAAATTGTATGTTGCAAATTGGGTGGGTGGGACCATAGTCTTTAAATATTGGTGCACTCTGGTTTCTCTTTCTCTTTGCAGAGTGCATTGGATCACCCGCCCGCCCGCCCTCTTTTCCGGTTGACCTTGCTTTGCCTGTCATGGGGTCGTCTGCCTTGGCGCAGGGGCCTAGTAGGAATTTTGCCATTTGGTGATTGGCTGTGCCATTTGGTTTTTGCCTACTACCCAGCAATTCGTCACAACTTGTAAGGTTGCGGTTAGGCATTGGTTATAATATGCTGGTGGTGGAGGGGTCAGGATAGGCCGTGCCTGCCCCTCCCATTGCGCTGAAGGGAATTCCGTTAAAGGAATCCTGGGGCTTGCCATGATTTCGTCCAATCCCTGTCATGGGACCAGGGCCGCCCAATCCCTGTCATGGGAATCCTTGTCATAGGATCTGGGCCGGCAAGCTTTCGGGGAGCTGCTGGGGTGAGCGGTGTGGGTCCGATGCTTAGCTCAAATGACCCCCAGTTTGACTTTCTCTTCTACTGACTACCGATCGGACCTCGGGATGTCAGTTCTGTCCCAGGCGGGGGGACAGATAGTCATAACCAATGTCTAAACAACCACTCACTGATTTTGTATTTTAATAAAGTTGTGGCCAAAATAGTGCCCAAAAACCAAAACTAAATTACGTGTTATGTGTGAAGTTATTTGAGGGGTGGCCTGGGGACCTACACACGCAACATAGCCTCCAACATTTCTCCAATGAAAATAGGGACAACCTAAGGAAAAGTGGGACATTCCAGGATCAAATCAGAAACTGGGACAACTTCTTAAAGTTAGGGATGTCCCTGGAAAATAGGCACATTCGTACACTTGCTGTAACAACTTCATGGTGAGTCCCAGCACCTAATTTTCTGGAAAAATTAGCACTGCTCAAGCTTATAAATAGGTGTGGCTGTGGACGAGCAAGCAGTGCTGTATACTCAAGTAGTTAGAAGGACACTCTGTGTGAGCTGCATGTGACATGCCTAGCATACTCTGCCAATCTCTTTTTAAACTCTGTTTTGGGAACCCTGGAATGCCATGTGTTGGGAATCACAAGCAGCTAGACTTTGAGAGACCCTTGGAACCGAGTCAAGGCCAAACCAATATATTTTGCTGCTTGAGGGTAAGGGCAAAAGCTGGCCAGTTGAATCCTACTTCAAAGCTGATGAAGGGGCAGCATCCTGCACTACATAGTGCTAAGGATGTGAAAAGACATCCATTTCTGTTCTGACCTCTGTTAGTCACATGCAGGGCTGTTTCAGTTCCACTGCGGTTCAGCTTCTGACAAAAGCGGTGTTATTCAACTCGCTGTCCACTGCGGCAGAATTTTTCATAATTCTGTAATTATTCTTACCTGTGTTACATGCAGCTTCCTCCTTTCAAAACCAAATCTCTTGAGCCTCGGAGATCCTTGAGGCTTCATGCTCGCTTGCCCATCCTTATTCTTTTCTCTCTCGCTCTGACATCCCACCTCTGTTTATGTTGGTTGCAAAAAAACCAGGAATGCCTGAAGCTGATTCCTGTCTTCTAGGCAGTAGTGGTTAGAGTGTTGGACTATAACCTGAGAGGCCAGAGTTCAAATTCCCACTTGGGCATGAAGTTTACTATGATGTCACATAGAGGAGGGAGAAAGGTTGTTTTCTGCTGCTCCAGAGAAGCGGACACAGAGCAATGGATCCAAACTACAAGAAAGAAGATTCCACCTAAACGTTAGGAAGAACTTCCTGACAGTAAGAGCTGTTTGACAGTGGAATTTGCTGCCAAGGAGTGTGGTGGAGTCTCCTTCTTTGGAGGTCTTTAAGCAGAGGCTTGACAACCATATGTCAGGAGTGCTCTGATGGTGTTTCCTGCTTGGCAGGGGGTTGGACTCGGTGGCCCTTGTGGTCTCTTCCAACTCTATGAGTCTATGATTCTAGGTGACAGCTGGACAGCCACTGTCAGTTTGCATTTCTTAGTGCAGAAAGTAGAGATCTTTCCTATTCTAATTAATTCAAGAGGGTTGTGGAAGCTTCTCTGTGTGAAAGAAACAAGCAGAAGGTTCATGATGTTTGGGTTATACCTTCAGAGAGGCTGAGCACAGTTGGTTTAAACTGGTTCTCTTATCTTCTTCTTCAAGGTCATAATAATAAAAGGCCAGGGTTTCACTTTCTCTCTCTGTCTCTTTTCCTTCTGGTGTGGTGTTCTGTACATAGGATGCTTAGTGTTAAGGTTTTAGACTTACTGTAAGTTATTGTACATTTAAGTTAATTTTGCTGCAACTGGATTTCTTAGGGACAGGGCCAGTCCTGAATGTATTGGATTTGTGACCATTATGCTCATTTGCCTTCAGTAGCAGTAAAGCTCTGCTGGATGAAATATTACCGTATTTTTTGCTCTATAAGACTCACTTTTTCCCTCCTAAAAAGTAAGGGGGAATGTGTGTGCATCTTATGGAGCGAATGCAGGCTGCACAGCTATCCCAGAAGCCAGAACAGCAAGAGGGATTGCTGCTTTCACTGCGCAGCGATCCCTCTTGCTGTTCTGCTTCTGAGATTCAGAATATTTTTTTTCTTGTTTTCCTCCTCCAAAAACTAGGTGCGTCTTGTGGTCTGGTGTGTCTTATAGAGTGAAAAATACGGTAATTGCCTCTGGTCTATTTTGGGGGAATCCCGCAACGTGTTTAAATTTTTACTCTGCTAACTATACATTGGAGTTCTGCTCTGGATAACTATTGAGTAGAATTCCATGACAGTCTCATAGCCTAACCTAACATTTAAATCACCTTCAGCTCCGTGGAGGAAAGGTGGGCTATAAACATTACATCTGGTCCTGTTCTTAGAACTAGTGCTCATCTATGCTCCTTTCATCTTACCCTCTTCCTGCTCCCATCCCTCAATATGCACCTAGCAGCCAACATGGGCTGCCCGATTGCAGCAATCATCTTCCCCACTCAAGGATAAGCTCCTCGTGTTATAATTTACCTTTTGAGAGAATCCTTGATCATATCAGTAGGCAAGTTATATAAAAATTGATTTTGGAGGTGGCTATTTCACAAGGTGTTACTGATTTTTATTTTATTTTTAAGCAGCAACCTTCCTAAGAAGCAACCTTTCCAAAAACTGCTGTAAAAGAATACCAAGCATCCAGCAACTATCCCAACCTCCACAAAGGCCTAAGCAGTCCAGACCAATGTAGATTATGTACCAAAGCAGGGCTCAAAACAGCGAGCAATGAAGGAAATTGCCAGGCTTTGTGTTAGGTGGTGGGTTGACATAGCAGCCGGCACAGCGATTTCTTCAAGTAGCTCTTTATTATGGTAAGCTGGAATAGAACTAACTGCGAACAGCTCAGCCGGCCTGTATTTATAGGCAGCCGGCTGTCAACATTGTAACCACAACAGCCCAGAGTTCCCGCCTAAAATAACTGCCGCGGACCTGAGTGAAAACTATCTACAGACCTGAGTGAAAACTATATACAGTATCCCCCTGTTGGCCCAGGGTGAAACTACACTACATAACACCCCTCCCCACCGAGATAAGGCGTTAGTTACAATCGTAATGGTTTCCTTATATACAGCACTACGCGTAATGGTTCAATTAAGCACAAAAGCATATCGGTTACATTTCCCATACTTAGACCAACAGTGATACCTGTCCAACAACATAGTCCTTTAAATAAGTTGGGCGCTTGGAAACTCTGCCAGACCGCCGGGGACTGGTAGCCAAGTCCGGAGGGCCACACAGTTCTCGCTGAGGCTGTGGTGCGACCCTAGGTGGCGTTGGAACCAACTCCCCTGGATCCGCTGCTGTGGGTGGAGCCTCCGCAAGTGGAGTGGTCTGAGTCTGTTCTGAAACGGCTTGGTTCGGCTCCACGCTGGCAGTTTGTGAGGGAGGTGTAGGTGGGGCCTCGCCATCTGTACGTGTCTCTTCTGGAGCCGCAAGCGCAGTTGGGGGCACCTCGGTAGTGTCCAAGTCCCCAACCCTGCGCCTAAGCTGGTCTATGGTGCTGCGAGGCCTGTTTGCAACGCATGGGTGTCCTGATGTCCTTGTCTCTGACAACGGACCGCAGTTCACGTCAGGCACGTTTGAGCGGTATCTTTTGGGACTGGGCATCCGCCATGCCCTAACGGCACCTTTTCATCCATCCAGCAACGGGCAAGCGGAAAGAATGGTGCGCTCGACAAAAGAGGCACTGGCGCGCCTGGACCGGGGAGACTGGCATGAGCGGGTCGCCGAATACTTGTTCGTGCAACACATCACCCCTCATGCGGCCACAGGGAGGAGTCCTGCTGAACTGCTTATGGGCCGCCGCCTCAGGTCACCGCTCGACCGGCTACACCCAGACTTTGCCGTGGCTGAACCCCCAGGCTGTGCCAACGCACCACGGTCATTTGTCCCAGGAAACCAGGTCTTTGCCCGGAACTATGTGGGGGGCATCCCTTGGGTGCCAGCCACAGTAGTGGGAGTCACTGGACCTCGCTCGTACCAGGTGGCACTCGAAGACGGACGCTTGTGGCGACGGCACATAGACCAGCTTAGGCGCAGGGTTGGGGACTTGGACACTACCGAGGTGCCCCCAACTGCGCTTGCGGCTCCAGAAGAGACACGTACAGATGGCGAGGCCCCACCTACACCTCCCTCACAAACTGCCAGCGTGGAGCCGAACCAAGCCGTTTCAGAACAGACTCAGACCACTCCACTTGCGGAGGCTCCACCCACAGCAGCGGATCCAGGGGAGTTGGTTCCAACGCCACCTAGGGTCGCACCACAGCCTCAGCGAGAACTGTGTGGCCCTCCGGACTTGGCTACCAGTCCCCGGCGGTCTGGCTTGGCTAGGAGGCGCCGTTGCAGATGGATGTCCCGGACCCCGCAGACGATTCGATCCATCAGGGCATCGTCTAAGTCTCGGAACTCACAGTGCATTGCAGCCTGTCGCAGGGCGGTGGTGTAGTTGTTGATTGACTCCCCCTCTGCCTGGTTCCGGTGGTAGAACGCATGGCGGGCAGCAATCTTGGACGGCTTTGGTGCGTAGTGGTTGCGGAGCTTCTCTTGGATCGTGTCCCATGGTGTTGCCTGGACTGCTTCAGGCGCAACCAACGCTCGGGCCGTCTCAAACACCTCAGGCCCACAGAGGCTGAGGAATAGGCCCCGCTTCCGCTCCTGTGATACTTCTGTCAGCTCGTTGGCTTGGAGGTAGCAGTCGAACCGAGTGAGGTAGGAGTCCCATGATTCAGAGGCTGGCGCAAACGGCGGTAGAGGCACAAGTGAAGCCATGATTCCGATGCCGGTGTGAAGGGCGATGGATGGAACACAGTGCTCTAGCCAGAACAGTCAGCTCTGAATTGGTTCTGCCCAGTGATTTCGCTCAGTGATTTCGCTCTGTGATTCAGCTCAGTGATTCAGCTCAGTTCAGAGGCTGGCCGCATCTGGCTGTGCTCTGATGTCCATCAATCCCATCCTCGTCGCCAGTGTTAGGTGGTGGGTTGACATAGCAGCCGGCACAGCGATTTCTTCAAGTAGCTCTTTATTATGGTAAGCTGGAATAGAACTAACTGCGAACAGCTCAGCCGGCCTGTATTTATAGGCAGCCGGCTGTCAACATTGTAACCACAACAGCCCAGAGTTCCCGCCTAAAATAACTGCCGCGGACCTGAGTGAAAACTATCTACAGACCTGAGTGAAAACTATATACAGTATCCCCCTGTTGGCCCAGGGTGAAGCTACACTACATAACACTTTGAATCCCAGTGTTTAGGAGAGGGAAATATCATCTCCATAAAAAAGAGAAAAAAGGATAAGGATAAAGGCATGTACCCAGGTTAAGAAGATGAGTCCAGTTTCAGTTTTGTGATGCCATGGCTTTAAAGGGGAAATAATGGAATCAAGTCTCATTTCCTTGTTCACAAAAGAGACTTTGTAGAATCTCTGTTTGTTCCCGTTCTAACCTTGGCTCTGAGAAGGAACAACATGCATGGATCAATATTATTGCTTTTTGGTTTGTGCCTTAGGCTTTCCTTAACAAATAGTATAAAAAGGCAGAATTCGGGTTGATTGAGGTTCTGGAGAGATTTCCTCATTTGCAGGAGGTGTGTATCGAAAGCCCCAATGGTTGAGAGTTAAATAATTACCAGTGAACAACAGTTCCTCTTTGAAAAGACTGCCCTTTTGCATGAGCACAGTGAAGGTATCCAAGCCCAAACTGCTCATCCAGATACTAGTTCTCTTTTAACATGGAGCGAGGGACTTCAAACAGGGACAGGCAAGACAGAGAAAACCTTGCATAGATGCATAGCAGCAGTTTCAGATTGGCTTATTAGTAATTCAGCCTCCCTGGAAGCTACAGAAACTGTAATTCTGTACATGTGCTAAACCATTAAGCATCTTAAACACTGAAGCTGAGACCAGGGCCATCTTTACCTGGGGGTGCAAGGGGTGTGGGGCACCCAGGCACCAAATTCTGGGGGGGGGGTGCCAGGCGCCCGCCACTTAAGCCACCTAAGCTCTTAACTATCTACCTGTTATGAAATAATTTTTTTTTGATCAAGCTAGAAAAACAATATATATATATACCTAGGTATTACCGAAATATATACCTACTGTTTCACTAAAAGACTTTCGACTTTGTGCGCTCATTTACCATGGCGGCGCTTGTCAGACTCAACAAATATATTGTAAATAAATGAGCAATTTTTTAAAAAATGTTTCTTTTTCCTCCCTTCATATTGATGGTATCTAACACCAAGTAAACTGGCAAAAATGTATAAAACTAAATCAAATAGGTGTTGGAAATGTAAAGAGAAAGAAGGTTCTTTTTATCATATGTGGTGGTCTTGTAGTAAGGTTAAAGCTTACTGGGAAATGATATACAATGAAATGAAAAAAAGATGTTTAAAATAACATTTGTAAAAAAACAAACCCAGAGGCCTTTCTCTTGGGAATTATAGGAATAGAACTACCTAAATTGTATAGAAATTTATTCATGTATGTGGCTACAGCGGCGAGAATGTTACTTGCCCAAAAATGGGGGGGGGGGAGAGAAGAAGAAGAAGAAGAAGAAGAAGAAGAAGAAGAAGAAGAAGAAGAAGACGTTGTCGTCCC